>NC_136068.1:834116966-834743078 GCF_964261635.1 Lissotriton helveticus
GTGCTCTTGGGCGGTGGGGGATGGGGGTGCCAGTGTGTGGAACCTGCTCACAGACGGAGTACATCTAAAAATACAACGGTGGACTAATACCGTGCTGAATTTTGAGGCAGTCTCTCGTTTCTTGTGAGACGTTTGAAAGTTGCCTCTGCCCCGTAAACGATTAAACTTGTATATAGGATTTGCTTTACGAGACGTCCCACGTTTCAAATGACCCACGGAAATGCCATGCCACCCTGGCTCCGTGCGGTAACCGGGCGTCCATTTTCCTCTTGCACCGCCGTGATCAATTGAACACAAAAGAAAACGTCCATTTGCAAACAGTTTCAGGCACCGTTGTCACGTGACACCGCCAGTTGCGTAATAAATCAAAACACATGACAATGCAGAAGACGTTCGGTTCGTGTTATATACAGGATCGGGGCTCGGCATAGGCACTGCTCCATGTTGTGGTGCAGAACAACTACGTGTACTAAGTCTGCACCGCTCCATGCTGGGTATTCTGCACATTTCTTTGTTCCAAGCATGCAAAGCTTCAAGCTGTTATGTGCACCTAACACTACTGGGCTCTGCATTATGTACAGCACATATTGCTATAAATTATGTATAGCATGTGTGTACTTCTGCGAATCGAAATGTACTCCTGCGCAGATACTTCATACATTTTAACATGCACAAGTGTTTTGCACTCCACATACACTATAATGTTCAGCACACCCATGCCCCATATGTGCTCTGCTCTATTTATTGTAAGTACAGTTCCGTGAACGACGTGTGCACTGCTACCTACATTCTTATATACAGTATTCACACACTACTCTATGCACTGATTTTCACATAGTATGTGAACCATGCGTATAACAACTCTACAGCTATGAACCATACATGCACAGCTACGTGCAACTATTTTACTTACAGCAGCTTTCTTAAACCACACACACTTTTCATTGCACCTCTATTCACTGCCCCATACTCACTGGGACATATATAAAAGTTTCAGCTGTATGCAAGCATGGCTGCACGTGATGCACGGCACGTGTTCAGGATGAGCATGTCTCAAAGCAGATGGCGCGTCAGGTGTTCCTGCTGCGTTCTTCGACACCCAGAACCACACAGGGCCGCCAATCGGCCTTACTTCTTGTCAATGTGACAGGCCCCGTTGTGACCTGGGTTCATTCGACCTGGGTTCATTCGTCCTGTGGAGACTTCTCATTGGTGTCTTGTGTTATCCTTTTTAGGTCTCGGGACCTATAAGCTGCAAAGCAGCTTCCGGTCCGGAGAATTAATGTTAGTTAGTAGGGCAGTTTAGACCCGCCTCTCAGCTCCGTTCGCTTCCATTGGCTGGCTTCCTAAACAGAGGCCAGCCATTGGAAGAGAAGTGAGTCACTCCAAACAAGCCCCGTCTTTTTCGGATTCGGGGGCATACGTTTTGCTGTTCTTTAGCTCGTGACGTCGTCCGTCACTCAGGACAGCAAAACACGCCCCCGAATTCGAAAAATTCCGGAAGCTTGAGGGCGCCATTTTGCTGCGTCTACCGAGGAGGTAAGTTTACGTGCGTGCCTTCCTCGTCGCGCAGTGAGCAGGGACCGCTTCCCTCTTTGGCTGTCTCCGGTGGGAGTGGACCCTCCGCCTCCAGCAGCGCCTGCGGGCGCTTCTTTCCAGACTATTCACAGAAGTGGAAGTGAGATTGGGTGTTGAGGAAATGTGACGGGCGGGGAAGGGGAGTGGAGTGGTGCCGGCAGATGTCTTGGGTGCAGTCGTTGCTGCTCGGGTGTGGGAACGCCGACAAGTGGGGAGGCTGCCCGCCCGGAGGTTAGTTCAAAGACGAGGGTCTCGCACGGGTCCGGGGCAACAAAGTTAACCGGTGCGGTCCCCGCCCGTATGCCTGGGTTTCCTTCAGTTTAATCCGGGGCAGGTTGCCGGGTGTGAGCCGCCAGCAGCCTTACTTTACCGGTTTATTTTTCTGTATAATTGTGTTGTGGAACACACCTCATCACAAGATTACCGGATGACTCGGTGTCATTAGGGACACCATGTTCCTTCCAGTCATGCTTTCTTCCCCCTTTACAATACATTTTCTTCATGTTCTCGCACGGGTCCGGGGAAACAAAGTTAACCGGTGCGGTCCCCGCCAGCATGCCCGGGTTTCCTTCAGTTTAATCCGGGGCAGGCTGCCGGGTGTGAGCCGCCAGCAGCCTTACTTTACCGTTTTTTTCTGTATAATTGTGTTGTGGAACACACCTCATCACAAGATTACCGGATGACTCGGTGTCATTAGGGACACCATGTTCCTTCCAGTCATGCTTTCTTCCCCCTTTACAATACATTTTCTTCATGTTTTAGCCTTATTGTCTACTTGAAATAATCTCAAACGACAACTCTCCGCTCCCACCCGGCATTTTTTGGTGAAAAATGGTGCTCTTGATGGCATGGCATCCAAAACTCACCGTTAGGTGTGCAAGTAGTTTATTTGGTCCTATTTAGTGCCCTCTTTTGCATTCTAGACGTTTTTCACATGCGAAGTCGATAGTACAGGTCCCAGGGTTAAAAGGGAAAAACGCAAGTAAGAGTCAGCCATTCGTCTGACCTGGGAGTGACAGATGTACTTTTCACTCGCTCTCGAAGCCTACCTTGTTATAAATGCTATCAGTTTTATATATGGTTATACTTTAAATTGTATTCCGGATCCCAAAGGGCAGAGAAGTGCTGTACAAAATCCTGCCAGGTTCCGGTACTGATAGCTATTTCTTAGCCAACTCAGGGATCCGTCTGACCCAGTGAAATATGCTGAATTTGCCCTGGTGTCGTTTTCTGATATGGGACACATTTCAGCAGGGCCTGCATCTTGTCTGCTTTTTGTTCCGTGCAACAACCTCCAGAGGTGAAGGGGTCTTACTTAATTTGTCTTCCAGCTGGACCCACAACAAAGGCTTGATTTAAAGGGTCATCAGCCCTTTTTTTGTTGGAGACTCAACCTGGCTGGCAGTCATCTAGAGCCTACCAACTAGACACCAATGTAATGAAAGGAAACAAAGGCACACAGCTGATCACTTCACAAGTACTTAAGAGAAATTATAACACTGTAATGTTGAGCACTCCATTGAAGACAATGGAGCAGCAGCCTACATAAACTGAAATAGGCCAACTACATATATGGAGTGGGCCGGGGAAAGCGGAAGAGAGAGTCTGTGCTGCAGGGCACATCAGAGCATTTCCCCTACCCATTCCATTAGTTCACAATATCACTTGAGCTTCGGAAGTAGGGAGGAGGAATGCAGCTTAGCTCCTGACCCTGCTAAAGTAGAAAAATATGTTTTGCCGAGCTCAGGGAGAACCAAGGGCGGATTTCAGCCCACTTTCACAGCTATTGCTGTGAATGAGCAACAGCTAACAGAGAAAGTACGATTTAGAGGCAGGATTTTAACTTCATTCAATACACCATGTAAGAGATGTGCTTGCCCTTTAAGAATGCCAGATGAATTAGTGCGTGTAGGCTCTGCTTCCTATGGTCACCCCCACTTTTTGCCCTGATTCATTGGCTTTTCGACTTTAGTGTGGCTGTGGGCCTGCTAATCAGACCCACAGCCCAGCTGTTCTCTCTCTAAATTCATACCATGTACTTTAGGTACATATCCAGTTGGGTATTGGGACACCTTTGTGAGCGCCTGTATAGTGAACCATAGGTACCCAGGGCATACGTGCATCCAAGGCCTACCAGGAGCTGCAGCATGTATTATACCACCCCTGGCTGGCCATCCAAACGGACACCACAGGCTGATCACTCAGCTTGGGCAAGGTTGTGTAATCACCCCTTGCTTAGATATAGTATTCCTATATCTACCCTTATATATGGACACATAAATACCTATAAGCCACTCCTACGGCAGGCCTTGACAATCCTAGAGGCAGAGTGCTTGGTTTTATGTGAGATGGTGCTCTAGCAAGAGCTGAGCCTGTCTGCAGCTTTCGGAAACATGTCCTTATAGCTGTTCTATGATATATCCATACCATATACTCTTAAGTGCATTATAATCCTCGCAGTTATTGCTAACTTTGGTTTGACTTTATCAAAACATGTCGTGTAAGGTGTCATACACTTTGGAATACTACACCCCCCCCCCCCCCCCCCCACCGCCAGTTTTGGCGGCGTGGGTAGCATTCCACCCTTCTACCTTCTAGAGGGAGAAGACATGTAAGTTCCACTTTACCCGGTTAAAGAGCCTCAGCATCACAAAATGGATGCTGCTGCTAAAGACACGAGTCTGACCTCCTACTAGTGAACGAAACTCCGGCAGGGGAGGCCTGGACAATAGGTTTACTGCCTTGGGAGGTGCTAGCACCTCCCCAGACATACTTTAGTGTATTGGGGCAGGGTGGGTTGAAAGAAATGAGACACTGCCTGGGACACACAAGGTGCTCCACGCATAGCCCGGTTCAAACCAGTTGCTCTCCAGCCCCAGCGCGAACCTGGACAAAGGAAAAGGGGTGTAACCACCCCCTTCCCAGGTTCCACCCACAGGAGTGACCTAGCAGGTAATCCAGCCCCTTAATTTTGTATAGAGATAGGAGCTGAGTCTAGAGACTTTAGATTTATCCTGGAAAGAAACTCTGAAACAAACTCTTGGACCTTCGACGTTCCATTTCGACTGGAAGACTGAAGACATCTCCCTTGTGGTCAAGGAGTGACCACCCTGTACAAACAGGCACCACCAGTAACTTGCTGGTTTGCTTTGTCGACGCTCCAGCCGGATCCCGAAGACTTAGCGACGCAGCCTCTGGACTTCCAGACTTCTCTGACTCAGACCCACATCCACAGCAAACCTGAGACCCGTGGCGGACACGAGAGAAGT
Source organism: Lissotriton helveticus (assembly GCF_964261635.1). Taxonomy (NCBI): domain Eukaryota; kingdom Metazoa; phylum Chordata; class Amphibia; order Caudata; family Salamandridae; genus Lissotriton; species Lissotriton helveticus. The sequence continues at coordinate 834,121,814 of NC_136068.1, forward strand.
GGGGCCGGACGTCCTGCAGTACCTGCTTTTTGCTAACTGTGCAGCTTCTGAGGCGTCCTCGAAGTTGTGCATTGGGGTTTGAGAAGCCCCAACCCCGAGCAGTAAGTGCACCGAAGCTCAGCCCTGCACGAGTGCCGCATGGGGCCTGCGCCTGCATTTCTCCTCGACGCTTCTTCGCGGTTGCTAGCCCATTGGCTAGTGGCCCTCCTGAAGACATCCTTTTGAAACAACACTGCTTGCCTGGTTGCTCTGGGCTTGCTCCTGCTTTCCTGAAAAGGGGAAGCTCCCCAGACCTTGCTGGTCTGAACAGAAGTCGATCTTCCCTTCCTGCCTGGGTTGCCTTTGCCAAGGCTTGTTGGGTCCAATCCGGATACCGACACCGCCAACAGCGAGATCCTTCGTGGGACAGTCCGTATCCAGCTCCTGGTAGTCGTCGACGCCTCCTGGTCCACGTGGCTTCAGAGAGAAGCTTCACATCTCGACGTCGCCTGGTTAAAAATGTAAATTGATACCTGTATAGCGCACTACTCACCCGCAAGGGTCTCAAGGCGCTTGTACGTATACCGCTGTGGAACCCATCCTGGCTTTCCCTGTGAGGTGTCCACTCCTGAGCACCCCCAAGGTGGAGGCCAGGCATCCTTAGCGTTGTGGGGGCCGTTGTGGAGATTAAGCAAGCTATTGCCCAGAGTTGCAGAGTGGGACTCCATGATTGGAATAGGCACCGAGGCGAGAATTATCAGGTCCGTGGAATTTTTGAGCCCAAGACCCGCCGAGGCGGGGAATTGAACCCTGGTCCCGGGCTAGACCTCTGCATCAGGGTCTGCCGCTCTAACCATTGAGCCACACTTCTCCTTCCCGGTCGCTGGCTAGTGACCCAGACTCTGTCCCCTCTGCTTTCAGGTTCTTCTCGACTCCGATCCACCCTTGGATCCATCCGGACATCTTCCTCCTAGTCGCCTGCAGCACTTTCTTGTAGCTCTCCATAGGATTGATCGACGAAACCCGACACAAAAGAACACCTATGCACCCGGCTTTCCTGGGTGAGGTAAGTCGAGTATCCCAGTGCTCCCGTGGGTAACAACTATCCAAGTGTCCTAGTTTAACTGGGTTTTCCCATAGTCCACCCGGAAGTGTCCGAAATCAACTACTTTGTAACTTTTACGTTCCCATTGATTCTCTATGGTAACACGCATGTGTGTTTAGACACTGCACACACATCCTGTGGGTCTCCTACCTCCAAATCTTTGGTTGATCAATGTAGTCCCAGCGATTTCCTAGGCCCTGGGCCTACTCACCTTTCCTGAAGTGGTTCTTATACCACTTCTTTAGTATATGTTTCGTGAGGCCCCTAGGGCAGAATTGTATTTGTGTAACTTATAGTATGCTTATTGAGTAACTTGTGCTGTATCTCGAACTCTGAACTCATAAAGAGTGTTGTGTCATAAAGAGAGGGGTTGTGTTAGTAATAAATGCATATATATTTGATATATACCTTGTGTGGTGTCCTTTCATTTGGTATTCAGGGGATTATAATTGGTAAAACAATTGGCTTCACATGCTCTCTGAGGTATTAGCCTAAGCCTGCTTTGTCCATGCTACCACTAGGATAGCTGGTCTATAAGGTTGACTTTACAACCATCACCATAAGGGTTGTTTGGACTGGTGCAAGGTGCTCACTAGAATAGTGAACATCACATACCAGGCCAACTTCTCACATTGGTGTGCAGCGGTTGGGATACGAGCTTGCTCATTGTTTTACCATATAATCTTGAAATATCATTTGAAAGATCACATTAAGGTACCTAGAGGTACATTTAAATCAAGTCTTAAATACTTACGTTCTACTGAACTTAGTTGTTGTAGAGCAAAGGGCCTAGCAGACCCTGACTACAACTCCTAGAGAGGTTTAGTAGATAACACTTAGTGTAGGTAGGTGCATACACCACACCTCACTAGATCATGTCTCTGAGAGCTGAACCAAGTAGATCTCTCCCAGTGGAGGTAGATCTTTTCAGGATACCTTCCAGATATGATACCCTTACCTTCCATGAGTTGAGACACCTGTCTACAACCAGGAAGTTAAACCAGGGTTCAAACCCTAACCTTAAGCACCTGATAGAAATAATTGAAGAGTATGATGCCAAGAAAGCATCTAACCAAGGTCCTTCGAGTAGTGCAGAAGAGGGTCAGCCCTCAGCAGAAGATTCCCCTGACCTCCATCTAAATGATGATAGTGAAGTGGATGAGGATGCTGAAGAGGATGAGGACCAGATCCAATTAGGAGTACTTAACCAGGTCAACCTAAGCTTACATGGGGCTGGAGAGGACTTAGCCCACTTCAGGCCCCCGAGCAGGCTTAACCCTGAGGCCAGAAGGAGGAGATCCCTGTCCAGGGAAGCTCACCATTCTAATGTCTCAATAGGGTCTGATGCATCTGCTCAGAGGAGAATGACTTCCCCTCAGAGGAGAGAGCACCAGGCCAGAATGAAAGAAGTCAATCTGAGGATTGAGAGGCAAGAACTTGCCCTAGCCAAAGAGAGACTTGCTCTTGCAAGAGAGCAAAAGTTAAGTAGGTTAGAACCACTGGTGGCAGCATTATCCCTAAGGATAGAGAGAGGTCTTATGACCATAAAAACCTAAATAAGATTGTCCCTCCCTAAAAGAGTGGGGATGACATCCACAAGTGGATAACTGCTTTGGAGAGGGCTTGCCAAGTACAGCAGGTACCCCAAAGTCAGTGGGCGGCAATCTTATGGCTCTCCTTTTCAGAAAAAGGAAGAGACAAGCTCCTCACAGTTAGTGATGAGGATGCTGACAACTACACTGTCCTGAAGAGTGCTCTGATTGATGGATTTGGCTTAACCACTGAACAGTATAGGTTGCTGTTCAGAGACACCCAGAAGACAGAGACTTAGGACTGGACTGACTTTGTAGATTGTGCCACTAAGGCTCTGGAAGGCTGGTTGCTGGGCAGTAAAGCTAAGGACTATACAGGATTGTATAATTTGATCATGAGAGAACAAATACTTAATAATTGTCAGAACCAGTTGTTGCAGCAACACCTGATTGACTCTGATCTGACCTCTCTCCAAGAATTGGGAAAGAAGGCGGACAAATGTGTCAGAACCAGGGTGGGGCAGAAAACCCAGAACCAAGGTGGTGATCAGAAGAAGCAAGACCAAAAGGGTGGGGTTTAGAAAGCAAAAGACCAGAAGTCTTCACTAGGTCCCCAAAAAGCTTCTAATGAGGGGGTTTCCAAGAAATCCAAGAAGAAAGAAGGTCCAAAGAAACCCTGGTGCAATTTTTGTAAAAGTAATACTCACTGGACCAGTGATTGTACCAAAAAGGAAAGAGCTCCAACCACCATTGCCCCTAAGGCAACTGTTCCCCCTACTACAGCTAATAGTGGTGGTTCTCAACAGAAGGGTGTAGTAAGGTTAACCCTGGGAACTGAGATGGACTCTGGCCTAGTCAGAGTACCAACTCAAGCTGTCATTGTCTGTGAGGTGGACATGGCTATGTCCTCTACTGTGAGCCCCAGTAACCTGGGCAAGTACAGACAGACACCTTTAATCAATGATAAAGTGGCTCAGGCCTACAGGGACACATGTGCCAGTGTCACCATGGTGACGCCTAACTTTGTGGACCCTGGACAGATCATACTAGGTGATAATTACCTAGTGACCAATGCTAGCAATGTCACTACCACCCATAGTATGGCAGTTGTTAATTTCTCCTGGGGAGGGGTAACTGGCCTCAAGAAGGTTGTTGTAAGTTCAGACCTCCCTGTAGAGTGTTTGTTGGGCAATGATCTAGAATCTTCAGTCTGGTCTGAAGTGGAGTATAGGACTCATACAGTGATGCTGGGCATATCAGCATATGTCCTTGCTGTGACCAGGTCACAGGCCAAAAAGTGCCAAACTGAACAGGCACTGGATCCTGAAACTATGGACCAGTTTGCCCACCAAGAGAAAGAGCAGTAGGGTATAGGCAGTGCCTTTCCCCATGCCTCAGAGTGAAGATCGGATAGTGAGACCCAAGCAGGAACTGTCCTGGAAGAACTTGAGCCTGATCAGGTTGAGTTTCTTGGGACAGGGGGACCTTCAAGGGCAGATCTGAGGCAGGTGCAGCTGGACTGCCCCTCTCTTGAACTCCTCAGACAGCAAGCTGCTGCTGAAGCTGCTGGGAATGCTACAGGTACCCATAAAGTGTATTGGGATGAAGGGCTCCTTTATTCAGAGGCTAGAGACCCCAAGCCTGGTGCTTACAGGAGGTTGGTCATACCTTTGACATTTAGGGGCTTCCTTCTTACCTTAGCCCATGATATTCCCCTAGCAGGACGTCTTGGCCAGAACAAGACTTGGGACAGGCTTGTCCCTCACTTTCACTGGCCCCATATGTCAGAAGATACCAAGGAGTTTTGTCGCTCCTGTGTTACCTGCCAAGCCAGTGGCAAATCTGTTGGCAAAACAAAGGCCCCCTTCATACCACTACCTGCGGTGGGGGTACCCTTTGAAAGAGTGGGGATTGACATTGTTGGTCCAATGGATCCCCAAACAGCATCTGGGCACAGATTTATTCTGGTGGTAGTGGATCATGCCACCAGATACCCAGAAGCTATTCCCTTAAGGACCACAGCAGCTCCTGTTGTGGCAAGAGCCCTCCTGGGAGTTTTCTCAAGAGTGGGCTTTCCGAAAGAGGTTGTCTCAGACAGAGGTGCAAACTTTATATCTGGATATTTGACTGCTATGTGGAAAGAGTGTGGTGTAAACTAGAAGTTCACCACACCCTACCATTCACAGTTAAATGGTCTGGTTGAAAGATTCAACAAGACCTTAAAGGGCACGATCAAGGGACTCCCTGAAAAGCTTAGGCGGAGATGGGATATCTTGCTGCCCTGCCTTTTATTCGCTTATAGAGAGGCCCCACAAATGGGGGTTGGCTACAGCCCTTTTGAACTTTTGTTTGGGCATCCTGTAAGAGGACCCCTGTGTCTTGTGAAGGAAGGATGGGAGTTACCTCTCAAAAAGCCTAAGCATGACGTAGTGGACTATGTACTTGGTCTCCGCTCCAGGATGGCCGAATACATGAAAAAGGCTTCAAAAAACCTTGAGGCTAGCCAGGAACTTCAAAAAGTCTGGCATGACATAAAGGCTGTGCTGACTGTGTACAAGCCAGTACAGAAAGTGTGGGTGTTGGAGCCAGTGGCCCCAGCAGCACTCCAGGACAAATGGTCTGGAGCCCACACAATTGTTGAGCAAAAGGGAAAGGTAACCTACTTGGTTGATCTTGGGGTGCTTCATGTCAACAGACTGAAGGCATATGTTGACAGGGCAGACATGGGATTGCTCATGGCTACAGATGAGGGACCGGAGGAGGAGAGTGACCCTCTCCCAGACCTGCTTTCTCAGAACCCTGATGATGGTTCAGTTGATGGAGTGGCCTTGGCAGGCAGCCTCACTGACCAGCAGCAACAGGACTGCAGACAAGTTCTACAGGCCTATACGCATATGTTTTCCCTGACCACAAGTCAGACAAACTGGTGCACCCATGAGGTGGACACTGGTGACAGTCTGCCTGTGAAGAGTAAAATCTACAGGCAACCTGACCATGTCAGGGACTGTATCAGGACAGAGGTCCAAAAGATGTTGGAGTTGGGAGTTATTGAGCCCTCAGAGAGCCCCTGGGCCAGTCCAGTAGTCCTTCTGCCAAAGCCTCACACCCAAGATGGTAAGAGAGAGATGAGGTTTTGTGTGGGCTAGAGGTCTCAATGCTGTCACTAGGACAGATGCCCATCCAATACCCAGGGCAGATGAGCTCATTGACAGATTGGCTTCTGCCAAGTTTTTGAGCACATTTGACCTGACAGCAGGCTACTGGCAGATCAGACTAGCTGATGATGCAAAAGCCAAAACAGCATTTTCGATCCCAGGAGGTCATTACCAATTTGTGGTGATGCCCTTTGGCTTGAAGAATGCGCCTGCCACTTTCCAAAGGTTGGTGAACCAAGTCCTCTCAGGTCTGGATGACTTTTGTGCAGCTTATCTAGATGATATTGCTGTCTTTAGCACCACCTGGGAAGATCACCTGAGCCACCTGAAGAAGGTTTTGGAGGCCCTGCAGAAGGCAGGCCTAACTATCAAGGCTACTAAGTGCCAGATAGGGCAGAGTAAGATTGTGTACCTGGGCCACCTTGTAGGTGGAGGTCAGGTTCAACCACTGGAGAGCAAGATCCAGACCATCAAGGACTGGACTCCTCCATCCACCCAGACACAGGTCAGAGCTTTCTTGGGCCTGTCTGGTTATTACAGAAAGTTTGTTAAGAATTATGGGTCCATTGTGACACCACTTAATGAGTTGACCTCAAAGAAAATGCCAAAGAAAGTTCAGTGGACAGTCGGCTGTTAAAAGGCATTTGATGGCCTGAAGCAGGCCATGTGCTCTGCACCTATTCTAAAAAGTCCAGATTACTCCAAAGAATTCATTGTCAAAACAGATGCTTCTGAGTTGGGTGTGGTAGCTGTTCTTTCACGACTGAATATAGATGGTCAAGACCAGCCCATTGCTTTTATTAGCAGAAGGCTAACCCCTAGAGAGAAACGTTGGTCAGCTATTGAGAGGGAGGCCTTTGCTGTGGTTTGGGCCTTAAGAAGCTGAGGCCATACTTGTTTGGTACTCACTTCAAGATTCAAACAGACCATAAGCCCCTCTTGTGGCTAAATCAAATGAAGGGTGAAAATCCCAAACTACTCAGGCGGTCCATTTCCCTACAGGGGATGGACTTTACAGTGGAACATAGACCTGGAACTGACCATGGCAATGCAGATGGACTCTCCAGATATTTCCACTTAGAACATGAAGACTCAACTGGGCAAGGTTAGTTTAATGTCCCTGTGTTTGGGAGGGGGGGTTGTGTAGGAGAGTAGGGTCTGCTTCCTATGGTCATCCCCACTTTTTGCCCTGATTCACTGGTTTTTCGACTTTAGTGTGGCTGTGGGCCTGCTAATCAGACCCACAGCCCATCTGTTCTCTCTCTAGATTCATACCATGTACCTTAGGTACATATCCAATTGGGTATTGGGTCACCTTTTTGAGCCCCTGTATAGTGTACCATAGGTACCCAGGGCATAGGTGCATTCAAGGAATACCTGGAGCTGCAGCATGTATTATGCCACACCTGGCTGGCCATCCAAACTGACACCACAGGCTGATCACTCAGCTTTGGCAAGGTTGTGTAATCACCCCTTGCTTAGATATAGTATTCCTATATCTACCCTTATATATGGACACATATATACCTATAAGCCACTCCTATGGCAGGCCTTTACAATCCTGGAGGCAGAGTGCTTGGTTTTATGTGAGATGGTGTTCTAGCATGAGCTGAGCCTGTCTGCAGCTTTCGGAACCATGTCCTTATAGCTGTTCTATGATATAGCCATACCATATGGCTGGAGGAGTGTGGCTCAATGGTTAGAGCGGCAGACCCTGATGCAGAATTCTGGCCAGGGGACCAGGGTTCGATTCCCGCCTCGGCGGAGTCTCGGGCTCAATTTCCTCAGACCTGTTAATTCTCGCCTCGGTGCCTATTCTAATCACGGGCCCCACACTGCAACTCTGGGCAATAGCTTGCTTAGCCTCCACACCGGCCCCAACAGCGCTAAGGATGCCTGGCTTCACCCTGGGGGTGCCCAGGAGTGGACACTTCACAGGGAAAGCCAGGAGGGGTTCCACAGCGGTATGAGTATCAGCGCCAGGAAGCCGAATAGGCGACACCGCAAGGTGACCGTCTGGTGACAGTGCGCTCTATAAATACCATGACATTTACATATACTCTTAAGTGCATTATAATCCTCGCGGTTATTGCTAACTTTGGTTTGGCTTTATCAAAACATGTCGTGGAAGGTGTAATACGCTTTGGAATACTACCCCCCCCCCCCCCCGCGCCAGTTCTGGCGGCGGGGGTAGCATTCCACCCTTCTTGAGGGAGAAGACATGTAAGTTCCACTTTACCCGGCTACAGTTAAACAGAGCTTCAGCATCACAAAATGGATGCTGCTGCCACAGACACAAGTCTGACCTCCTGCTGCTGGACGTAACTCCGGCAGGGGAGGCCTGCACAATAGGTTTCCTGCCTTGGGAGGTGCTAGCACCTCCCCAGACAGACTTTAGTGTATTGGGGTAAGGTGGGTTGAAAGAAATGAGACTCTGCCTGGGGTACACAAGGTGCTCCACGCATAGCCCGGTTCAAACCAGTTGCTGGGGCACTCCAGCCCCAGCTCTGGCACGAAACTGGACAAAGGGAAAGGGGTGTAACCACCCCCCTTCCCAGGTTCCACCCACAGGAGGGACCTAGCAGGTAATCCAGCCCCTTAATTTGGTATGAAGATAGGAGCTGAGTCTAGAGACTTTAGATTTATCCTGGAAAGAAACTCTGAAACAAACTCTTGGACCTTCGATGTTCCATTTCGACTGGAAGACTGAAGACATCTCCCTTGTGGTCAAGGAGTGACCGGTTTGCTTTGTCGACGCTCCAGCCGGATCCCAAAGACTTAGCGACGCAGCCTCTGAACTTCCAGACTTCTCTGACTCCGACCCACATCCACAGCAAAGCTGAGACCCGTGGCGGACACGAGAGAAGTGGGACCAGACATCCTGCAGTACCTGCTTTTTGCTAACTGTGCAGCTTGTGAGGCGTCCTCAAAGTTGTGCATTGGGGTTTGAGAAGCCCCAACCCCGAGCAGTAAGTGCACCGAAGCTCAGCCCTCCACACTCCACGAGTGCCGCGTGGGGCCTGCGCCTGCATTTCTCCTCGACGCGTCTTCGCGGTTGCTAGGCCGCTGGCTATTGGCCCTCCTGAAGACATCCTTTTGAAACAACACCGCTTGCCTGGTTGCTCTGGGCTTGTTCCTGCTTTCCTGAAAAGGGGAAGCTCCTCAGACCTTGCTGGTCTGAACAGAAGCCGATCTTCCCTTCCTGCGTGGGTTGCCTTTGCCAAGGATTGTTGGGTCCAATCCGGATACCGACACCGCCAACAGCGAGATCCTTCGTGGGACAGTCCGTATCCAGCTCCTGGTTGTCGTCGACGCCTCCTGGTCCACGTGGCTGCAGAGACAAGCTTCACATCCTCACCTGATTGCATCTCAACATCGCCTGGTTCCTGCCCGGTAACTGGCTAGTGACCCAGACTCTGTCCCCTTTGCTTTCAGGTTCTTCTCAACTCCGATCCACTTTTGGATCCATCCGGACATCTTCCTCCTGGTCGCCTGCAGCACTTTCTTGTAGCTCTTCATAGGATTGATCGACGAAACCCGACACGAAAGAACACCTATGCACCCGGCTTCCCTGGGTGAGGTAACTCGAGTACTCCGGTGCTCCCGTGGGTAACAACTATCCAAGTGTCCTAGTTTAACTGGGATTTCCCGTAGTCCACCCGGAAGTGTCCGAAATCAACTACTTTGTAACTTTTACGTTCCCATTGATTCTCTATGGTAACACGCGTGTGTGTTTAGACACTGCTCACGCATCCTGTGGGTCTCCTACCTCCAATCCTTTGGTTGATCAGTGTAGCCCCTGCGATTTCCTAGGCCCTGTCCCTACTCACCTTTCCTGACATGGTTCTTATACCACTTCTTTAGTATAAGGTTCGTGAGGCCCCTAGGGCAGAATTGTATTTGTGCAACTTATAGTATGCTTATTAAGTAACTTATGCTGTATCTCGAACTCTGAACTCAAAGAGTGCAGAGGGGTTGTGTTAGTAATAAATACATATATATTTGATATATACCTTGTGTGGTGTCCTTTCATTTGGTATTCAAGGGATTATATTTGGTAAAACAATTGGCTTCACATGCTCTCTGAAGTATTAGCCTAAGACTGCTTTGTCCATGCTACCACTAGGATAGCTGGTCTATAAGGTTGACTTTACAACCATCACCATAAGGGTTGTTTGGACTGGTGCAAGGTGCTCACTAGAATAGTGAACATCATATACCAGGCCAACTTCTCACAGTGCGTATGAGTATTTACACAAATAACTATTTAAATGGCACTTACTAATTTATTTTATAACACTTCTCATTCCAGGGGAGGGTGTCCGAGTGCTTTACATCACACAGGAGACAATAAATCATACAAGCGTGTAAATCAATGTACAGGAAATGTTACATAAGACAATGAGGGTTATATGGTGTAGTAGTCCCATATCGTCCATACTCCTGAGAACCACAAAGTCAAGATTTAAATCGTAACACAGTGGTTGGGGTTGTCCGAGCTAACAAGACTTTATTACTACCCAAAGGAACCCTTCTTTAACAAACTTAGAATAACAGAGTGAGAAAAAAATAAGGATCTAAACCCATGACCTGCAGTTTGCATGCAGCTCCTTGATGCTGGTTAACAGCACACTGTGTGATATTAGAAGGATTGCAACTTATGAAATGGAAACAATGTACAGAAATATAGATAAGAAACAGTGGTGAATTATGGGGATGTTTTTCACTGAGGGGTTCTGAGTGGCATCAGATCAAAGTGTAGCTCAAGTTGTCAATGATGTCACTCGGAACCCAGAGGGTAAAAACATCTCCGTAACTCACTTTTTATCCATCTATAATTTCATGGTATGTATGGCCACCCAAAATCATATTTCCCTGCTTTTATCAACTATAAAGGGGCAGAGGAATAATGAGGAGCAATAGATAACGGCCTCTCTTCCTCATTATTCACTTTCTACCCAGCTATAATTGTATGTTATGAATGGCTCTCAAAATGATCTGCCACTGCTTTCAATTACTACGCAGGGGCAGAAGAGTAATGGTGCAGAAAAACTTAAAACGACCTCTCCTCCCTGTCCCAAATGTAAAAGAAATGTGCATAGGACGTCTGCCACCGGCACCCCCCCACTCTCTATGCCTTCCTGCCTTCTATGATAGAAGCTGTGCCCCCTGCTACCCAGCGCTATTCTGAACGGCTTTGTGGGAGCCCTGCAAGCGCAGCCTGGAATCCCTTCATGACGTAGCAACAGCGTGTAACAGCTTTTGTTAGCAACTATTGCTACGTAATACCAGTGAAAAACTGGATCTGAATCCAGTTATTCACGCTTTTGTTAACAACTGTTGCTAAGTCATAGCTGCTAATTACCAGATATAGAATCTGGCATTCACGCTAAAGGATTCCAATGTAAAAGGATGTTTGTGTCAAAAGCAGGAGCCCACTTACCTATCTATATAAAATACAAATCTATGATCTGCATGTTACACAACGTGCTTTGCAGCAGGTAAATTAACTCTAAATGCTACCTTACGAAACAAAACTATGACTAGACAAAACACAGATCTCTCCAGCAAGTACATTAACCACCAGAGTTATCGTACCATTATTATTATCCCCTGATATTTGCTAAGCACATAAAGATCTCTGCAGATGATGCATTATCCCATAACACATTTTAAAATGATTTACTACCACATTTATAGCTGTAGTCAATTTCTTACGGAATATTTATTAAAAAACACAAAGTTTAAATGTGCAAGTTGATTGTGCGTTTCATGACTCTTCCTCTTGTGACTCCACGCTCTTTCCTTTGCCACTCATTGAACACCAATTTATGGGTTATCAGAGTACATTTCTTCTAGTTCCAGTACTGGCTACAATGAAAATAAAACTACGGAAACATGCAACAAGACTAACCCAAGTGGAATACTAGAGGCTAACCTCAGATGCGAGTCATTCATAAACTACAGTCAAAACAAGCATTTGCAATGAAATAGGTCTAGCATTTACTAGAGTTTCGTAAATGCAAGACCAATTGCTTTGTAAATGCTTGTTTTTACATCCCTGCAGCTATAGTACCATCTTTCTTATTTCTATAAAATTGTCGCTTTTTAGTCCATTTCTGACTTCTAATTACTTCTGTCAGGGCACAAGTCCGAAAAAAAGAAGTGGGGGGACGCTGACGTCACGACAGGAAGTGACGTCACGAAAGGTGTATTGCACCATCAGACTAATTGCCTCCCCTCGCTCACCCTTAGATGTGATTGCATCAGAGAAGCCAGCGCCTGAGCAGCGTCCTGAATGAGCTCCGATCTCGCCCCAGAGACGCCAAAGAGTGAATGTGTGGCTCCATTTGCTCCAGTAATCGAGCTCCTGGCAAAATAAGTGGGGGGACGCCGTCCACCTGCGTGGTACCCCGACTCGAGCCCTGACTTCTGTGGTAGATGGATATTCGTTTTTTTAAAACTCATTTTACCCACTGTCCAATTCTTAGGTCTTGCTCTTGAGGCAGCTTTAGCCATATCACCAGACTCGTTTTTTTCCGAAAAATTATGTATATTCATAAAGGGGCATTAGGCCAGTGGGCATTATCCATTGGTTTGTTAAATTGTCACTCACATTTTGCTTCTGCCCACTACACATACAACATGGGGCACCTGGTCGGCCTAGAAGGGATATTGAAAATGCTATATTTGAAATCGCTCCTATTTTTTCAAAAAATGTTGTTTCATTGATACTACTTTTAATACTCCTAGGCAACTAGCAAAGGCTGCCAGCCTTCGTGTCACATAAATTGTGAGCAAAAAACAAATCAATGATTTTGAGGGAAATAGCCCAATGCACAGCACTATTGCCCATTGGGTTTGACATACTTTTTCAAATGTACAGAAATAGTGTAAATAGTTGAAATCTCATGAATGCAAGCATTGACTCCCTTCTCTCTTAGATGACGGCACGTAGCCTGTGCACATTGTTCACATATATTTAGAAAAAGTTCCTTTATTTTCAGTTGCAAAGCTCTTTCAAAGTGTGTTTTTTCAATTACTTTTTCAATTAACTTTAAATACTGGCTATACATTTTGCTGCACTCCTTTTTCAAGTTAATGTTATGAAGAGTTTAAACGAAATTGTACCATTGGAGCTGCTTGCGATCTGAGTAATTGGTTAAGGGATGATTCGTTCTGTTCACCTTCATAAATAATAATAATAATAATTAAATGTATGGCACAACTTAGAAGGTAGTTGGCTAAAAAGCGTCACGAGTAGAACAGATGCATTTGTGAACTTTTTTTAAATAACATTTTTATTGCAAGCATATGGCAGCCATGTTTAAGTGATGATGATATTTTTTGTATTTCTTTTATTGTGGCATAGGCTTGAAAAGAAAAAAAAAAACTAAAAACAAATTAAATGTCACACCAACTTGCCAAGGCCAGACATATTTGCATTGCCTTTACGTATTAATTACAAGTGATTTCCTCCTTGTTCTGATGGGTCACCAAGTCTGTCAAATAGGTCAACATGTCTAAAAGTGTGCCCCTTAAGGGTGGCCGCTTAGTGTTTCAGTATACTGCATTTTGAAAGGGGGAGCATTTGTGTCCACAGGCCAACTCCATTTTCCTTGACTCTTTTACTCCTCTTGGTTGTCTTCTGGATTCAGGGAGCACTGTGCAGTGTCATCCTTCGGCCGGGAGGGTCCCCTAGCAGCCTTTGTGCACTGGTAATGCCAAATGCCAATGGTTCTCACCTGATTTCCATATCTCTGTGATAGATACAACACATGGAAGAGATGATTGGCAGCTCTGAGGGCCATACAAGCTGTCAGGGTAGGTAGATTGTGAGATTACCGTGGTCCTGTTCTTTGGGAAAGTCCAGATGACGTAGGTTTCACCACATTAAACTCATTGGAAGAGACAGGAAAAGGAGCAGTCATTTCTGATTGGCCCACCATCTCAGGTGACACCCCCCTTGACGTCACCATAAGCACCCAGGACACTTTACAGAGCAGAGGGGACCTACCTGCAGTACACACCAACCCCAGCGGACATCTTTCAGGTGGTGGTCACTTCTTCTGGTGACAGGAGTATGTCATACCCATGGAGTCCGTCCTCTCAGCCTGTTCCTGCTCTTCAAGGGGAAGTGGGGGGGGGGGAGGGGTGTCTGCTGCTGTTTGACTGGAGGTCTCACGCTGCGGATCAACAAACCTGGACACTGATGTGATGATCACCACTCACTGCACCACCCTTGAACTATGAAACATGGAGTCTGCTGGTGGGGCTCCCAACACAGCCGGCACCACCCTGCATGCTTGCACGCTGATCTGCAAAAGGGCTGTCAAAAGAAGATCCGGGTATGTGGGTCTCACATCCCAGACTCCCCCGGTGCCAAAGAATGGAGGCTGAATTCCATTTAATCTTCAGACGACCCCCCCTCTCTGTCCCCTCGAAGTTCATCCTAGTCAGTAAATGAAACCCAGCTCAGGGTGTTAAAAAACATCAATTAGTTAATATAACCAGCTCCGGGCGGCCTTCAATCTATACCACTGGCACGCTCGGTGTTGTGAAAACGAGAGAGACGCTTCCCTTGGCCAGAGAGAATTCCAGCCACAGTATTAATATGTCCTGGAAATGTGTTTGTTCAGAAACTATCAATTACCGGCCGCACTGTATCCACCCCAGCCCTCCCGGAGCTCGATATTCAGGCAAACAAAAAGATAGCACCGGCTAAGAACTGTAATGGGGTGTGTGACACCCTCCAGCGGCATCGCTTCCTTTAATCGCCTTATATAAATGACTTGGGGGTGGTGGGGCAGATGTGTATTAGGCACGGTCAGCTCAGAACTCAGGTGAGGAGGAAACCTATAAGAAGACCAGGTGTGGTGCACGGGCACTGAAAGGAATGTTAAGTATGCAGTTGGCACCCGACCGCACTGTTGCTCGCTCCCGAGAACCCTAGGTCATGGGAGTCAACTTTTAGAGAGAAGGCGGGACATGATCCCGTCTTTGGCCAATTGCGGGCGTAACATTTTTGAAAGCAACACGCAAAGGCCAATGGAAGGTGTGGGAGGAGGCCGACCCACACGGAGAAGGCACTTGGAAGTCTGAAGTGATTCCAAGAGCCCTCTCCTAGAGCAGCGCATGTGCGCTGTACAAGAGAGACCTAAAAACAAAAGCAGGGAATGCAATATGCAGATTTTAAGTGTTTGTGAGTTCCACAGACAAAGAGCGGCAGCTAAAAACTATGGGAAATCCAGGTATCACCGAACCTTGGTCCAAGTGGTCCTGGAAAAACCAGCAACTTGGAGACCCCGTATGACATACAATTATTGGTCCAGAGAAAGCATTCTGAGGGCAATGTAAATTCACAATGATCGAAATACAAACTAAACCAGATTAAACTAACTTAATTGTGGGAATGTGGCCATATTGCAATACACCAGTAAATATATTAAATTCCTACTTTAAGCAGAAGAGCACCTATGTATGCAACAAACTCAGTTTTCTGTAAAGTAAAAAGACATGGTGATGCAGCATCTCATAAATTACCATCTCATTTTGGTGAAACCCTGAATTTTAGTCTAGCTAGAAGTACTGAATCAGTGATGAATGGTGTGTGTTTTTCTCTCTTTATTGCCCTGATGAGAACCAAACAGAGGACTTATCCTCTCAGACCATCAGCTGGATTGGATGCATAGATGGGTTATAATTCTTACAACTTAAAGTGTCATGCTTTAAACCCTTGGTTGCTGAAAAATATTCAACCTCTGTTGGGAACTTTCTCTCCCTTGCAATTAGAACCAGAGCCGGCCTTCTTATGTTCAGGAAACCGATAATAACACAATTCTTCGGTATCTGTGTCATTTAATTTCAATTTCCTCTGTTCATCAGTTAATAATATTGCATGAATTAAACTGTACTTCATACCACTAAGTTGGGGGGGTAGCAAGCTTCTCTGTGTGGGATTCTGAATTAAATATAAGGGTGTTGTTAATGAGAATGTGCCTATGAGGGAACAGTTTTGGTTTTATGCATGGGGGCCTAGAGAAAGCATTTACACTGTTTAGTGGCATGGCACTTAGCAGTGTGATGGATGAAAGCATCGTGAGGGATAGACATACATATTTATCGTTGTAGTAGGCTGGTGGCTATTAATTACCTTGCATATCCCTGACTGGTTTGATTTCTTTCTCTCACTACTGTTCTATGATGATAACAGAAGTGTTTCCACCCCGATTCTCATGTCGGCGGGTAATAAGCACAGGCTGGAAGGCAAGGGGCAAAGGTAGATATCCACCTGGATGAGATCTATTAAAGTTATCCTTCTTGTCATTAGTATTAAAGCCGACGGATGACCAGTCCTCCATTTCATCAGCAGTGTACAGCAAATCTCTTGGTTAAAATGTGTATGCCTATTTTGCATTGCTTACATTAGGGAGGACTGATAATATTTTCATAACCAGCATATCTAACAGAGTGATGTTTGGTTGAAATTAACATGACTGAATCATACTGAAGTGGATAACATTTCTTACGGGGCGAGGTTTGATAGGAATTGGAATGATCGTTTTATGTTGAGGTGGATAACAACTCTGAGCAGGAGAACTGGTTGGGAAGCCTATGGCCTAACTATTTTAGGAGGTACATTTACTATTGAACACTGGGGATTTCCTTTATCTACGGGACATTAGGGGCGGGTAACCAGATGAATCCTAGGAACATATTTAGCTCTTTGATTCATGTCTTAATGACTATGTCAGTTTTCTTTGTGTGGTTGCTATTAATCCTAATGCTCACAGGGCCTGAGATTGTTAGTTTTATTGCTGTTATTCAAACTGTCTGGGAGGTTATCATGGGGACAGCCAAGTGTTTACTTCCTTTCTGAATTGCAGGTGATCCTGTATATTCCCTATTCTGGCTGGCAATGAGTTCCAGAGTCTAACCACTTGGACGATGATCCTTGGAGCTAATCTTGAGCGTGCCACCATGAATTGCGAGTATCACTTGAACTTCAGTTGTTGGTACAATGCGCCTTTTCCTTGTTGTGTGAACAATTCAGAGTTCCTCAAACATTGATTGTCTTAACTATGGGTAGCCAGTGAATAGCTTGCAAGACTGCTTCTTATGCTTCCTCTGGTGTAGGTGAAGTATTAGTCTTGCAGTAGTGTTCTGAATCTTGAGGTAGTTTTTATTACAACGCATGGGGAACCAAGATACAGACTGCTAGTGTAATAAATCTTAGAAATAACCAGAGTAAGAAAGGTTTGCAGGTTCTGATGCTATCCAAGGTAGGTGGAGAATGCCCCTCAATGTTTTCCTTTTGTAGATATTCCTTGTGATTTCACTGACTGTAGGATCAACAATAGGTTTAAATCCATTGTCACACCAAGATTTCTCACTTCCCTTTAGGTCGCTGGTGATACTTCAAGTTCCTTGGGCCATATCATATATCTGTCCACAGGTCATGCTACTGGTGCCATGATATCCACGAGTAGTTTCATAAAAAGCGCCAACTACTCCTCTGTACTGAAGGGCTAAAATAATTATTAAATAAATTCATCGCTTATGTCTGCAGATCTCTGAAACACCACTAAAGTTTTCCTCGAGGATTGGAACCAACACATTTGGATATGTTTGTAATAGTGCAGAATTAAAGAAGATGGCATGAGCCAAACTTATATTCATCCCATGTGAGCATTCCAGAAAATAAAAAAACATAACATCTCAGCTTACAAATGTTTGTAGACAGACACAACTCCCTCTGAATTGATGGGGGCTGGCCAGAATGAATGATAAAAAAAATCTGACCAACATGTCAAAGAACATAGATAAAACACATACAGTTCTTGAATACAAAAAGAAACCAAAACAGACTTTCTCCCAGTCCAAATCATTTATTTGCATTTACTTGTTCATTTTGCCTGGGAATGAACACTGGTGCATAAGATAAAGAAGCCAAGACTTATCTTAGGCTCCTCCTATCTCTCTACCATAACTTAACACTACCTGGAACAAACAACCAGTAACAAGTTCACGGAAATCCTGACGCCAAGTTAATTGAGGCGGTACAAAAGGGGGTGGTGATGGACGGAGCATCTGAATCAATCAAACACTCACACCCAGTCAAAAGATCTGGGTCTAATCCATCACCGTTCTTTAGCCCACTCTGCCACCCCAGTTCAGACATGGCTATATGCAAATCAGTCTGACCCTGTGCCTCATGGGAACAGTCCAGCCCGAACTGCCAAGCCATGTCTTCCCTGGACCGGAAACAAGCTTCCGAGGACCGGTTTCTGGCATTCCAGCCGTCTTCAGCCCGGCTTGCTTGAATCCAGTGGCAAAGTGAGCAAGGGACTCACGTCTGAGCATACCCTGCCACACTCATGGCGGCCAAAAGCAGTACAAAAGGGGGTGGTGATGGACGGAGCATCTGAATCAATCAAACACTCACACCCAGTCAAAAGATCTGGGTCTAATCCATCACTGTTCTTTAGCCCACTCTGCCACCCTAGTTCAGACATGGCTATATGCAAATCAGTCTGACCCTGTGCCTCATGGGAACAGTCCAGCCCGAACTGCCAAGCCATGTCTTCCCTGGACCGGAAACAAGCTTCCGAGGACCGGTTTCTGGCATTCCAGCCGTCTTCAGCCCGGCTTGCTTGAATCCAGTGGCAAAGTGAGCAAGGGACTCACGTCTGAGCATACCCTGCCACACTTATGGCGGCCAAAAGCGGTACAAAAGGGGGTGGTGATGGACGGAGCACCTGAATCAATCAAACACTCACACCCAGTCAAAAGACCTGGGTCTAATCCATCACCGTTCTTTAGCCCACTCTGCCACCCCAGTTCAGACATGGCTATATGCAAATCAGTCTGACCCTGTGCCTCATGGGAACAGTCCAGCCCGAACTGCCAAGCCATGTCTTCCCTGGACCGGAAACAAGCTTCCGAGGACCGGTTTCTGGCATTCCAGCCGTCTTCAGCCCGGCTTGCTTGAATCCAGTGGCAAAGTGAGCAAGGGACTCACGTCTGAGCATACCCTGCCACACTTTTGGCGGCCAAAAGCGGTACAAAAGGGGGTGGTGATGGACGGAGCATCTGAATCAATCAAACACTCACACCCAGTCAAAAGATCTGGGTCTAATCCATCACCGTTCTTTAGCCCACTCTGCCACTGTGGTTCTGAAATTCTGGACCCTACTGTTGTCCCGGTATCGAGGTCCGATACCCGTGTCCCGAAACATCAACGTACCATGACGAATTTGGTGTCGACGAACCGATAATGATTAGGACATCATTCCTATGCATTTGCGTCATGATCGAGACATGCTAAAACCCCTGAATCGTAGTTTCCGTCCCGACCCCTCAGACTCCATTTTGTAAACGGTATCCATCTTGTGTCTTGCCCTCATGATAAGTCAATTAAAGGTCGAGCTTGATCTAAAAGGACACGTCCACCTTCCCTGACTCCCCCCTGACCTGTCCCAACTGACACCCTTGCCTCCAGCCAAACCTGTTTGGGCAGCTCCTCGCCCAGTGGCCAAACACGATAGCATCAATGCACAACATACCACAAACCATTCACCTCTTACAGATCATGTTTTCTACACACATAACACCTGTCCACGCTCCCTGTTTATGGCCAGTTTTATGACTAGGAGGTGCCTTCTTTTATTGGGGCTTCACCGATATCTGATGGGAGTTCCGGGCCTGGCTAGGTAATCTATCACGAATTGGACATCTAAAATACGGGCTTGCCTACATGACTTCGCTCTTTTGTATTATTGTAGAAATATGTGTATAGCCATATCATAAACTCAAGAATTCTTGCTTGCAGCTATTATTTCTGTATATAAAGAGAAGGCTGGTTCTGTAAAAACAAACAGTCTCCTGAGAACACATGACCCGTGTTTGTCGTGCTTCTAGGACACCTGTTACTTGGTAGCTATCAATAAAACTTGATCTCTGACTCGACTAGAAGACTCCGTGTTTCTGTGGTCCGGAACAGGGAGAACTCAGAGGTCTTCGGGTGTTATCCCCTGGCACCAAACGGGTTCCTAAAAACCCGTTTCCTCACCACCCCAGTTCAGACATGGCTATATGCAAATCAGTCTGACCCTGTGCCTCATGGGAACAGTCCAGCCCGAACTGCCAAGCCATGTCTTCCCTGGACCGGAAACAAGCTTCCGAGGACCGGTTTCTGGCATTCCAGCCGTCTTCAGCCCGGCTTGCTTGAATCCAGTGGCAAAGTGAGCAAGGGACTCACGTCTGAGCATACCCTGCCACACTTATGGCGGCCAAAAGCGGTACAAAAGGGGGTGGTGATGGACGGAGCATCTGAATCAATCAAACACTCACACCCAGTCAAAAGATCTGGGTCTAATCCATCACCGTTCTTTAGCCCACTCTGCCACCCCAGTTCAGACATGGCTATATGCAAATCAGTCTGACCCTGTGCCTCATGGGAACAGTCCAGCCCGAACTGCCAAGCCATGTCTTCCCTGGACCGGAAACAAGCTTCCGAGGACCGGTTTCTGGCATTCCAGCCGTCTTCAGCCCGGCTTGCTTGAATCCAGTGGCAAAGTGAGCAAGGGACTCACGTCTGAGCATACCCTGCCACACTCATGGTGGCCAAAAGCGGTACAAAAGGGGGTGGTGATGGACGGAGCATCTGAATCAATCAAACACTCACACCCAGTCAAAAGATCTGGGTCTAATCCATCACCGTTCTTTAGCCCACTCTGCCACACCAGTTCAGACATGGCTATATGCAAATCAGTCTGACCCTGTGCCTCATGGGAACAGTCCAGCCCGAACTGCCAAGCCATGTCTTCCCTGGACCGGAAACAAGCTTCCGAGGACCGGTTTCTGGCATTCCAGCCGTCTTCAGCCCGGCTTGCTTGAATCCAGTGGCAAAGTGAGCAAGGGACTCACGTCTGAGCATACCCTGCCACACTTATGGCGGCCAAAAGCGGTACAAAAGGGGGTGGTGATGGACGGAGCATCTGAATCAATCAAACACTCACACCCAGTCACAAGATCTGGGTCTAATCCATCACCGTTCTTTAGCCCACTCTGCCACCCCAGTTCAGACATGGCTATATGCAAATCAGTCTGACCCTGTGCCTCATGGGAACAGTCCAGCCCGAACTGCCAAGCCATGTCTTCCCTGGACCGGAAACAAGCTTCCGAGGACCGGTTTCTGGCATTCCAGCCGTCTTCAGCCCGGCTTGCTTGAATCCAGTGGCAAAGTGAGCAAGGGACTCACGTCTGAGCATACCCTGCCACACTTATGGCGGCCAAAAGCGGTACAAAAGGGGGTGGTGATGGACGGAGCATCTGAATCAATCAAACACTCACACCCAGTCAAAAGATCTGGGTCTAATCCATCACCGTTCTTTAGCCCACTCTGCCACCCCAGTTCAGACATGGCTATATGCAAATCAGTCTGACCCTGTGCCTCATGGGAACAGTCCAGCCCGAACTGCCAAGCCATGTCTTCCCTGGACCGGAAACAAGCTTCCGAGGACCGATTTCTGGCATTCCAGCCGTCTTCAGCCCGGCTTACTTGAATCCAGTGGCAAAGTGAGCAAGGGACTCACGTCTGAGCATACCCTGCCACACTTATGGCGGCCAAAAGCGGTACAAAAGGGGGTGGTGATGGACGGAGCATCTGAATCAATCAAACACTCACACCCAGTCAAAAGATCTGGGTCTAATCCATCACCGTTCTTTAGCCCACTCTGCCACCCCAGTTCAGACATGGCTATATGCAAATCAGTCTGACCCTGTGCCTCATGGGAACAGTCCAGCCCGAACTGCCAAGCCATGTCTTCCCTGGACCGGAAACAAGCTTCCGAGGACCGGTTTCTGGCATTCCAGCCGTCTTCAGCCCGGCTTGCTTGAATCCAGTGGCAAAGTGAGCAAGGGACTCACGTCTGAGCATACCCTGCCACACTTATGGCGGCCAAAAGCGGTACAAAAGGGGGTGGTGATGGACGGAGCATCTGAATCAATCAAACACTCACACCCAGTCAAAAGATCTGGGTCTAATCCATCACCGTACTTCCCTTCCAGGGAAGACATGGCTTGGCAGTTCGGGCTGGACTGTTCCCATAAGGCACAGGGTCAGACTGATTTGCATATAGCCATGTTTGAACTGGGGTGGCTGAGTGAACTAAAGAATGGTGATGGATTAAACCCAGATCAGTTGACTGGGGGTGAGTGTTTGATTTGTTCAAACGCTCCGTCCATCATCCCCTTTTGTATCGCTAAGTTAATTGAGGCAGCATATAGTCCTAACCGCGGCCATCTCAAGTTTGAGACAACTGTAATACCATTTATTACTACAGATCAATGGCATGCTGAGTGAACAAACATATGCAGCCAACAGATGGATCTACCTCTAAATGGATAGGTGTAGACTAGAAGGGGGTTATAAACACAGTACAACATTGCAAAGAAACTAGACAGAACAAGCAGAATTTGGGTGACAAAAAGGAACCAAAACTGAAGTTCTCCTACTAATCAACACTTCAAACACCTTGTTAGCATTTGACTTTGACAGGTAACATTGGAAACCTACAAATCATGCTGAAAAAGATGAAGAATCCAAGATCTTCAGTTCCAACCTACCCTTCGGTCAATAACTTAACACAGCCAGAAATAAAATACTATCTAAACAGGCTAAGGAAAATCCTGATGCCAAGTCATCTGAGGCCCCATATAAACCTAACCAGATCCATGGCCCTCTTAATTTTGAGGCTATAGAAATATCATTCATGCTGAAATTATAAAACGATACAAAATAAGGTGTCTGAACAGCGGATATGGAAAATCTAGCCTGCTGATACAGCAAAGGAGGCTTGAAAAGCCCGTTATATGTTGAGAATTTAAAAAAAGCAGTGTGACTGCACAGAAGCAGAACAGCAAGCTCTGATGTAAATAATTGTGTGCTACACGTTGATCTCAGTAAGAGTAATTTATTTTTCTTTATCTTTGTGGTGACATTGGGTCTATTGCGGTTCTTCAACACTTTTCTTAACAAAATATCTAAAAACGACAAAATCATGAATATTTGCAGCAGGGTGACCTGTTTGTGCGTGGCCCCATATTATCTATTTTTTATGGGCTTTTCAGTGTCACTTGGTTACAAACTACTAAAACACTTGGTAATCCACATCCAATATAAAAAAAACTAACAGGTAAACACCTCTTCAAAAATTAAATGATCAGTTTTAATTGAGGCTGGGGGTCTGAACCCATGGGGCCCTCAGCTTTAATAATAGAGGCCTTCTAGTCAGCTACCAGCATATAGACCCTTGATATTAATGGCAGCAAAGTTATTTATTGACTGCTGGCAATGTCTAAGAAACTCAGTTATAACACAAAAGGATTCTCGCATTTATTGATACTTTTTAGGTTTCGCCTCGCCGAAAGCCGCGCAGCAGACTTTCGCGCAGGCTAAATCTTTAGTCTAGAGTATGTGTGTGTAGTCCCGCCCCTCTGTTCCATTGGCTAGCTCCATAAATGGAGGCTAGCCATTGGAAGAGAGATCTGTCCGTTAGTGCCCGAGCAGATTCGTGGGCGTTCCCGCGATTTTTACTCATCCCGCCCCTTTGCGATCGTCATGAAGACGTGGGCCACTGAGGGCGTGTACTTTTTTTTTTTTTTTTTATGTTCTTTCCTCATTGCTAAGATCTCCTGGTCCAGCATGGTTGTATCCCGCTGTCCGTCCCCCCACCCGCTGTCTGTGTCTTTGTTCCGCCCACCCCCCACCCCCGCGCTGTCCGTCCCGCTCTCGCTTCGCCTCCCCCCCCCCTTCCCTCTGCCGCAGCTCTTCTCCGCCCCGGTGCGCCGGAAGAGCAACGTTGGAGCAGGGTTCGTCGCGGCCATCGTTTGCCCTACGGAAGGCTGCAGTTATACAAACCTGCTGTGCCGATGCCCATGCTGTAAATATCTGTGTGGCTAGGTGAGTATTATGCTGTCTAATGCTTGTTTTTGTTCCTTTTACAGGTCTCCCCCGGCCCGTGGCCGTTCCGTGCAGTGTCGTGCAAGGAGTGTTTTGCCCGGTATGTATACAGCTGTTTGCGGGTCTCAGGTAAGCCATCTTGTCTCCGTTTGTTGTCTAATGCTTGTTTTTGTTCCTTTTACAGGTCCCCCCGGCCCGTGGCCGTTCCGTGCAGCATCGTGCAAGGAGTGTTTTGCCCGGTATGTATGCAGCACTTTCTGGGTCTCAGGTAAGCCATCTTGTCTCTGTTTGTTGTCTATTGCTTGTTTTTGTTCCTTTTACAGGTCCACCCCGGCCCGTGGCCATTCCGTACAGCGTCGTGCAAGGAGTGTTTTGCCCGGTATGTATGCAGCACTTTCTGGGTCTCAGGTAAGCCATCTTGTCTCTGTTTTGTTGTCTAATGCTTGTTTTTGTTCCTTTTTCAGGTCCCCCCCGGCCCGTGGCCGTTCCGTTCAGCGTCGTGCAAGGAGTGTTTTGCCCGGTATGTATACAGCTGTTTGCGGGTCTCAGGTAAGCCATCGTGTCTCTGTTTGTTGTCTAATGCTTGTTTTTGTTCCTTTTACAGGTCCCCCCCGGCCCGTGGCCGTTCCGTGCAGCGTCGTGCAAGGAGTGTTTTGCCCGGTATGTATGCAGCACTTTCTGGGTCTCAGGTAAGCCATCTTGTGTCTGTTTTGTTGTCTAATGCTTGTTTTTGTTCCTTTTACAAATCCCCCCAGCCCGTGGCCGTTCCGTGCAGCGTCGTGCAAGGAGTGTTTTGCCCGGTATGTATGCAGCACTTTCTGGGTCTCAGGTAAGCCATCTTGTTTCGGTTTGTTGTCTAATGCTTGTTTTTGTTCTTTTTACAGGTCCACCCCGGCCCGTGGCCATTCCGTGCAGCGTCGTGCAAGGAGTGTTTTGCCCGGTATGTATGCAGCAGTTTGCGGGTCTCAGGTAAGCCATTTTGTCTCTGTTTGTTGTCTAATGCTTGTTTTTGTTCCTTTTACAGGTCCCCTCCGGCCCGTGGCCGTTCCGTGCAGCATCGTGCAAGGAGTGTTTTGCCCGGTATGTATACAGCTGTTTGCGGGTCTCAGGTAAGCCATCTTGTCTTGGTTTGTTGTCTAATGCTTGTTTTTGTTCTTTTTACAGGTCCCCCCGGCCCGTGGCCGTTCCGTGCAGTTTCGTGCAAGAAGTGTTTTGCCCGGTTTGTATACAGCTGTTTGCGGGTCTCAGGTAAGCCATCTTGTCTCTGTTTGTTGTCTAATGCTTGTTTTTGTTCCTTTTACAGGTCCCCCCCCGGCCCGTGGCCGTTCCGTGCAGCGTCGTGCAAGGAGTTTTTGCCCGGTATGTATGCAGCACTTTCTGGGTCTCAGGTAAGCCATCTTGTCCCTGTTTTGTTGTCTACTGCTTGTTTTTGTTCCTTTTACAGATCCCCCCGGCCCGTGGCCGTTCCGTGCAGCGTCGTGCAAGGAGTGTTTTGCCCAGTATGTATGCAGCACTTTTTGGGTCTCAGGTAAGCCATCTTGTCTCTGTTTGTTGTCTAATGCTTGTTTTTGTTCCTTTTACAGGTCCCCCCCGGCCCGTGGCCGTTCCGTGCAGCGTCGTGCAAGGAGTGTTTTGCCCGGTATGTATGCAGCACTTTCTGGGTCTCAGGTAAGCCATCTTGTCCCTGTTTTGTTGTCTACTGCTTGTTTTTGTTCCTTTTACAGATCCCCCCCGGCCCGTGGCCGTTCCGTGGAGCGTCGTGCAAGGAGTGTTTTGCCCGGTATGTATGCAGCACTTTCTGGGTCTCAGGTAAGCCATCTTGTCTCTGTTTTGTTGTCTAATGCTTGTTTTTGTTCCTTTTACAGATCCCCCCGGCCCGTGGCCGTTCCATGCAGCGTCGTGCAAGGAGTGTTTTGCCCGGTATGTATGCAGCACTTTCTGGGTCTCAGGTAAGCCATCTTGTCTCTGTTTTGTTGTCTAATGCTTGTTTTTGTTCCTTTTACAGATCCCCCCCGGCCCGTGGCCGTTCCGTGCAGCGTCGTGCAAGGAGTGTTTTGCCCGGTATGTATACAGCTGTTTGCGGGTCTCAGGTAAGCCATCTTGTCTCTGTTTGTTGTCTAATGCTTGTTTTTGTTCCTTTTACAGATCCCCCCCGGCCCGTGGCCGTTCCGTACAGCGTCGTGCAAGGAGTGTTTTGCCCAGTATGTATGCAGCACTTTCTGGGTCTCAGGTAAGCCATCTTGTCTCTGTTTGTTGTCTAATGCTTGTTTTTGTTCCTTTTACAGGTCCCCCCCCGGCCCGTGGCCGTTCCGTGCAGCGTCGTGCAAGGAGTGTTTTGCCCGGTATGTATGCAGCACTTTCTGGGTCTCAGGTAAGCCATCTTGTCTCTGTTTTGTTGTCTACTGCTTGTTTTTGTTCCTTTTACAGATCCCCCCCGGCCCGTGGCCGTTCCGTGCAGCGTCGTGCAAGGAGTGTTTTACCCGGTATGTATGCAGCACTTTCTGGGTCTCAGGTAAGCCATCTTGTCTCTGTTTTGTTGTCTAATGCTTGTTTTTGTTCCTTTTACAGGTCCCCCCCGGCCCGTGACCGTTCCGTGCAGCGTCGTGCAAGGAGTGTTTTGCCCGGTGTGTATGCAGCTGTTTGCGGGTCTCAGGTAAGCCCTCTTTATTTTCTTTCTTATGTAATGCGTTTTTTTTTATTATAACTTGACACCATTTCGTCTCTGCCGCGACCACCGCTCTGCCCCCTAAAGCTGCCGGTAGTACCACGCCTCTTCTCCATGGGAGCCTGTCTGCTCTTGGCAGCATCCCTCTATTGCCCCTTGTGAAGTCTCCAGCCCCCCCTGCCTGCTGGCGGATACCCCCTATAAAGGTGCCTGCTGTCCAGAGCACCCCTCTGCCCACCTAACCATGCCTGTTGTCTCAAACGTCTATCCCACAGAAAACTGTCTGCTCCTGGTAGCAGTCCACCTGTCTGTCCGGTATAAAGTTGCATACACCTTATGTGGGTGGGTTTATATTGCAACACTCGTGGTCCTGGCGCACATTATGGTGCCCCTTTCGTTTTATATCGTGTTTCGGCTTTGATTACCTTTGAAAGACCACTTTTCCAGAGAACTAGTTGTCCCGCAATTTCTCCCAGCAGATTAGATTAATATCAGCCCACTGTTTACATGGGTTATAAAGGATGTTTACATAACAGTAGACCTCACTGGGTGTTATTGTATCCATCTTAGATAGCATTTTGCTTTTGGTACTGGTCTGATTTTGTACTCTTCCTCTTACCAGTAAATACCTATAAGACGGGGAGGACCTGACTGATGTGGTGATAAGGAGTTATACATGCCATATCCCACTTTGATCTCTGTTTACTTGCAGGTAATGATTTTATATTTCGTGTATTTACACATTTTTTGTATTTAGATGTATGAATATAATAATAAGGACCATATGGACATCCATAGGGAAAACTAATCGCTTGTGTGCCTTTCCAGTATTTTTTAAGTGCCCGGCACTACCAGAAGGTATATAAGACCTTCCTATTTCATCTTGACATCCTAAGCTTAAAGGAGGTTGGTCCTTACCTCTGTTGCCTGCTTGTGACCCGGTTTTGTGTGTGCCTCTGTTGCCTGCTTGTGACCCGGTTTTGTGTGTGTGTGTGCAAATGCAATAGGTGTCGCATTTGCGAGAGATTAGGCTATTGGCTTTGTAAATGACAATGCCATTTATTTATGTTGTCAAAGCCAACATATAAATAAAAATGTTGTCATTTACAATGCCAAAAGCTCTAACTTTTCCAAAGGTGAAACCGTTGCATTGTAAATGCTTGTTCTGTTTTGAGAGAGGATCTTGCTCTGTCGAATGGATTCCATCCTCTGACATATGCTGCTACTGTTTTTATGCACTTCACATTATTATGAGGTTCAACATCACATATACAATATTACATGTCTGCATTCCCGGCCTCCCTTCGCTGTCGTTTTTATATGTCACTTTATTTCACCAAGA
This sequence comes from Lissotriton helveticus, assembly GCF_964261635.1. Classification (NCBI taxonomy): domain Eukaryota; kingdom Metazoa; phylum Chordata; class Amphibia; order Caudata; family Salamandridae; genus Lissotriton; species Lissotriton helveticus. The sequence continues at coordinate 834,149,557 of NC_136068.1, forward strand.
AGTGCTACTGGTCCCTTATTTTTAATCAATGTTTAAGAACAGAAGTTGTGGCTTTCTCCCTGTAACTAGGACTATCAGTGTTAATGAACATTGGCTTCTAGGCTTTGCCCCGGTCTCTGGGACTATCAATTTGGATGACTGTTGGGTTCCTGTACTCTACAAGGGGCTAGGGCTAAGCAACTTTTTAGGTCGAGCCTGGACAGTGAATGCGCCGCTCTGCCAGGCATGCTGTATTCAGGTATGGACTTGAAGCTCTGCCCATTTTTTGCCCATCTTTTCAATTGCCTCCTGTTAGTGTCCTTTCTAAATGGTTGCTTTTGATTAATGAATAGGGTTAGTACTGCCTTGTCTGCATCTGTAACCTCTCATGAAGACTGGACCTTTTACTTGTGTTGTTACTCAGTATGTTTTATTTACTCCGTGAGCACTATTTTCTTGAATGATATTTCCGATTCCACCAACGACATGCTTTCCAGTAACAAAGCATGGCCCCCGCTTTTATTAGAAATGGCAGAGTTGTTGTATTAAAAAAAACAGCTTGTTTAGTTTTGGTGTAACGACGGCTGCGTCATATTTACACAACCAGTTTGCACCTTTTAATCCATATTTAAATTTTGGGGAAGCCCTATCCGCTTTAACTAAAGCAGCCACACTTCTTTATTTACCTTAACAGCGTGGTCTGCTTTCATAATAGCAGCCGTGCTCCTTTGTTTATTTAGGTTGCCAGCGTGGTCTGCTTTCACTATAGCAGCTGCACTCCTGTCTTTGTTTTCTTTTGCCACAGCGGCCCGCTTTAACTATAGTGGCCACTATATTTTGTTTTTACCGGAGTACTAGTCAATGGCGGCCACATGCCTGGAGTGGGAAGGCGCACATTTTGCACATAGAGGTGTGTGGTCGCAATTGGTTAATACTTTGTACTCCCTTATCTCCCGGATCTACCATGCCATGCCAAACACCATCCCACCCCTCCCACTTACCCACCCCACCACCACTCTGAGTTCGAGGTCCAGAGTTTAAGCTATTGGCATTGTAAATGACCATGGCTTTTATTTGTGTCAGTTTTCTAAACAGATTAATAGAAGGCGTTGCCATTTACAATGCCAATAGCTTAAACTCTCGCAAATGCTTATCTTTTTATTTCGCTATATGCGGATACACGTCATGACCCATATCGGTCAACAATGGGTTCAGAAAAAGGACACCATATGCAGGAAATTTTTATATAGGTTTTTCAGATTGGCCATCAAAAGGTAAAGAGAATGATACTAACAGTTGTGCTTATTCCAAATCATTCATAGGGTCCCAGAATTATACCAGTTCTGATTGGTTGATCGCAATCAATTAAGAATATCTGTGGATAGACCACACCTTCCTGGACCATGTTTTGTTTTTTTCTGTATTTGGGCAAGAAATCTGTCATTTTCTTTAGTTTGGCTGCAGAAAGAATTTGGGGGAAGAGGGACTAGTTTAAATCCACTTTCACTCCGTAGGCAAACAAAAAAAATACATAGACGGACTTCAACCGATTCGGTATGTAGCATTTTTTTTTACCCTGCTCTACCAGTGACACAACAACAGGAGCGCTGGTATTGTATTGTAATTGCATTTATATAGCGCTTACTACCCCTGATGAGGCGTTGAAGCGCTTTTTCGGCGAGTAGCACGCTGCTCCAGGACCCGTAGAGGATTAGTGTTGAATTAGTATAATGAAACATGCAAGTACATTTTAAGTGGTGGATAGGTTAGTCAGTTATTTCGATTTGGAATGATAGCAGCAGGATAGAGGAGGAAAAAGGTTTGTATTTATATTGCGCTTGTTACCCCTGATGGGGTGTTGAAACACGCTATTCAGGAAGCCCATGAAGGATTAGTGGTGAATTAATATGATGAAAGTAATTTCAGTGGTGGATATTAGTCAGTTATTTGGAGTGAGAAGAATAGCGGAGGGATAAAAGGGTAGTGGTGGATATGTTAGTCAGTTATTTGGATTGAGAAGGGTTGGGGAGGGGTAGAAAAGGTACAACTCTGGGGTTTCAAAAGTTGTCCTGCTTCCTTTCTTTAGAACAGTGGTTCTTAACCTGGGGTCCGAGGAACCCTTGGGGTCCGTGAGGACTACTCAGGGGCCGCAACTGTTTTACAAATAGGCATAATATTAAAGTTAATAAATTAAAATTAATGAAGTATATACAAAGAAGCAAAATTGAAAATATAAATACTTTTTTCTATATTTGAATGTGAATTAAACAAAATATTTTAATAGTTGTCCATTTGTTTATGTATAATTGTTTTTGTATGTTTGTGTACTGTTTCAAGGTTCAAATCGTGGAAACTGCTTAGGGTACCAGGCTTCCCATAATGACTCTGAGGGGTCCCCGGAATCCAGAAATGGTACACTGGAGGTCCACATAAGTCAAAAGTTCAAGAACCGCTGCTCTATACCTTGTCAAAATGACTGCTATGTCAGGGCCTCGTGTGGAGCAGAAGGACCCTCTGCACTTCAGAGATTACGGAGGCATTACACAACTCACTTGCATAATTAACATGTGAGGCAGCAAGAAAGGTGGCGTTCCCAAATACACAAAGCTGGGCAAGAGGGCATTAAGGGGGGTTACGAGGAGCGGGGGTGTCCTGGGGGCACCCCCTTTTTACATGCAGTTCCCCACACACTTGTGGCAGCCCTGCACGCTGCCTATATGGAATGGCCAACTCCCTGTACAGCAACATGCAATGCATTCGTGCTCGGCGTGACGCACAGTTCTGTGCACCAGCGCTCTGCTTGCACAGTAAACGCACCCCATCCCTTTCTATTTTGCGACTGTAAATTGCAGAAATAACTCTGTTGTTTACCTCCTGGAGTCGTCGAGAAGAGAGTCCCGCCTGGCGTGGAGCTGTAACAGTCTGGCAGCTGAGACAGGTCTTTCAGGTAAAACACTTTGGTCGGTATAGGACGGCACGCGCTTGACTCGCAAGTGGAAGCAGACATGTCGACTTTTTCTTTCAGGAATGAAGAACAAAATAGAACCGATATAAAAAATAAGTATGCGCCCTCGTTGTGGCACCGTCTCTGCCCCTATGGAGAGCACATGCGTGAACTGGATGTTGTTTACGTGCAGTGGAGGAGGAGGACAGGAACTCCCCTCGGCTCGGCTCGGCCCTCCCTCCTCGCTGGCCCCCGGGCACCACGTGCTCTGCACAGCAGCTCCAATCTGGGTGTTGTGCAGGCCCGGGCTGTGGCTGGCTGGGGAGGCAGGGAAGGTGCAGCGGGGGGAGGGGGGAGGGAGGCCGGGAGCGCCCGCTCCTGGGCAGACTGGCCGCCAGGCAGGCACCGCGGGCGAAGGCTGCAGAACACAACCTCGCCCAACCCCCATTGTTTTCGGTTCTTTATATAGAACAGTCCACGCTTGTTCTATGGGCCTTTTAAAATACTAATTTGGTTGAGTGCTTTCACAATGGAAATAAATTAAAGTTTGCCCGCCCTTTGACGGTGAATGACGAATATAAAAATATGTTGTTTACAGCGCATAAACATTGAACAAAAACTGGTATTACGGCCCTCTATAAAAAAAAAAGTAACATTTTTAATTTTCTTAAAAGTTGACAACAAAAAAAGTAACACATGAACTAATAGGCTCCGGTTCCGTCCAACCTCACTCCAGTTCCATCCACCCCAAAAAATTGCAGCAGTGTGGCCAGAGTTTCTATTTCTACAATTTTTGCCTTGTTAGTGTCGATGTGCAAACTCGTCCTATATGATCATGCTAATGGCTAGTACCTGGAGCGGTGTAGTCCCGATACAGACTTTGGTGCTCCTCAATAGGACCTGTCACTAATACAAATGAATACATTTGTGATCAATTCAAATTCAATAACCAGTGCTGAAACATTCTTATAAGAGTGACATACACTGGATATTAAGTTTAAGGCATTGTTTAGGAAATTAATGAGGAGAGTATATGAAATATGCCATCAAAAGTTTAACAACAAATCGTACGAAGTATGATGATCGCAGAACAATTTATATGAAATCCGGTATAGATTCGCCTTTTGAGGTGGGTAATAAGGGTTCTTGAGTACAGAAAATACACGTTCTTTTATAGGTCTTTAGACAAAGACTTTCGTTATTCTACACGGATACATGGTTCTCAGGATAGGCACCAATGAGAGACAAGAAAGAAGAAACATTTTACTACAGAATACATTCAGGTATTCTCTCAGCAGCATTACATTGGATTTTAGTGGTACTCACAGTTTATTAGAGCATACGAGTTGATACAATATACAACGATAGCCTGAGAACATTGGGATGTCCTTGGTTAGGTACAGTGCGGGAAAGATCTCAGATTATTAGAATAAATATGTAATTCTTTACTTAGAACGATAAACAATAGTAGTCGTCACATGGGGTATTATGACTGATGCAAGATGGAGGACAATGTAAACAGTCTGTTATTATTTGCTCTGTTTATAGCATATTTGTGTTAATATTGAAAAGTACGATGTCGAAGTACGCCATGATATATGTACGTAGACCAACAAACTCGCATTACTGTTGTCGAATCCACCTGATGCACAAGTTACTTACCTTCGGTAACGAGATATCTGTAAGTGAAATTAGTTAGTGATAGAAATCTTACCTTAGAATTACCCCCCAGCGCCAGACTGGATACGGAAAGTTTTCGTCAGCAGTACCCCTGCACGTCGGAAGGTGGCGTCGTGCGGCTCCGCGGCTGTCATAGGCGTTTTGATCGCCGGGATGACGGCGCGGCAGCTACTTCGACGCCGCCTTCGCGCGCAGACGTCAGTTCTGTACACGACTTCCCGCGCCATGAAAGATACCAACCACTGGTTCATTGAAACGAGGGCCCTGAAAGGGATGACCTTAACCTTAGAAATCAGTTCGTAGAACGGGGAGAATGGGTGGGGTGGTAAGGAATCTATCACTAACTAATGTCTCTTACAGATATATTGTTACCGAAGGTAAGTAACTTGTGCATCTGAAAGAGACATGTTAGTGATATATTCCTTAGCTTAGAATAGATACCCCAGCAATACCAATCCCGGTGGTGGGTCTGCGAACCAAGATGACACCAGAAAGTCACGGAGAACAGAACAGCCAAAGAAGCCGTCTCTCCGGACTTGGCTGTCAAGGCAATAATCCTTAGTAAAAGTGTGGAGAGAGGCCCACGTGGCTGCCTGACAGATGTCTTGCAGGGGGACACCACGTCCCAATGCAGTAGTAGCTGCTGTCGCCCTGGTAGAATGAGCGCGTAGCCCCAGCCAGAGAATAACAGGCTTTTATACACAAGACGACCCAGCGGGAGATAGTCCTCTTGTACACAGCCTGGCCTTTCTTGGCACCACGTAGCTAACAAAGAGCTTATCATCCACCCAGAACTGTTGTGTGCGATTCAGGTAAAATGAGAGCGCACGTTTTGGGTCCAGACGGTGGAGCCTCTCTTCCTTTCTGGAAGGGTGCGGAAGCGGAAAGAAAGTGGGCAAGGTGATAGTTTGCCTGATGTGGAAGGCAGGAACAACCTTTGGCAAGAAGGAAGGACGAGTGCGGAGCACAACCTTGTCCGGATGAACAGACAGAAAAGGAGGTTTACAGGAGAGAACCTGGAGTTCACTCACGCGCCTAGTGGAGGTGATGGAAACCAGGAAAGCAGTCTTTAAAGTCAGAAAATGAAGAGGACAGTTGTGAAGGGGCTCAAAAGAAGCACACATCAAGTAAGTAAGAACCAGATTCAAGTCCCTCTACGGCATCACATACGGAATAGGAGGGAAAAGGTGATTAGTACAAGTTACTTACCTTCGGAAACAATGTATCTGGTAGAGATGATTCTAGCCACAGATTCATTAAAGTAGAATTATCCCCAGGCGTGAGAATGGATCTGGAAAATTTTCTTTGCCACAGTATCTTTGCGCGCCGGGGGGGGGGGGGCGGTACCACGTGACTCCACCCGGACGTCGTCCGCGGGCATGACGTCAGCAAGGTCACATAAGCCCTACCCCGGCGCGCTGACGTCAGTTTTCTTTGGAGAACTTTTCCGCGCCACAACATGGAGCCATCACAAACAAAAACTGTCAGAATATGGGAACAGTGTGCACAAAAATCAGATAAACAGAAAGGGAAGAAGCGAATGGAGAGAAACAGTGCCATTCGGGGAAGTGCCAGGCACTGTGGCACTGAAAGTCCTAGAAGGGAAGAGCAGAGCACAACTACTGCGAAGCAACCTTGCAAGCAAATACGATATCCTCCCTGGAGGCAGAGAAAGCATGTGAAAAATGTCACAGCAGACGCAAGAAGCCTGCAACCACATTCTATTAACAGTGAAGGACAACAAGGCCAAAACAGAAGATTAACGACAAATTACCACAAGACAACACCAGCAAGGAGAGGCGTATCCCCTGTAAAGAGCTAAGGGCTGAGGCACAGCCAAGAGACCCCAACTCAGAGGACTGCTGAGGAGTCAGAAATTTCAAGCAATGAAAAAGGGAGAAGATCATGAGTAGGCCCCACACTGGAAGACCAGGGTGCAGGGATGCAGAAGTACACATGAACCCACCAACCAATTACCAGAAAGGGAGGAGTGTATCAAACAAACAGAACAAAGAATCCTGCTAGGGAGGAAGTGAAAGAGGGCACTCGCAGAAGACAAAACCACCCAGAGGTAGGCGAGTGCAGAAGACCATGCTGAAGGTCCTCGCAGAACGGGAAGGAAGGGCGGGTTGTGAAGGTATCTGCGGCTAGAATCGCCTCTTCCAGATACATTGTTACCGAAGGTAAGTAACTTGTATATCTGATAGAGACTGCTAGCAGCAGATTCCTTAACGAAGAATAGATACCCTAGCCGTACCAGAGGGTAGGAGGGCCTGCGAGAGAACCCCCTCAATAGGAAGAAACACAGGGCCCCAGCAGGGGACGTGTAATGGGGACACGAAAGGCGGTCCAGCCCGCACCAAGCTGAAGCAAGCAAACCCAACCAAGGTACAAGGGACATATGCCAGAAAACCCTGGAGAGACAGACAATGCCAGAGGAGTACCAAGGAAGAAGGAACCACCCCAAACTCCAAGGAGAAGAGGTAGAAACAGAGGCAGAGCCCGCCGCAGGGGAACACACAGAGTGAAGGGGATAGCTGAAGAGGCATCAGCCACGAGGCAGCGGACAAGGCAGAAACGGCTCCACAAAGCAGGCGTGAGAATAAAGATACTGCCACACAAAGCTCCAGCAGAACAAGAGGCAGGAGCACAAGGGTATACGCCAAGGTCCACAGTGGTGGACCAGAAAGAGCAGGTGTGCACAGCCGGCAGCTGGCAAATACCTTGAAGCAGTGTGCCCAGAACAAGCCGAGCGCAAGACAAAGGCAAAGGCCAGGAAAATCCAGAACAACCCCCAAAGGAAGACCATTCTAGACACAAACCGACCCACGAAAAGAAGTGGGACCAGCCAGAAGAGAAATACATAGGACGGACCTAAGCCGTCAGCCAGCAGGCCGAGGCGCCAGACAAAAAAGGCAGAAACACCACAACACAACGCCGTAGACGGCATGCCAAAGCCAGTCCAGCGATGTACCGGATACTGAGAATGACAGAACCTGGAGCAGCACAAGCTGCGCCCAGACAAAGACCAAAGAGACCTCACCAGCAGTATACAGCGATGCCAGGAAAGGTGAGGAACCCCAAAAAGGGGGTCCACACCCTCCCAGCGTAGGACAGAGCTATACAATAGCTACAAATACCCCACTTAGGGTATGACACGTCCCAAAGAAAACATGGGAACCACTCTTAGGGAAAAAAATCCCGCATCAGAGGACACAGACGCACAAGTTACTACTTGTGTAACGATATATCTGTAAGAGACATTAGTTGGTGATAGATTCCTTACCAGAGAATATCCCCAGGCGTCAGACTGGATCCGGAAAATTTTGCGTAGCAATACCCCTGCGTGCCGGCAGGCGTCGTCCGCGGCTCCGCGTCCGTTGTCGGCGTCGTTAGCACCGGAATGACGTCGTCGGAGTACTTAGACGCCACCCATGCGCGCTGACGTCAGTTCTGATACACAGCTTTTCCGCGCCAGATACACAGAGCCATAATAGAACCAACACTAGTGCCATGAAACTAGGGCCCTGAAAGGGGATGACCTTAACCCTAGATATCGGTTCGCAAGGAACGGGGAGGATGAGCGGGTCGGTAAGGAATCTATCACTAACTAATGTCTCTTACAGATCTATCGTTACACAAGTAGTAACTTGTGCATCTGAAAGAGACACGTTAGTGATAGATTCCTTACCTTAGAATAGATACCCCAGCAATACCAACCCAGGTGGTGGGTCTGCGAACCAATAATCACACCAGAAAGTCCTGGCGGACAGAACGGCCAAAGAAGCCATCCCTCCGGACTTGACTGTCCAGGCAATAGTGTCTTGCAAACGTGTGCAGCGAGGCCCACGTAGCTGCCTGGCAAATGTCCTGCAAGGGCACTCCCCGGCCCAGGGCAGTTGTTGTCGCCGTGGCCCGAGTGGAATGAGCCCGCAATCCAACAGGGGGCTCCTTCTTTGCCAAGGAGTAACAGGCCTGGATACACAAGATGATCCACCGGGAGATGGTCCGCTTGTGCACCGCCTTTCCCTCCTTAGCGCCCACGTAACCAACAAAGAGTTGGTCATCCACCCGGAACTGGCGTGTGCGATCCAGATAGAATGAGAGCGCACGTTTTGGGTCCAGATGGTGGAGCCGCTGTAGGAGAGTGGGGTCTGCAATCCTATGGTCACCCCAGATTTTTGCTTTTTGCTTCACTGGTTTACGACTTTCCCTGGCTGTGGGCCTGCTAATCAGACCCACAGCCTAGCTGTTCTCCCTCTAAATTGACAACCATGTACGTTAGGTGCATTTACCAATTGGTACTGGACCACCTTATCAGTCCCTGTACAGTGTACCTTAGGTATCCAGGGCATAGGTGTGCCCAGGGCCTACCAGGGGCTGAAGCATGTATTATGCCACCCCTGGCTGGCCATCTAAAACTGACACAACTGGCTGCATGAGAGCTGGGGCAAGGTGGTGTAATCACCCTTTGCTATAGATATAGTATACCTATATCTAACCCTAAAAATGGACACATATATTCCTATCAGTCACTCCTATGGCAGGCCTTATCAATCCTGAAGGCAGAGTGCTTGGAATTATGTGAGATGGTGCTCTGGTATGAGCTGAGCCCGTCTGCAGCTTGCGGAACCAAGTCCTAATAGCTGTTCCATGATAATGCTATACCATATACTCTTAAGTGCATTATCAACCTCGCGGTTAAATGCTAACTCTGGTATAACATTATCAAAACATTTTGAGTAAGGTGTCATACGAATTGGAATACTACCCCCTCGCCAATTCTGGCGACGGGGGTAGCATTCCACCCTTCTAGAGGGGCACGACATGTATGTAACTGAGAACCCCGGTTAAAGTTAACTCGAGCCTTGGCATCACAAAATGGATGCTGCCACCACAGACACAAGTCTGACCTCCTGCTGCTGGGAGTCCTTCCAGCGAGGGAGGCCTGGACAAAGGGTTTCCTGCCTTGGGAGGTGCTAGCACCACCCCAGACAGGATTTTGTGTATTGAGGTAGGGAGGCCTGAAAGGAATGAGACATGCCTGGGGCACACAAGGTGCCCTGTGCATACACCGGTTCAAACCATTTGCTGGGGCACTCCAGCCCCAGCTCTGGCGCGAAACCGGACAAAGGATAGGGGGTGTAACCACCCCCCTTCCTGGCCCTACCCAGGGGAGGGACCTAGTCACCAGTACAGCCCCCTTTAGCAGGATAAAGGTAGGAGCTGGTCCCATTCCAAATTAGATTATCCTGAACAACTTTACAAGAAGAAACTCTGGACTACGACGTTCTGCTCCACAGAAGACTGAAGAATCTCCCTTGTGGGCAAGGAGTGTCCACTCTGCAACTGCAGGCACCATCAAGCGTCCAGCGGCTTCACTTTGTCGTCTTCCCTCGAGGATCCAGACTTCAGAGCCCGACGAGACCCGGATTCCCAGACCTCTCCGACCTCAACTCACATCTGCAGCAAAGCTGAGACCCGTGGGTGCGACGAGACACGTGGGACCGGCCATCTTGAAAGAAACTGCACTTCGTTTCCAGCACGACTCCCGAGGTAAACTCGACCAAGTGCTTTGGGGATTGAGAAGCCCCAGCCCCAGCCCCGAGCAGCTCCTGCACCGAAGATCAGCCCTCCAGCTTCCAGGAGATCTGCGTGGGGCCCTTCTGCTCGTTTGCTGCTCGACGTGTTGTCTGGTCACTTGCCGGCTGGCTAGTGGCCTCCTAGATGACGCTCCTTGAAATCTTCACCGCTGGTCTGGTTGCTCCAGACTGGCCCTTGCTCCCTTCCAAAAGAGGGGCACCCCGAACTCTCCTAGTCCGCACCAGACGCCTTTTCCACTCACTGCGTGGGTTGCCTTTGCCAAGGCCTGTTGACGCCGAATACGGAACAGACACCGCCGACAGCGAGAGCCTGCGTGGGACAGCTCGTGCCTCCATCCTGGTCGTCGAAGACACCTCCTGGTCCACGTGGCTGCAGAGTCAAGCGTCCACTCTTCACCTGATCGCGACGACAGCATCTGGTTCCTTCCTCGTTCCACACCGGTCACTGGCTAGTGACTTTGAACACTGTCCCCTCTGCTTTCAGGTTCTCTTCTTCACCGATCCACCCTTGGATCGCACCGGACATCTTCCTCCTGGTCGCCTGCAGCATCTTTTCTTCCAGGCTCCATAGACTTCAACGCTAGAACCCGACACACTTTGACACCTATGCACCCGCAGCCCGTGGGTGAGGTAACGAGAGCATTTCGGTGCTCAAGGGTAGTTTAACTGTCCTAGTGTCCAGTTCTACAGTTGTTTTAGTTCTACCTAGTCAGGATTGTCCGTACCTACCTTTTACTTGAACTGTACTGTCCATAGACGTTGTTACGCATCTCGCGTGTGAGTTCACACTCTGCACACGCGTTCCGTGGGCCTCCTAGTACTTACCTAAAATTAGTGTAGCGTGGTCCCAACGATCCTACAGCCTCTGGACAGCTCCATTCCTTCTATCGACTTTCACATTCCACTTACTTAGTATATGGTTTGTCGTGCCCCTAGGGCACCATTGTAATTTTGTGCAACTTATCGTATTTTTCTTAAGAGATTGTCATGTGCTTAGCCCTCTGACCTCATAAAGAGTTCAGAGGTGTTGTTATTAATAAATATACTGTTTATTTTCATAACAACCTGTGTGGTGTCCTTTCATCTGGTATTCAAGGGGTTATATTGTGGTAAAACAGCTGGCTTCACATGCCAAAAGAGTTTAGCCTAAGACTGCTTTGTCCATGCTACCATTAGGATAGCTGGTCTATAAGGTTAACTTACAACCAATCACCATAAGGGTTGTTTGGACTGATACAAGGTGATCACTAGAACTAGTGAGCATCATATATCAGGCCAACTTCTCACATTGGTGTGCAGCGGTTGGGATTTGAGCTTGCTGTTGTTTTTACCACGTATAATCTTGAAATATCATTTGAAAGATCACATAAGGTACTATAGGTACATATAACAAGCTTAGAAATACTCTGAGTTCTACTGAACCAGCTGTTGTAGTAGAAAGGGCCTAGCACACCCTGACTACAACTCTTAGCAAGGGATCAGTAGGAAAACCCATAGTGTAGGTAGGTGCATCACTTACACCTCACTAGAAAGCATGTCTACCCATGGAGAGACTTCAGAGACTCCCCTAGTGGTTAGTGACCCTCCACAGGTCCTTTCCAGATATGCAGCTCTCAGTTTTCAGGAGATGAGACAATTGTGTATCTCCAGGAAATTGAAACTGGGTTAACCCTACCACTCCTTTTCTGTTAGGTCTCTTAGAGACATATGATGCCAGAAGGGCTGCTAACACAGACCTCTCTAATCCAGATAGGAGCTTGCCTGCCTTAGAAGGTACTCTTGGTGATCCAGACCTCCCTGAAACAGAGAATGTAGATGAGGAGGAAGAAGAAGAAGAACTATCTGGGGATGAGGCAGACAAAGGTCCTGTGATAGTCAGCAGACTCACAAGGGCCAACTTAGACAAACATAGGGAAGGAACTGGGGGACCCCAGTGCTAACCCTAAGCAGGCCTAACTTTGGAGTTGGAAGAGATAGATCTCATTCTAGGGACTCCAATAGATCTGTGCACTCTCGTGCCTCTCATGCATCTGCTCAGAGGAGGATGACTTCCCCTCAGAGGAGAGAGCATGAGGCAAAGATGAAGGAGGCTAATCTGAGGATCCAAAGGGAAGAACTTGCCCTTGCCAAAGAGAAGCTTGCCTTTGCTAGAGAGCAACAGTTGAGTGGGGTAGTCCCCACTGGTGGCAGCAATATCCCTAGGGATAGAGAAAGGGGTTTTGATATTAGAAACCTGAGTACAATAGTGCCCTCCTATAAGACAGGAGATGATATCCACAAGTGGATAACTGCTTTGGAGAGAGCCTGCAAAGTACAGCAGGTACCCCAGAGTCAGTGGGCAGCTATATTGTGGCTCTCCTTTGAAGGTAAAGGTAGAGATAACCGCCTCACTGTTAGAGATGAGGATGCTAATGATTACCAAGTCTTGAAAAATGCACTGATTGATGGGTTTGGCTTAACCACTGAACAGTACAGGTTAATGTTCAGAGATACCCAGAAAACTCAGGCTCAAGATTGGACTGACTTTGTTGATTGTGCCACTAAGGCTTTGGAAGGCTGGTTACTGGTAAGTAAAGTTACTAATTACACAGGATTGTATAATCTAATAATGAGAGAGCAAATCTTAAATAATTGTCAGAACCAGTTGTTGCATCAGCACTTGATTGACTCAGATCTGACCTCTCCCCAAGAATTGGGAAAGAAGGCAGACAGATGGGTCAGGACAAGGGACAAGCAGCAGAACCAGAACCAGGGTGGTGGCCAGAAGAAAGCAGACCAGATGGGTAATGAGAATAAGCAAAATGACCAGAAGTCTTCAACAGGGCCCCAACAACCTAAGGAGGGTGGGTCCCAAAATTCCCAAAAGAAGAAGAATGATGGTCCTAAGAAACCATGGTGCCAATACTGTAAAAGTAAGACTCACTGGTTTAGTGAGTGCACCAAGAAAGGCCAAACTCCTACCACTACTGTCCCTAAGACACCTGCACCCCCTAGTACAGTTAGTAGTGGTAGTGTACCTCCCACGGCTATAGTTGGGTTAACCCTGGGAACTGAGGTGGGTTCTGACTTAGTCAGGATACCTACTCAGGCAGTTCTTGTTTGTACTGGGGACATGGATATGACCCCTACTGTAAGTCCTAGTACTCTGGGCAAATACAGACAAACGCCTTTAATCAATGGAAAAATGGCCCAGGCCTACAGGGACACATGTGCCAGTGTCACCATGGTGACACCAACATTTGTGGACCCTGACCAGATCATGCTAGGTTCAGATTACCTAGTGACCAATGCTAGCAATGTCACTACCAATCACAGTATGGCAATTGTTAATTTCTCCTGGGGAGGGGAATGTCCCTAAGTTTTGGGGGGGGGGTTATGTAGGAGAGTGGGGTCTGCAATCCTATGGTCACCCCAGATTTTTGCTTTTTGCTTCACTGGTTTACGACTTTCCCTGGCGGTGGGCCTGCTAATCAGACCCACAGCCTAGCTGTTCTCTCTCTAAATTGACAACCATGTACGTTCGGTGCATTTACCAATTGGTACTGGACCACCTTATCAGTCCCTGTACAGTGTACCTTAGGTATCCAGGGCATAGGTGTGCCCAGGGCCTACCAGGGGCTGAAGCATGTATTATGCCACCCCTGGCTGGCCATCTAAAACTGACACAACTGGCTGCAAGACAGCTGGGGCAAGGTGGTGCAATCACATCTGCAGCACAGCTGAGACCCGTGGGTGCGACGAGACACGTGGGACCGGCCATCTTGAAAGAAACTGCAGTTCGCTTCCAGCACGACTCCCGAGGTAAACTCGACCAAGTGCTTTGGGGATTGAGAAGCCCCAGCCCCGAGCAGCTCCTGCACCGAAGACCAGCCCTCCAGCTTCCACGAGATCTGCGTGGGGCCCTTCTGCTTCTTTGCTGCTCGACGCGTTGTCTGGTCACTTGCCGGCTGGCTAGTGGCCTCCTAGACGACGAACCTTGAAATCTTCACTGCTGGTCTGGTTGCTCCAGACTGGCCCTTGCTCCCTTCCAAAAGAGGGGCATCCCGGACCCTCCTGGTCCACTCCAGACGCCGTTTCCACTCACCGTGTGGGTTGCCTTTGCCAAGGCCTGTTGATTCCAAATCCAGATCCGACACCGCCGACACCGAGAGCCTGCGTGGGACAGCTTGTGACTCCATCCTGGTCATCGAAGACACCTCCTGGTCCACGTGGCTGCAGAGACAAGCGTCCACTCTTCACCTGATCGCGACGACAGCATCTGGTTCCCTCCTGGTTCCACACCGGTCACTGGCTAGTGACTTTGAACACTGTCCCCTCTGCTTTCAGGTCCTCTTCTTCCTCGATCCACCCGTGGATCGCCCCGGACAACTTCCTCCTGGTCACCTGCAGCATCTTTCTTCAAGGCTCCATTGACTTCAACGCGGAAACCCGACACACTTTGACACCTATGCACCCGCAGCCCGTGGGTGAGGTAACAAGAGCATTTCGGTGCTCAAGGGTAGATTGACTCTCCTAATGTCCAGGTATCCTGTCGTTTTAGTCGTAACTAGTAGGAACTGTCTTTTACTTACCTTTTCGTAATGTGTTCTGCCCATTGACTTTGTTCCATATCCCGCGTGTGAGTTCACACTCTGCACACGCATCCCGTGGGCCTCCTGATACTTACCTAAGGTTACGGTAGGGTAGTCCCAGCGAACCTACAGCCTCTGGGCATCTTCATTTCCTAAATCGTTCTACTTATACCATTTACTTAGTATATGGTTTGCCGTGCCCCTAGGGCACCATTGTAATTTTGTGCAACTTATCGTATTTTTCGTAAGAGATTGTCATGTGCTTAGCCCTCTGACCTCATAAAGAGTTCAGAGGTGTTGTTATTAATAAATATACTGTTTATTTTCATAACAACCTGTGTGGTGTCCTTTCATCTGGTATTCAAGGGGTTATATATGGTAAAACAGCTGGCTTCACATGCCAAAAGAGTTTAGCCTAAGACTGCTTTGTCCATGCTACCATTAGGATAGCTGGTCTTTAAGGTTGACTTACAACCAATCACCATAAGGGTTGTTTGGACTGATACAAGGTGATCACTAGAACTAGTGAGCATCATATATCAGGCCAACTTCTCACATTGGTGTGCAGCGGTTGGGATTTGAGCTTGCTGTTGTTTTTACCAAATATAATCTTGAACTATCATTTGAAAGATCACATAAGGTACCATAGGTACATATAACAAGCTTAGAAATACTCTGAGTTCTACTGAACCAGCTGTTGTAGTAGAAAGGGCCTAGCACACCCTGACTACAACTCTTAGCAAGGGATCAGTAGGAAAACCCATAGTGTAGGTAAGTGCATCACTTACACCTCACTAGAAAGCATGTCTACCACATGAAAGATCTCAGTGGCTCCCCTTGTGGTTAGTGACCCTCCACAGGTCCTTTCCAGATATGCAGCCCTCGGCTTCCAGGAGATGAGACAATTGTGTACCTCCAGGAAACTGAAACAGGGTTCTAACCCTCCCACTCCTTTTCTGTTAGGTCTCTTAGAGACATATGATGCTAGAAGGGCTTCTAACACAGGCGCCTCTAATCCAGATGGGAGCACGCCCCCCTTAGAAGGTGACCTAGACTCTAACCTCCCTGAAACAGAGAATGTAGATGTTAGGGAAGAGGGAAGCTTATCTGAGGATGAGGCAGACAAAGGCCAACCTTTAGTCAGCAGACTTACAAGGGCCAACTTAGACCTACATAGGGAAGGAACTGGGGGCGCCCCAGTGCCATCCACAAGCAGGCCTAACCTTGGGATTAGAAGAGATAGGTCTCACTCAAGGGACTCCAATAGATCTGTTCACTCCCATGCCTCTACTGCATCTGCTCAGATGAAGGAAGTTAATCTGAGGATCCAAAGGGAAGAACTTGTCCTTGCCAAAGAGAAACTTGCTTTTGCCAGAGAGCAACAATTGAGTGGGGTATCACCCACTGGTGGCAGCAATATCCCTAGGGATAAAGACAGGAGTTTTGATAATAGACACCTGAGTAAAATAGTGCCCTCCTATAAAACAGGAGATGATATCCACAAATGGATAACTGTTCTGGAGAGGGCCAGACAATCCAAGTGGCGGTCCTCCTGGCCCCAGCAACAGCAGCAGCCCCCTCTGGCAGGATCCTGGAACAGAACAGAACCAAATTGTAAGGGGACACAGCCCCTTCTTATACTCATAAATCCTTTGTCTGTAGGTGCAGGGTGGGGAGAAACCAGTCGCAGCTGGTTTTGGAGCACCTTTGATGGCTCAACCACCCCTTTCATTCACTGGGGAGGCTAGGGTCGTTAGACGCACCACAGGGGGTGGAGCCAGCATTGTGTGGGGAAAGCCCAGCCCCATCAGGAACCAAGTGCAGCCCTCCCTCACATCACTCATGGTGATCTCTCCACTTACTCCTGGGCAGACCCATCCAGACTTCCTGGAGCCAGGCTTGCCAGCCAGCTCCAGCAAATCACGCTCCAGCACCCTCACTGCACCCACACATCAATATCTAGAAGTGGCACTTCCCCACTAGACACATACAAGCCGCACATACCATTGCGCAGCATTCACTCTCACGAGTTCGCACATACCAAACTCGAGCCTGCACTCCCCACACATCAGGAACTAACATGGACACACACATTCCCCATGCATTCCTATGGGAGGGCAGGCCAGCCATACTACACACACGCACTTTTACCCTGGGACACAGGGAAAGAGTGCGCAGAGACCCAAAAATCACTAACACAGATCACATACTAAAAGCAAAAAGATTAGGGGTGAACCCGCCAGAAGGGCCAAGTCCAACAATGCCCTTCCGAAAGCGATTTACAATAGGGGACTTGAACAAAGAAGGTTGATCAGGCAGCCTTAAAAAGGCTGAAAGGGCAGAAAGGTAGCCCTTGATAGTTCCCAGAGCAGAGCCCTGCTGGGCAAGAGAAAGAAGGAAGAGAAGAACCTCAGAAAGAGGGGCAGCAAGAGGATCCACAGCCTTTGCTGTGCACCATGCCACAAATCTGTTCCACCTGCAGGCGTATACCGACTTTGTGGAGGGACGCCTTGTTGCCAGAATGACATTACAGACTTCAGGAGGCAAGTCAAATGCCTCAACTGTCGCCGCTCAATCTCCAAGCATGGAGGTGGAGACTGGATAGGTTCGGGTGGAGGACCGTCCCCTGCTGCTGCGACAGAAGGTCCTCCTGAAGAGGCAGACGAACCGAGGGATCGACTGACATACTGAGTAGCTCTGGATACCAGTACCTTCGTGCCCAGTCCGGAGCCACAAGGATGACTTGTGCCATATCGCGCTTGAACTTCTTCAGCACTCTGGGCAGAAGTGGTATAGGCGGAAAGGCATACAACAGACCGCAACTCCACACGCGACAAAAAGCGTCGCCGAGCGAGTGACTCCTTGGAAATTCCAACGCGCAGAACTGATGACATTGCGCGTTCTCTTCGGTGGCGAATAGATCTAACCAAGGCTCTCCCCATAGCTGAAAGAGGCCTTGCGCCACGTCCGAGTTCAGACGCCATTCGTGATCCATCATGCACCGACGGCTGAGTTCGTCCGCTCTGGCGTTCAGAGAACCTGCCAGGTGCTGAACCACCAGGGTCACGCCCTGATGTTCCAGCCACTGCCAGAGGCGCAGAGCCTCCTGGCAAAGGGTCCATGACCCCACCCCGCCCTGTTTGTTGCAGTACCACATGGCGGTGGTGTTGTCCGTGAACACCTGCACTACACTCCCCCAGACAGAGGGGAGGAATGCCTTCAGTGCTAGACGAATTGCCCGCAGCTCCAAAAGGTTGATATGGAGCCGGGACTCCGCCGGAGACCAGAGGCCTCTGATCTCCGCCTCTCCCATGTGGCCTCCCCAGCCCTGGAGGGACGCGTCCGTCACAACTACGTACTCCGGTTGGGGAAAGGAGAGGGATCTGCCGCTGACCCAATCGCGGTCCGTGAGCCACCACTGCAGCTGTCTTGCGGTGCCCTCCGAGATCAGGACATGGTCGGAAAGGTTGCCCTGATGCTGGGCCCACTGAAACTTCAGGTCCCACTGCAGAGCCCGCATCCGCCACCGGGCGTAATGCACCAGAAGGATGCAGGAGGCCATCAGCCCGAGAAGCCGCAGCGTCAACCTGACCGAGACCCGGAATAAAGGCCGAAAGAGTGGAATCAGAGCCTGAATATCCCGGACCCGCTGTTCGGGAGGATAAACCCGAAACTGCGCAGAGTCGAGAACCGCTCCGATGAAGAGGAGCTGCTGAGAGCGGCACAGGTGTGACTTCGGCACATTGATGGAGAACCCCAGCTGATGCAGGAGGTCTGCCGTCGTCTAGAGGTGGCTGACGACTGTCTGGGGCGAGCCCGCCTTCAACAACCAGTCGTCGAGGTAGGGGAAGACCGACACCCCTAACCGGCGCAGATGAGCTGCGACCACCGCCATCACTTTCGTGAACACCCGTGGGGCGCTGGTAAGGCCGAAGGGGAGCATGGTAAACTGAAAGTACTCGTGGCTTACCGTGAACCGCAGATAACGCCGGTGGGCCGGCAGGACGGGGATGGGAAAATAAGCGTCCTGCAAGTCCAACGCTACCATCCAGTCTCCAGGGTCCAAGGCAGCTAAGACCTGAGCCAAAGTCAGCATCTTGAACTTCTCCTTCCGGAGGAAGCCGTTCACGTTCCATAGGTCAAAGATAGGGCATAGGCCCCCTTTGCCCTTCTTGGGTACCAGAAAGTAGTGGGAGTAACAACCACACCCTACTTCTGGCCCAGGAACGCGCTCGATGGCCCCCTTGGCCTAGAGGGCCGTGACTTCCTCTTGCAGAAGTTGCAAGTGATCCCCCGACACGCGGTGGAATTGCGGTGGCATGGCTGGAGGGGTCGCCTCGAAGGGAAGGGAGTAGCCCCTTCGGACGATCTGCAGCACCCACCTGTCCGACGTGACAGTGCGCCAGTGGAAGAGGTGATGGCGAACCCTGCCCCCCACTGGCGTCACATGGCCCTGAAAACACAGACTAGGAAGGTTTTGAGACGGATGCTGCGGGGGGAGGTGTGGACTGGCCGCGCCGTTGTCCCCGACCGCCACCACGGCGGTTTCCACGGTCGCCACCGTGCTGTTGAACATTCTGCGGTGTGTGGCTGGCAGCACGTGTGGGGGCGCCCCTTCCGTGGCCACGAAAGGAGCGAAAGGCACCCGATTTCTGGCGTGTGGCCGAGAGGCCTAAGGACTTGGCCGTAGCCCTGGAGTCCTTAAAACGCTGAAGCGCATGGTCTGCCTTGTCGCCAAAGAGGCGACGGCCATCGAACGGCATGTCCAGAAGAGTGGCCTGGACATCGGCCGAAAAGTTGGCGGTCCTCAACCAGGCGTGGCGTCTAACCGCCACCGTCGTTGCCATCGCCCTGCCCAGTGAGTCCGTGGTATCCAGCCCACACCGGATGGAATATCGCGCTGCATCTCGACTCTCCGCATGGGCTTGGGCGAGTTTAGCCTGGACCTCCTCCGGACATTGTGGCAGCACGTCCGCGACCGTGTCCCACAGGGTGTGGGTGTAGCGGCCCAAGAGGCATGCGGTATTTACAGACCGCAGTCCCAAACTCAGGGACGAGAACACCTTCTTCCCGAACTGTTCGTACCTCTTGGATTCCTGATCGGGCAGAGCCGTCGGGAATGCGGTCTGGGAAGTAGAGGCCTGGATAACCAGGCTCTCGGGGTGGGATGGGTGTACAAAAAGCAAGGGTCGCCCGGGGCCGGGCGGGAGCGTCTGGCCACGTTCCTGCGGACCTGTGGCGGGCTTGGACCAAGTGCCCACAAGAACGTCACACAAGGCCTCATTAAACGGAAGCAGAGGCTCACTGGAGCTTGTCTGCGGTTTAAGGACCTCAGTGAGGAGGTTAGTCCTCACGGCCGCGACAGGGAGCTCAAGGTTTAAGGCCTTGGCCGCCCTCATCAACACTACACTGTAAGCAGCCCCCTCCTCCGTAGCCACGGTGGGAGGGGAGACAAATCCAGTGTCTGGCAAAGTGCCAATACCACTGGCCTCCCCAAGCTCATATGTCCAGTCCTCTGGAGACTGGCACTCCTGTGCCAGAGGGTCCGCAGACCCCTCCCAATCACTCTCGTCACCCGTCTCCTGTAGAACAGGGTCAACAGACGGGGCCTCCTCATGGAAATAAAAATCTCCAAAGGCCGTCGGAAGCGGCGCCCAGCGGCGCCAATCCGGCACCAGAGTCGGACCGATGGGAAGATTGGGGACGGCATCCACAGGCGGCGCCGGGGCCGAAGCACCCAACCCGCTAGGGCATCCAGCTGGGACCGTTGGGCCCGGAGGCGCCACGGGACCCGGCGGAGAAGGGAGGGACCTCATGGCCATGAGGTACCGCTCAACCTCCTCCGGCGTCGCGTCATGCCCAGGGACCCGAAGGTGTGGGGCAGGCGGCGATGCCAGCGACTCTGTCGGAGCCGCGTGGGTGTGTCACCCGAAACCCCCGGCCGCATCGTGCGAGCGTCGGGGTGGGTCGGAAGAACGATGATGCCTCTCCGACCTCTCATGCCTCTTACCTGAGGACTTGGATCCTGACGACCGGTGTCCACTTCCGGAGCTTCAAGGACTCCGACCCCGCAACCAGTCCCTCGACCTCCTGTTGGACCGGGACCTGGAGCGGCGCGGGGCCGACTGCCGGAGCTCGAGCCGCTTGCGGGACAACTCCCGCCTAGCCTTCGACGTCAGGACCCGGCAGTCGGAGCAGGTGCGGTCGTCGTGGTCGAGACCTAAACACTTGAGGCACAGGCGATGGGGGTCGGTAACCGACATCGGTCGGTAACCGACATCAGTCGGTCGCACTTGGAACAGGGTTTAAACCCGGGCATCCCTACCGGATGAGAAATGATCAAAAGATCAAAAAAGTTTAGTTAAAAATGACTAAGGGGTAGAGTGTAGGAGAGTGGGGTCTGCAATCCTATGGTCACCCCAGATTTTTGCTTTTTGCTTCACTGGTTTACGACTTTCCCTGGCTGCTGGCCTGCTAATCAGACCCACAGCCTAGCTGTTCTCTCTCTAAATTGACATCCATGTACTTTAGGTGCATTTACCAATTGGTATTGGGACCCCTTATCAGCCCCTGTACAGTGTACCTTAGGTACCCAGGGCATAGGTGAACCCAAGGCCTACCAGGGGCTGCAGCATGTATTGTACCACTCCTGGCTGGCCATCCAAACAGACACAACTGGCTGGTAAGACAGCTGGGGCAAAGTGGTGTAGTCACCCTTTGCTGTAGATATAGTATACCTATATCTAACCCTAAAATGGACACATATATCCCTATCAGTCACTCCTATAGCAGGCCTTATCAATCCTGAAGGCAGAGTGCTTGGAATTATGTGAGATGGTGCTCTAGCATGAGCTGAGCCTGTCTGCAGCTTGTGGAACCAAGTTCTTATAGCTGTTCCATGATAACGCTATACCATATACTCTTAAGTGCATTATAATCCTCGCGGTTTTTGCTAACTTTGGTATAGCATTATCAAAACATGTCAAGTAAGGTGTCATACGAATTGGAATACTACCCCCTCGCCAATTCTGGCGACGGGGGTAGCATTCCACCCTTTTAGAGGGACACGACATGTATGTAACTGTGAACCCCGGTTAAAGTTAACTCGAGCCTCAGCATCACAAAATGGATGCTGCCACCACAGACACAAGTCTGACCTCCTGCTGCTGGGAGTCCTTCCAGCGAGGGAGGCCTGGAAAAAGGGTTTCCTGCCTTGGGAGGTGCTAGCACCACCCCAGACAGGATTTTGTGTATTGAGGTAGGGAGGCCTGAAAGGAACGAGACATGCTTGGGGCACACAAGGTGTCCCTGTGCATACACCGGTTCAAACCAGTTGCTGTGGCACTCCAGCCCCAGCTCTGGTATGAAACCGGACAAAGGATAGGGGGTGTAACCCCCCCCCCTTCCTGGTCCCACCCATAGGAGGGACCTAGTCATAGTACAGCCCTCTTTAGTAGGATAAAGGTAGGAGCTGGTCCCATTCCAAATTAGATGATCCTGAACAACTTTACAAGAAGAAACTCTGGACTTCGACGTTCTGCTCCACAGAAGACTGAAGAATCTCCCTTGTGGGCAAGGAGTGTCCACCCTGCAACTGCAGGCACCATCAAGCGTCCTAGCGGTCCACTTTGTCGTCCTTCCTGCCGGATCCAGACTTCAGAGCCCGACGAGACCCGGACTCCCAGACCTCTCCGACATCTACCCACATCTGCAGCACAGCTGAGACCCGTTGGTGCGACGAGACACGTGGGACCGGCCATCTTGAAGAGACTGCACTTCGCTTCCAGCACGACTTCTGAGGCATCCTCGAGTAAGTGCTTTGGGGATTGAGAAGCCCCAGCCCCGAGCAGCTCCTGCACCAGCATCCACGAGATCTGCGTGGGGCCCTTTTGCTTGATTGCTGCTCGATGCGTTGTCTGGTCACTTGCCGGCTGGCTAGTGACCTCCTAGACGACGATCCACGAAATCTACACTGCTGGTCTGGTTGCTCCAGACTGGCCCTTGCTCCCTTCCAAAAAAGGGGCACCCTGGAACCTCCTGGCCCACTCCAGATGCCGTTTCCACTCACCGCGTGGGTTGCCTTTGCCAAGGCCTGTTGATTCCAAATCCGGATCCGACACCGCCGACTGCGAGAGCCTGCGCGGGACAGCTCATGCCTCCATCCTGGTCGTTTGACACCTCCTGGTCCACATGGCTGCAGAGACAAGCGTCCACTCTTCACCTGATCGCGACGACAGCATCTGGTTCCCTCCTGGTTCCACACCGGTCACTGGCTAGTGACTTTGAACACTGTCCCCTCTGCTTTCAGGTCCTCTTCTTCCTCGATCCACCCTTGGATCGCACCGGACATCTTCCTCCTGGTCGCCTGCAGAATCTTTCTTCAAGGCTCCATTGACGTCAACGCGGAAATCTGACACACTTTCACACCTATGCACCCGCAGCCCGTGGGTGAGGTAACGAGAGCATTTCGGTGCTCATAGGTAGATTGACTCTCCTAGTGCCCAGATATCCAGTCGTTTTAGTCCTAACTAGTCGGAACTGTCTGTTACTTACCCTTTCGTAATTTGTTCTCCCCATTGACTTTGTTCCGCATCTCGCGTGTGAGTTCACACTCTGCACACGCGTCCCGTGGGCCTCCTGATACTTACCCAAGGTTAGGGTAGGGTAGTCCTAGCGAACCTACAGCCTCTGGGCATCTTCATTTTCTAAATCGTTCTACTTATACCATTTACTTAGTATATGGTTTGCCGTGCCCCTAGGGCACCATTGTAATTTTGTGCAACTTATCGTATTTTTCCTAAGAGATTGTCATGTGCTTAGCCCTCTGATCTCATAAAGAGTTCAGAGGTGTTTGTTATTAATAAATATACTGTTTATTTTTATAACAACCTGTGTGGTGTCCTTTCATCTGGTATTCAAGGGGTTATATGTGGTAAAACAGCTGGCTTCACATGCCAAAAGAGTTTAGCCTAAGACTGCTTTGTCCATGCTACCATTAGGATAGCTGGTCTATAAGGATGACTTACAACCAATCACCATAAGGGTTGTTTGGACTGATACAAGGTGATCACTAGAACTAGTGAGCATCATGTATCAGGCCAACTTCTCACATAGAGCTTCTCCGGATCTGCGCTAGCTGGCGCGGAAAAAAGAAGAAGTGACGTCAGCGCGCATGGGCGGCGTCTAAGTACTCCGACGACGTCATTCCGGCGCTAACGACGCCGACGACGGACGCGGAGCCGCGGACGATGCCTGCCAGCGCGCAGGGGTATTGCTACGCAAAATTTTCCGGATCCAGTCTGACGCCTGGGATTATTCTAAGGTAAGGAATCTATCACTAACGTGTCTCTTTCAGATATAAAGTACCTGAGGGTAGAACCACAGACTGCTTATCAGTCAGCCACAATATACTCAATCACCAGAGGGGCTGTACAAGCAGCCAACAGCAGAGAGGGGCCAATGTAAGGACCCCGAAGGTAGTCAAACCACACAGAACACACAGACAGGCCAACCGAAACACTAGATTCCAGAAAAAAGGTGGGATAATGCCTCCCATAAAGCACCGGAGGACCAACAAGCCAAGCTTACGGAGGGGGAGGAGGACAGAGTCCAGCAAGGAGCCATTGAATAGCGGAGTCTGTGTGGGTGCTAATCAAAAGAACCCCATCAAAAGGCAGGTCAACCAGACGCTCCCTAATATTCTCTGGAAAAATGCCATCCCGCAACCAAGCATGGCATCGGAGAGCCACAGAGCTGGCCATAGCGCGGCCAAGAGCATCAGCAACATCCAAAGCCGCATGGAGAATAAACACAGCCAACTCCCGGCCATCCAACACATGGTGCCACAGATCAGGGCGGGCACCTTCTTGGGAGACACGAGACAGAAGGGACTTCACAGAATCCCACGGCTGGAGGTAGCCCTGGCCAACACACAAAGTGTGTTGAGCGCTCGCAAAGCAGCACTAAAGGAAGGGAAGATGTTACGCCCCCACCGTGCCTCCCGCGACGGAGGAAACAACACTGAAGGCAAGGAAAGAAAAGCAGTCAGCAGAAGAGAGCCCTGCGTAGAAGGGTGGAAAGAAAGGCAGACTGGATCGTGCGGAGCAGGACGGTGGCAGTGTAGGAGCGGCTGAGGGACTGGGTCACCCGTGGCAGGACACCCCAGGCCCCTAGAAGAGAATTGTGGAGTAAAGCTTCGAATGGAAGAAACAGCTCCAGTCAACCAGAGCCCTGGTGGAGAACTTCCAACAGATGATCCATAGGGAATGGGGTGGCGGGTCATCCATTTGCAAAATGCCAGCGGACGTGGAAATGGCCTGAACAAAGGTTACACTCACCTCCGTAGGGTGTCACGGGAGAGAAAGCAATTACTCTGTGGGCAATCGCTGTAAACTAAGCCGTCCATCCCCAAGTCCAGCTGGAGGAATAAACAGCCAGCCCCTGAATAGTGGAGGATCCGCGGACGTGTGTGGGGCCTGAGGGGCCTCCGGGGAAGGCGGAGAAGCCGTCGGAGCAACCAACTGCGAACTGCGGAACAGAGGGTCTGAGGGTTGAGGCCGCGGGGGACGGCTAGGAGCCCTCCCTGGAAGACGCCAGTGAAAAAGCAGCAACGCGGTGTCCCGTTTCCGGAGAAGAGGAGGCCAGGAGATGACAAACCTCCGGAGAGGAAGGAACCTCTGGAGACGAGTCGAGGACCCGACGCTGGCACAGCGCCTTTGAGTCTGCCACAGGCGCAGGTGCAACATCAATAGGCGCCGGAGTGGCCATCAGGGGAGCCGAGTCGACCTCCACCACCACTTGCGGCTTAGGAGAATGGGGCGAGGTTGGAGCTGGGGCGGCTAAAGAACGGCGCTGAAAAGGCGTCGGCTCGACCTCCGACGAAGCAACTACCTGCGTAGAGGGCCGAGAGAGACTCTGGGAGGCACCCTGGACCCCAGCCACCACCGTGGCTCCACCAGGGCCGGGGAGGAAAGCCGTCGGTGCCGGAATGGCATCGGCTCGGCCTCCGGTAAGGCAGCCGCTGTAGGAGAGTGGGGTCTGCAATCCTATGGTCACCCCAGATTTTTGCTTTTTGCTTCACTGGTTTACGACTTTCCCTGGCTGTGGGCCTGCTAATCAGACCCACAGCCTAGCTGTTCTCTCTCTAAATTGACAACCATGTACTTTAGGTGCATTTACCAATTGGTACTGGGCCACCTTATCAGTCCCTGTACAGTGTACCTTAGGTATCCAGGGCATAAGTGTACCCAGGGCCTACCAGGGCCTGAAGCATGTATTATGCCACCCCTGGCTGGCCATCTAAACAGACAAAACTGGCTGCACGACAGCTGGGGCAAGGTGGTGTAATCATCCTTTGCTGTAGATATAGTATACCTATATCTAACCCTAAAATGGACACATATATTCCTATCAGTCACTCCTATGGCAGGCCTTATCAATCCTGAAGGCAGAGTGCTTGGAATTATGTGAGATGGTGCTCTGGCATGAGCTGAGCCCGTCTGCAGCTTGCAGAACCAAGTCCTAATAGCTGTTCCACGATAACGCTATACCATATACTCTTAAGTGCATTATAATCCTCGCGGTTGAATGCTATCTTTGGTATAGCATTATCAAAACATGTAGAGTAAGGTGTCATACGAATTGGAATACTACCAACTCGCCAATTCTGGCGACGGGGGTAGCATTCCACCCTTCTAGAGGGACACGACATGTATGTAACTGAGAACCCTGCTTAAAGTTAACTCGAGCCTTGGCATCACAAAATGGATGCTGCCACCACAGACACAAGTCTGACCTCCTGCTGCTGGGAGTCCTTCCAGCGAGGGAGGCTTGGACAAAGGGTTTCCTGCCTTGGGAGGTGCTAGCACCACCCCAGACAGGATT
This sequence comes from Lissotriton helveticus, assembly GCF_964261635.1. NCBI lineage: Eukaryota > Metazoa > Chordata > Amphibia > Caudata > Salamandridae > Lissotriton > Lissotriton helveticus. The sequence continues at coordinate 834,176,217 of NC_136068.1, forward strand.
TTGTGTATTGGGTAGGACAGGCCTGAAAGGAATGAGACATGCCTGGGGCACACAAGGTGTCCTGTGCATACACCGGTTCAAACCAGTTGCTGGGGCATCCCCGCCCCAGCTCTGGCGCGAAACCGGACAAAGGATTGGGGGTGTAGCCACCCCCCCTCCTGGTCCCACCCAGGGGAAGGACCTAGTCAGTAGTGAAGCCCCTTTTAGGAGAATAAAGGTAGGAGCTGGTCCCATTCCAAATTAGATTATCCTGAACAACTTTACAAGAAGAAACTCTGGACTTCGACGTTCTGCTCCACAGAAGACTGAAGAATCTCCCTTGTGGGCAAGGAGTGTCCACCCTGCAACTGCAGGCACCATCAAGCGTCCAGCGGCTTCACTTTGTCGTCTTCCCTCGAGGATCCAGACTTCAGAGCCCGACGAGACCCAGATTCCCAGACCTCTTCGACCTCAACTCACATCTGCAGCACAGCTGAGATCCGTGGGTGCGACGAGACACGTGGGACCGGCCATCTTGAAAGAAACTGCACTTCGCTTCCAGCACGACTCCCGAGGTAAACTCGACCAAGTGCTTTGGGGATTGAGAAGCCCCAGCCCCGAGCAGCTCCTGCACCGAAGATCAGCCCTCCAGCTTCCATGAGATCTGCGTGGGGCCCTTCTGCTTGTTTGCTGCTCGACGCGTTGTCTGGTCACTTGCCGGCTGGCTAGTGGCCTCCTAGATGACGCTCCTTGAAATCTTCACTGCTGGTCTGGTTGCTCCAGACTGGCCCTTGCTCCCTTCCAAAAGAGGGGCACCCCGGACTCTCCTAGTCCGCACCAGACGCCTTTTCCACGCACTGCGTGGGTTGCCTTTGCCAAGGCCTGTTGACTCCAATTCCGGATCCGACACCGCCGACAGCAAGAGCCTGCGTAGGACAGCTTGTGCCTCCATCCTAGTTGTCGAAGACACCTCCTGGTCCACGTGGCTGCAGAGTCAAGCGTCCACTCTTCACCTGATCGCGACGACAACACCTGGTTCCTTCCTGGTTCCACACCGGTCACTGGCTTGTGACTTTGAACACTGTCCCCTCTGCTTTCAGGTCCTCTTCTTCACCGATCCACCCTTGGATCGCACCGGACATGATGGTGATGGTGAACCCTGCCGCCCACTGGCATTTGGTGGACCTGAAACATTGGACTAGGAAGGTTGGAGGCAGTGGTGGCAGGGGAGGTGGTGGACTGACCCGCCCGCTGGCCCGTGACCCACCCGCGACTGTTGCTTCGCAGGCCTGTGGCTTTGAAACAAACGTGTTTGAGCGCTCCTTCCATGGCCACGAAAGTAGCGAAAAGCAGACGCCAAAGGAGTGCACGTGGCTGAAAGGCCCAAGGACTTGGCCGTAGCCCTGGAGTCCTTAAAGCGCTCCAACGCACTATCTGCCTTTTTGCCAAAAAGGCGAGTGCCATCAAAAGGCATGTCCATCAGAGCATTCTGGACATCCCCTGAAAAGCCAGTGGTTCTCAGCCAGGCGTGATGGCGTAGTGCCACGGTCGTGGAAATCACTCTGCCCAGCGTGTCGGCGATGTCAAGGCCACAACGAATAGTGAACTTGGCTGCATATCTCCCCTCAGCGATAGCTCGGGAGAGCACCATCCGGGCCTCCTCCGGACACCGAGGCAGACCTGTGCCACCGTATCCCACACAGAGTGGGAATAACGGGCTAAGAGGCATGTGGTGTTCACTGACCGCATCCCTGAACTGGCGGAAAAGAAAATCTTCTTCCCAAACTTCTCCAGTTTCTTGGATTCCCTGTCTGGAGGTGCGAATGGGAATGCGCTTGGGGACGCAGAGGCTTGGACAACCAAGCTCTCAGGGGTAGGGTGTTGGGAGAGGAAAATGGGGTCGCCAGGGGCCGGGCAATGAAGTCGGGCCACGTTCCTATCTACAGGAGATCCTGTGTTGGGCCTGGACCAGGTGCCCAAAAGGACGTCCGAAAGTGCATCATTAAAGGGCAGCAGCTGCTCCGCAGAGGAAGAAGCCGGCCGAAGCACTTCTTTCAGGTTAGTCCTGACGGCCACTGTAGGGAGCTCGAGGTGGAGAGCCTCCGCTGCTCTAAACAACATCACTAAATAAGTACCAGCCTCCTCTGTAGCCATGGTAGAAGGAGACAGTGAGCCAGGTTCTGGTGAGAAATCCAGATCACCGGCGTCCCCAAAATCCTCTGCCCAGTTCGGGTCTAATTGGCATTGGGCTGCGACAGGGTCTTCCTCCCCTTCCTCCATAACCTGCTGGGCAGGTGGGAAAGATGGAGGAGGATGGAGATAGGGATAAAAATTCCCCATCGGCGTCGGAATCGGCGTCGATTGACAGAGGTCCGGCACCGTCTCCACGTCAGGGTAGAAGCCGGGGACAACAGTGGCCGGAAGGGGGGGGGTTAAGGGGCGGCCGACGCCGTTAACTGTGCCATGGACGTCGATGGAGGTCGTATGAGGACAACCGACATCGGATGGGATCCATGCATGGATCAATGGGGGTGTCACGGCGTCTAGGCCAGAGCCGTCGACGAGGCCAGAGCCGTCGCCGGAGCCGCTGACGCAGAATGGCGAGAATCCCCAGTCGGACGCGCGGGGCCCAAAGGCGCGCCGGCGGGGGCCAACGGACCAAAGAGGCGAGCCAGGGCAGACAGGAATTCCTGCAGCTGGGCTGGAGTTGCCAACAGACCCGGGAAGGGTGGGTAGGCCGACGGCGACTGTGGAGGCTCAACCGGAGCCGCGAGAGAGGCACCAACCACACCCTGAGCAGTGTTGCGCGACAGGCTAGGGGAAGGGGAAGGCGAAGGGCGATGTTGCTTCTTCAACTTCTTGTGCTTTGCCTTGCCTGACCCCGAGTGCGAAGACTTCTTCGAACGATGGTGGTGGCTCCGCGATCGGTCCCTCGACCTTCCACGGGACCGGGACCATGAACGATTCCCAGGCCTCAAGCAACTTTCGGGACCGCTACTGCAAAGTTTTCGAAGACATGGCCCGGCAGTCGGGGCTCGACTCGGGGTCGTGTTCGCGCCCCAGGCAGTAGAAACACTCGTGGTGCGGATCCGTCACTGACATCATTTGGGGATAAACCGGGCATGCCTAGGAGTCACACCAGGAGTCAAAGACTCAAAAAGACAGAGACAAAAGTCCCCAAATCTCAGTCAAAAATTGACTGGGGGTACCGCACTCTCTGGAGCTGTGCTTGCTGGCGTGGAAAAAGAAAGAACTGACGTCAGCGCATGAGGGCAGCGTCTAAGTAGCTGCCGCGATGTCATCCCGGCTATCACGGCGCCTACGACGGACACGGAGCCGCACAACGCCACCTTCTGACGCGCAGGGGTACTGCTGACGAAAACTTTCCGGATCCAGTCTGACGCCTGGGTGTAATTCTAAGGTAAGGAATCTATCACTAACATGTCTCTTTCAGATATGACCTCCTCATCAACCCAGAGTCAGAAATACATTGTCAGGCAGGCTCTGCTACCTAGGCCTGAAACAACTGATTGACAAATCATTGGGGGGGGGGTGACACGTAACTCTTAGACAAACGCGTGAACAGGAAAACCCAAATCAATCCCACAGATAGGCAGCAACAATACAATTGTCTTAGGAGATTGGCCCCAATAAAACACGTCTGGCCGGAGGGGCATACTTTCCCAAAACACCATAAAGCCAGATGCCACACTAAGTTAGGAACACTCAGCCAATCAGAACCCAGCATACACACTACACGCAGTGATCATGCACTCCCCATGTCAGACATCTGGACACGTACCCACTGGCCACACATTGGGTCCATGCAAGGTCGAGACCTACCTGCCCTTCTTATCAAATGACCAGATTTATGGCCCTGGGACTAAGCCTAGATTCCTGTTCTAAAAGATTATACAAATTGCTTTATGACACTTTGTGAAATGTATAAAATGACGGTCAAAACTAATGTACTCCGAGACAGTCTTCAGACCCCGACTCTGTTGCCTGTTCTCACGGCCGCTGCATTTAATTAAACCAACTGTTCCTGTTTTGCCAAACGCCGCTTGTCTTTTATTTTTCAAGGTAAATTCACATTCAAGCAACATTTGAATGACAAAAGAACAACTCTCACAACCCCCTGATGATTTCTAAATCATCATTTCATTTCTTTATTACAGCACATCATTTTTAGGTCTCGTCTAGTCAGCGTGCATGCGCTGCTCTAGGAGAGGGTTCTTGGAATCACTTCAGACTTCCAAGAGGCTTCTCCGTGTGGGTGTGCCTCCTCCCACACATCCCATTGACCTTTGTGTGTGGCTTTCAATAATTGAAAGCACGCAAATGGCCAAAGACGGGTGCATGCCCACCTTCCCTCAAAACTTTCACTCCCATAGCCTAGGGGTCTCGGGAGCGCGCAGGGTGCCATCTGTTCTAGATCATATTTCCAATTACCTTTCACTTTCCAGTGCAGCGGCGGGCACGATGGCAGCTGCATTCCTTAAAGCGCACACGTGTGCACCACTTGTTAATTGTTTCCTGCCTTGGCTCATGTTCAGCTGTGGGTTGTATTCCAGCGCCTGCCCCTCGACAAGCCCCCTCAGAGTGGCGCCCAGCCACTGGCAACAACTGCTGGGAAGCAAATGCAGGCGAAGCCACCTCCCATCTGCACCACGAGCTTGCAAAGTGAGCGCAACGCTGCGCTCGGTGCCCCTTTCTTCCCGTGGTGATCGTCGGGCTGACAATGCGGGCTAAAAGCTTGTTATTGGGTCGTCGCTCACTCAGCTGATTGGGAGACAACAAACTGATCAGGAAATCATTCTTTACTTTAAAAAGCCTTCTGCCGCATTCCCAAAGCATTCATTCCAAAGTAGATGTGGCCAGTAGATTAATTTAATAATTACCGTAACACTTGTGGTAGGCACACAGGTGCTCCTGCGGTCTACATTTGCCCTGTAAAAGGCTTCATAGTGTGTGTCTAAAAATAAGTCAAATGGTGTCTTCTTTTGGACTTCTCGCAGTAGCCAATCACAATGCAATACATAGAGAAGAAAACCCCACCAGAGGTGCTTTCACCCGTCGTGCGCATCTCTGTCTGTACGTGACATCATGCACAGTTCACACAAATGCTCTGGAAATCTGAACCCATTGCAACCTTGCCTGGTCACCACGGGGTCCAAGTAACACCACCACAAAAACATGTTTTAAATATTTTTTTTCTTTAGTGCAGCGTGCACAACATGCTTCTACCGAGTCTATCATTTTTTTCAGTTCTCTAATTGCGACTCACTTGTCACCACCCTGTGCCTCGGCTGGTTAGTGGCTTCATGCACTTTTCGTTTACTGGCCTTCTTCATCCCTACTTCTGTGGACTTGAATAGACAAACTACCATTTTTTTCCCCTTGGCTTCATTACGTTCACTGTGCTCTTTACACAGCTCGGCAGTTTACGAAGCAAGTTATAGTCTTTGTTGGAAGTTTGAGATCCTGGTATTTATGGCAACTGATTCACTGCGTGTTCCACATATGCCACTGAAGTAAAGATAACAACCTTTGCTACGAGCCTAATGCACAAGTTACTACTTGTGTAACGATATATCTGTAAGAGACATTAGTTAGTGATAGATTCCTTACCTTAGAATATCCCCAGGCGTCAGACTGGATCCGGAAAATTTTGCGTAGCAATACCCCTGCGCACCGGCAGGCGTCGTCCGCGGCTCCGCGTCCGTCGTCGGCGTCGTTAGCGCCGGAATGACGTCGTCAGAGTACTTAGACGCCGCCCATGCGTGCTGACGTCAGTTCTGATACACAGCTTTTCCGCGCCAGATACGCAGAGCCATGATAGAACCAACACTGGTGCCATGAAACTAGGGCCCTGAAAGGGGATGACCTTAACCCTAGATATCGGTTCGCAGAACTGGGAGGATGGGTGGGTCGGTAAGGAATCTATCACTAACTAATGTCTCTTACAGATATATCATTACACAAGTAGTAACTTGTGCATCTGAAAGAGACACGTTAGTGATAGATTCCTTACCTTAGAATAGATACCCCAGCAATACCAACCCCGGTGGTGGGTCTGCGAACCAATAATCACACCAGAAAGTCCTGGAGGACGGAACGCCAAAGAAGCCATCCCTCCGGACTTGGCTGTCCAGGCAGTAGTGTCGTGTAAACGTGTGCAGCGAGGCCCACGTAGCTGCCTGGCAAATGTCCTGCAAGGGCACTCCCCGGCCCAGGGCAGTTGTAGTCACCGTGGCCTGAGTAGAATGAGCCCGCAATCCAACAGGGGGCTCCTTTTTAGCCAAGGAGTAACATGCCTGGATACACAAGCTGATCCACCGAGAGATGGTCCACTTGTGCACCGCCTTTCCCTTCTTAGCACTCACGTAACCAACAAAGAGTTGGTCATCCACCCGGAACTGGCGTGTGCGATCCAGATAGTAAGAGAGCGCACGTTTTGGGTCCAGACGGTGGAGCCTCTCTTCCTCTTTCGAGGGATGCGGAGGCGGAAAGAAGGTGGGCAAGGTAATGGACTGCCCGATGTGGAAGGCCGTGACAACCTTCGGCAGGAAAGAGGGTCTTGTCCGCAACACAACCTTGTCCGGATGGACAGAGAGGAAAGGAGGTGTGGAAAAAAGAGCCTGGAGCTCACTCACTCTCCTGGCAGAGGTGATGGCAACCAGGAAAGCAGTCTTCAGAGTAAGAAGACGGAGAGGACAGTTATGGAGCGGCTTAAAGGGAGCACACATTAGGTTAGTAAGAACAAGGTTCAAGTCCCACTGGGGCATCACGAAAGGAACAGGAGGGAACATGTGTGTGATGCCCTTCAAAAACCTATTTACAATTGGGTACTTGAACAAGGAAGGCTGATCAGGTAGCCTCAAGAAGGCGGAAAGGGCAGAAAGGTACCCCTTGATAGTTTCCAGAGCAGAGCACTGCTGGGCAAGAGAAAGAAGTAAGAGGAGAACCTCAGAAAGGGGTGCAGAGAGTGGATCCACAGCCTTTGCTGTGCACAATGCCACAAATCTGTTCCACCTGCAGGCCTATACCGACTTTGTGGAGGGACGCCTGGCTGCCAGAATGACATTACAGACTTCAGGAGGCAAGTTAAATGGCCTCAACTGCCGCCGCTCAATCTCCAAGCTTGTAGGTGGAGACTGGACAGGTTTGGGTGGAGAACCGTCCCCTGCTGCTGCGACAGAAGGTCCTCCCGAAGAGGCAGACGAATCGGGGGATCGACTGACATGCTGAGTAGCTCGGGATACCAGTATCTTCGTGCCCAGTCGAGCCACAAGGATAACCTGAGCCCAGTCGCGTCTGATCTTCTTCAGCACTCTGGGCAGAAGTGGTATAGGCGGAAAGGCGTACAATAGACCGCAACTCCACTCGCGACGAAAAGCGTCTCCGAGCGAGTGGCGCCTTGGAAATTCCAACGCGCAGAATTGATGACATTGCGCGTTCTCTTCTGTGGCGAATAGATCTAACTAAGGCTCTCTCCACTGCTGAAAGAGGCCTTGCGCCACGTCCGAGTTCAGACGCCATTCATGATCCATCATGCACCGACGGCTGAGTTCGTCCGCCCTGGCATTCAGAGAACCTGCCATGTGTTGAACCACCAGGGTCACGCCCTGATGTTCCAGCCACTGCCAGAGGCGCAGAGCCTCCTGGCATAGGGTCCACGACCCCACCCCGCCCTGTTTGTTGCAGTACCACATGGCGGTGGTGTTGTCCGTGAACACCTGCACTACACTCCCCCGGACAGAGGGGAGGAATGCCTTCAGTGCTAGTCGGATTGCCCGCAGCTCCAAAAGGTTGATATGGAGCCGGGACTCCGCCGGAGACCAGAGGCCTCTGATCTCTGCCTCTCCCATGTGGCCTCCCCAGCCCTGGAGGGACGCGTCCGTCACAACTACGTGCTCCGGTTGGGGAAAGGAGAGGGATCTGCCGCTGACCCAATCGTGGTCTGTGAGCCACCACTGCAACTGTCTTGCAGTGCCCTCCGAGATCAAGACATGATCGAACAAGTTGCCCTGATGCTCGGCCCACTGAAACTTCAGGTCCTACTGCAGAGCCCGCATCCGCCACCGGGCGTGATGCACCAGAAGGATGCAGGAGGCCATCAGCCCCAGAAGCCGCAGCGTCAACCTGACCGAGACTCGGGATAAAGGCTGAAAGATCGGAATCAGAGCCTGAATATCCCGAACCCACTGTTCGGGAGGATAAATCCGAAACTGCGCCGAATCTAGAACCGCTCTGATAAAGAGGAGCTTCTGAGAGGGACACAGGTGCGACTTCGGCACGTTTATGGAGAACCCCTGCAATTGCAGGAGGTCGGCCGTAGTCTGGAGGTGGCTGACGACTGTCTGGGGCGAGCCCACCTTCAACAACCAGTCGTCGAGGTAGGGGAAGACTGACATCCCTAACCTGCGCAGATGAGCTGCGACCACCGCCATCACTTTTGTGAACACCCGCGGGGCGCTGGTAAGGCCGAAGGGGAGCACGGTAAACTGAAAGTGCCTGTGGCCTACCGTGACCCGCAGGTAACGCCGGTGGGCCGGCAGGACGGGGATGTGAAAATAAGCATCCTGCAAGTCCAACGCTACCATCCAGTCTCCAAGGTACAGGGCAGCTAAGACCTGAGCCAAAGTCAGCATCTTGAACTTCTCCTTCCGGAGGAAGCCGTTGACGTTCCGTAGGTCCAAGATAGGGCGTAGGCCCCCTTTGCCCTTCTTGGGTACCAGAAAGTAGTGGGAGTAACAACCACACCCTACTTCTGGCCCAGGAACGCACTCGATGGCCCCCTTGGCCAAGAGGGCCGTGACTTCCTCTTGCAGAAGTTGCAAGTGATCCCCCGACACGCGGTGGAATTGCGGTGGCATGACTGGAGGGGTCGCCTCGAAGGGGAGGGAGTAGCCCCTTCGGACGATTTGCAGCACCCACCTGTCCGACGTGACAGTGCGCCAGTGGAAGAGGTGATGGCGAACCCTGCCCCCCACTGGCGTCACATGGGCCTGAAAACACGGACTAGGAAGGTTTTGAGGCAGGTGCTGAGGAGGGAGGTGTGGACTGGCCGCCACCGCGCTGTTGAACATTCTGCAGTGCGTGGCTGGCAGCACGTGTGGGGGGGCCCCTTCCGTGGCCACGAAGGGAGCGAAAGGCACCCCATTGCTGGTGTGTGGCCGAGAGGCCCAAGGACTTGGCCGTAGCCCTGGAGTCCTTAAAACGCTCAAGCGCATGGTCTGCCTTGTCGCCAAAGAGGCGACTGCCATCGAACGGCATGTCCAGAAGAGTGGCCTGGACATCGGCCGAAAAGTTGGCGGACCTCAACCAGGCGTGGCGTCGAACCGCCACCGTCGTTGCCATCGCCCTGCCCAGTGAGTCCGTGGTATCCAGCCGACACACGATGGAATATTGCGCTGCATCTCGGCTCTCCACAAGGGCTTGGGCGAGTTTAGCCCGGACCTCCTCCGGACATTGTGGCAGCACGTCCGTGACCGTGTCCCACATGGTGTGGGTGTAGCGGCCTAAGAGGCATGCGGTATTGACAGACCGCAGTCCCAAACTCAGGGACGAGAAAACTTTCTTCCCGAATTGTTCATACCTCTTAGATTCCAGATCGGGCGGAGCCGTCGGGAATGCGGTCTGGGAAGTGGAGGCCTGGATGACCAGGCTCTCGGGTGGGATGGGTGGACAATACGCAAGGGTCGCCCGGGCCGGGCGGTAGCATCTGGCCGAGTTCCTATCCACAGGCGGACCTGTGGCGGGCTTGGACCAAGTGCCCACAAGAACGTCACACAAGGCCTCATTAAACGGCAGCAGAGGCTCATTGGAGGTTGCCTGCGGTTTAAGGACCTCAGTGAAGAGGTTAGTCCTCACGGCCGCGACGGGGAGCTCAAGGTTTAAGGCCTTGGCCGCCCTCGTCAACACTACACTGTAAGCAGCCCCCTCCTCTGTAGCCACGGTGGGAGGGGAGACAAATCCAGTGTCTGGCAAAGTGCCAATACCACTGGCCTCCCCAAGCTCATATGTCCAGTCCTCTTGAGACTGGCACTCTTTTGCCAGAGGGTCCAAAGACCCCTCCCAATCACCCTAGTCATCCATCTCCTTCAGAGCAGGGTCAGCAGACGGGGCCGTCTCATGGAAATAGAAATCTCCAAAGGCCGTCGGAAGCGGCGCCCAGCAGCGCCGCTCCGGCACCAGATCCGGAACGAAGGGAGGATTGGGGACGGCGTCCATAGTGGGCGCCGGGGGCGACACCCGCAGGGCCGGCGCCGGCGAGGTCGTGAGTTCGACCGGTGACGACCCGGATCCGGTAGCGGATTCAGCGAGGGCCTGCGGCGCCGGTGTAGGAGAGTGGGGTCTGCAATCCTATGGTCACCCCAGATTTTTGCTTTTTGCTTCACTGGTTTACGACTTTCCCTGGCTGTGGGCCTGCTAATCAGACCCACAGCCTAGCTGTTCTCTCTCTAAATTGACAACCATGTACTTTAGGTGCATTTACCAATTGGTACTGGGCCATCTTATCTGTCCCTGTACAGTGTACCTTAGGTATCCAGGGCATAGGTGTACCCAGGGCCTACCAGGGGCTGAAGCATGTATTATGCCACCCCTGGCTGGCCATCTAAAACTGACACAACTGGCTGCAAGACAGCTGGGGCAAGGTGGTGTAATCACCCTTTGCTATAGATATAGTATACCTATATCTAAACCTAAAATGGACACATATATTCCTATCAGTCACTCCTATGGCAGGCCTTATCAATCCTGAAGGCAGAGTGCTTGGAATTATGTGAGATGGTGCTCTGGCATGAGCTGAGCCCGTTTGCAGCTTGCGGAACCAAGTCCTAATAGCTGTTCCATGATAACGCTATACCATATACTCTTAAGTGCATTATAATCCTCGCGGTTAAATGCTAACTCTGGTATAACATTATCAAAACATGTCGAGTAAGGTGTCATACGATTTGGAATACTACCCCCTCGCCAATTCTGGCGACGGAGGTAGCATTCCACCCTTCTAGAGGGACACGACATGTATGTAACTGTGAACCCCGGTTAAAGTTAACTCGAGCCTCAGCATCACAAAATGGATGCTGCCACCACAGACACAAGTCTGACCTCCTGCTGCTGGGAGTCCTTCCAGCAAGGATGGCTTGGACAAAGGGTTTCCTGCCTTGGGAGGTGCTAGCACCACCCCAGACAGGATTTTGTGTATTGGGGAGGATAGGCCTGAAAGGAATGAGACATGCCTGGAGCACACAAGGTGCCCCGTGCATACACCGGTTCAAACCAGTTGCTGGGGCATCCCTGCCCCAGCTCTGGCGGGAAACCGGACAAAGGATAGGGGGTGTAACCACCCCCTTCCTGGTCCCACCCAGGGGAGGGACCTAGTCAGTAGTGCAGCCCCCTTTAGGAGAATAAAGGTAGGAGCTGGTCCCATTCCAAATTAGATTATCCTGAACTATTCAACAAGAAGAAACTCTGGCCTTCGACGTTCTGCTCCACAGAAGACTGAAGAATCTCCCTTGTGGGCAGGGAGTGTCCACCCTGCAACTGCAGGCACCATCAAGCGTCCAGCGGCTTCACTTTGTCGTCTTCCCTCGAGGATCCAGACTTCAGAGCCCAACGAGACCCGGATTCCCAGACCTCTCCGACCTCAACTCACATCTGCAGCAAAGCTGAGACCCGTGGGTGCGACGAGACACGTGGGTGCGACGAGACACGTGGGACCGGCCATCTTGAACGAACCTGCACTTCGCTTCCAGCACAACTACCGAGGTAAACTCGACCAAGTGCTTTGGGGATTGAGAAGCCCCAGCCCCGAGCAGCCCCTGCACCGAAGATCAGCCCTCCTGCATCCACGAGATCTGCGTGGGGCCCTTCTGCTTGTTTGCTGCTCGACGCCTTGTCTGGTCACTTGCCGGCTGGCTAGTGGCCTCCTAGACGACGAACCTTTGAATCTTTGCTGCTGGTACGGTTGCTCCAGATTGGCCCTTGCTCCCTTCCAAAAGAGGGGCAACCCGGACTCTCCTAGTCCGCACCAGACGTCTTTTCCCTTCACCACGTGGGTTGCCTTTGCCAAGGCCTGTTGACTCCAATCTCGGATCAGACACCGCCGACAGTGAGAGCCTGCGTGGGACAGCTCGTGCCTCCATTCTGGTCATCAAAGACACCTCCTGGTCCACGTGGCTGCAGAGTCAAGCATCCACTCTTCACCTGATCGCGACAACAGCACCTGGTTCCTTTCTGGTTCCACACCGGTCACTGGCTAGTGACTTTGAACACTGTCCCCTCTGCTTTCAGGTCCTCTTCTTCACCGATCCACCCTTGGATCGCACCGGACATCTTCCTCCTGGTCGCCTGCAGCATCTTTTCTTTCAGGCTCCATTGACTTCAAAGCGAGATCCCGACACACTTTGGCACCTATGCACCCGCAGCCCGTGGGTGAGGTAACGAGAGCATTTCGGTGCTCAAGGGTAGTCTAACTGTCCTAGTGTCCAATTCCACAGTCGTTGTTGTCCTACCTAGTCAGGATTGTCCGTACTCACCTTTTTCTTGAACTGTACTGTCCATAGACGTTGTTACGCATTTCACGTGTGAGTTCACACTCTGCACACGCGTTCCGTGGGCCTCCTATTACTTACCTGAAGTTAGTGTAGCGTGGTCCCATCGATCCTACAGCCTCTGGACAGCTCCATTCCTTTTGTCGACTCTCACATTCCACTTACTTAGTATATGGTTTGTCGTGCCCCTAGGGCACCATTGTAATTTTGTGCAACTTGTCGTATTTTTCGTAAGAGATTGTCATGTGCTTAGCCCTCTGACCTCATAAAGAGTTCAGAGGTGTTGTTATTAATAAATATACTGTTTATTTTCATAACAACCTGTGTGGTGTCCTTTCATCTGGTATTCAAGGGGTTATATTGTGGTAAAACAGCTGGCTTCACATGCCAAAAGAGTTTAGCCTAAGACTGCTTTGTCCATGCTACCATTAGGATAGCTGGTCTATAAGGTTGACTTACAACCAATCACCATGAGGGTTGTTTGGACTGATACAAGGTGATCACTAGAACTAGTGAGTATCATATATCAGGCCAACTTCTCACAGCCGGGACCGAAGTCGCCGTCGGCGCCGGGGCCAAAGCACCCGTCGGCGTCGGAGCCGAAGCACCCGACTCGCTAGGCCCTCCAGCCAGGGCCGCTAGGCCCGGAGGCGCCATGGGACCCGGCTGAGAAGGGAGGGACCTCATGGCCATGAGATACCGCTCGACCTCCTCTGGCGTCGCGTCATGCCCAGGGACTCGAAGGTGTGGGGCAGGCGGCGACGCTTGTGACTCCGTCGGAGCCGCGTCGGTGGTGTCACCCGAACCCCCGGTCGCATTGCGCAAGCGTCGGGGTGGGTCGGAGGAACGATGACGTCTCTCCGACCTCTCATGCCTCTTACCTGAGGACTTGGATCTTGATGACCGATGTCCACTCCCGGAGCTGCGAGGACTCCGACCCCGCGACCGGTCCCTCGACCTCCCATGGGACCGGGAACTGGAGCGGCGCGGGCCGACTGCCGGAGCTCGAGTCGCTTGCGGGACCGCTCCCGCCTAGCTTTAGACGTCAGGGCCCGGCAGTCGGAGCAGGTGCGTTCGTCGTGGTCGAGGCCTAAACACTTCAGGCACCGGCGATGGGGGTCGGTAACCAACATCAGTCGGTCGCACTTGGAACAGGGTTTGAACCCGGGCATCCCTACCGGCACCGTCGGAGTCGAAGACTCGAGTAAAGAAATGATCAAAAAGTTTAGTCAAAAAATGACTAAGGGGTAGAGCTTCTCCGGATCTGCGCTAGCTGGCGCGGAAAAAAGAAGAACTGACGTCAGCGCGCATGAGCCACGTCTAAGTACTCCGACGACGTCATTCCGGCGCTAACGACGCCGACGACATATGCGGAGCCGCGGACGACGCCTACCGGCGCGCAGGGGTATTGCTACTCAAAATTTTCCGGATCCAGTATAACGCCTGGGGATATTCTAAGGTAAGGAATCTAGCACTAACGTGTCTCTTTCAGATTTGCACTTTATTATCCCGTCACTGTCTCCTTTCCCAACACTTTGAGAAACTATTCAAACCTATCATACTCGCCCAGACTGCTTGGCTCATGCTCCCTTCTTTTTCTGATAAAAAAAGAGAATACATTACAATTAGCTTAAAGGCAATTTTACCCTTTGTGATAATCAAAAACATCTTTAGACAAAATGGTGTTGCTTTATGGTTTTTTTTTTAGCTTGCTTTGGTGCATTTAATACATGTATTTATTTTAAAAATATGTTTACAATTTACTGTTGTGGAAATTGAAGTAGAAGGTGTGGCATAATAGCCAAAGCCGCTGACTTTAGTGCTGGGGAACCAGGTCTGCATTTCGGGGTCGGCTCAACATCTTGTGATTTTGGGCAAATTATTTAATCTTCCTGCTCCGTTGAACAATTACTTCTTTAAACACTTAGAAGAGTTTAAACAAGCATTGGCATAACCAACAGGTCTCGCCTTTGTGACCTTATAAGTGTTTAGCCATGCAACAGTTGACGTTGTTGCACAAAGGATATTGTGCTGCATAACCAAATTCTTATAAGGTCCCAAAAGCGAGACCTATTGGCTATGCCAATGCTTGTTAACTTTGGGTTCTTCTCCTTAGATGCTCCCAGGTCCTTTAAGGTAGAGATCACTTTTAATTTATTACACCTTCACTTCAAGTCTCTTTTTTGTCCTTACTCTCTTTGCTGACAGCTTCTTATACCCACAATTTATACCATTGATTGATGCACTTCTCTTGCAACATTTCAGAAAAATAAGCACACATGCAATGCCGATTAGTATAACCAAGAGAGAGGTTAAAGGCAATTTTAGAATTCCTCTACCTACACTACAAAGCCACTCTTCTATCATGACAACACCTCTTCCAGTAGATCCAAATATAGATTCCCTAATCCTTCACAGGCCCCCAAGTCTTCCAGCTCAGTTAAGTCATGTGTTATGTTCATGATGTTAGTAATACAGTTCTCAAGCTGCTTATCTATGTGCAGAATATAAGCACAGCACACTGCCTTCCATCATGAGGTGTATATCCAATGCAAGGTGATTTTGCATAATCATAGCTGTCATTGCAAGCAATTCTTTATTGATTGCGGTTAGTGCTCCTGCTGTTTTAGAAGCTAACCGATCTACCAATGTGGACAGCTTTCTAATCTTCACGTCATTTTATGCCACTCCTATAGAAGGTATAAGAGCTCCAAAAATATCGCTAGGACTCTGTTTAAAACTATGCTTGCTTTGCCTTATGTGTTGCTCAAGAGAAAAATCAGTTGGTTATACATTCTAGGAAAAACTAGAGCTGCACAGCAACTACCTACCCAATTATGCAGCAATTGGAAATAAGCTGCTTTCCCACACACACAATAGAGGCCTTTTATACTTGCGTCTAATTTCGAAAAAGTAAGTCCTTTGACTAAATAATTAGATTCACATTCACTCCATCTCACCTTCTCAATGGTCGGAGTTCCCTTTGGTTGTCTTATCATACATAAAGATCCCTTCTTAGTGACATCAAGGATCAACCTTGAGGGTGGTTCCTTTATGGTCTCCTTATCCTTTCCGATAATATGTTCTGCACTAGTCTTTCTTCCCCCTTTCTCTTTGTCTATCCTTATCCTCTGCCTCAGTTCATCTACAAATACCCTTTCATCTTCATTCATTTTGCAGGTTACATCATACATTCTCTGTTTAGTAGCGCTTAACTTAGTCACGGGGTAAAGAATTTCATCATATACTCATGCTGTTCGCTTTACCTAAACACTTTTTAAGAGCGATAAACATGTTTAGTAGCCCATACATACAGATTTGCACTGGGAATCCTGCTGGTAATAGAGATTTAGGAATACAGAGCAGGAAAAGGACAAAGGTAAATGAAATATGCTGCTCCCTCAGCCAGAGAGGCTGGAAAGTAAGAGCACACAAAACAATTCATAACTACCATAACTTTCACATATTCACCTAGCATTTGATAACACACATTATAACTGTTCACACATTCATGCTGTTGGACATGCAAGACCTAGTTTTCTCATGCAGTTGCATTGTTTCAGAATTAAGGGGAGAGTTTGTTGGGGCAAGGGAATGTCTTCTTCCAACAGATAAACATCCAACAGTCATCCAAATATAGAAACAGAAACGGCAACTGACATACCTACAAGCAAAATGTTGCGCCATGTTAGATTTTATCAGATCAAGGAAATAACCAAATCTCAGATGATAGTAGGTAGTCTTCTAGGTTTCACTCTTTTATCTCTACCCTATTTTGAAAGCTGTAGGGATTTTTATTCTGTATTCAATGGAGGCCTAAAGGAGCTACCATCCTCCGATTGTTACCCTAACTTCTGTGATGGTCCTTTCAACATTAGTCAGTGATTAACATGAATTTACTCTGTGTGGACAATCTTGGTCTCATGGAGTTTAGCCAATGTCAGTCAGGCAATCATCAGATTCACATTTAATGTTGATAAGGTATGTCCAGCCTGGGCCTGAATACTTTCGGTTGACCTTTCTTTCCCATTTGGGTCGCTCAGTACTGGTCATGTCCAGGCTTTCATCCATGATGTCAGGCTGATCAATTTGTTCTGGTTCCTCTAACTCATTATCTACCCTGATTGTCTCTGATCTTTTCTTAGCTGTCAGTAGTTTCTTTCTGGTGGGTGTAGTCTTGGGGGCAGCCTTAGTCTGTTGGTCATCGATCCTTAGAGGTGCTTGATACTTCTGGTTCTGATGAGGCAGACTCACTCTCAGAGGTGGAACGTCTGTGTACCACGCTACCCTCAGACTCTATGCGACTTTGGCTGTGGAAGGTTAGTTTCAGCTTTTCATGAGATTTCACTGTCCTGGTGAATGTGCATTCTTAATCCACTGATTTGTATTACAGTGGTCGCTGGAACAACAGTCTCTTTGCTGGCCCTCGTCCCTGATGCATTGTCCGATGGAGATTGTGGATCCTCAGACTCATCTTCCTCTTTTTCTGAAGCCTCAAACCTGGGACGACTTGAAAAGTTAGTGGATGTTGGCTTCTTCCTTTGCTCGTCTTACCCTGTTGGTATGGGAGGCGTTGTATCCAATTTGACAGACCACCACTCTTGACTATGGTGTAGGTGAACAGGATCACCTGATAAGAACCTCTCCAGCGCTCCTACAAGCAAGATTTGTGGGCATGTTTCTTGATGTGAACCTAATCGCCAGGGTGCAGATCATGTTCTGGAACTTCTGGTACCACAGGAGTAGCAGCATCGACCTGATGAGAGAACGCACATCATCAGATAACGCCTTGCAATACTCAAGAACTAAGTCATCTGTGATATTCACAAGCGCAGCTGAAGGAACAGAAGAGATTTGCATTGCTCTCCCCATCAGCACCTCAAGAGGAGACAATTCTGTTTGCTTACAGGGGTTACTTTGGATACTCATTAGCACCAAAAGAAGAGCATGGGGCCATTTGAGCGATGTGGAAGCACAGGCATAGCCAGTTTAGCTTGGATCATTCCGATCAGTCCCTGTACAACACCCAATGCCTTTGGCCTGTAGCTACAATAGAATTTCTGGTCAATCCCTAAGGTGGTACACAGCAACTGTATTATCTTACTCTTAAAGTGAGTTCCTTGATCCGATTCAAGATGAACCGGCATCCGGAACTGCAGTATCAACTCCCGTAACAATATTTTAGCAATTGAGACTGTCATATCTCCTAGTGGGATATGCCTCAACCCATTGTAAAAACAAACACACAACAACAAAGATATACCTCAGTTGGTTACATCGGGGCTCTGGAGATGGTGGAAGGGACCATCAGTCTTCCCAGTGTGACTCATGGTCACCACAACTCTTTTACTTGTGCTCACATTCGGTTCTTGGCATTTGGTGCAATGCTGGCATAGACTTTCTGCCATCGATCGGAAATGGAGATTGTACCAATCAAGTCTGAAAGTAGACACCATTCCATCTCTACCCACATGTGATGCATGGTGTATGTGCCATACCATCGCGGGCAAGCGCGATCAATGAGAACTGGCTTCCCTTCACTGGACACCGAAATATTACTGGCATCCTTTACACACCCAATCTTTTCACATTTGACCTTCTCTATCTCTGGAGCTAAATACTGTAATTCTCTTAGCTCATTTAAAGTATGTACAGTATTCAGCGGCATACTGAAGATAGTCTCTCCTTCTGGATTATATGGTACATCCAAATGGAAAGTGCTGGACTCAAAAGCCTTATATCAGGCAATTTAATCTGCATAACGGTTGCCCCTGGTGACATCTCTGCCACTCTTGTGTGCAGCTCACTTCACCACAGCAGTTTCTATTGCCAGGTGTAAAGCATCCAATTAATTTATAACACAAAGTCCATTCCTAATGGGGGAACCAGCAGAGGTCATGAAACCTTGCTGTAACGACAGTTGCCTGAGGTCATGCACAACTCGGAACCCATACTTGCTGTCAGTGTAAATGGTAACTCGTGAGCCCTCCAATGTGCAGCAGGCTCTGGTAAGGGCAATCAGTTCAGCTACTTGCACAGACGTTACATGGCACAAGTAAGATGCTTCCACTACTACGCTTAGCGTACACACAAAAGCAGATCGTAGAAAACCGCGTCGGTCTCTCAAGTGGGACCCATCAAAAAAAAAGTATGAGCATATCCTGCTCCAAGACTACGTGGCCATCTTGGTGGGCTTATTGGCCATGCCCTTCTTTTTGATTTTCTTCATATTCTGAGCACATAAGTAAGCAACTCCAAATGTGAACAGTATGAACCAACTTACCATAAAGGGCAGGAGGAACATGTGAATGTATGCTTGAGGCTAGTAACTTACAATACATCGGATTCTGTAATTCCTGTATAAACGGCAGTCTCTAATTTCTTTACAATCGGCAACTTGTGATACAACCAGTCGCTGATAATAAAAAGAAGACGTCAGAACTCTACTATAATAAGTTATTCCAGTGGAGTTCTGACATCACAATGCCTGCTGCCAGAGCCAACAGCCAAGGTGAAAAGCAGGTCAGGTAATGGAGCATAATTGAAGCAGCGGGGTAAAGCAACGAAAACAGAATGCTGCTTTTCTTCTTCTGTTCTTTTTTAAAAACGTACAATGACAAGCAGTGGGAACTCGGATAGAGAAAAGCTAGAATCTTTGTGCCTGTTTCTACATATTCCAAGCTACTGTTGCTTTTTTTAAACTGACTTGTATAGCACAGTTTCTAATGAACAAGTTACTTACCTTTGGTAAAGATATATCTGTAAGAGACATATATTAGTTATATATTCCTTACCTTAGAATTACTCCCAGGTGTCAGACTGGACCTGGAGAAATGTTTCCATAGCAGTACTCTTGCGTGTCTGTAGGTGGCATCGGTCGACTCCGCGTTCGTCGTCGGCGTCGTGATCGCCTGGATGACGTTGCAGTATCTATTTAGACACTTCCCCTGCGTGTTGACGTCAGTTCTTTACAGGAAATTCCATGCCAGAAGCGCAGAGCCATGCAAGACACTGACCACAGGCGCACAAAACTAGGGCCCTGAAAGGGAGTCCCTTACACTAGAAGTCAGTTCGCAGAACGAGGAGGATGGGTGGGGCGGTAAGGAATCTATAACTAATATATTTCTCTAACAGATATATCGGTACCAAAGGTAAGTAACTTGTTCATCAATGAGGCTATTAGTTATAGATTCCTTACACCTTAGAATAGATACCCTAGCAATACCAACCACGGAGTTGGGTCTGCGAACCAAGTTCATACCAGAAAGTCCTGGAGAACTGAACGGCCAAAGAAGCCATCTCTCCGGAGTTGACTGTCCAGGCAGTAGTTTTTTGCGAACATGTGTAGGGATGCCCACGTGGCTGCCTGGCAGATGTCACTGGGGGGACTCCATGTCCCAAAACAGTAGTTGCTGCCGTCGCCCTGGTGGAGTGGGCGCGCAGTCCTACTGGAGGCTTCTTTTTCGCCAAGTAATAACATATTTTAATGCAAAGGACAACACATCGAGAGATGGTCTGTTTTTGCACGGCCCGACCTTTCTTGGTGCCCTCATAGCTAACAAAGAGTTGATCATCCACCTGGAATGGTTTTGTGCGATCCAGAGAAAAAGATAGCGTACGTTTTGGATCTAGACTGTTGAGTCTCTCTTCCTCCTTGGAAGGGTTCAGGGGCGGAAAGAAGGTGGGCAACGTGATGGTCTGTCCTATGTGGAAAGAGGTAACCAATTTGGGAAGAAAAGAAGGTTGAGTTCGAAGGACAACCTTGGAAAGGAGGTTTAGAAGAAAGAGACTGAAGCTCACTCACCCTGTGAGCAGAGGTGATGGCAACCAGAAAAGTAATCCTGAGAGTCAAGAATCTGAGAGAACAATTATGTAATGGCTCGAAAGGAGTACACATAAGGTACATTAGAACCAGATTCAAGGCCCACAGGGGCATTACGAAGGGAATAGGAGAAAAGAGGTGTGTAATACCCTTAAGAAATCTATTTACAATAGAGGACTTGAAAAGAGAAGGCTGATCAGGAAGCCAAAGAAAAGCCAAAATGGCTGAAAGATAGCCTTTGAGGGTGTCCAGAGCAGAGCCCTGCTGGGCCAAAGAAAGAATGAAGAGGAGAACCTCTGATGACTTCGGGAGGAAGGTCGAAAGCTGTCAACTGTCGCCGCTCAATCTCCACGCAAGGAGGTGGAGGCAGGACAGGTTCGGGTGGAGGACCATCCCCAGCTGCTGAGACAGTAGATCCTCTCGAAGAGGCAGTCTGATCGGAGGATCGATGGCCATGTGCAATAGCTCGGGATACCAGATTCTTCGTGTCCAATCTGGAGTCAAGAGAATAACTTGGGCCCGGTCGCACCTGATCTTCTTCAGTACTCTGGGGGCAGAAGTGATATAGGCGGAAAGGTGTAAATAAGACCATAACTCCACTTGCGACGAAAAGAGTCGCCGAGCGAGTGCTGCCTGGGAAATTCCAACGTGCAGAGCTCCGACATTGCACATTCTCTTCGGTGGTGAACAGATCTAACCAATGCTCTCCCCACTGCTGAAAGAGACCTTACACCACCTCTGAGTGAAGAAGCCATTTGTGATCCACATGCACCTGCAGCTGAGTTTGTCTGCCCTGGCGTTCAGGTAACCTACCAGGTGTTGAACCACCAGGCTCTGATGTTCCAGCCATGTCCAAAGGCGAAGAGCCTCTTTACATAGGGTCCAAAACCCCATCCCGCCCTGTTTGTTGCAGTAACAGATAGCGGGGGTGTTGTCCGTGATCACCTGCACTACTCTGTTATGTTATGTTATATTGTGATTTGTAACGCGCACAACTACTCTTGAGTATCCTGGCGCGAAGTCTTCCCCTCGTACAGAAGAAAGGAATGTCTTCAGTGCAAGACGAATCGCCTGGAGCTCCATAAGGCTGATGTGGAGCCCGGACACCCCCGGAGACCAGAGACCTCTGATCTCCGCCTCCCCCATGTGGCCGCCCCACCCAAGAAGTGATGCATCTGTCACCACTGTGAACTCTGGTTGGGGAAGGTAGAGGGATCGGCCGTTGACCCAATCTTGGTTCTTTAGCCACCACAGCAATAGGTGTGTAGTGCCGTCCGAGATCTGGACCCAATCGGAAAGATTCCCCTGATGCTGTGCCCACTGGAATTTCAGGTCCCACTACAGAGCCCACATATGCCACCTGACATGATCCACCAGCAGGATGGAGGAGGTCTTCAGGTCCAGCAGCCTCAGGATCATTCTGACCAAAACCCGGGATAGAGGCTGAAAGATCGGAATCATAGCCCGAATTTCCTGGACTCGCTGTTCGGGCGGATAAGCCTGAAACTGTGCTGTATCCAGAACCGCCCCGATGAAAAGGAGCTTCTGAGAGGGAATAAGGTGTTACTTCTGCACGTTGACAGTGAACCCCAGCGAATGCAGGAGGTCCGCCGTAGTCTAGAGATGGGAGACGACAGCCTGGGGCAAACTCGCCTTCAACAGCCAGTCATCGAGGTTGGGGAAGACTGGAACGCCTGATCTACACAGTTGAGCTGCGACCACCGCCAGCACTTTTGTGAACACCCGAGGGGCGCAGTTAAGGCCAAAGGGGAGCACGGTAAACTGAAAATGCTCGTAGCCTACCGTGAACCATATGTAACGCCAGTGAGCAGGCAGGATGGGGATGTGAAAATAGGCATCCTGCAAGTACCACGCTACCATCCAGTTTCCAGGGTCAAGGGCAGACAGGACCTGAGCTAATGTCAACATTTGGAACTTCTTCCGGAGGAAGCGGTTGACGTCCCTGAGATCAAAGATAGGACGCAGGACTTTGTCCTTCTTGGGTACCAGGAAGTAGTGGGAATAACTACCACAACCTACTTCTGGCACAGGGACTCGCTCAATAGCTCCCTTGGTCAAGAGTGACTTAACTTCCTGACGGAGAAGGGTCAAATGATCCTCCAACATGCAATGGAATGTCGGTGGCATGGATGGAGGGTTAGTCTTGAAAGGGAGGGAGTAGCACCTTCGGACTATCTGTAAAACCCACCTGTCCAACGTGATGTTGTGCGAGTGGGGGAGGTGATGGCGAATCCTGCCGCCCACCGGGGGTAGGGTGTTTGGAGAGGAAAATGGGGTCACCCAGGGCTGGGGGATGGCGTCGGGCAATCATCCTATCCACATGAGCCCCTGTGCTGGGCTTGGACCAAGTGCCCAGAAGGGTGTCCGTGAGGGCCTCATTGAAAGGCAGCAGGGGCTCCAAAGAGGCCACTGTAAGAAGTTGGCCTGATATATGATGCTCACTAGTTCTAGTGATCACCTTGTATCAGTCCTAACAACCCTTATGGTGATTGGTTGTAAGTCAACCTTTTAGACCAGCTATCCTAATGGTAACATGGACAAAGCAGTCTTAGGCTAAACACTTTTGGCATGTGAAGCCAGCTGTTTTACCACAATATAATCCCTTGAATACCAGATGAAAGGACACCACACAGGTTGTTATGAAAATAAACAGTATATTTATTAATAACAAACACCTCTGAACTCTTTATGAGGTCAGAGGGCTAAGCACATGACAATCTCTTAGGAAAAATACGCTAAGTTGCACAAAATTACAATGGTGCCCTAGGGGCACGGCAAACCATATACTAAGTAAATGGTATAAGGAAATCAATAGAAGGAATGGAGCTGTCCAGAGGCTGTAGGATCGTTGGGACCACGCTACCCTAACTTTAGGTAAGTAATAAGAGGCCCACGGAACGCGTGTGCAGAGTGTGAACTCACACGCGAGATGCGTAACAACGTCTATGGACTGTACAGTTCAAGAAAAAGGCAAGTACGGACAATCCTGACTAGTTCGGACTAAAACGACTGTGGAACTGGACACTAGGAGAGTCAATCTACCCTTGAGCACCAAAATGCTCTTGTTACCTCACCCACGGGCTGCGGGTGCATAGGTGCAAAGTCGTGTCGGGTTCCGGCATTGAAGTCTATGGAGCCTGGAGGAAAAGATGCTGCAGGCGACCAGGAGGAAGATGTCCGGTGTGATCCAAGGGTGGATCAGAGATGCTGAAGACCTGAAAACAGAGGGGACAATGTTCAAAGTCACTAGCCAGTGACTGGAGTGGAACCAGGAAGGAACCAGATGTCGTTGTCGCGATCAGGTGAAGAGTGGACACTTGTCTCTGCAGCCACGTGGACCAGGAGGTGTCTTCGACGACCAGAATGGAGGCACGAGCTGTCCCACGCAGGCTCTCGCTGTCAGCGGTGTCGGATCCGGATTTGGAATCAACAGGCCTTGGCAAAGGCAACCCACGCAGTGAGTGGAAACGGCGTCTGGAGTGGACCAGGAGGGTCCAGGGTGCTCCTCTTTTGGAAGGGAGCAAGGGCCAGTCTGGAGCAACCAGACCAGCAGTGTAGTTTTCAAAGTTCATCGTCCAGGAGGTCACTAGCCAGCCGGCAAGTGACCAGACAACGCGTCGAGCAGCAAACAAGCAGAAGGGCCCCACGCAGATCTCGTGGAGGCTGGAGGGCTGATCTTCGGTGCAGGAGCTGCTCGAGGCTGGGGCTTCTCAATCCCCAAAGCACTTGGTCGAGTTTACCTCGGGAGTCGTGCTGGAAGCGAAGTGCAGTTTTCTCTAAGATGGCCGGTCCCACGTGTCCCGTCGCACCCACGGATCTCAGCTGTGCTGCAGATGTGAGTTGAGGTCGGAGAGATCTGGGAATCCGGGTCTCGTCGGGCTCTGACGTCTGGATCCTCAAGGGAAGACGACAAAGTGAAGCCGCTGTACGCTTGATGGTGCCTGCAGTTGCAGGGTGGACACTCCTTGCCCACAAGGGAGATTTCTTCAGTCTTCTGTGGAGCAGAACGTCGAAGTCCAGAGTTTCTTTTTGTAAAGTTTCAAGTCAGGATTAATCTAATTTGGAATGGGACCAGCTCCTACCTTTATTCTGCTAAAGGGGGCTGTACTACGACTAGGTCCCTCCTAGGGGTGGGGCCAGGAAGGGGGGTGGTTACACCCCCTATCCTTTATCCGGTTTCGCGCCAGAGCTGGGGCAGGGATGCCCCAGCAACTGGTTTGAACCGGTGTATGCACAGGACACCATGTGTGCCCCAGGCATGTCTCATTCCTTTCAGGCCTGTCCTACCCAATACACAAAATCCTGTCTGGGGTGGAGCTAGCACCTCCCAAGGCAGGAAACCCTTTGTCCAAGCCTCCCTCGCTGGAAGGACTCCCAGCAGCAGGAGGTCAGACTTGTGTCTGTGGTGGCAGCATCCATTTTGTGATGCCAAGGCTCGAGTTAACTTTAACCGGGGTTCACAGTTACATACATGTCGTGTCCCTCTAGAAGGGTGGAATGCTACCCCCGTTGCCAGAATTGGCAAGGGGTAGTATTCCAATTCGTATGACACCTTACTCGACATGTTTTGATAATGTTATACCAGAGTTAGCATGCAACCGCGAGGATTATAATGCACTTAAGAGTATATGGTATAGCGTTATCATGGAACAGCTATTAGGACTTGGTTCCGCAAGCTGCAGACGGGCTCAGCTCATGCCAGAGCACCATCTCACATAATTCTAAGCACTCTGCCTTCAGGATTGATAAGGCCTGCCATAGGAGTGACTGATAGGAGTATATGTGTCCATTTTACGGTTAGATATAGGTATACTATATCTACAGCAAAGGGTGATTACACCACCTTGCCCCAGCTGTCGTGCATCCAGTTGTGTCTGTTTAGATGGCCAGCCAGGGGTGGCATAATACATGCTTCAGGCCCTGGTAGGCCCTGGGTACACTTATGCCCTAGATATCTAAGGTACACTGTACAGGGACTGATAAGGTGGCCCAGTACCAATTGGTAAATGCACCTAAAGTACATGGATGTCAATTTAGAGAGAGAACAGCTAGGCTGTGGGTCTGATTAGCAGGCCCACAGCCAGGGAAAGTCGTAAACCAGTGAAGCAAAAAGCCAAAATCTGGGGTCACCATAGGATTGCAGACCCCACTCTCCTACAGCCACTGCCAGTTGAAGCACCTCCATCAGGAGGTTGGTCCTGACAGCCACCATAGGAAGCTCAAGGTTCTAGGCCTCAGCCGCCCTATGCAACACCACAGCGTAAGAGGCTCCCTCTTCTGTAGCCACGGTAGGGGGAGAAAGCATGCCAAGGTCTGGGGAGGTGTCCTGACCACTGACCTCACCCAACTCCTCTCTCTAGTCTGGTTCATCCAACTGGTCTGCCAAAGGTTCAACAGACCCCTCCCAGTCCTCCTCATCCTCCTCTGGCTGCCACTCTTCGTGATAAAGAACACCAGGGTAGAACAGTGGTACAAAAGTACTGGTTGGCGCTGGTACCGGCATCGGTCGGCGCCGGTTTGGCTCCGTGTCGAGGAGGAGGTCGGGGTAGACGCTGGCTGGGGACACAACCGGCATCAGAGGAGGCAGAGGTGTCGTCAATGAATTTGACGCCGGAGGAGGTGTCCTAAGGTCAACCAGCACCAATCCGGATCCAGGTCTGGATCCCTGGGGGCCCTGCGGCACCGGAGCTGCTGGCACCGAAGGCCTAGAACCCCCAGCTGAGCCCATGGGGCACAAAGGCGCACCAGCAGAGTCGGGCTGCCCGAAGATGGAATTGAGGGCTTTGTAAAAACTACGAAATTGGGCATGGGTCGCTCCGGCTCCTGGGAAGGGAAGTTCGGAGCCGACCCAGTAGGCCCACGGGTGGGGAGAACACGAAAAGCGCTGGTCCTCCTTCGCTGCCTTTTTTTGCTTCGACTTACTCGTAGATGAAGACTTCGAAGAAGAGTGTTGATGGTGACTCCGTGACCTGTCCTGTGACCTCCCTCTCGACTGGGACTTCCAGCAGAGTGGAGCTGACTGCCGGGCTTCCAGAAGCTTTCGAGACTGCTCCGGCAAAGACTTCCGATTCACGCCCGACAGTTGGAGCACGACTTTGGGTCGTGGTCCAGCTCCACGCACCACAGGCACACAAGGGTGGATCCGTAACCGACATCAATTTGTGACAGGGTCACAAGGTGTGAAGCCAGCCCACCGATGTGACATCTCTGTGCACCAGGAGTCGAATAACTCAAAAAAGATGTTAACAAAAAGTAAAAAAACGCTGGTAAAAAATGGACTACGGTACTGCTCACTACAGATCTGCGCTGGCTGGAGCGGAAAAAGAAAGAACTGACGTCAGCGCGTCTCAGATGATACAGCGACGTCATCCCAGCGATCACAATGCCGAAAACGAACTCTGAGTAGACCAACGCCATCTACTGATACGCAAGGGTACTACCACAAAAACATTTCTCAGGATCCAGTCTGAAGTCTGGGGGTATTTCTAAGGTAAGGAATCTATAACTAATGGTCTCTTTCAGATATCTGTTCGCAACAAATATCGAACAGGTTTCTCATGGGTTTAAATTTGCACTAGAGATTTTATTTGTATTCTTTACGTTTGCAAACATGCTCACTCTTTCATGTGAAATTATTACGCACCAAGGTTAAGTGGTTTGGGGGAAAGGTGATGGTGTGACCATGTATTATATGGGATAAAGTTGCCCCATGTGTACATGCTAAGGATATTTCAAGTCATCTCGGACTTCCATAACCTTACAAAGGAACTCAGCCTTCAGCCTCGTTCCTCTATATGGTTATGGAAATCTTCGGTGACATGCAATATCCTTATAATGTACGACAGGGGGTTCTTTATCCCTCATATTATACACACACAATGGCTCTTTCTTAGCATCACAAGCTTTCTGAACATAATTCGAAGGAACAGGTCCCTCTGAGGCTGGTGAATAGTTGCACCATAAACTAACTAGGTTCCTTAGTACTATTTGCCACACTCCTGCACCAATCTTTGTGTCAGCATCCACACAGTACAGCTATGTCCATGATGATTTCTTGGTGGTTACTTGATCATTTTCACTACTGGCCAGTGCTTAATGTATAAAAGAAATAAGTGCCAGGGCCCAAAGGTTTTACCGAGAACCCGGCTGCTGGCGCTAAATTAGCATTGACACAAAAAGACATGTATTATAAATGTTAGAAACTAATCTAAATTACTTTAAAATGTGTTTTTATGCGGTTGTGTATGTGCGGGATCTGGGCACTTACACTAAATGAAATGTTGACTTGCCTGAGGTTATATAATAATGTTGATACATTGAAAAAATAATCAAAAACTTTTTTTGTTTTTTTTACAAAAAGATTAACACTTTTCCAAAGATGGAGAACCAGGGCCAGATGTATGAATATCTGGTCGCAATATACTGGTCGCTAATTGCAACAAATATTTTTGCTAACAGTAAACATTTTTAAGAAACAACCTATGTACCAATAGGTTGAATCGTAATAATCCAAATCATAGTGGGTCGGAATTCGACCCACCTCATGAGTATTAATGAGTTAGGTTGCAAATCCCAGCTCCCTACAATTGGAGGAAACCACAGGGACAGTGGCTTGCTGGGGTCAGCAGACCACCATTTCTATGACAGCTTTTTAATAAAGCAAACTAAAAAAAAAAAAAAAAAAAAAAAAAAAAAAAGTATACAGCCCCTTTTCCGTAAAAGAAAAAACCCGAAAAAACACAGGACTGTGACTGAAAAGGTATACGTTTATGTTGTGTTGTTTAAGAGTTGGCAGTGGTTCCCTGGACACCAGCCTACTCTTTAAACTTATTTTTGTATTCACAGAGGGGGAAGGGGACAGCTTCCCTTTTGTAAATGTACTACAGCAACCTTTCAGGCCTCGGTAAAAAAAATCAGTGGTGTACAATCGGAAATAACACCAAAAATAATATATAAATGCCATCCACCATTTTCTACTCTGTTGTATGGAGATCTCTGTTCTGACCAAAAACCACCTGACAAGTTGAACGGCTGACAGCACGGTGGCACTTCCCTAGGGCATTCGGGAATCGCATATAAGCAGATATAAAAACATTACTCAGACTTAGTGACAGTAAACACTCCCCAAAAATTGTCTAGCCTTGAACTTAAATCACAACACTAAGGCCTGTAAACCCCAAATTAACGCACAAGAAGCCATTACATTTTCCATTTCCCAAAAACTTCACTATTAGCCAGTCAAAAATAAAATACAACCCCCCAAAAAATTACCCACCCCCTGAACTCTAAACCACAATAACTACAATGCCTCAGAAAAAAACGCTTACTGATATGCAACGCAATTACTCCCGATGTAATGCCTTGTAATGACTCTCGAGGTACCATTTACCACGATAATGTAATGAGAAGTAAAATCTGCGAAGTAAAGGTAACATGCCCTCATGTGTCCATTTGCCATGTCAAAAGCACATGCTCAAAATTGTATAGCATTTCTAAGCAAGTTATTTTAAACATTAAAACTGTAAAAATTATTTTAATAGCTTTTTTATGTTGTTTTACCTTTTAAATTATGAAGGAATATTATTACAGATTTAGAAGTTTTAAAATATTTTAAAGGTTTAGAATTGCATTGTCCAATTAAAAAACATTTAATTTTTGGGTGAATTGAGTGCAATTTTAAAATAGACCTGAGACCGTATGGAGTTTAAAGGTTTTGGAAAATATGCTTTGGTTAAGAAAGTTTAGCAGATATGAAAGAAAACTATTTTATCACGTGCCACCAGGTTTCCACATACCCACTGGCATCCTAACTCGTACAAATATCCACAGCAAACTCTCCATGAAATCCAGAACCACAGCTGAAACAAACAAAGCACCTTGGCTGGGCCTCTTTGTATCATAAGACATTAGTGACTGGTGAACTCTACTGGATGCTTAATACAGACCCATTTATGCCCACCCCAGCAGGTACAGCAGTAGTGTCAGATTCATGGCTTTGAGCTGTATGTAGTTTTAGTAGAGCTAGCCCTGGAGTTGGCAAGCACCACCGTACATTCTTGAGATAGCCCGAAGTGAAAAACAGAACTGCAAGACGCAGTGAGGAATGCAATCAATAATATTTAAATTTGGAAACACATTCTGGTAACTTTTCTCTTGTGGGGAACACTCCAGGCTGCTCACCTTGTAACCCATCCTCTTATTGACTTCCCCTTCACACACAGCTTTTACAATGGAAGGCATTGACAAAAGTCAGGTAAATAAACTGAAAATACAAGAAGCATTCAAAGCTGACTAAATCCGAATCATCTACGGGTGAAGAACAATTTTATCTATGTAATCAGGTGACTACAATAGGGGAATCTCATTAATAGGTTCTATATGTTGTTCATTCTGACATGCCTTCCTCCTTTAACAAGGCACAAACAGGCAATAGGAAATTCAATTGCAGAGTAATTTGATTAGTTTATTTAACAGCCCCCACCCTATCCATCTAAATGATATGATAAAAATATTGTATAAAGCGCACTAAAACTCTAAGGTACCAAAGTGCTATTGCGAGACAGACTAGTCAACAGGATCAGAATAACCAGGAAGCGAAGATGAGAAAAGCCGGATTTCCAAGTGGTTTTTAGAATCAAACGTTTTTTATTAAGCAGTGACATATCATTGAACACAGCTGGGCTGCCTACATCCACCGGCCGGCAGAGCGTAGTCTGACAACATTGAAACACAGCCATGGGGGTCTACATCCCGGAGGGCGACCCGGCGAGGATGAACTGTCGGCCAGGTGGCGCAACCAAGTCTCGTGCTAGTACTGCATTTCGTAGAAAAGGAAGAACAAACACTAACAAGAAAACAGAGACCTACCCACCCCCGCCAACCCCCTCCCCCCTGGACCCTCCCTCCCTCCCTCCCCCTCCGCATCAGCCTTGCTCAAGTTTCCGCCCCTGCCTCCACTCGTGTCCTCGCCCTCATAAAGCAACTCCAATCCCTCTATGAGCTCGCCTGCGCCGGTTCCAACGGGATAAGCTGCAAAATTTGCAGGAACTTGGGGCATGTGACCTCCCGCAGATCGCGCGACAGCAAATGTATGAATGGTGCCCATAGCTTCGCATATGTCTCCCCCTTGCCATCTACACAGAGGGAGAGCCGCTCCATACCCAACAACAACCACAATCATCTAATCCAATCTCTCGGGTCGGGGGCGACAGGTGAACGCCACTGCGCAAGGATGACTAGGCACACGGCCAATAGAGCTAGGGCTATCTGTCTACCTCGTAGGGAGCGTAAGGGGAACGCTTTAGGGTGAGGGAGACCTAGCAGCACATGCTCCGGGACCCTGGGAAAGGTAATACCAAAAGCGTTGTCTATGTCGTCCAGCACCAACCGCCAGTAACGCACCAGCTTGGGGCAGTGCCAGAGCAGATGTGTCAGGGTGCCCGTCGCACCACAGCCCCGCCAACAGAGACTCGGACATTTGGGATCCCACGCGTGGATCCTAGCCGGCGTGTGATACCAATAGGAGACCATTTTGTAGGCCGATCAGGGTCCATCATTGGGGAGGTGACCGGCGAAGAGTATAAGCCCCACGCCCTGTGTTTACATGGGAGCCACAGTTCGTGCCAGAGGTTGCAACCCGCCCCCATCTGGTCCATGAATAGCCAGTGTTTGCTGGACATTGGTCTATTCCATTCGAGGATAAAGCGCAGGCAAGAAGCCTGATAGTAAGCTTCCACGCAGGGGAGTCCCAGTCCGCCCTCGTCGCGGGGGGCAATAGCCCGGGAAAACGCCACCCGGGGACGCTTATGATTCCACAAGAATGTGGTGAGCAGTCTCTGCAATTTCTTCAGTGCTCCCGGCGGGGGGCGCAAGGG
Source organism: Lissotriton helveticus (assembly GCF_964261635.1). NCBI lineage: Eukaryota > Metazoa > Chordata > Amphibia > Caudata > Salamandridae > Lissotriton > Lissotriton helveticus. Next base: position 834,207,476 of record NC_136068.1, read on the forward strand.
CAACATCTGAAAGAGATAGAGGATGCGCGGGAGGATCGTCATCTTTATCGCTGCCAGTCGGCCGAACCAGGCCAGCTGCAGTCGAGACCACTCCGACACGGATTTAGCTGTTTGTTCAAGCAGGAGCCTGTAGCTGAGGGAAACAGTCTGCGAAATCGTGGGTGCTATACGTATTCCCAAGTAGGGGATGTCCGTGTGGACCCACTGAAAGTCAAAGTCCCTCTGAAGATCTCGGACCTCTGCCGCCGGCACTGAGAGGTTGAGGATTTGGGATTTGAGGAAATTGACCTTGGAGCCGGCTACTGCTCCGAACTCCCGGAGCTCGCAGGAGAGGTGCCGCAAGGAAGAATGAGGTTGGGTGAGCGACAGGATCACATCGTCAGCGTACAGGCTTACTTTGTGCTCTTCAGCGCCAAAGCGGATCCCATGTATGGCCGCATTGTCCCGTAGGCGTTGGGCAAATGGCTCCATATATAGCGCGAAGAGCAAGGGCGACAGGGGGCAACCCTGTCGCGTCCCGCGCGTGATGGAAAAATATTCCGATCGGCATCCATTAGCTCGAACCGCCGCTCTAGGGGAGTCATAGAGGCAGCGCACCCAGTTAACATATGTGTCTCCCAGCCCAAAGGCTTTCAGGACTGCGAACAGGTATGACCAGTCGACACGGTCAAACGCCTTCTCGGCGTCTATGGAGAGGAAGAGGGCCTGCGTGCGGGAGCGGTGCACCGAGTCCATCAGATGTAGGAGTCTCTTGGTGTTGTCACTCCCCTGACGCGTGGGGACGAATCCCACCTGATCGGGCTCAATGATTCCATCCATGAGCGGGCTAAGGCGCGCGGCCAGGATACCCGAGAACAATTTCATATCAATGTTGAAGAGCGAGATGTGGCGGTACGAGCCGCACTCCTTGGCATCTTTACCCGCCTTGGGGATGACCGTGATGACCGCCTCGGCCATGGAGGGAGTCACCTTTCCCTGAAGGAGTTGAAGAGGCGCGTTAAGAAGGGTGCCAAAACCCCACAAAACTTCTTATAGAAAGTGGCCGAGAAGCCATCCGGCCCCGGTGACTTAGCCGTCTTCAAGCACGAAATAGCAGAGATCACCTCTTCAATGCGTATTTCCGCATCGAGAGACTCCGCAGAGCTCTGGAAGAGGGGCGTGATTCCGCAGGTCGCCAGGTAGGCTTGGACCCGGCTCGGTTCAGGGGGCTCACATGTATACAGCGTATGATAAAAGCGCTGAAAAATCGCCGCTATGCGGTCATCCGCAGTCTGTTCTACAGCCTGCGCGTCCCTAATGGCCGGGATGGCGGCCTGTTGCGTGTGGGCCCTCAAACGGTGCGCCAGCATCTTACCCCCTTTATCTCCGCTAAGATAGAACTTGTGGCGCAAGCGCAAGAGTGCGTATTCGGCGCGATCAAGGTCCAAATGCTTGAGCATGCGCCTCTTCGTCTCGAGCTCCCTCCAGACCCGTTGCGCCCCGGTTCGCTTGTGAATCGCCTCCAGCCCCTGCACGTCCCGCTCAAGCTCCTCCCGTTTCTCTTTGCGTAGTTTGGCCAGTGACGCCGAGACCACAATACAGTCGCCCCTCACCACTAATTTGAGAGCTTCCCAGACCGAGCTCAGCGATATGCCGTCCGCATCGTTAGTAGCGAGGTAATGTATGATCGTGTCACGCAGGCGCTCCACCACTGAGGCGGAATTGAGGAGAGAGTCGCGCAGACGCCAGCCCCCAGAGGATCGCAAGCCGCTGCCCCCTGCCACCCGCACAGAGATAAGAGCGTGGTCCGATAAAGAGCGCGGGGCAATTTCTGCAGAGGACAGCTGGGGCAACAGGGAAGCAGAAGCAAGGAAGTGATCTAGGCACGCGTAGGTCTTGTGGGCCGCAGAGTAATAGGTGTAATCGCGCTCTAGCGGGTGCAGGGTACGCCAAACATCTTGGAGCCCCCCTCCTGTAGCCACACCAGACCCCCTTTGGACAGGGCCCCAGCTTGATGTGATCACGCTTCTGACCTATCGAGGGACAAGTCCATGACTAAGTTCAGATCACCCCCCCACCAGCACCCAGGGGTCAGGAGAAGCTAAAGCATCTGCAAGAGCCGAGGTCAGGAAGGCCTCCTGCTGTGTATTGGGAGCATAGAGGGAGCCCACCGTAAGGCGCGTGTCGCCCCATTGGATCCTAACCGCTAGGAATCTCCCTTTGATATCCAATACCTGGGACAGAATCTTGCAATGAGCTTTTGCGCTAATCAGTATCGCCACCCCCTGTTTCTTTGTAGTGCAAGAGGACCACATTTGAATAGGAAAACGTCTATCTCTCATTCTCTTGGTATCCTTGGTGAGGAGATGTGTTTCTTGCAGCAAACAGATATCACTCTCCGCTCCCTCCAGTAGTGACAAAATCGCAGCACGCTTAACCGGGCTGTTGAGACCCCGTACATTCAGACTAACAATTTTCAGATCTTTCCCCATCGTAAGAGTAAATTACCAACAGCTCCACTAAGGCTGGGAGCACTATAACTGGACAGCAGAGCAAGTAGGTTCAACATGGAGGCATTGAACGGCTGATGCGAAGTCCCCTCCGAAGCCCCCCCAACCCAATTTCCCATCCCCCCTCCCCCCAAGAACCACCCCAGAACCAACCCCCCCAACAGTTTGACAGCACCCTCCTGCGTAGTAGACAAGAGGAGGGAACAATAGTCCGTCACAAAAGTCCAAAGGGCTGGGGGCATGGACTTAATCCCACCAGCCACCCAGATCCTGATACAGGACAGTAAGTTCGGAGAACGTGGCACTACATTACCCATCAAAGTCCATACTTCGGGTCCCTCCGACGCCGGCAATCGTCCTGCAGAGATCAAGCGTCCAGAGACAGAGATCAGGACCCCTCCGGAGTCTCCGTCACCTTTGCCACAGAGGCCACAGCCGCCCCTCTCTCCTTCAAGCTAATGGATAGATCCGGACCTGAGGGTTTCGTTGGTTTGCCCACTGTCTGCCACTCTGCGGAGCGACGTCGTCGCCTCGACGGGGAGGGTGAGGTCTCCGCCTGGGCCTCCCCATCCTCAAGCCCCAACAGTTCACGCGCCGCCTCCAGGGATCGCACTTGGATCAACTTGCCCTTCCACTTGAAGACCAGTCGAAAGGGATGCCCCCAGGAGTAGGGGACCCCTTGTTCGCGTAGGAAGGTGGTGATCGGCCGAAAGACTCTCCGCTTGGCCAGGGTGGATGCTGCAAGATCTTGGTATAGTACTGGGCGATGGTCGCGGAACAGAAGAGGAGTGTGCTCCCGAGCTTTCTTAAGAATCCGTTCCTTAAGCTGAAAATCATGGACGCACACCAGGATATCCGGGGGGGGGGGGTGCGTTGGATCCACGTGGGAGGCCGACTCTATGGACTCTATCCAACTGAATCCTACTAAGGTCTTCCACCTGCAGGACGTGGCGAAAGAGGCTATCGACATATTCTCGCAGGTCTGTTCCCTCTCCTTTCCATGGGACAGCTCTGATCCTGATGTTGTTGCGCCGCGACCTATTCTCCAGGTCCTCTGCATGAGCCTGCAGATCTAGGTTTTGCTCCGTGAGGCGTAAGACATCCTGTTGAAGCTGATGAATATCTTCTGCGGTCCCCAGGTCGTGCTCCTCCAGAGTTGCGACTCTGTCCCCAATGGCGTCAACGTCCCTTCTCACCTCCCGTAGATCAGAGGCCAGCTGAGTCCGCAATTTCTGGATATCATCCTGTATGGCCGTAAAGAGCTCCCGCATAAACGCTTTGGTGGCAGGGGCTTCATTGTCGTCCGGACTATGGTGCTTATCGGCCACTGGCGCTGGCCGCAGCGGCGAGCTCTTCGGAGCCCCATCCTTTGGGGGCTTATCCTTCTTAGGCCGGGTCGACGCCATGACACCTCTTCGCCGCCGGAGCCCCCAGACAGTTGTCGGTGCCCCACGTCAAGAGGCAGTGCGCTGGACCCTCCGCTCGTCTGGAGCACCTCGGGCGCAGTTAAGTCGTGGCACCCGGGGGCTGCTCTGTGCGGTGGTCACCCCTGTTCGAGCACCGCAGTCACAGGGCCAGGCTCGTCTGGGGCCTCTCGCCAATGAAGCCGCGCCCTATCCTCAGGCTATCCTCAGGCCTTCCGGCTCCCCGTCTCCGCCGTTAGGCCGGGGTGTCTCGGCGCAGGTTTGGGCGGGAGGTACCCAAATGTAGGCCCAGAGACCTTTGTCGCAGGCAGGGCCCGGGGTAGCACGCAGTCTGGGGAACCACCGGGTGTGGCTTCGCTCACCGCATGGCCGCCCCTCGTCGGCAGTGTAGGCGCCAGTCGCTCAGTGTGCACTGGATACGGGAACAGGCAGGTCTTTCTTTAAGGGCATAGCCGTGCCCCCCCGGGCCGCGTGACTGAAGACGTGCGGTGTGGTGCCCCCGAGCTTGTCCCGCTTTCCCGCGGTAAACCGCTTACCCGGCTCCTCGGGCTCCACTCAGTCAACCCCGGTGATAATGCGGGCAGCACCGCCCGACCGCACCACTCGCGGGTCGGGGAGACTCGGGCGAACTTCCAGGCTAGCCGTAGTGCGGCGACGCGATGTCAGGCAGCTCTCCGCCTGGGCCCTTCCGACTCAGGCCCAGCGCGCCGGGGACTCCAGTAGTGGCTTGCCGGACGTAGACTCCGGCAACACAAGACGCGACACCCCGGTCGCGCGCCGATGGAAGGCCGTGTCCCTCTGGCTGCTCTCGTCGCCTTCAAGTCGCCTCCCGCCACACAGAAGTCTTCCAGGCGGTATCCAGACTCTCGGCAGCGGCTGTGGACCTCGTACCGGGAGCTCTGCAGGGCTGCAAACAACGCTATAAAGAAAGCGGCGACGGAGGGACAGAGTAAGGCGTCTTACTCCGCCGCCATCTTGGCCACGCCCCTCCAAGTGTTTTTTAAAGGACATACTGGAGTCTGCCTCAGAAATATGAATGTAAATGTAAATTGATACTTGTATAGCGCACTACTCACCCACAAGGGTTTCAAGGCGCTTGTACGAATACCGCTGTGGAACCCATCCTGGCTTTCCCTGTGAGGTGTCCACTCCTGGGCACCCCCAAGGTGGAGGCCAGGCATCCTTAGCGTTGTGGGGGCCGTTGTGGAGATTAAGCAAGCTATTGCCCAGAGTTGCAGAGTGGGACTTCATGATTGGAATAGGCACCGAGGCGAGAATTATCAGGTCCGGGGAATTTTTGAGCCCAAGACCTGCCGAGGCGGGGAATTGAACCCTGGTCCCGGGATAGACCTCTGCATCAGGGTCTGCCGCTCTAACCATTGAGCCACACTGGGCAGAGTGATGGTGCCCATACTTCACAGGAGCGAGGTTCACCCTTGCTGCAAGCACTGGAGGCCAGGAACAGGGGCGGCTCTAGGCTCATGGCAGCCCTGGGCAGGCAGCATAGGTAGGGGGCCCCCCGGAGCATAGGTATGGGGCCCCCGGAGGAACATAGGCGCAGAGGCCAGTGAAGAGGGGGGGTCAGGGTGTTTGGAAGTGGAACAGAGCCAGAGGCGGCCAAATCCCTGCCAGGGGCCGCCAGGCAAATATGTATCCATCCTCAGAGGATTATTATATTAAGGATATACATTGGCGTGGTGGCCCCTGGGGTTTGGTGGCCCTGTGCAGGTGCACAGCTTGCACATGCCTAAGGCCGCCCCTGCCAGGAAGTACACAAAAAGGATAAGTTGCATACCTTAGATAAGACTCTTTCTGATGGATACTCTAACCGAAGACTCCTCACCTTTAGAATAGTCCCAGGCGTCAGAGTGGAATTGGATTTTCATAGTCCCAGGCGTCAGACTAGAATTGGATTTTCAATGAAATTGCTCTCATGCGACCAAACTTCATGACAGCTTCATGCTGTCCTGCAAGTGATAGTACAGATGATTTAGGCACCAGTCTCCGGATGTCAATTTTGCCTTTGCTCTCTTCAGTGCCCTCAGACGCAGATCAAACATGATTCAATGTAGGTAGCAGTGTGCAAAAATCAACTTAGGAGCGTTTTAACAGATGCAGGCATCATCTCCAAATAACAGAGAAGTGGAAGGGCAGTGAGAAATCGGAAGGTAGATCGAGTATCCACCAGAAAGAGCATTATTGAAGCTAAACAACTTGTTCTTCTGATTGATACTTCTAACCACATATACTTCACCTTTAGAATAGATATCCAGGCAGTGCATCCAAATTAAAGGAGGTTTTGAGGAGATGGCTCATGAAAAAGGCCTGCAGAACAGAGTGTGCAAGGTGGCCCACATGGCAGACTTGATTTTCAAGGCAGTAGTGCTTGGTGAATGTATGCACGGACACCCATGTAGCAGCTTGGCAGATATCAAGGACAAAAATACCCCTTGCCAACACTGTTGAATCAGCTTTGGCACAGGTGGATGTGCATGTAGGCCTCAAGAAGCTCCTTCTTGGACAGGCCATAGAATGTTTATGGACAGGATGATCCACTGTGACAAAGTCCATTTCTGCACTGCCTTTCACTACTTCGCTCCAGTGCTTAATTTGTTTAAAAAAAAAAAAAAAAAGAAGTTCAGGTGCTGAAAATTTCGCCAAGGAGGCCATATCCTACTTCTACCTCCAATGAGCCCCACTTTCAACATTCCCACTCCCTCTGTCTCTGTCTTCTAACCTTGATCTGTTGTCTGTCCCCTAAGTCTTTGCTCTAAGAGTCTATCCTCTCACCTCTCCAATTATTTTTTATCGTCTTTGCACACCTGGCGTGTTACCTTATTTCCTGTATTTCTGATTTGCACTCTATTCATTCTAGCACTGCCCTTTTTCCTCTTCACTTTTATCCATGCTCTGCTCTCTCTTCCCTCGATCTTGGCTCTTTACTTCTATCACTCATCTATCAGTGATTAGCTGTGTCTCCGTTTTATCATTTGTCTGCTTTTTTCCTCTGTCCTGTCCTCTACACCCTTTCATTCTATCTTCTCTCTTCTTATTGCTCTCTTCTTCACATCATGTCTGCTTTCTCTTTGTATCTGATTTGCTCTCCTACTTTTCTTCTACTTTGCTCCGTTTTATCGCTCTCCTTTGTTTTTTCTTTTTCCTCTTTACTCTTGCTCTCTCTCTCCTCTATAACACTGCTGCTTTCTGTGACCCCTGTCTCCAGCCTGTACATGTCCCTGCTGTTTTGAACTCTGCTTCTTCCTGTTGTATTTTCTAAAGACGAGGAAGATGACCTGTGTTTTACTTTCTTACCTACACCGATTGCAAAAACAAAATGTACACCAAATGAAAATGTTTTTTTTACATATATTAATCAGTGCAGTATAACTGGGTTTATTGCAGAACAGGTAGCTGCTCGAGCACAGCCGGTCATGTCACTGCTAGTGCTGCCTGTAATTAGTAGGTCAGGAGATGGGGACGGATTCAGCATCCACTGCTTAGCTTGCTTTGACCCTGCCTGCTACAGAACAGGCATTGCCCCAGCAGTAATGCTGCCAATGCCGGTGAGTATGGCTGTGGCACCTAGTGGACTTGCGCACACTCATCAATTAGCATGCTGTAGGGCAGCGCACAGATTCAACAGGTGACTTCATGGCACACCAAAGTACGTCGAGCACGTTGAGTAAGCAGCAATGCAGGGCTACAAGATATGCTACTCTGGCTACGCAGCAAGTGGTAAGTCCACACTTACTTTCATTTATTCTTCCTCAAGAGGCGACACTCCCAAGTTCCAAATGCACTCTCCCAGCTTCCTTGCCTCAACTTCGTCATGAGCCAGCCCCCAGCTACAATTATCCAATGGGAGATTTAGGTTCAGGCAGTGGCAGGGTGCAGCAGACTCAGGAAATAGAATGCAAGCCATTGTTTGTTGATGACTTCTTGGATTTGTGATAGGCGTGATGGCATCATCACTAACGTGGTGATGCACAATCATGCCTGCCTGGACAGACGTACGCCGGCCTACCTATGAACATTTACCAGCCAGTCACCATGCAAGGTATGTTATTCTTTTTATTTGGAAATTGAACAATTGATATTGAGATCACCACCTGCAGGGTCAGAAATTGTAGCACCGGACCTGTGAAAGAAGCGCCAGTGCTGAGCACCTGCTCAAATTAAGTACTGCTTAGCTCCCACAAAGAGCTGGCTGCTACACAGTATTCCTTTGTGTGCTCTATTTAAAAGCTGAACGCTTTCCTCGGGTTGAGCCGATGGAGCCTCTCTGCCTCTTTTCGAGGGATGTGACGGAGAGAAAAAGGCAGGAAGAATGATGAAAGGACCTGCGCTGAAGAGCGAGAAAACGATTAGCAGAAAGGAAGTCCGGGTTCTCACCACCGGTTTGTCAGAAAAGAAAGTGGTGTGTGCAGATTGCACTGAAGTGCCTGCAGCTCACTGACATGGTGCTCATAGGGAATTGCGATCAGAAAGTCCATCTTCATGGTAAAGAGCTGCTGAGAACAGCTCAAGAAACATTCACATCAGAAAAGTCAGGACCAAGTTGAGGTTACATTGAGGCATTGGTGCTTTTAATGGTATGACTAGAAATACCAGTAAGGACCGACGGTAGTGGAATAGAAAGGTGGGTGCAATGGAACAGTGTGTTTCTTGTAGCAGAGCCACATCCTAACTGTGATGGTCCAAATATGCCAGCACTTGTTATGCTTTTCACCTCACAGACATTCCAGGTAATTATTTTCGACATAGTGAGTCACAGCATGTCCTCGTTAATCAACTGTGTCCCGCATGTATCACTCCATCCTCTGGACATTGCAGACTCTGTGTCTGTGTCCTGCACTCTAGCTGTGCACATATCAATAGAAGACAACCAAAACACCCACCCCAACCCCCTCCCACGCCAACCTTAATTGCAGCAAATAGCCGAACTCCAGTAATCAACACAAACAGTCCCATCTCCTGGGCAGTTAAAATAATGTCAATGAGCTCCATGCGTGGAGGAGGTGGGGGTCTGGGGGGGGGGGGGGGAGCAGGAGCACAGCTTTGAGAGGGTGTAGCATCTATTTCGACTAATTCTGATTATTCAATGGGCGGGTAAGATACGGATTCTCTTCGCCGCAGTATTGTGGTGTGCATCTGACCTGGGGAGCGATTCATGTTGATTCTACCATGTAAGATGTGGGAGGGGCTGCTTATATATATATATATATATATATATAGATAAACAGTTGAGTACGTTAGGGCAACATGGTCCTTAAGATAGCCATATTTCCCATGAGCAAATGAGTTGCCACTCCTCCTTTTGAGCTCTCATGTCCCATCCAGCTACCAGGACTGCCGGGTCAGATGCCTGTTGGTGCAGGAGAATGGTTCTCAGCCTACCTCGCAGCACCCACATCACGCCTCACCACTGGGAACTCCACTGGCTCCCCATCCAGAAACGCTGCCACTTCCAGATACTCACTCTTGCCCACAAAGCGCTACATCACAATGGACCCGCCTACCTCAGCCGCCGTCTGCACTTACACCAGCCAAAACGAAACCTCCTATCTACCTCGCAGTCACTTGCACACATTCAGCGCAGTCACAGAAACAGGACAGGAGGCCGCTCATTCACCTATCTAGCAACAAAGACCTGGAATGCCCTCCCCTAGGCAATCAGAACAGCCACCATGCTCACAACATTCTGCAAGAAACTAAAGACCTGGCTCTTCAACTGATGCTCCGGACCATCTGCACCTACTCAGCGTCTATAGACCCTCACGGGTGATTACTCCGTGCTCTACAAATCCATTTACACCACATTACATTACATAGCAGCACCCAAGCGAGGACTGGCAAACTCCATGCTGCCCCCCTGGACTGCAGCTGCGGAGTGGAATCATGGCATGCACCTGTGACTAGCAGCTGTCGAGTCAGCTCACCTCTCTGTGCTTCAATTTTCTATTATAAGCTGTATCTTAGACTTAGAGCTTTCCCGTTCTCTAAGAGGGCCAACTTAAAGCGCTAGTCCGAGTTACCCAGCTGAGGCATAGATTGTGTAAAAACAGCCAAGGAAGACCCCAAATGACTGGATGGTTAGTCAAGGCAATCAAGTCAAAACTCGAATTTCTCGGTGGTTGAATACAGTCATAACAGAACAATACTACCATGGGACTGGACACTAAAGGAGTTCCATACACTGTATGAATCACTTCTTAGTAGTCTGACCCCTTGGAATCTGATGTCTCATAGCCCAGTTAGAGTCTAAGAAATGTCCTGCTGCTCCAGAGTGCAAAAGAGCCATGGTTGAAACCTTACTTTTCGGCCCCAAGTGCAAGGTGACCGGAACTAAAAACAACTGATTGCCAGTTTCAGGAATAAACCTCGACATCCATATTTTAGGGTGCCTTCTTCTGCATCCAATCTCCTCTTCCTTTCAAGAGTTGGACTCAGGCATTTGCTGTTGGCCTGGAGGGATGAACAGGACAATCCTTGATCAACTTAACCTTTTTTCCACAGTGCAAACATAACCGTTTAACCTGAAGTCTCTGTTTCTCCATCTACAACAAGGGCCCTCGAATTGCACCAATTTGCATTGCCTCCCCTGGCATTTTAACAATCGTGGTTTCTTGGAACAGAAATAGGCCTGGAAGCGGAATGTAGAAAACTGCTCACTCTACCCTGCTTTTCCAGCTTCCTTTGCTTTAAACTCAATATGTAAAGTGGTTTCACTCAACGTAGTAGGACGAGGGATATGAACCAATTCACCTTCAATTTCTTCCTTTAATCCACGTCGAAACAGAACAAGAAGAGTTTGCTCTGCCCACTGTTTTTCCATTGCCAATCGTGTAAAACAAGTGACATACGCCATTACGTCTGGAGATCCATTCTGCACTTCACACAGGGCTTCTTCCGAGGAGTATTCCTGATTGGATCTACAGAACATCTTTTGGATTTTGTCTAGATAAAGTGAATAATTAATTGTCCAGACTTGGATCAGAGGAAGCGACCAGAGGCATTTCCAAAAAAAGCATCTCCAGTAAGACAACTAATCAAATAATTCACCTCCGTCTTATCAAGCGTAAACTGGGTGGGATGCAAGGTGAACAGTCATAGCCTCTAAATATTCTTGTGCCCTTTCTGGACTTTCGTACCGTACAAGCTGATACAAAAGGCAAATCAGAGGAATAACAGGCTGTTGAAGATTTTCTGAGCACAGCATTCTTGCTACCTACCGCATCCAGCTAGGCATTTTGTTGTTGAATGGTTTCTTGCAGACCTGGAATCCATAATTCTGGTTGGGGCGGAGACCCTGTATTCCAATCCGTTGATGGCTAGTTGTGTCAGGCGTGTCTTTATCCAAGAAACCTTGACCCCCGAAGAATGGGTGATTCCTCCTTACAGCCACCCTGCTGAAGGAGAACTCACTCAAGTTAGTGGATGCCTTGGAAAAAAAGACCACTTCTGATGGAGCAAAAGTGAATGGCACCATAAAATCTCTAGATGGATACCCTGAAGCAGCGCAAGTTACTTCCCTTCGGTAACGATATATCTGTAAGAAACAATAGTTAGTATTAGATTCCTTACCTTAGAATATCCCCAGGCGTCAGACTGGATCCGGAAACATTTGCGTAGCAGTACCCATGCGCGTCGGTAGGAATCGTCGTCTGCTCTGCATCTGTCGTCGGCATCGTTGGCGCCGGGATGACGTCGCCGGAGTACTTAGACGCCGCCCTCGCGCGCTGACGTCAGTTCTTATACACAGCTTTTCCGCGCCAGAAACGCAGAGCCATGATAAAAAGCAACACTAGTGCCATGAAACTAGGGCCCTAAAAGGGGATGACCTTAACCCTAGATATCGGTTCGCAGAACGGGGAGGATGGGTGGGGCGGTAAGGAATCTAATACTAACTACTGTTTCTTACAGATATATTGTTACTGAAGGTAAGTAACTTGTGCATCTGAAAGAAACTGGTTAGTATTGGATTCCTTACCTTAGAATAGATACCCCAGCAATACCAACCCCGGTGGTGGGTCTGCGAACCAATGATCACACCAGAAAGTCCTGGAGGACGGAACGGCCAAAGAAGCCATCCCTCCGGACTTGGCTGTCCAGGCAGTAGTGTCTTGCGAACGTGTGCAGCGAGGCCCACGTAGCTGCCTGACAGATGTCCTGCAAGGGGACTCCCCGGCCCAGGGCAGTAGTACCCGCCGTGTCCCGAGTGGAATGGGCCCTCAGCCCAACAGGAGGCTCCTTCTTAGCCAAAGACTAGCATGCCTTGATGCACAACATGACCCGAGAGATGCTCCATTTGTGCACTGCCCGCCCCTTCTTAGCACCCACGTAACCAACAAAGAGTTGGTCATCCACCCGGAACTGGCGTGTGCGATCCAGATAGTATGACAGCGCACGTTTTGGGTCTAGACGGTGGAGCCGCTCTTCCTCTTTAGAGGGAGGCGGAAAGAAGGTGGGCAAGGTGATGGACTGCCCGATGTGGAAGGCTGGGACTACCTTGGGCAGGAAAGAGGGTCTTGTCCGCAACACAACCTTGTCCGGATGGACAGAAAGGAAAGGAGGTTTAGAGTAAAGAGCCTGGAGCTCACTCACTCTCCTGGCAGAGGTGATGGCAACCAGGAAAGCAGTCTTAAGCGTAAGAAGACGGAGAGGACAGTTATGAAGCGGCTCAAAAGGAGCGCACATCAGGTAAGTTAGAACCAGGTTCAAGTCCCACTGGGGCATCACAAAAGGAACAGGGGGGAACATATGAGTGATGCCCTTCAAGAATCTGTTAACAATCGGGGACTTGAACAAAGAAGGCTGATCAGGTAGCCTCAAGAAGGCGGAAAGGGCAGAAAGGTAACCCTTGATAGTGCCCAGCGCAGAGCACTGCTGGGCAAGAGAAAGAAGGAAGAGGAGAACCTCAGAAAGGGGGGCAGAGAGTGGATCCACAGCCTTTGCTGTGCACCATGCCACAAATCTGTTCCACCTGCAGGCGTATTCCGACTTTGTGGAGGGACGCCTGGCTGCCAGAATCACATTACAAACTTCAGGAGGCAAGTCAAATGGCCTAAACTGTCGCCGCTCAATCTCCAAGCATGGAGGTGGAGACTGGACAGGTTTGGGTGGAGGACCGTCCCCTGCTGCTGTGACAGAAGGTCCTCTTGAAGAGGCAGATGAATCGGGGGATTGACAGACATGCTGAGTAGCTCTGGATACCAATATCTTCATGCCCAGTCCGGAGCCACAAAGATAACTTGGTCCCGGTCGCGCCTGATATTCTTCAGCACTCTGGGCAGAAGTGGTATAGGCGGAAAAGTGTACAACAGACCGCAGATCCACTTGCGACGAAAAGCGTCTCCGAGCGAGTGCCGCCTTGGAAATTCCAACGCGCAGAACTGATTACATTGCGCGTTCTCTTCTGTGGCGAATAGATCTAACCAAGGCTCTCCCCACTGCTGAAAGAGGCCTTGCGCCACGTCCGAGTTCAGACGCCATTCGTGATCCATCATGCACCGACGGCTGAGTTTGTCTGCCCTGGCGTTCAGGGAACCTGCCAGGTGTTGAACCACCAGGGTCACGCCCTCCTGGCATAGGGTCCACAACCCCACCCCGCCCTGTTTGTTGCAGTACCATATGGCGGTGGTGTTGTCCGTGAACACCTGCACTACACTACCCCGGACAGAGGGGAGGAATGTCTTCAGTGCAAGCCGGATCGCCCGCAGCTCCAGAAGGTTGATATGGAGCTGGGACTCCACCGGAGACCAGAGGCCTCTGATCTCCGCCTCTCCCATGTGGCCTCCCCAGCCCTGGAGAGACGCGTCCGTCACAACTACGTGCTCCGGTTGGGGCAGGGAGAGGGAGCTGCCGCTGACCCAATCGCAGTCCGTGAGCCACCACTGCAACTGTCTTGCAGTGCCCTCCGAGATCAAGACATGGTCGGACAAGTTGCCCTGATGCTGGGCCCACTGAAACCTCAGGTCCCACTGCAGAGCCCGCATGCGCCACCGGGTGTGATGCACCAGAAGGATGCAGCGTCAACCTGACCGAGACTCGGGATAAGGGCTGAAAGATCGGAATCAGAGCCTGAATATTCCGAACCCGCTGTTCGGGAGGATAAACCCGAAACTGTCAAGAACCGCTCCGATGAAGAGGAGCTTCTGAGAGGGACACAGGTGTGACTTCGGCACATTGATGGAGAACCCCAGCAGGTGCAGGAGGTCAGCCGTAGTCTGGAGGTGGCTGACGACTGTCTGGGGCGAGCCCGCCTTCAACAACCAGTCGCTGAGGTAGGGGAAGACTGAAACCCCCTAACCTACGCAGATGAGCTGCGACCACCGCCATCACTTTCGTGAACACCCGTCGGGCGCTGGTAAGGCCAAAGGGGAGCACAGTAAACTGAAAGTGCTCGTGGCCTACCGTGAACCGCAGGTAACGCCGGTGGGCCGGCAGGACGGGGATGTGGAAACAGGCGTCCTGCAAGTCCAACGCTACCATCCAGTCTCCTGGGTCTAGGACAGCTAAGACCTGAGCCAAAGTCAGCATCTTGAACTTCTCCTTCCGGAGGAAGCCGTTGACTTTCCGTAGGTCCAAGATAGGGCGTAGGCCCCCTTTGCCTTCTTGGGTACCAGAAAGTAGTGGGAGTAACAACCACACCCTACTTCTGGCCCAGGAACGCGCTCAATGGCCCCCTTGGCCAAGAGGGCCGTAACTTCCTGTTGTAGAAGTTTCAAGTGATCCCCGGACATGCGGTGGTACTGAGGTGACATGGCTGGAGGGGACGCCTCGAAGGGGGGGGGGGGAGTAGCCCCTTCGGACGATTTGCAGCACCCACCTGTCCGATGTGACAGTGCGCCAGTGGTGGTGGTGATGGCGGACCCTGCCCCCCCACTGGCATCACATGGGCCTGAAAGCACGGACTAGGAGGGTTTTGAGGCGGATGCTGCTGGGGCAGGTGTGGACTGGCCTCGCCGTGCTGGATGATAGTCTGCGGCCCATGGCTGGCAGGACGTGTGGGGGTGCCCCTTCCTTGGCCACGAAAGGGGCGAAAGCCAGCCGTTTGCTGGCGCGGGGCCGAGAGGCCCAAGGACTTGGCCGTAGCCCTGGAGTCCTTAAAGCGCTCAAGCATGGTCTGCCTTGTCGCCAAAGAGGCGACGGCCATCAAACGGCATGTCCATAAGGGTGTTTTGGACATCAGCCGAATGGTTGGCGTACCACAACCAGGCGTGGTGACGAATCGCCACCGTCATTGCCATCGCTCTCTCCAGTGAGTCCGTGGTATCCAGCCCACACCTGATGGAATACTGTGCTGCATCTCGACCCTCTGCAAGGGCTTGGGTGAGTTTAGTCCGGACCTCCCCTGGACATTGTGGCAGCACGTCCGCGACCGTGTCCCACAGAGAGTGGGTGTCACGGCCCAAGAGGCATGCGGTGTTGACTGACCGCAATCCCAAACTCAGGGAGGAGAATACCTTGCTCCCGTATTGCTCATACTTCTTGGATTCCCGATCGGGGCGAGCCAACGGGAATGCGGTCTGGGAGTTCGAGGCCTGGATGACCAGGCTCTCGGGGTGGGGTGTGTGAACAGGAAGCAAGGGTCGCCCAGAGCCGGGCGGTGGCGCCTGGCCACGTTCCTATCTATAGGCAGACCTGTATCGGGCTTGGACCAAGTGCCCAGAAGAACGTCCGACAAGGCCTCATTAAAAGGCAGCAGAGGTTCGGCCGAGCTTGTCTGCGGTTTAAGGACCTCGGTGAGGAGGTTAGTCCTGATGGCCGCGACGGGGAGCTCAAGGCCCAAGGCCTTGACAGCCCGCGTCAGCACCACACTATAGACAGCCCCCTCCTCCGTAGCCACGGTAGGAGGGGAGACCAAACCAGTGTCGGGCGAAGTGTCCAGACCACTGGCCTCCTCAAGCTCACCTGTCCAGTCCTGAAACGACGGACACTCATGTGTCAGAGGGTCCTCGGGCCCCTCCCAATCCCCCTCGTCACCCGGTACTCAGACTCAAAGGATGGGGCCGGGTCGTAGAAGTAAAAGTCTCCCATCGGCGTCGAGAGCGTCGCCACTCCGGCGCCGGACCCGAATCGAGGGTAGGACTGGGGACGGCGTCGTCCTGGGACGGCACCGGCGAAGTCGTGAGGTGGACCGGCGGCGGCCCGTATCCGGATCCAGCGGGGCCCTGCGGAGTCGTGACCTAAGTCGCCGACGGCGTTGGGGCCCAAGCACCCGACGGCGCCGGGGACGAAGCACCCGGCCCGCTGGGGGACCCAGTCGGGACCGCTTGGCCCGAAGGCGCCGCGGAACCCGACGGAGGAGTGAGCGACCTCATGGCCATGAGGAAGGCCTCGATCTCCTCCGGCGTCGCGTGCTGCCCAGGGACCGGCGGGAATAGAGCAGGCTGTAACGCCTGCGGCAGAGCCGCGGGGGCGGTGTTGCCCGAACCCCCGGCCGCGTCATGTGAGCGTCGGCGGGAGTCAGAAGAGCGATGTCGTCTCTTCGACTTCTTGTGCCTCTTACCTGAGGACTTCGAGCCCAAAGACTGATGACGACTCCCGGAACTGTGGTGACTCCGGCCCCGCGACCGGTCCACTCGACCTCCTTCCGGACCGGGACCTCGAGCGGCGCGGGGCTGACTGCCGGAGCTCAAGTCAATTGTGGGACCGCTCCAGTCTAGCTTTGGATGTCAGGGCCCGGCAGTCGGAGCAGGACTTGTCGTCGTGGTCTGGGCCCAGAAAGTGAAGACACCGGCGATGGGGGTCGGTAACCGACATCAGTCGGCTGCAATCGACGCAGGGTTTGAACCCAGGCATCCCTACCGGCACCGTCGGAGTCGAGAGAATTCGAAAAGATGAAAAAAAAGGATCGAAAAAGTTAGTCAAAAATTGACTAGGGTACAACTTTTTACAGATCGGCGCTTGCTGACGCGGAAAAAAGAAAAACTGACGTCAGTGCGCGAGGGCGGCGTCTAAGTACTCCGGCGACGTCATCCCGGCGCCAACAACGCCGACGACGGACGCGGAGCCGCAGACGACGCCTACCGACGCGCAAGGGTACTGCTACGCAAAAGTTTGCGGATCCAGTCTGACGCCTGGGGATGTTCTAAGGTAAGGAATCTAATACTAACCTGTTTCTTTCAGATAGAGCAGGTTAAAACCGCTAAACTCTACTACACCATTCTAATAAACAGCAGAAAGGAGCAAAAACACCTGACCAGCACAATATGCAATATAACCAGTTAGAAAGACAACAAACTAACTAGGAGCATGCAAGAGAACAGTAAACACTGTGATTGAACTTTCCTTGGATCCTCTCTCCTTAAATACTAACATATGCCCTGGAAGGGAGATGACAACCCCAGAAGTAATTCTGCCATCATGGATTGGGAAATCCAAGCAGAAATTGTAATGGTCCACTCTGACTCCTTAGAATCCGGACGATGCACAAAGGGGTCCACCGCCGGACGTCCCCAACTGTGGACCATGCAACACCGAGTAATAAGGCAATCAGGCGAGGGGAAGGAACTGCGGGGGTGAGGATACCTGTAACAAAAGAATACAAGGTTAACACAAGTCTATAATTCTGCTACACTCATATGATCTCACTACGACTGCCTATTACCTGTAGACAACCTAGCTAGTGCTGCTGTGTTCCTGTCTATCAACATTAGAGATGCTTCTCTCCAATTGTAGTGGTGCGTATCTATAACAATAAAGCGAAGACAAATCAAAACACCAAGCGTTCCTGCTTTCAGACAAAGGTAAAACACACCAGCTCATATGTCCCCTATTATTCCTTTCATGCAACAGAAGAAAAAAGACCAAAAACAAAGGTCAAGAATTCCAGTGTATCAGCACATCAGAACCCGTAAATCATTCTTAGAAACAAGGAGGCAAAAAATGTAATCCAGAGGGAATGCCTCCAATTGTTAATGAGTAAGAAAATATATAGATTAGACCAAAGTCACAGGAAGTACTATTCCCTATACGGCTTAGAGTAAGAACAGAAACTGAGAACAAAATACCTGAACAGAAGTCAAAGTTCAGGGTTTTCTCCTTACGTGAACAGCTACTCGAGATGGAGAAGCATTGAATCCAGCATCCGATGCCGGCTACATTTCGGGAGAATTGGAAGCTCCGAACACCTCTTCCGAGCCAAGAACTCCGGGAACTGCAAAGAGCGGAATGAATCACCCTCCGCAATTCTGCACATAAAACCTTCTCATTCCCGTTTGGAATTGCGGAATCAAGGCAACCAAGCTCAGCAGAGCTTTTCGTCAGCGCGAACAAAGAAGGAAGCTGCTTCACGGGAAGATGCCTCCTCCAGAAACACAGGTGGCATGTAGAATCTAAAGACAAACAGAAAGAGAACCAGAGTAGCCGCGTATCCAAACGACTCCAACAAATGGCCAGAATTACGCTTGCTGCCTTGCTTGCGTTGATGGGAGTTAATGCAAAGGCCCGCCCCCTCCAATAGCAGGATTTCTGGGAGATGTGGTTCATCTCTTCCGTCGTTCTCGTAGGCGCCTATCCTCAGGTCTGACAAACAGCACTGACGGGATACCATCTTTGTTTGCTTGGGAAATATAATGTTCTCCCAAGATGGCACTTGCCACGATGTTGAAGAGAACCACAGGAGCCAGTATAGCGTATCTAGAGCCTGACCGCAGTCTGCCACACTTGCCCACAATGGCTTTGAGAAGGACCATTGCCCTTGGCCAGTTAAGGCCGGCCTGAGATCCTTGTCCTGCATGCTGCGCTACAGAGGAGAAAAATTGAGCACGGTGTGAGCTGAAAGATGAGCTCCTGACACTGTCTGTCTGCCTAACTATCTTCGTTTTGAGGAACTTATTGGTGCCCCTGGACAGTATTAGAATCAGAACTGAAAATGGCTTCCAATGAGGCACAGGAAGAGTGAGGTTATCCTCCTAATCCATGGGCTGCAATTCAGTTGATTCATAGGATATCACTGTCCAAGATCTTCTGGAAGTGGGCTCCGGATCCGAAAATCGAATCTAGATGGAGTCTGGAAATGGCACCTATGCAGCTGAGTCTGCACCCAGCTGAGCATAAGTGGCGGGCCTGTAGCAAATGCACTGAGGCACAGCCTGGCACCAGCAGAGGACCAGGCTGAGATGATATGTAGTCTGGTGGAAACCCAGGAGGACTTGCTGGTGGAAGTCCAAGTGGAGGCCCTGATGAGTCCTAAGGTATGGTAGGGGGGCCCGTGGCCATCCCAAAAAGCAGCAGCATTGAATCATTTAAGGCCACAATCTGCTGTTGAGTTGATATTGGCAAGGGAAATTCATGGCACATTAACTTTAATCTGGAACTGGCAAAATTGAGAAGATGCCACTGGAATCTTATCCCTGGTGCTGAAGCAGCAGGTACATTTGACCTTCTTATGCTTGCATCAAAGAATGGCCTTTCAATTTTGCACAGGACTAACTCAACAACAACAAATGGAAATGGCCTCAAGACTGAACAGGAGCAACCTAGTATCTTGTTCTCCCCGACAAAAAGCTGGCTTCAGGTTCACTGAAGTCCTTTGCTTGCCTCAGGAAGTACTCATTGCAGGACATCAAGTGGTGTTTGTAGCCAAAGCACCAAAGATATAAGTCATGCGAGATTACTTGGTTGACATTTGAGTCATGGCTTAAATCCCTGCTGTTAGAGGGTAAGAGTGCACATTATTCTGAAACAATTTTGGGAAGAGTTAGTAAAACACTGAACATTTTAAAACAGAGCTCTGGATTAGCATTGAAGAGTGTGGAGAAAGAGGAACTGACATCAACACGCAAAGGCAGCACCTATATACATACTATATAGGTCGTCACATCTGGAGGTGGAACAGAGTCCGATGGCGCCACAGACTGGTGTGCAAGAACTATCATAGAACGTTTTTTGGATGCAGTCTTGTGTCTGGCAGGATTCTAAAGGTGAAAAATCTGTTTTAAGAAGTATCAATTAGATGATGCCACAATGGGAGGTAACTGGGCCTGGCACAGTGACAGTAGGTAGAATGAGATCACCCTTTTAGAGGGACACAACATGTATGTAACTGAACCCCGGTTAAAGTTAACTCGAGCCTCAGCATCACAAAATGGCTGCTGCCACCACAGACACAAGTCTGACCTGCTGCTGCTGGGAGTCCTTCCAGCGAGGGAGGCCTGGACAAAGGGTTTCCTGCCTTGGGAGGTGCTAGCACCACCCCAGACAGGATTTTGTGTATTGAGGTAGGGAGGCCTGAAAGGAATGAGACATGCCTAGGGCACACAAGGTGCCCTGTGCATACACCGGTTCAAACCAGTTGCTGGGGCACTCCAGCCCCAGCTCTGGCGTGAAACCGGACAAAGGATAGAGGGTGTAACCACCCCCCTTCCTGGTCCCACCCATAGGAGGGACCTAGTGATAGTACATCCCCCTTTAGCAGAATAAAGGTAGGAGCTGGTCCCATTCCAAATTAGATTAATCCTGACTTGAAACTTTACAAGAAGAAACTCTGGACTTCGACGATCTGCTCCACAGAAGACTAAAGAAATCTCCCTTGTGGGCAAGGAGTGTCCACCCTGCACCAGTAGGTACCATCAAGCGTCCAGCAGCTTCACTTTGTCGTCTTCCCTCGAGGATCCAGACTTCAGAGTCCGACGAGACCCAGATTCCCAGACCTCTCTGACCTCAACTCACATCTGCAGCACAGCTGAGATCCGTGGGTGCGACGAGACACGTGGGACCGGCCATCTTGGAGAAACTGCACTTTGCTCCCAGCACGACTTCTGAGGTAACCTCGACGAAGTGCTTTGGGGATTGAGAAGCCCCAGCCCCGAGCAGCTCCTGCACCGAAGATCAGCCCTCCAGCATCCACGAGATCTGCGTGGGGCCCTTCTGCCTGTTTGCTGCTCGACCCGTTGTCTGGTCACTTGCCGGCTGGCTAGTGACCTCCTAGACGACGATCCTTGAAAACTACACCGCTGGTCTGGTTGCTCCAGACTGGCCCTTGCTTCCTTCCAAAAGAGAAGTACCCCGGACCCTCCTGCTCCGCACCAGACGCTTTTTTCACTCACCGCGTGGGTTGCCTTTGCCAAGGCCTGTTGACGCCGAATCCGGAACCAACACCGCCGACAGCGAGAGCCTGCGTGGGACAGCTCGTGCCTCCATCCTGGTCGTCCAAGACACCTCCTGGTCCACGTGGCTGCAGAGTCAAGCGTCCACTCTTCACCTGATCGCGACAACAGCATCTGGTTCCTTTCCAGTCACTGGCTAGTGACTTTGAACATTGTCCCCTCTGCTTTCAGGTCTTCAGCATTCCTGATCCACCCTTGGTTCACCCCGGACATCTTCCTCCTGGTCACCTGCAGCATCTTTTCTTTCAGGCTCCATAGACTTCAACGCAGAAACCCGACACGACTTCGCACCTATGCACCCGCAGCCCGTGGGTGAGGTAACAAGAGCATTTCGGTGCTCAAGGGTAGATTGACAGATTCACAGTCGTTTTAGTCCTAACTAGTCAGGATTGTCCGTACTCACCTTTTTCTTGAACTGTACTGTCCATATACGTTGTTACGCATCCCGCGTGTGAGTTCACACTCTGCACACGCGTTCCGTGGGCCTCCTATTACTTACCTAAGGTTAGGATAGTGTAGCCCCAGCGATCCTACAGCCTCTGGACAGCTCTATTCCTTCTATCGATTTCCTTATACCATTTATTTAGTATATGGTTTGCCGTGCCCCTAGGGTACCATTGTAATTTTGTGCAACTTATCGTATTTTTCCTAAAAGATTGTCATGTGCTTAGCCCTCTGATCTCAAAGAGTTCAGAGGTGTTTGTCATTAATAAATATACTGTTTATTTTTATAACAACCTGTGTGGTGTCCTTTCATCTGGTATTCAAGGGGTTATATGTGGTAAAACAGCTGGCTTCACATGCCAAAAGTGTTTAGCCTAAGACTGCTTTGTCCATGCTACCATTAGGATAGCTGGTCTATAAGGTTGACTTACAACCAATCACCATAAGGGTTGTTTGGACTGATACAAGGTGATCACTAGAACTAATGAGCATTATATATCAGGCCAACTTCTCACATTCGGAATTTAAAAGAGGGTATACTGTCATGATTCCTAATCTTTACCACTAAGGGTTCAATGTATACATTAAATAGGAGGGGAATAATGGACACCCTTGCCTGGTCCCCCTAAAGATGTTAAACGATTTGTAGATTTCCATTCACTATTTTTATACAGTAGGTCTCTTGCCCTACAAAAGTTCTCTCCTAGATGCACAAGTTACTACTTGTGTAACGATATATCTGTAAGAGACATTAGTTAGTGATAGATTCCTTACCTTAGAATATCCCCAGGCATCAGACTCGATCCGGAAAATTTTGCGTAGCAATACCCCTGCACGCCGGCAGGCGTCGTCCGCAGCTCCGCATCGGGCTTCAGCGTCGTTAGCGCCGGAATGACGTCCTCGGAGTACTTAGACGCCGCCCATACGCGCGGACGTCAGTTCTGATACACAGCTTTTCCGCTCCAGATACGCAGAGCCATGATAGAACCAACACTGGTGCCATGAAACTAGGGCCCTAAAAGGGGATGACCTTAACCCTAGATATCGGTTCACAGAATGGGGAGGATGGGAGGGTCGGTAAGGAATCTATCACTAACTAATGTCTCTTACAGATATATCGTTACACAAGTAGTAACTTGTGCATCTGAAAGAGACACGTTTGTGATAGATTCCTTACCTTAGAATAGATACCCCAGCAATACCAACCCCGTTGGTGGGTCTGCGAACCAATAATCACACCAGAAAGTCCTGGAGGACGGAACGGCCAAAGAAGCCATCCCTCCGGACTTGGCTGTCCAGGCAGTAGTGTCGTGCAAATGTGTGCAGCGAGGCCCACGTAGCCGCCTGGCAAATGTCCTGCAAGGGCACTCGTCGGCCCAGGGCAGTGGTAGTCGCCGTGGCCAGAGTGGAATGAGCCCTCAATCCAACAGGGGGCTCCTTCTTAGCCAAGGAGTAACACGCCTGGATACACAAGCAGATCCACCGAGAGATGGTCCGCTTGTGCACCACCTTTCCCTTCTTAGCGCCCACGTAACGAACAAAGAGTTGGTCATCCACCCGGAACTGGCGTGTGCGATCCAGATAGTAAGAGAGCGCACGTTTTGGGTCCAGACGGTGGAGCCTCTCTTCCTCTTTCGAGGGATGCGGAGGCGGAAAGAAGGTGGGCAAGGTAATGGACTGCCCGATGTGGAAGGCCGTGACAACCTTGGGCAGGAAAGAGGGTCTTGTCCGCAACACAACCTTGTCCGGATGGACAGAGAGGAAAGGAGGTGTGGAAGAAAGAGCCTGGAGCTCACTCACTCTCCTGGCAGAGGTGATGGCAACCAGGAAGGCAGTCTTCAGAGTAAGAAGACGGAGAGGACAGTCATGGAGCGGCTCAAAGGGAGCACACATTAGGTAAGTAAGTACAAGGTTCAAGCCCCACTGGGGCATCACGAAAGGAACAGGAGGGAACATGTGTGTGATGCCCTTCAAAAACCTATTTACAATTGGGGACTTGAACAAGGAAGTCTGATCAGGTAGCCTTAAGAAGGCGGAAAGGGCAGAAAGGTACCCCTTGATAGTGCCCAGAGCAGAGCCCTGCTGGGCAAGAGAAAGAAGGAAGAGGAGAACCTCAGAAAGGGGTGCAGAGAGTGGATCCACAGCCTTTACTGGGCACCATGCCACAAATCCGTTCCACCTGCAGGCGTATACCGACTTTGTGGAGGGACACCTGGCTGCCAGAATGACATTACAGACATCAAGAGGCAAGTCAAATGGCCTCAACTGCCGCCGCTCAATCTCCAAGCTTGTAGGTGGAGACTGGATAGGTTCGGGTGGAGGACCGTCCCCTGCTGCTGCGACAGAAGGTCCTCCCGAAGAGGCAGATGAATCGGGGGATCGACTGACATGCTGAGTAGCTCGGGATACCAGTATCTTTGTGCCCAGTCCGTAGCCACAAGGATAACCTGGGCCCGGTCGCGCCTGATCTTCTTCAGCACTCTGGGCAGAAGTAGTATAGGCGGAAAGGCGTACAATAGACCACGACTCCACTCGCGACGAAAAGCGTCTCCGAGCGAGTGCCACCTTGGAAATTCCAACGCGCAGAACTGATGACATTGCGCGTTCTCTTCTGTGGCGAATAGATCTAACCAAGGCTCTCCCCACTGCTGAAAGAGACCTTGTGCCACGTCAGAGTTCAGACGCCATTCGTGATCCATCATGCACCGACGGCTGAGTTCGTCCGCCCTCGCATTTAGAGAACCTGCCAGGTGTTGAACCACCAGGGTCACGCCCTGATGTTCCAGCCACTGCCAGAGGCGCAGAGCCTCCTAGCATAGGGTCCACGACCCCACCCCGTTTGTTGCAGTACCACATGGCGGTGGTGTTGTCCGTGAACACCTGCACTACACCCCCCCCCCCCCCCCCCCCCCAGACAGAGGGGAGGAATGCCTTCAGGGCAAGTCGGATCGCCCGCAGCTCCAGAAGGTTGATGTGGAGCCGGGACCCCGCCGGAGACCAGAGGCCTCTCATCTACGCCTTTCCCATGTGGCCCCCCCAGCCCAGGAGGGACGCGTCCGTCACAACCACGTGCTCCGGGTGGGGTAGGGAGAGGGATCTGCCACTGACCCAATCGCGGTCCATGAGCCACCACTGCAACTGTCTTGCAGTGCCCTCCGAGATCAAGACATGATCGGACAAGTTGCCCTGATGCTGGGCCCACTGAAACCTCAGGTCCCACTGCAGAGCCCGCATCCGCCACCGGGCGTGATGCACCAGAAGGATGCAGGAGGCCATCAGCCCCAGAAGCCGCAGCGTTAACCTGACCGAGACTCGGGATAAAGGCTGAAAGATCGGAATCAGAGCCTGAATATCCCGAACCCTCTGTTCGGGAGGATAAACCCGAAACTGCGCCGAGTCTAGAACCGCCCCGATGAAGAGGAGCTTCTGAGAGGGACGCAGGTGTGACTTCGGCACGTTGATGGAGAACCCCAGCAAGTGCAGGAGGTCGGCTGTAGTCTGGAGGAGGCTGACGACTGTCTGGGGCGAGCCCGCCTTCAACAACCAGTCGTCGAGGTAGGGGAAGACTGACACCTCTAACCTGCGCAGATGAGCTGCGACCACCGCCATCACTTTCGTGAACACCCGTGGGGCGCTGGTAAGGCCGAAGGGGAGCATGGTAAACTGAAAGTGCTCGTGGCCTACCGTGAACCGCAGGTAACGCCGGTGGGCCGGCAGGACGGGGATGTGAAAATAAGCGTCCTGCAAGTCCAAC
The DNA here is from genome assembly GCF_964261635.1 of Lissotriton helveticus. Classification (NCBI taxonomy): domain Eukaryota; kingdom Metazoa; phylum Chordata; class Amphibia; order Caudata; family Salamandridae; genus Lissotriton; species Lissotriton helveticus. The sequence continues at coordinate 834,232,701 of NC_136068.1, forward strand.
GCTACCATCCAGTCTCCAGGGTCCAGGGCAGCTAAGACCTGAGCCAAAGTTCGCATCTTGAACTTCTACTTCCGGAGGAAGCCGTTGACGTTCCGTAGGTCCAAGATAGGGCGTAGGCCCCCTTTGCCCTTCTTGGGTACCAGAAAGTAGTGGGAGTACCAACCACACCCTACTTCTGGCCCAGGAACGCGCTCGATGGCCCCCTTGGCCAAGAGGGCCGTGACTTCCTCTTGCAGAAGTTGCAAGTGATCCCCCGACACGCGGTGGAATGGCAGTGGCATGGCTGGAGGGGTTGCATCGAAGGGGAGGGAGTAGCCCCTTCGGATGATTTGCAGCACCCACCTGTCCGACTTGACAGTGCGCCAGTGGAAGAGGTGATGGCGCACCCTGCCCCCCACTGGCGTCACATGGGCCTGAAAACACGGACTAGGAAGGTTTTGAGGCAGGTGCTGCGGGGGAAGGTGTGGACTGGCCTCGCTGTTGTCCCCGACCGATGCCATGGCGGTTTCCACGGCTGCCACCGCGCTGTTGAACAGTCTGCGGTGCGTGGCTGGCAGCACGTGTGGGGGCGCCCCTTCCGTGGCCACGAAAGGACCGAAAGGCACCCCATTGCTGGCGTGTGGCCGAGAGGCCCAAGGACTTGGCCATAGCCCTGAAGTCCTTAAATTGCTCAAGCGCATGGTCTGCCTTGTCACCAAAGAGGCGACGGCCATCGAACGGCATGTCCAGAAGAGTGGCCTGGACATCGGGCGAACAGTTGGCGGACCTCAACCAGGCGTGGCGTCGAACGGCCACCGTCGTTGCCATAGCCCTGCCCTGTGTGTCCGTGGTATCCAGCCCACACCGGATGTTATATCGCGCTGCATCTCGACCCTCCGCAAGGGCTTGGGCGAGTTTAGCCCGGACCTCCTCCGGACATTGGGGCAGCACGTCCGCGACCGTGTCCCACAGGGTGTGGGTGTAGCGGCCCAAGAGGCATACGGTATTGACAGACCGCAGTCCCAAACTCAGGGACGAGAACACTTTCTTCCCGAATTGTTCATACCTCTTGGATTCCCGATCGGGCGGAGCCGCCGGGAATGCGGTCTGGGAAGTGGAGGCCTGGATGACCAGGCTCTCGGGGGTGGGATGGGTGGACAAAAAGCAACGGTCGCCCGGGGCCGGGCGGTAGCGTCTGGCCACGTTCCTATCCACAGGCTGACCTGTAGCGGGCTTGGACCAAGTGCCCACAAGAAAGTCACACAAGGTCTCATTAAACGGCAGCAGAGGCTCAGTGGAGCCTGCCAGCTGTTTAAGGACCTCAGTGAGGAGGTTAGTCCTCGCGGCCGAGACGGGGAGCTCAAGGTGTAAGGCCTTGGCCGCCCGCGTCAACACTACACTGTAAGCAGCCCCCTCCTCCATAGCCACGGTGGGAGGGGAGACAAATCCAGTGTCTGGCAAAGTGTCAATTCCACTGGCCTCCCCAAGCTCATATGTCCAGTCCTGTTGAGACTGGCATTCTTGTGCCAGAGGTTCCACAGACCCCTCCCAATCACCCTCATCACCCATCTCCTGCAGATCAGGGTCAACAGACGGGGCCGGTTCGTGGAAATAGAAATCTCCAAAGGCCGTTGGAAGCGGCGCCCAGCGGCGCCGCTCCGGTGCCAGAACCAGACCGAGGGTAGGATCGGGGACGGCGTCCATAGTGGGCGCCGGGGGTGACATCCGCAGGGCCGGCGCCGGTGAGGTTGTGAGGTCGACCGGCGACGACCCGGATCCGGAAGCGGTTCCAGTGAGGGCCTGCGGTGCCGGGAGCCGAAGCACCTGATCCGCTAGGCCATCCAGCCGGGGCCGTTGGGCCCGGAGGCGCCACGGAACCCGGCTCAGGAGGGAGGGACCTCATGGCCATGAGGTACCGCTCGACCTCCTCTGGCGTCGCATCATGCCCAGGGACCCGAAGTTGTGGGGCAGGCGGCGAATGTCCGCGACTCCGTTGGAGCCGCGTGGGTGGTGTCACCCGAACCCCCGGCCGCGTCGGGGAGGGTCAGAGGAACGATGACGTCTCTCCGACCTCTCATGCCTCTTACCTGAGCACTTGGATCCTGACGACCGATGTCCACTCCCGGAGCTGTGAGGACTCCGACCCCTGCAACCGGTCCCTGGACCTCCTGTGGGACCGGGACCTGGTGTGGCACGGGGCCGACTGCCGGAGCTCAAGTCGCTTGCGGGACCGCTCCCGCCTAGCTTTAGACGTCAGGGCCCGGCAGTCGGAGCAGGTGCGGTCGTCGTGGTCGAGGCCTAGACACTTGAGGCACCGGCGATGGGGGTCGGTAACCGACATTTTGTATATCTCAATAGGGAGACCATCTGGACCTGCTGCCTTGCTTGATTTCCCTGCTCTGATGGAGTTTCTAATTTCGCCTTCTGGTATTGGGCTATTAATAGCTTACCTATGGGCGTCAGAATCTTTACGAGGGACTTCTGGACCCAGCCATTCTTCCACCTCACTTCCCTTCGTGGTTAGGTCTTTGAGTATACTTCCTCAAAATAGTTTAGGAAAGCCTCCTCTATACCATCCCTTGTCAGAATAGGGCTCCCTACAGCTCCATGCCTTAGTTCTTTAATAAAGCGGTACAAAAGGGGGAAGGCATGGCTTGGCAGTTCAGGCTGGACTGTTCCCATGAGGCAAAGGGTCAGACTGATTTGCATATGGCCATGTCTGAACTGGGGTGGCAAAGTGGGCTAAAGAACGGTGATGGATTAAACCCAGATCTTTTGACTGGGTGTGAGTTTTTGATTGGTTCAGATTCTCCGTCCACCACCACCCCCTTTTGTACCACTTTGTTCACCATAGGTTGGCAGGGTATGCTCAGACGTGAGTCCCTTGCTCACTTTGCCACTGGATTCAAGCAAGCCTGGCTGAAGACGGCTGAAATGCCAGAAACCGGTCCTAGGAAGCTTGTTTCCGGTCCAGGGAAGGCATGGCTCGGCAGTTCGGGCTGGCCTGTTCCCATGAGGCACAGAGTCAGACTGATTTGCATATGGCCATGCCTGAACTGGGGTGGCAAAGTGGGCTAAAGAACGGTGATGGATTAAACCCAGATCTTTTGACTGGGTGTGAGTTTTTGATTGGTTCAGATTCTCCGTCCATCACCACCCCCTTTTGTACCGCTTAGTTCTTTAATAAAGCATTTTGCCTGGTCATTTTTCACCTTCTACACAAGTAGCTTACCACATCCTTCTCCGTAACTAAACTGGGCAAGTTTGCTAACTTGCCATCTTTCTTGTAGTCTTCATTCAATTACCGCTGCAAGGTACATTTTAAGAGCCTGAACAGAAGTTTGCTGAGACCCTTGTCCTATCTTGTTCCCTTGTAACTGCTGTTCTAACTGCCAGATCTTGCTCTCGATATTCGCTAACCCTTTCCTACGTTGATTATTTTTATAAGATACTATACCTATTGGCGCGCTTTCTATATTATTCTCGAAGAACTCCTGAGATTCCGTCCCAAGTTTTTCTACTATATCCTAGTCAAGCAGTATAGTGCGATTCATTGCATCTCTTTTGTGCTGCAATACTTAGGGGCGCCAGAGCTAGAGTAATAGCTGAGTGATCTGAAATGTTTGATCCCACATGATTGACATCTCTAACCTGATCGTTTATACTTTGACTGATTAGGGATAGGTCTATTCTTGATTGGTGCCTATATTTTTTATTATTAAAAGTGAAACTCTTTAGGGCACCCTTCCTCTCCAGATATCGCACAAACCTAGTTTGTTTATTGAGTTTTTTTATCAGGGATCGTGGTTTATTGAATATTACATCTCTGCTTTGGGTGGAGCGGTCTAAATTAATATCTAAAACCACATTTAAATCTCCTGCCATAACAACAGGGTCAGGGAAATCCAAGAGTTCTGAGAGTAATTACTGAACGGAGTAGGGTTGTAGGAGAGTAGGGTCTGCAATCCTATGATCACCCAGATTTTTGCTTTTTGCTGCACTGGTTTACGACTTTCCCTGGCTGTGGTCCTGCTAATCAGACCCACAGCCTAGCTGTTCTCTCTATCCAAATTGTACTCAGGTACTGAATTGGCACTGGGCCCTCTCCAAGTCCCTGTACCCAGGGCTGAGGTGCACCCAGGAGTCTCCCAGGGGCTGAAGCATGTATTGTGCCACCCCTGGACTGACTAACTAAACTGACACAACTGGCTGCACGACAGCTGGGGCAAGGTGGTGTACTCACCCTTTGCTTTAGATATAGTATACCTATATCTAACCCCAAAATGGACACACAGATCTCCTATCAGTCACTCCTATGGCAGGCCTTAAACAATCCTGAAGGCAGAGTGCTTGGAATCGTGTGAGATGGTGCTCTGGCATGAGCTGAGCCTGTCTGCGGCTTTCGGGATCTATCCCTTAGCCGTTTCCATGATATCGCATACCATATACTCTTAAGTGCATTATAATCCTCGCGGTTATATGCCAACTCTGGTATCGCTTTATCAAAACATGTCGAGTAAGGTGTCATACAAATTGGAATACTAACCCCTCGCCAATTCTGGCGACGGGGTTAGCATTCCACCCTTCTAGAGGGGCACGACATGCATGTAACCTGTAACCCCGGTTAAAGTCCAACAGAGCCTTAGCTCCACAAAATGGATGCTGCCACCGAGACACAAGTCTGCCCTCCTGCTGCTGGGAGTCCTCCCAGAGCAGGAGATAAGGACAAAGGGTTTCCTGCCAGGGGCGGTGCTAGCACCGTCCCAGACAGGATTTTGTGTATCCTAGGTAGGCAGGGCTTCAGAGGAAGGTGACTGCAAGTGGCACCCCGGTGCTCACTGTGCATAGGCCGGCTGAAACCAGTTCCAGGGGCACTCCAGCCCCTGGCCTGGGGAAAGCCCGCCAAAGGAGAGGGGTGTAACCACCCCCCTCCTGGTCCCACCCATAGGGCAGGACTTAGTCGCGTGCCAGCCCCCTTTTCCCAGATAAAGGTAGGAACTGGCCCCCTTCCAAATTAGATCATCTTTGGAATCAAGACACGACTTTCTACGAAAGGACATCAAGATTTCTTCTTCAAGATTCTCCCTTGTGACTAAGGAGTAGTCACCCTGCATCCGCAGGCACCACCTTAAGAACACTGCGGTCTGCTGCAAGTCCTTCCTCCGGAATCCGACTGTCCAGCTCGACAAGACCCGGCTTCCCTGGCACCTCCGACCTCTACTCACCTCTACAGCCAAGCTGAGAACCGTGAGTGCGACGAGACCTCAAGGGACCGACTATTGCCAAGACTGAACGACTTCTTCACAGCAAGCCCGCCGGGTAATCTACTGGCGAGTGCTTTGGGGTCCGAGAAGCCCCGACCCTGAGCAGCTCCAGCACCGAAGATCAGCCCCCCAGCATCTGCACGATCGGCGTGGGGCCCTCCTGCTTTTTGCTGCTCACCGCGTTGTTTGGCTACTAGCCCGCTGGCTTGTGGCCTTCTGAACGACGCCCGACAACATCACTGCTGCTGGTCTGGTTGCTCCAGACTGGTTCTTGCTCCCTTCCAGAAGAGGAGCACCCCGGACCCTCCTGGTCCACTCAAGACGCCATTTTGAGTCCACCGCGTGGGCTTGAATTAGCCAAGGCTTTGTTGCCCAATCCTGGGTCCTTCGACGCCGACAGCTTCATCCATCGTGGGACAGCTCGCCCCTCCATCCTGGTCGCCGACAACGCCTCCTGGTCCGTGAGATCTGCAGAGCACAGCGTCGCCCACTCACCTAGTCGAGGTGACTACCCTCCGGTGCCCTCCTGGTGCCCCTGACTACTGGCTAGTAGTCACGAACTTGGTCCCCTCTGCTTTCAGGTGTCATCCATCTTCAAGATCCAGGCTTGGATCACTTCGAACTCTCTTCACTGGTCGCCTGCCAGCATCTTTCTTCCAGGCTCCTGGTTCGTCTACGAGGATTCCCGACGTCTTTTGAGACATATGCAGCTGCAGCCCCTGGGCTAGGAAACTTCGGCATTTCGGTGCCCCAGCATAGCCTCACTATCCAAGGGTCAGGATCCACTGTCGTTTTCTTCCTACCAGGTCGGGTTCGCCCGTGAACACTAACTTTAACTTTACTAGCTATCATAGACTTTGTCCCGCATCCCGCGTGAGAGTGCACACTCTGCACCCGAGTCCCCTGGGCCTCCTAGAAGTAATCTAACGATTCTATAGTCAAGTCCTAGCGATTCCAAAGCCTATTAGTACGGTACTTACCTGCTAGTAGTTTCGCATTCCACTTTTTGAGTATATGGTTTCCCGTGCCCCTCGGGCATTTGTATATACTGTGCTAACTTAAGTATTTTTATAAGAGTTTTGTTGTGTGCTCAGCTCCCTGTCTCATAAAGAGCCAGGGTAGTCTTGTTATAAATAAATACACTGTTTATTTTCATAACAACTTGTGTGGTGTCCTTTCACTGGGTGTTCAAGGGGTAATGTGATGGTAAAACAGGTGGCTTAACACGCCCTCTAGAGTCTTAGCCTTAGACTGCTCGTATCCATGCTAATAGGATAGCTGGTCTATAAGGTTGACTTACAACCAATCATCAATAAGGGTTGTTTGGACTGATACATAGTGATCACTAGAATAGTGAGCACTGCATATCAGGCCAACTTCTCACAAGGGTCATCTAGGTTAACGCCATAGTAGCCAACCAAAGAATAGGTCTGATTATGGCATCTTAGCTTAACAATCGCCCATCTACCAGCCTTGTCCACTCTACTATCCTCTATTATTATCTGGGGATTGGTTTTAACCAGAATCACTACCCATCTAATGGTAAGCTGGTGGTCAGTGAATACCATTTTCCGTAACCATTTTCTAGATTTAAATACCGCTCTCATCCCGTCACTCGTTAGAGGGGTCTCTTGCAGAATTATGATCTGGGCTCGAGCATCTTTTAAATATTGCAGGATCTTTTCCCTTCTATGTTTCATTCTAAGCCCGTTGACGTTCCATGATAGAGCTTCTATCTGTACTTTCTGGCTGGCAGACATCTTTTATTCCTTAAATGCATTATCTCATTAGGGCCTAAGTTCCAGCTTGTTCGATGAGGACAATTTTTTGTTGTATTTATTACCCACTGCTCCCTCACCCGTGCACTAAAATCTACCCATGACCCTCCTCCTCCCCTGGGAAACCCTCCTCTTCCTTCTTTATGGCCTAAGCCTGAGGAGACCCTCCAAAGTTTAAGAGACTATTATCAAAATTGAAAGTTCGTTCCACTAAGTCAAACTGATACATTTAGTCAATTGTCTTCTTAAATCTACAAAAAAGAACAGGATAAGAAACCGCATCAACCAGACTACCCTGGAGCAAAAAACAAAGAAGGAGAATAAGAGCAAAGGGGAGAGTGAGGAAATACTTACTCAACCAGGATTAAAAAAAATAACAGAAGACAAGTTAATTATAACTATATATTCTACCTTCTCTGTCTCACCCCTGTGACTGATAGATGTGAGAAATTCTTCAGTCTCCTCTATTCTACGAAAGTTCTGCATCTTATTATTATGCATCATCCGAAGACTGGCAGGGAATCTCAGCTGTACCGTCGCACCCAGTTTTTAAAAGGCTCAATCAAATTAACGAATTCCCACTGCTTGTTGGCCTTAAATTGGGAGAGATCAGATCTTATTTCAAAATTAATGTCATCCACTGTAAGCGTTTTCTTTATAAGGCCTTTATAAGGATTTCTTCCTTAATCTCATAGGTATTAAAGTTGACTAAGATTTTCCTTGGTTTTGTCTTGCTTGGATTTGCCCTAAATGGATCTCCATGGACCCTCTGTATGTCCTAAACCAAGTCTTCTTCTGTACAATCAGTATGTGTGCCCAACTTTATTAGTCTTGCTACAAAGGCCTTCATGTCCTCCCCCTCTGTCCTTTTTAATATAATATTTTTAATATTTGTTTCCTCTCAAATTATTCTCGAACGATTCCATCTTTTCTTTCAAAAACACCTCATTCCCCTTTAGTAGCATGATGTCCTTTGTGTTGGCTTCTGATTGACGTGTTAGATCTTTCACTGAGGTTTCCAACTGCAATGTTCTAATAGAAAGGTCATCCAGCTTCCTTTCTAGACTATCACATGCCATTCTTATCTCTCTTTGATTCTGATATTTCGAATCTATACCTCACCTCAGCAGTTAACAACTGAATTAGGTCTGTGACTGATTGGGACTGCGGTTGGGATTGGGGTTGTGTCTGTGGTTTATGCTGCACCATCCTTACTCCCCCCCCCATCCTCAAGAGGTGGTGGTGGGTCTTCATAGGTTAGTGACTGTTTTTTTCATGTCTGTAAAGGAGGGGGGCTCCATAACCCTAGAGAGAGAAACACTTTTTAAGTCCTGAACTAGCCTAAGTTCTTTCAGGACGGCTTCCTCTTGAGGCTCAGGGGTACTAAGCAGCACCTGGAATCTATTTGGACTTATGATATCCTGATCTTCCAGTAGGCTATTCACTGGACAGACTAGAGCTGGGGCTTTTAAATAACAAAATGCTTGGTAGTACCTTAAAGAAAGTTCTTAACGAGGGTGTGATCTTCAAATTTGTTATGTGTCTCCCATTTTTTCCCAGCGACTTCCTCCTTCTAGGGCTCACCCACTCTCTTGTTGTTATACCGTCCTGCTGTAGGGCAGCAGCCTCTGACGCCGTAATATGTGGTCTTATTTTCTGTTTAACAGCTGAAATTCTGAAAAGGCCTTGGATGCTGTTGGTTGAGACTTTCTTTTTATAAAACTTTCAAAATGTTGAACTCTGGCCCACATTTCCTAAGTCAGATTAAGCTACTGTAAAAACGCAGAGTGAAAACAGACAAAGAAAAGTCTGAGGTTTGAATTTGGAGACGCCTGTTGGCCCTACTGCAGTTTGCGATGGAGCCAATGGTTGATAAGCTGAGAATAGGCTTAACAGAGAGGGGCATTCATACAAAGGATACTAAGCCTGTGGTGTTTCTTTATGCTCAGTATAGGTTTATCTACTTCAGGGAGCCACTGCGATCCTGATAACCCAAGAAGCTCGAGTCTGGAGACACGTCGGGTCTCTGTAGTTACTGGAGTACATTTTACCTGTTCTCTATGAAAGCTTTAATGAGATTTGAGGGTCAAGGACTTACAAGTTTGGTTCCAGTATAGCAGCCTGGGGCTCTGAAGTACTTGGGTATTAGAGTTGCAAATACTCTCAAAGGTAATATTGGTCCAAATGCTTGTCAAGTTTTGCAAAGGATTTGTCAACTAATATTTTTCTGGCCTATACTGCCGCTCATGCTAACGGGGAGGGTTGAACTTGCTAATGGATTGTGCTGCATGTATGTTTCCCTAGTGTATCATGTGTTTGGGTCCCAGGTCGACATTCGGTAAACTGGATATATGCTAGTGGAGAAGCGTGGCTCAGTGGTTAGAGGCGGCAGACCCGGAAGCTGAGATCAGCCGTGGACCAGGGTTCGATTCCCCGCCTCGGCGGGTCTCGGGCTCAAAAATTCCACGGACTCGATAATTCTCGCTCCGGTGCCTACTCGACTCACGGGGTCACACTCTGCGACTCTGGGCAATAGCTTGCTTAATCTCCACTACGGCCCCTCGTGGCGGGATGCCTGGCTTTCACCTTGTGAATTCCCTGCCGGGGTTTCTCACAGGGGAATACCAGGACGGGTTCCCTAAGCAAGCGCCTTGAGACCCCTGGGTGATTAGTGCGCTATATAAATCGAAATACATTTACATTTACATTTACATTCCCCTTTTGATATGAGTAGGTTTGCACACCAAGATCAAACTAGCCACTGTTAAACCACCTTGTGAACAAGACAACCTTCTCTTGCCTGATTCGTAATGCTATTATCTGGCTTCACAAGAACAACTCTTTTATTTATATGAACTGTATTTTTAATGTATCATGTTTTAAATGAGTTTTGGATGCTGTGTACCTTTTATGGTTTTCTAAATGCAAAACCGAATAAAGTTGTTTTGATTTGATTTGAAATATATGTATGAGGGAAGCTGAGATTCTAATAAATTGTAATAGCAATTTATGACTGAGCATTAGGTGGGCCCTGAATTTCCCCACCTGATTTGGCGTACATTTGAGGTTTGGAGCTGAAGAACAAGTTACTTACCATCGGTAACGATGTATCTGGTAGAGACGATTCTAGCAGCAGATTCCTTAACGTAGAATTATCCCCAGGCGTAAGACTGGATCCGGAAAATTTTCTTTGCCACATCATCTCTGCGCGCCGGGGGGCGGTACCACTTGACTCCGCCCTGACATCGTCCATGAGCGTGACGTCAGCAAGGTCGCCTAAGCCCCACCCGGCGCACCAACGTCAGTTTTCTTCGGAGAACTTTTCCTCACCACAACGCGGAGCCATCACAAACAAAAACTGTGAGAATATGGGAACAGTGTGCAAAAAAATCAGATAAACAGAAAGGGAAGAAACAAATGGTGAGGAACAGCACCATCCGGTTGAGTGGCAGGCACTATGGACCGAAAGTCATAGAAGGGAAGAGCACAACACAGCTACTGCGAAGCAACCCTCTCCCTGGACAGAAAAGCATGTGAAAAACATCACAACAGACGAAAGATGCCTGCAACCCCAGCCCATAAACAGTGAGGGACAACAAGGCCAGAACAGAAAAGCAATGACAATTTAACCCCAAAGCAACACCAGCAAGGAGAGGCTCATTCTCTGTAAGGAGCTAAGGGTCGAGGCACAGCCAAGAGACCCCAACTCAGAGGACTGCAGAGGAAATTTCAAGCAATGAAAAGGAGAGAAGCCCATGAGTAGGCCCCACACTGGAAGACCACCAGGGTGCAGGGACGCAGAAGCACCCATTAACCCACCAACCAATCACCAGAAAGGAAGGAGTGGATCAAACAAACAGAACGAGCATCCCACTAGAGAGGAAGTTTACGAGGGCACTCGCAGAAGGCAAACCACCCGACGGCAGGCGAGTGCAGAAGACCAAGCTGAAGGTCCTCGCAGAACAGGGAGGAAGGGCGGGTGGTGAAGGAATCTGCAGCTAGAATCGTCTCTATCAGATACATCGTTACCGAAGGTAAGTAACTTGTACATCTGATAGAGACTACTAGCCTCAGATTCCTTAACGTAGAATAGACACCCTAGCCATACCCAGAGGGGAGGAGGGTCTGCGAGAGAGCCCTACCAGCGTGGAAGAACACAGGGCCCCAACACGGGATGCGTCATTGGGACTGGAAGGACGGTCCATCCCCCACCAAGCAGAAGGAAGCAAGAACAAGGTGAAGGGAGGCCATGGTACCCCAAGCCCATCCAAGGTACAAGGGACATCTGCCAGAAAGCCCCAGAGGGACAGACAACACCAGAGGAGTACCGAGGAAGAAAGAGTCACCCAAAAACTCCCAGGAGAAGAGGTAGAAATTGAGGCAGAGCCCTCCACAGGAGAACACACACAGTGAAGGGGACAGCTGAACCAGCCTCTGCCTCGAGCCAGCGGACAAGGCAGGGACGGCTCCACAGTCAAGAAAGGCAGGCGGGAGAAGAAAGACGCAGTCAAGAAAGGCTCCAGCAGAACAAGAGGCAGGAGCACAAGGGCACACGCCAAAACCCCCCGGCTGCGGACCAGATAGAGCAGGCGTGCGCTTTCTGGTAAATACCATGAAGCCGAGCACCCAGACCAAGCAGAGCGCAAGACAAAGGCAAAGACCAAGAACATCCAGAACAGCCCCAAAAGGAAGACCGTTCCCGACATAAACCGACCCACGAAAAAAGTGGGACCAGCCAGAAGAGATGAGGAGAAATACGTAGGACGGACGAAAGCCGTCAACCAGAACACAGGAAAATACCAGCACAACGCCGCAGACGGCATGCCAAAGCTGATGCAGCGGATACTGAAAATGACAGAACCTGGAGCAGCGCAAGCTACGCCCAGACAAAGATCAAAGAAACCACATCAGCTGTATACAGCAACCCCAAGAAAGGCGAGGAACCCGCAAAGGGGAGTCCAAACCCTCTCAGCATAGGACAGAGCTATACAATAGCTACAAGTACCCCACTTAGGGTATGACAAGTCCCAAAGAAAACATGGGAACCCCTCTTAGGGAAAAAATCCTGCATCAGAGAACAAGAACATAAGGACCTGTGGTTGAACCACAGACAGCTTAACAATCAGCCAAAAAATACACAATTGCCAGAAGGGCTATACCAGCAGCCGACAGGAGATAGGGGGCTAACGTAGGGACCCCGAAGGCATGTCAAACCACACAGAACACACAAACGGGCCAATCAAAACACCAGATTACAGGAAAAAGATGGGAAAACGCCTCCCATAAAGCCCCGCAGGATCAACAAGCCAAGCTTTCGGAGGGGGAGTAGGACAGAGCCCCGTAAGGGGACGTTGAATGGCGTAGTCGACTTGGGTGTTAAACAAAAGAACCCCACCAAAGAGCAGGTCAAACAGACGCTCCCTAATATTTCCAGGAAAAACACCATCTCGCAACCAAGCATGGCGATGGAGGGCCACAGAAGTGGCCATAGCACGTCTGAGAGCATCAGCAACATCCAAGGCCGCACGAAGAATAAACACGGCCAACTCCGACCGTCCAACACATGGTGCCGTAGGTCAGCGTGAGTACCCTGGTGGGAGACACAAGACGGAAGGGACTCCACAGAATCCCATAGGTTGGAGGTAGCCCTAGCCAAAACATAAAGGATGTTGAGTGCCCGCAAAGCGGCACTGGAGGAAGCGAAGATGTTACGCCCCCATGAATACAGCCACCGGGCCTCCCGTGACGAAGGAAACAACACCACAGGCAAGGAAGGAAAAGCAGTCTGCAGAAGAGGGCCCTGAGTAGAAGGGTGGAAGGAAAGGCAGACTGGGTCGTGCAGAGCAGGAAGGTGGCAGTGCAGGAGCGTCTGAGGCACCAGATCACCCGTGGCAGGACGCCCCCAAGCCCCCAGAAGAGAGTTGTGGAGCGAAGCTTCGAATGGAAGAAGCAGCTCCTGTCCACCAGAGCCCTGGTGGAGAACTTCGAACAGGTGATCCGTAGGGAGCGGGGTGACGGGGTCACCCATTGTCAAAATGCCAGCGTCTGTGGAAATAGCCCGAACAAAGGCAAAACTGGCCTCCGTAGGGCGCTGCGGGGGAGAAAGCAATTCCTCCATGCACAATGGCTGTAAACTAAGCCATCCATCCCCGAATACAAGTGGAGGAATAAACGGCCAGCCCCTAAATAGTGGGGGATCCACGGATGAGTAGGGAACCTAAAGGACCCCTGGGGAAGACGAATTCGCCGGCGGAGCAACCAATCACGAGCTGCATAAGACAGGGTCCGAGGGTGGAGGCCACGGTGATGGCGAGGAGCCCTCCCTAGAAGGCGCCGGTGAAAAAGCAACAATGCGGAGTCCCGTCTCCGGAGAAGAAGAGACCAGGAGATGACCAACCTTCGGAGAGGAAGGAACCTCTGGAGACGAGTCGAGGACCCAACGCCGGCACAGTGCCATGGAGTCCGCCACAGGCGCCGGCTCGACGTCATTGGGCGCCGGAGTGGACATCGGCGCCATGAGTCGACCACAACCTGCTCCCCAGGAGAATGGGGCGGGGTCAGAGCTGGTTTGGCTAAGAAACAGCACTGAAAAGGCGCCGGCTCGACCTCACAAGTGGTAGAGTACCGAGAGGAACTCGGGAAAGCACCCCAGGCTTCCACCTGCGGCACCGCCAGGACCGGGGGGGAAGCCTTCAGCACCGAAAAGGCACCAGCGAGGCAGCCGCCTGCTCAGAGGACCGAGGGGGACTCAGGGCGAGCCCTGAGTCCCGGAGATCTCCTGCGACACCACAGGGAACCCCGTAGGGATTTGCGGCGAGGTACAAAGAGGGGAGCCCCGCAGTACTGCACCTGGACGACACCACCCTCCTACAACCTGAAGCCGAACCAGTCGGCGACTCCGCGGAAGGCCCAGCGCTAGGTAAGGGATCCACGGACATCTCAGGAGGTGGAGAAGGGGCCAAAGAAGCCTGCAGAGCTCCAGCATAGGCTGTCATTTGGGCCCTAGTCGCCCCGGTGCCAGGAAACGGCTGGTAGGGTGGCGACAGGTGAGGGCGCACGTCCCGAGGGGAACCCGCGCCCTCTGCCAAACGAGGACAGGGCCTCGGAGACGAGCTGCAGGACTTACCAGCTGGCGAGCGACGCCCTTGGGGCCGTGGCGAAGGGCAATGCCGCAGTCGGAATCCTGGCTTCTGATGTAGGGGACGGACGCAGGGACGACACCGACCTAGACAAGCAGGCCGACAGCAATTTCATCTGGCGCTCCCGCCGGGACTTCGCTTTGAGGTGCTGACAGGCGTCGCAGTCCGTAGAGTCATTGTGCTTGCCCAAACACCGCGTACAGATGGGGTGAGGGCCTGTCGCCGACATCTGACATGCACAAGTAGTACACGTCTTAAAGCCTGAAGGCATTCGCAAACCGTGAAAGGAAGGCCTGAAAACAGGTCAGGGACACGATTCGAATCCGCGTTGCACGCGGAAAAGAGGAAAACCGACGTTGGCGTGCCGGGGTGGGGCTTATGTGACCTTGCTGACGTCACGCCCACGGATGACGTCAGGGCGGAGTCACGTGGTACTGTCCCCCGTCGAGCAGAGATGCTGTGGCAAAGAAAATTATCCAGATCCAGTCTTACGCCTGGGAATAATTCTACGTTAAGGAATCTGCAGCTAGTAGTCTCTATCAGCTTGGCGTCATGTGTGGAATCTATTCATTTTCCATTTTGGTGACTGCCTGCTTTTTGGAGGCTGCAACAGGAAGCTGCTGTCACCAGATAGGTAGAAAGTGGTTGTCTGGTAGTGGGTAATCTTTACAATGGTACTGAATTTATGATGCTCGACGAGGCAAGGATATTGTTCAGGTTGCAGACAGGACAGTTCCTGATCTGTGCCAGACTAGTAATAGCTCCCAGAATAACATTAGGTCATCTGATTGTATTATACTGGGTGTGTGCCTGGTATCTACACTTTATAATGACCAACACAGCGGTGGATATATTAATTAAAGCAAAATTGATGGAGGATTGTGGAACACTGTTACCAGACAATGACTGGCTTAACACTTCTGCTCACACTAAGGTGATCATGAGCAATTTAGACTTAAACAGTTTAAGCTTCTTCGTAGAGCTTAATGCATTATTTCACAAGATTGATCATGCTTGCGACAATTGTTGCCATAGTTGTGCAAAATGGGATACTGCACGATTTGGTCATGTCCTGTAGGTGTGACATATTGGAACTTAGGGATGTCATTACTTGGGGAGGTAGTGGCTTTCCCAGTCATAATTACCACAAAACAGTGTATTCTGGCATTGTACCAAGGGCCAAAGAACTAGTTGCTTACCTTTGGTAACATTCTTTCTTGTGGATAAACTAACTGCAGATTCCTCACCTCTAGAATATCCCCAGGTGTCAGACTGGATCCAGATAAGTCTTCCGAAACGCTCCAGTGAGACAAAAGGTGGTGCCAGATAGCTATGCAAGGACTTCGTACTGCCCCGGAAGTGTAGCGGAGCCATTCAAGTACAACCCAAGCACCCAGACATCATTTTCTTGCATCTTTCTTCTTCTGTGCCCTCAGATGTGGAGTGTTGAAGAAATTGTCCAAGACAGTTACTGAATTCCAAATGTGGGACTTTTGAGATGGAAAAGAGGCCACTCCACAGGATGGGGCTCTGGAAAGCAGTTATAGTAGACACAAGAAATAGTTTTATGAAGTGAAGTCACTTGTTGTTCTGAGGGATGCTGTTAACCGCAGATCCCTCACCGTTATAATAGATAGCACAGCAGTGCCTCCTAAAGCTGGAGGGTCTGAGGAGAGTACTCAGACCAAGACGCCCAGCACAAATGAGCAAGTCCAGTGACATTCTGGTTAGACCTCCCTTTTAAGGCAACAAGGTACTCTTTAGCACATCTTCCCCTTTCTTTGCCCATGGAAACTCGCAAAGAGGTGACCATCCATGCAATGGTCTACTGTATGGCCAGTGTAAAAACTCTTAGGGTCAAATTGATGGGCCCTCTCCTCTTTTGAAGGGTTGGGTGGAGAAAAAGGCACTGGCAGTGTAATCGACTGGCCAATTTGGAAGGGAGTCAGTCTTCGGTAGGTAGGCCGCCATGGTCCTTGTGAGAAGTTGGCCTGATATATGATGCTCACTAGTTCTAGTGATCACCTTGTATCAATCCAAACAACCCTTATGGTGATTGGTTGTAAGTCAACCTTATAGACCAGCTATCCTAATGGTAGCATGGACAAAGCAGTCTTAGGCTAAACTCTTTTGGCATGTGTAGCCAGCTGTTTTACCACAATATAACCCCTTGAATACCAGATGAAAGGACACCACACAGGTTATGAAAATAAACACTATATTTATTAATAACAACACCTCTGAACTCTTTATGAGGTCAGAGGGCTAAGTACATGACAATCTCTTAAGAAAAATACGATAAGTTGCACAAAATTACAATGGTGCCCTAGGGGCACGACAAACCATATACTAAGTAAGTGGAATGTGAAAGTCGATAGAAGGAATGGAGCTGTCCAGAGGCTGGAGGTTCGCTAGGAATATGCTATCTTCACCTTAGGTAAGTAATAGGAGGCCCACGGGACGCGTGTGCAGAGTGTGAACTCACACGCGAGATGCGTACAACGTCTATGGACAGTACAGTTCAAGTTAAAGGTGAGTACGGACAATCCTGACTAGTTAGGACTAAAACGACTGTGGAACTGGACACTAGGACAGTTAAACTACCCTTGAGCACCGAAATGCTCTCGTTACCTCACCCACGGGCTGCGGGTGCATAGGTGTCAAAGTATGTCGGGTTCTCGCGTTCAAGTCTATGGAGCCTGGAAGAAAAGATGCTGCAGGCGACCAGGAGGAAGATGTCCGGTGCGATCCAAGGGTGGATCAGTGAAGAAGAGGACCTGAAAGCAGAGGGGACAGTGTTCAAAGTCACTAGCCAGTGACCGTTGGGGAACCAGGAAGGAACCAGATGCTGTCGTCGCGATCAGGTGAAGAGTGGACGCTTGTCTCTGCAGCCACGTGGACCAGGAGGTGTCTTCGACGACCAGGATGGAGGCACGAGCTGTCCCACGCAGGCTCTCGCTGTCGGCGGTGTTGGATCCGGATTCGGCGTCAACAGGCCTTAGCAAAGGCAACCCACGCGGTGAGGGGAAACGGCATCTGGAGTGGACCAGGAGGGTCCAGGGTGCTCCTGTTTTGGAAGGGAGCAAGGGCCAGTCTGGAGCAACCAGACCAGCAGTGAAGATTTCAAAGTTCGTCGTCTAGGAGGCCACTAGCCAGCCGGCAAGTGACCAGACAACGCGTCGAGCAGCAAACAAGCAGAAGGGCCCCACGCAGATTTCGCGGAAGCTGGAGGGCTGATCTTCGGTGCAGAGGCTGCTCGGGGCTGGGGCTTCTCAATCCCCAAAGCACTTGGTCGAGTTTACCTCGGGAGTCGTGCTGGAAGCGAAGTGCAGTTTCTTTCAAGATGGCCAGTCCCACGTGTCTCGTCGCACCCACGGGTCTCAGCTTTGCTGCAGATGTGAGTTGAGGTCGGAGAGGTCTGGGAATCCGGGTCTCGTCGGGCTCTGAAGTCTGGATCCTCGAGGGAAGACGACAAAGTGAAGCCGCTGGACGCTTGATGGTGCCTGCAGTTGCAGGGTGGACACTCCTTGTCCACAAGGGAGATTCTTCAGTCTTCTGTGGAGCAGAACGTCGAAGTCCAGAGTTTCTTCTTGTAAAGTTGTTCAGGATAATCTAATTTGGAATTGGACCAGCTCCTACCTTTATATAGCTGCACTACTGACTAGGTCCCTCCCCTGGGTGGGACCAGGAAGGGGGTGGCTACACCCCCTATCCTTTGTTCGGTTTCGCGCCAGAGCTGAGGCAGGGATGCCCCAGCAACTGGTTTGAACCGGTGTATGCACAGGATACCTTGTGTGCCCCAGGCATGTCTCATTCCTTTCAGGCCTGTCTTACCCAATACACAAAATCCTGTCTGGGGTGGTGCTAGCACCTCCCAAGGCAGGAAACACTTTGTCCAAGCCTACCTCGTTGGAACGACTCCCAGCAGCAGGAGGTCAGACTTGTGTCTGTGGTGGCAGCATCCATTTTGTAATGCCAAGGCTCGAGTTAACTTTAACCGGGGTTCTCAGTTACATAAATGTCGTGTCCCTCTAGAAGGGTGGAATGCTACTCCCGTCGGTAATATTCCAATTCGTATGACACCTTACTCGACATGTTTTGATAATGTTATACCAGAGTTAGCATTTAACCGCGAGGATTATAATGCACTTAAGAGTATATGGTATAGCGTTATCGTGGAACAGCTATTAGGACTTGGTTCCGCAAGCTGCAGACGGGCTCAGCTCATGCCAGAGCACCATCTCACATAATTCCAAGCACTCTGCCTTCAGGATTGATAAGGCCTGCCATAGGAGTGACTGATAGGAATATATGTGTCCATTTTAGGGTTAGATATAGGTATACTATAGCTATAGCAAAGGGTGATTACACCACCTTGCCCCAGCTGTCTTGCAGCCAGTTGTGTCAGTTTTAGATGGCCAGCCAGGGGTGGCATAATACATGCTTCAGCCCGTGGTAGGCCCTGGGTACACCTATGCCCTGGATACCTAAGGTACACTGTACAGGGACCGATAAGGTGGCCCAGTACCAATTGGTAAATGCACCTAAAGTACATGGTTGTCAATTTAGAGAGAGACACACAGCTAGGCTGTGGGTCTGATTAGCAGGCCCATAGCCAGGGAAAGTCGTAAACCAGTGAAGCAAAAAGGAAAAATCTGGGGTGACCATAGGATTGCAGACCCCACTCTCCTACAGTCCTCAGTATTAAATTGTGCAGAAAAAAGGTGCTGTAAGGCTTTCAACCGAAAGTGCCTGTAGTTCTCTTATGGGGCGAGCTGAATGCAACAACAATAAGGGAGACAGACAGTTGTCAGTGTCAAGTCAAATGTTCGCCAGGTAAACAGAAAAGGGGGGAAAGAGCTGAAGATTTTACTTTCACTGTGCCTATGGCAAGGCATTGCTGGGTGAAGGATAGTGCCCCTTTTTGACATGCGGTCACCCCCACTTTTTGCATGGTATTTGATGCAATTTTCACTGACGTACACTGGATTCCTACTAGTCTCCAGTGCCAGTGCTCTTTCCTTCAAACAAGGTAACAGCGCAATTGTTCCCCAACTGGCAAGAACTTTAGCACCTCTGTAAACCCCTAGTAAAAACTACTTCTGGTACCTAGAGTATGGGTACTAAAGAGGATCCCTAAGGGCTGCAGCATGTATTATAACACACTAAGGGACCTACCACCAAACTCGGGCAGACTGCTTGTGGAGAGGTGTGGCTCACTGGTTAGAGGTGGCAGACCTGTAAGCAGAGAACGGCCCGGGACCAGGGTTCAATTCCCGACGCGGCAGGGTCTTGGACCAGGGTCAACAGACTCGATAATTCTCGCCTCAGTGCCTACTCTGACCAGGGAACACACTCGGTAACTCTGGGCATTAACCTTGCCTCAGCTCTACAACGGCCCCCCACAGACGCCGGGGATGCCTGGTTTCACCCTGGAGATACCCAGAAAGGGACCATCTCACAGGGAAAACCAGGACGGGTTCCCCAGCGGTCTACAGCGCCAGGACACTCGGGTAGAGTAACAGTGCTCTTTACAAGTATCCCACATTTACATTTACATTTATTGCAGGCTGTGTGAAATGGTTCGGTCAAATGTGAAAAAACACGGCACAAACCCTGTGTGCCATGCCCCCAGAGACTGCATGCGATATATCTAAGTTACTCCTACAGCAGGCCTTACAGCCATAAGACAGGGTGTAGTATATTACTTGTGAGGACATATCTGCATTGGCAGATATGCCCATGTGCTGCCTAGTTCTATTGCCAGATAGTACAAGTAAACATGCAAGCCATCTTGTGATGGCTTCACTGAAACCCATGGTGTTTGGAATCAAACACCTTGTCTTAACCACATCGCTGCGGCGGCTATTCCGCCGCAGCGCTAAGGGGGCGGGCGGCCGCGCGGCGGGCACATGCTGGTGACAGAACCGCTCCGTCATCAGCCGCGGTTGGGCTGTGCTAATGACGGAGCGGTTCTGTCATGGCCCCGCCCGCTCAATAGAACGCCCAGCGCAGGCGCGGCGGCCGGGCCATGACTGAACCGTTCCATCATCAGCACAGCGCCACCGCAGCTGATGACGGAGCGGTTCCGTCATCAGCATCAAAAGAGTTAATAAATCCCTACTGATCCCAGTAGTGGACTTATTATAACTATCAGGATAGCTAGTGAATCTGCATACCAAGGACAGAGGCGTCAAAGCCTCTGCCGCCTTCGATATGCAACCCCGGACTCCAGCATACCAGGGAGCTCCCGCCCCCGGCTTGAGGCCTATTTCAATCAATCAGCATTTGTAGAGAGCAGCTCTGTCACCCCTGGGGATATCTAGGCTCTGGGGTGCGAGGTCTCAGTCGAATAACCAGGTATTGAGCAAATGGTGGGAAGAGGAAAGAAATTAGCAGAAAAAGACAAAAACAGAGGGCAGAAAAATAAGTGAGCAGAAAAGGCAAACTATAGGGCAGTAAAATGAGCAGCAAGGGCTAAAGAGAGGCCAGAAAAACAAGCAGAAAAAGGCGTATCAGAGCAGACAACGGCAGAAGATCGAGCAGAAAAGGCAATAGTGCCAAAAAACAGAGCAGAAAAGGTAAACTAGGGGGCTGAAAAACAAGCAGAAAAAGGCAAAACAACAGAAGACGACAGAAAAATGAGCAGAAAAAGGCAAAACCAAAGAAGAGGGCAAAATAGAGGGCAGAAAAACGAGCAAACAAGGTAAAACAGAGCAAAAAAACAAGCAGAAAAGGCACAACATAGCGAGAAACAGGTAGAGGAGGCACAAGCAGAGGGCAGCAGAAGAAGGAAGTGAACTGGGAAGGAGAACTGTCACAGGAGGACGTGGAATAATGACCTGCTCAATGGGATTGCGCTGCGGCCTCCATTAAGTAGGGGAGGGCGGGACGCTGGGTGGCAGGAAGAGGGAAACAGCTAGAAGAGGGAAGAAACAAGCAGGAAAAGGCAAAACATAGGGCAGAAAAATAAGCAGAAAAGGCAAAACAGGGGGGAGAAAAATAAGCAAAAAAGGCATACTACAACAGAAGAGGGCGAAACAGAGGGCAGAAAACCAAACAGAAAAGGCAAAATAGAAGGCATAAAAACTAACAGAAAGGACAGAACAAAGGGCAGAAAAATGAGCAGGAGAGGCAAAACAAAGGGCAGAAAAGTGATCAGAAAAGTCAAAACAGAGGGCAGAAAAAGCATGCAGAAAAGGCAAAAATGATCAAGAAACGAGCAGTGGAGGCACAAACAGAGGGCAACAGTTAGATAGGCAGTGGACTACGGGCAAGCTGGACAGGAGAACTGTTGCAGGGGGAGCTGGTATGAGGACATTTGGCACAGGACAGGCAGGAAATTAGCCATGCTAGGACACGTGGTACACTATCAGGCCAGTGACACTCCTAAGGTGGGCTTGCATGATGTGCTAGAAGAAAGAAGGATTCCACCATCTTGATTTTGATGCAATTAGGAACTCTTGGACAGGGTTATGCCCACTCCCCACAGGAAGATGTCATAGAGGGGGCGTAGTGACCCAAAGGTAAGTAGCCCATTGACTACTTTACTTCACTGCCCTTAACGCCCCTATATTCAGTATTTAGGTGGCCTCCCGACAACAGAAACTTGGATTTGTCTGCCTGAAGAAAGAGGAGGGCAAAGAACAGCTGAAGAAGCATAAACTGCAGACTTCTGGTGGACTTTGGTTCCAAACTCTGTATAACTACCTGCTCCTGTCCCGACAAATGCGACAACCTGACATCCTGCAGCTGTGCATCCTCCAAGATCCTTGAAGGGCCTCCAGCACTCCGCCAAGCTGTCAGCATCTCCCTTGAAGGTGAGGAGCCACCTACCGCAAAGCCTGGTTCACCGTTCTGCTGTTTAGCAGGTCTACTGATGCAGCATTCACCTAGGATGAGGTCACCGTGCTCCAAGAGGAGAGGTCAGAACCATCTCACCACCAAGTGAGAAGATGCCAGAACCCTGCACCAATACCCGAGGTACCGGACCCCTTGCAGCAACCAAAGCTTGTTCGAGTCCAATACCGTAAAGACCAACCAGCCAACGAAGGACGTCAGCACTGCAGAAGCCAGCACAGAGTGGCCCAGCTGTCCAGTTTTGTCCCCCTTTGCAGGTCTAACCAAGAACCATGGGTGCCTTTGATGCATGTGCACCAGCTGACCAAAACCCTCTGCACTTGAGCTATCCGGCCCGGGTCCATGACAACCGTCTGTGCTCCCCTACTTCCAGGAGCCCCACAAACCAAGCCCCCCATTGGGCGCTCCCGGACGTGTCCCCAAGTCCCCCTCTGCAGCCTGCTTCTAGGGGGCCTCCCTCTTTGCCTATGGAGTAGTTCGCAAGGCTACCAACTCGTCCAGCACCTCTGCCCCCCGACATTCCAGGGCAGGTAAACCCAAACTGCTGATGGTACTTTGGACCTTGGCCCCCTAGCACCTTAAGTCCCAAAGGGGACTCCCGGAATACAATTGCAAGTACCTATATGTAGTATATACCTTTTTCTCCACAGGAAAGCATTACAGTGTAAAAACGCATTTATGCTACAATTTTACTTAACTATAAAAATCGCTATTTTGAAAAGTACATACCCAATTACAAAGTTCTTGGTGTTAAAATAAATATAACATCTGGTATATGTTTAAATTGGTCACAAGTTTATTCTCAAGTGTGTGTTTCATTTATTGACTGTATGTTCAACAAATGCATTAACACTACCCTTAGGTAAGCATAAACTACTTGCCCACACTACAACAAAAGAGAGCATTTGGGAATAATAATTTAAGCCCTGCGAGGCATTAAGGGTCGTCTGGACTTTCTACATAGTGTAGCTCTTTTTGGTACACTACATAAAAAGCCAGATTCCTACATTGGTAGAAGTGTTGGGATACAAGACTCTACATTTGCTGATACCACTTGTCCAATAGGTGATTACATGAAGAAACCCACAATTGGAGTTAGTCAAAAATAATTTTTTGGGTTCTAATCTGAACTGTTACGGCCTTGTGTTAAGTCCCCCAGTCCAACTGTATTAGAAATATAAAAAGTATACAAGTTAGTTAGGCCTTAAAAAATACTTAAGATTTTTGTTTCCAAGATTCCTAAAGCACAAGTTACTACTTGTGTAACGATATATCTGTAAGAGACATTAGTTAGTATTAGATTCCTTACCTTAGAATATCCCCAGGCGTCAGACTGGATCCGGAAATTTTGGCGTAGCAGTACCCTTGCGCGTCTGTAGGCGTCGTCTGCGGCTCCGCGTCCGTCGTCGTGGGCGCCGTGATGACGTCGTCGGAGTACTTAGACGCCGCCTCCGCGTGCTGACGTCAGTTCTTAGACACAGCTTTTCCGCGCCAGAAACGCAGAGCCATGTTAAAAACCAACACTGGTGCCATTGAAACTAGGGCCCTGAAAGGGGGTAACCCTAACCCTAGATATTGGTTCGCAGAACGGGGAGGATGGGTGGGTCGGTAAGGAATCTAATACTAACTAATGTCTCTTACAGATATATCGTTACACAAGTAGTAACTTGTGCATCTGAAAGAGACACGTTCGTATTAGATTCCTTACCTTAGAATAGATATCCCAGCAATACCAACCCCGGTGGTGGGTCTGCGAACCAATAATCACACCAGAAAGTCCTGGAGGACGGAACGGCCAAAGAAGCCATCCCTCCGGACTTGGCTGTCCAGGCAGTAGTGTCTTGCAAACGTGTGCAGCGATGCCCACGTAGCTGCCTGACAGATGTCTTGTAAGGGCACACCCCTGCCCAGGGCAGTGGTAGTCGCCGTCGCTCGGGTAGAATGAGCCCGCAGTCCAACCGGGGGCTCCTTCCTAGCCAAGGAGTAGCATGCCTGGATACACAGGATGATCCACCGGGAGATTGTCCTCTTGTGCACCGCTTTCCCCTTCTTAGCGCCCACGTAACCAACAAAGAGTTGGTCATCCACCCGGAACTGGCGTGTGCGATCCAAATAGAATGAGAGCGCACGTTTTGGGTCCAGACGGTGGAGCCGCTCTTCCTCTTTAGAGGGATGCGGTGGCGGGAAGAAGGTTGGCAAGGTGATGGACTGCCCGATGTGAAAGGCCGTGACAACCTTGGGCAGGAAAGAAGGTTTGGTACGAAGCACCACTTTGTCCGGATGGACAGAAAGGAAAGGTGGAGTACAAGAAAGAGCCTGGAGCTCACTCACTCTCCTGGCAGAGGTGATGGCAACCAGGAAAGCAGTCTTCAAAGTCAGAAGGCGAAGAGGACAGTTGTGAAGTGGCTCAAAGGGAGCGCACATCAGGAATGTTAAAACCAGGTTCAAGTCCCACTGAGGCATCACAAACGGAACAGGAGGAAACGTGTGAGTGATGCCCTTAAGAAATCTGTTTACAATAGGGGACTTGAACAAAGAAGGCTGATCAGGTAGCCTGAGAAAGGCTGAAAGGGCAGAAAGGTAGCCCTTGATAGTGCCCAGAGCAGAGCCCTGCTGGGCAAGAGAAAGAAGGAAGAGAAGAACCTCAGAAAGAGGGGCAGAAAGAGGATCCACAGCCTTTGCTGTGCACCATGCCACAAATCTGTTCCACCTGAAGGCGTATACCGACTTTGTGGAGGGACGCCTGGCTGCCAGAATGAAGTTACAGACTTCAGGTGGCAAGTCAAATGGCCTCAACTGTCGCCGCTCAATCTCCAAGCATGGAGGTGGAGACTGGACAGGTTCGGGTGGAGGACTGTCCCCTGCTGCTGCGACAGAAGGTCCTCCTGAAGAGGCAGACGAACCGGGGGATCGACTGACATACTGAGTAGCTCTGGATACCAGTACCTTCATGCCCAGTCCGGAGCCACAAGGATGACTTGGGCCGGCTCGCGCTTGATCTTCTTCAGCACTCTGGGCAGAAGTGGTATAGGCAGAAAGGCGTACAACAGACCGCAACTCCACTCGCGACGAAAAGCGTCTCCAAGCGAGTGCCGCCTTGGAAATTCCAACGCGCAGAACTGATGACATTGCGTGGTCTCTTCTGTGGCGAATAGATCTAACCAAGGCTCTCCCCACTGCTGAAAGAGGTCTTGCGCCATGTCCGAGTTCAGACGCCATTCGTGATCCATCATGTACCGACGGCTAAGCTCGTTCCCCCTGACGTTCGGAGAACCTGCCATGTGTTGAACCACCAGGGTCACGCCCTGATGTTCCAGCCACTGCCAGAGGCGCAGAGCCTCCTGGCAAAGGGTCCACGACCCCACCTCGCCCTTTTTGTTGCAGTACCACATGGCGGTGGTGTTGTCCGTGAACACATGCACCACACTCCCTCGGACAGAGGGGAGGAATGCCTTCAGTGCTAGACGAATCGCCCGCAGCTCCAAAAGGTTGATATGGAGCCGGGACTCCGCCGGAGACAAGAGGCCTCTGATCTCCGCTTCTCCCATGTGGCCTCCCCAGCCCTGGAGGGACGCGTCCGTCACAACGACGTGCTCCGGTTGGGGAAGGGAGAGGGATCTGCCGCTGACCCAATCGCGGTCCGTTAGGCACCACTGCAGCTGTCTCGCAGTGCCCTCCGAGATCAGGACATGGTCGGAGAGGTTGCCCTGATGCTGGGCCCACTAAAACTTCAGGTCCCACTGCAGAGCCCGCATCCGTCACCAGGCGTTATGCACCAGAAGGATGCAGGAGGCCATCAGCCCCAGAAGCCGTAGCGTCAACCTGACCGGGATAAAGGCTGAAAGAGAGGAATCAGAGCCTGAATATCCCGGACCCGCTGTTCTGGTGGATAAACCCGAAACTGCGCCGAGTCGAGAACCGCTCCGATGAAGAGGAGCACAGGTGTGACTTCGGCACATTGATGGAGAACCCCAGCTGGTGCAGGAGATCTGTCGTAGTCTGGAGGTGGCTGACGACTGTTCGGGGCGAGCCCGCCTTCAACAAACAGTCGTCGAGGTAGGGGAAGACTGAAATCCCTAACCTGCGCAGATGAGCCGTGACCACCGCCATCACCTTTGTGAACACCCGTGGGGCGCTGGTAAGGCAGAAGGGGAGCACGGTAAACTGGAAGTGCTCGTGGCCAACCGTGAACCGCAGGTAGCGCCGGTGGGCCGGCAGGACGGGGATATGGAAATAAGCGTCCTGCAAGTCCAACGCTACTAAAAGCCAGTGTCAGCATT
Organism: Lissotriton helveticus; assembly: GCF_964261635.1. NCBI lineage: Eukaryota > Metazoa > Chordata > Amphibia > Caudata > Salamandridae > Lissotriton > Lissotriton helveticus. The sequence continues at coordinate 834,259,001 of NC_136068.1, forward strand.
TTGAACTTCTCCTTCCGGAGGAAGCCGTTGACGTTCCGTAGGTCCAAGATAGGGCGTAGGCCCCTTTGCCCTTCTTGGGTACCAGAAAGTAGTGGGAGTAGCAACCACACCCTTCTTCTGGCCCAGGAACGCGGTCGATGGCCCCCTTGGCCAAGAGGGCCGTAACTTCCTCCTGCAGAAGTCGCAAATTATCCCCCGATACACGGTGGTTCTGCAGAGGCATGGCTGGAGGGGTCGCATCGAAGGGGAGGGAGTAGCCCCTTCGGACGATTTGCAGCACCCACCTGTCCGATGTGACAGTGCGCCAGTGGAGGATGGCGAACCCTGCCCCCCACTGGCGTCATATGGGCCTGAAAGCACCGACTAGGAGGGTTTTGAGGCGGATGCTGCGGGGGAAGGTGTGGACTGTCCTCGCCGTAGTCCCCGACCGCCGAGACGGCGGTTTCCACGGCCACCACCGCGTTGGGTATTTCTCTGCTGTGAGTGGCTGGCAGCACGTGTGGGGACGCCCCTTCCTTGGCCACGAAAGGAGCGAAAGGCACCCATCTGCTGGCGCGGGGCCGAGAGGCCCAAAGACTTGGCCGTAGCCCTAGAGTCCTTAAAGCGCTCAAGCGCATGGTCTGCCTTGTGAGAAGTTGGCCTGATATATGATGCTCACTAGTTCTAGTGATCACCCTGTATCAGTCCAAACAACCCTTATGGTGATTGGTTGTAAGTCAACCTTATATAGAGCAGCTATCCTAATGGTAGCATGGACAAAGCAGTCTTAGGCTAAACTCTTTTGGCATGTGAAGCCAGCTGTTTTACCACATATAACCCCTTGAATACCAGATGAAAGGACACCACACAGGTTGTTATAAAAATAAACAGTATATTTATTAATAACAAACACCTCTGAACTCTTTATGAGATCAGAGGGATAAGCACATGACAATCTTAGGAAAAACACAATAAGTTGCACAAAATTACAATGGTGCCCTAGGGGCACGGCAAACCATATACTAAGTAAATGGTATAAGTAGAACGATTTAGAAAATGAAGATGCCCAGAGGCTGTAGGTTCGCTGGGACTACCCTACCCTAACCTTAGGTACGTATCAGGAGGCCCACGGGACGCGTGTGCAGAGTGTGAACTCACACGCGAGATGCGGAACAAAGTCAATGGGCAGAACAAATTACGAAAAGGTAAGTAAGACAGTTCCGACTAGTTAGGACTAAAACGACTGGATATCTGGACACTAGGAGAGTCAATCTACCTAGGAGCACCGAAATGCTCTCGTTACCTCACCCACGGGCTGCGGATGCATAGGTGTGAAAGTGTGTTGGGTTTCCGCGTTGAAGTCAATGGAGCCTTGAAGAAAGATGCTGCAGGCGACCAGGAGGAAGATGTCCGGTGCGATCCAAGGGTGGATCGAGGAAGAAGAGGACCTGAAAGCAGAGGGGACAGTGTTCAAAGTCACTAGCCAGTGACCGGTGTGGAACCAGGAGGGAACCAGATGCTGTCGTCGCGATCAGGTGAAGAGTGGACGCTTGTCTCTGCAGTCACGTGGACCAGGAGGTGTCTTCGACGACCAGGATGGAGGCACAAGCTGTCCCACGCAGGCTCTCGCTGTCGGATCCGGATTTGGAATCAACAGGCCTTGGCAAAGGCAACCCACGCGGTGAGTGGAAACGGCGTCTGGAGTGGACCAGGAGGGTCCAGGGTGCTCCTCTTTCGGAAGGAAGCAAGGGCCAGTCTGGAGCAACCAGACCAGCAGTGTAGATTTCGTGGATCGACGTCTAGGAGGTCACTAGCCAGCCGGCAAGTGACCAGACAACGCGTCGAGCAGCAATCAAGCAAAAGAGCCCCACGCAGATCTCGTGGATGCTGGAGGGCTGGTCTTTGGTGCAGGAGCTTCTCAATCCCCAAAGCACTTAATCGAGGACGCCTCAGAAGTCATGCAGGAAGCAAAATGCAGTCTCTTCAAGATGGCCGGTCCCACGTGTCTCGTCGCACCCACGGGTCTCAACTGTGCTGCAGATGTGAGTAGAGGTCGGAGGGGTCTGGGAGTCCGGGTCTCGTTGGGCTCTGAAGTCTGGATCCGGCAGGAAGGACGACAAAGTGGACCGCTAGGACGCTTGATGGTGCCTGCAGTTGCAGGGTGGACACTCCTTGCCCACAAGGGAGATTCTTCAGTCTTCTGTGGAGCAGAACGTCGAAGTCCAGAGTTTCTTCTTGTAAAGTTGTTCAGGATAATCTAATCTGGAATGGGACCAGCTCCTACCTTTATCCTGCTAAAGGGGGCTGTACGATCACTAGGTCCCTCCTATGGGTGGGACCAGGAAGGGGGCTGGCTACACCCCCTATCCTTTGTCCGGTTTGGCGCCAGTTGCTGGGGCACTGGTGTGAACCGGTGTATGCACAGGGACACCTTGTGTGCCCCAGGCATGTCTCATTCCTTTCAGGCCTCCCTACCTCAATACACAAAATCCTGTCAGGGGTGGTGCTAGCACCTCCCAAGGCAGGAAACCCTTTGTCCAGGCCTCCCTCGCTGGAAGGACTCCCAGCAGCAGGAGGTCAGACTTGTGTCTGTGGTGGCAGCATCCATTTTGTGATGCTGAGGCTCGAGTTAACTTTAACCGGGGTTCACAGTTACATACATGTCGTGTCCCTCTAAAAGGTTGGAATGCTACCCCCGTCGCCAGAACTGGCAAGGGGGTAGTATTCCAATTCGTATGACATCTTACTCGACATGTTTTGATAATACTATACCAAAGTTAGCAATAACCGCGAGGATTATAATGCACTTAAGAGTATATGGTATAGCGTTATCATGGAACAGCTATAAGGACTTGGTTCCGCAAGCTGCAGACAGGCTCAGCTCATGCCAGAGCACCATCTCACATAATTCCAAGCACTCTGCCTTCAGGATTGATAAGGCCTGCCATAGGAGTGACTGATAGGAATATATGTGTCCATTTTGGGGTTAGATATAGGTATACTATATCTACAGCAAAGGGTGATTACACCACCTTGCCCCAGCTGTCTTACCAGCCAGTTGTGTCTGTTTAGATGGCCAGCCAGGGGTGGCATAATACATGCTTCAGCCCCTGGTAGGCCTTGGGTTCACCTATGCCCTGGGTACCTAAGGTACACTGTACAGGGGCTGATAAGGGGTCCCAATACCTATTGGTAAGTGCACCTAAAGTACATTGGATGTCAATTTAGAGAGAGAACAGCTAGGCTGTGGGTCTGATTAGCAGGCCCACAGCCAGGGAAAGTCGTAAACCAGTGAAGCAAAAAGCAAAAATCTGGGGTGACCATAGGATTGCAGACCCCACTCTCCTACATGCCTTGTCGCCAAAAAGGCGACGGCCATCAAACGGCATGTCCATGAGTGTGTTCTGGACATCTGCCGAGAAGTTGGCGGACCTCAACCCGGCGTGGCGACGAATCGCCACCGTCGTTGCCATCGCTCTGCCCTGGGAGTCGGTGGTATCCAGTCCACACCGGATAGAATAACGTGCCGCATCTCGGCCCTCCACAAGGGCTTGGCCGAGTTTAGCCCGTACCTCCAACGGGCATTCTGGCAGCACATCCGCGACCGTATCCCACAGGGAGTGGGTGTAACGGCCCAAGAGGCACGCAGTGTTGGAAGACCGCAGTCCCAGACTCAGGGAGGAGAATACCTTCTTGCCGTATTGCTCATACCTCTTGGATTCCCGGTCAGGCGGAGCCGACGGAAATGCGGTCTGGGAATTCGTAGCCTGAATAACCAGGCTCTCGGGGGTGGGGTGGGTGGATAGGAAACAAGGGTCGCCCGGGGCCGGGCGGTGGCGTCTGGCAACGTTCCTATCTACAGGCGAACCTGTAGCGGGCCTGGACCAAGTCCCCAAAAGAACGTCGGTCAAGGCCTCATTAAACGGCAGCAGAGGCTCAACCGAGTTTGACTGCGGTTTAAGGACCTCAGTGAGGAGGTTAGTCCTCACTGCCCGCATCAGCACCACACTGTAGGCTGCCCCCTCCTCCGTAGCCACGGTAGGAGGTGAGACAAAACCAGTGTCCGGCGAGGTATCCAGACCACTGGCATCCCCAAGTCCACCTGTCCAGTTCTCCTGGAACTGACACTCCCGTGTCAGAGGGTCCTCAGACCTCTCCCAATTCTCCTCATCACCCATCTCCTGATATTCAGGGGTGTCAAAGGATGGGGCCGGTTCATTGAATTAAAAGTCTCCAAACGGCGTTGAGAGCGGCGCCCAGCGGCGCCGCTCCGGCGCCGGATCGAGGGAGGCATCGGGGACGGCACCGCCCAAAGACGGCGCCGGAGGGGACACCTGAGGGACCCGCGCCGGGGAGGTCGTCAAGTCAACCAGCGACGACCCGTATCCGGATCCAGTTGGGGCTTGCGGAGCCGGGCCCGAAGCACCCGACGGCGTCGGGGCCGAAGCCCCCGATCCGCTAGGGCCCCCAGATGGGTCCGCTGGGCCGGAATGCGCCGCAGAACCCGCCGGGGGAGTGAGGGACCTCATGGCCATGAGGAACCGCTCGATCTCCACCGGCGTCGCGCGCGGCCCAGGGACCGGAGGGTATGGGGCCGGACGCGGCGCCCGCGACTCAGACGGAGCCGCGTGGGCGGTGTCACCCGAACCCCCAGCTGCGTCGTGCGAGCGTCGGGGGGAGTCAGAAGAGCGATGACATCTCTTCGACTTCTTGTGCTTACCTGACGACTTCGACCCTGAGGAGTGATGTCGACTCCCGCAGCTATGATGACTCCGCTCCCGCGACCAGTCCCTCGACCTCCGTCCGGACCGGTACCTCTCGCGATGCGGGGCCGACTGCCGGATCTCGAGTCGCTTGCGGGACCGCTCCAGCCTAGCTTTCGAAGTTAGGGCCCGGCAGTCGGAACAGGTCATGTCGTCGCGGTCGACGCCGAGACAGAGGAGACACCGACGGTGAGGGTCGGTGACCGACATCAGTTGGTCACAGTCCTCACAGAGTTTAAAACCTGGCATCCCTATCGGCACCGTTCGGAGTCGAAGACTCGAAAAATGATCAAAAGGGATCAAAAAAGTTTAGTAAAAAAATGACTAAGGTACCACTTTTTCTGGATCTGCGCTGCTGGCGCTGAAAAAAGAAGAACTGCCGTCAGCACGCGGAGGCGGCGTCTAAGTACTCCGACAACGTCATCACGGCGTCCACGACGGACGCGGAGCCGCAGACGACGTCTACCGACGCGCAAGGGTACGGCAACGCAAAATTTTTCGGATCCAGTCTGACGCCTGGGGATATTCTAAGGTAAGGAATCTATCACTAACATGTCTCTTTCAGATCAAAGGTTCAGATAGTATAGCCCCAGCGATTCCCTAGGCCCTAGGCCTTTCCTTTTATCGTGACGTGGTACTTATACCACTTTCCTAATATATGGTTTGCTTCGCCCCTAGGGCCTAACTGTAAATTGTGCATCTTAACGTATCCTGATTAAGTAACTTGTTATGTGCTTTTGCCTCTGATCTCATAAAGAGTTCAGAGGAGTGTGTTAGTGAATAAATACATATATATATTTTATATATATCCTGTGTGGTGTCCTTTCATTTGGTAAAACAGCTGGCTTTACACGCCCTCTAGAGTCGTTTAGCCTAAGACTGTTCTGTCCACGCTACCACTAGGATAGCTGGTCTATAAGGTTGACTTACAACCATCACCATAAGGGTTGTTTGGACTGGTGCAAGGTGTTCACTAGAATAGTGAACATCATATACCAGGCCAACTTCTCACATTGGTGTGCAGTGGTTGGGATTAGAGCTTGCTGTTGTTTTACCACTTGTAATCTTGAGATATCATTAGAAAGATCACATAGGTACCTATAGGTACATATAAAAACAAGTCTTAGTATACTTAAGTTCTACTGAACTTAGCTGTTGTAGAGCCTGGGCCTAGCACACCCTGACTACAACTCCTAGAAAGGTTCTGTAGGAAAACACAAGTGTAGGTAGGTGCAACACCACACCTCACTAGAAAACATGTCTGAGACAGTGAACTCCAGTGGTTCTCTGCCTGCAGAGGTAGATCCCTTGGGGATTGCTTCAAGATATGAGGCCTTAGCCTTCCAAGAATGGAGACAATTGTGTACTTCTAGAAGGCTAAAACAGGGTTCAAACACTACCACTAAATTCTTGGTTGAGCTCTTAGAAGAGTATGATGCTCAACAGCCACCTACGACAGGTGACACAGGTAGTGCAGATGAAGTCTTTCACTCCTCAGATGATAATGCTGATACTCCAGTACCAGATGAGGAAGAAGAGGGGGTGGAAGACGATGATTCTGATCTTGAGACAAACAGCCAGGTCCCAGTCAGAAGACTAAGCCAGGCTAACTTAAGCATGCATGGGAGTCAGTATGGGCAGCCCCCATACAGACCCCCAAGTGGGCGTATCCAGAGGCAGAGGAGAGGAAGATCCCACTCTAGGGAATCTCTCCACTCTCATGCTTCAAATAGCTCTCATGGCCCTACTCAGAGAGGGATGACTTCCCCTCAGAGAAGGGAACATGAGGCAAAAATGAGAGAGGCTGCTCTAAGGATTGAGAGGCAGGAACCTGAAGTTGCCTTGGCCAAAGAGAAGCTTGCTCGTGCTAGAGAGCATAGAGAGAGTGGGTTAGAACCCACTGGTGCCAGCAATATCCCTAAGGATAAAGATAGGTCCTATGAGAATAGACACCTAAGCAAGATTGTGCCCCCCTACAAAGAAGGGGATGACATCCACAAATGGATAACTGCTTTGGAGAGGGCCTGCACAGTACAGCAGGTACCCCAAAGTCAGTGGGCAGCAATCTTATGGCTCTCCTTTTCAGAAAATGGAAGAGATAAGATCCTCACAGTTAGTGATAGGGATGCTAACAACTACACTGTCATGAAGAGTGCACTGATTGATGAGTTTGGCCTAACCACTGAACAATATAGGTTTTTGTTCAGAGATACCCAGAAGACACAGACTCAGGACTGGACTGATTTTGTTGATTGTGCCACTAAGGCTCTGGAAGGCTGGTTATTGGGAAGTCAAGTTAAGGACTATACAGGATTGTATAATGTGATCATGAGAAAGCAAATACTTAACAATTGTCAAAACCAGTTATTGCATCAATACCTGATTGACTCTGATCTGACCTCTCCCCAAGAATTGGGAAAGAAGGCAGACAAATGGGTCAGAACCAGGATTAAGCAGGAAAAACCAGAACCAGGGGGGTGATCAGAAAAAGGCAGACCAGGAGGGTAATGAGCAGAAACAAAAAGACCAGAAGTCTTCACCAGGCCCCCAAAAGGCACAGGGGGAGGGTGGCTCCAAAAAGAACAAGGAGAAACAAGAAGGTCCAAAGAAGCCCTGGTGTGGATACAGTAAATCAGTCTCTCACTGGTTTAGTGAGTGCACCAAGAAGGGAGCAGCACCAACCACCATTGCCCCTAAGGCAACTGTTCCCCCTAGTCCAGCTGTTAGTGGTGGTTCCCAGCAGAAGGGTGTAGTAGGTTTGACCCTGGGAACTGAGATGGACTCTGGCCTAGTCAGAGTACCAACTCAGGCTGTTCTTGTCTGTGATGGGGACATAGCAATGTCCTCTACTGTAAGTCCCAGTAATCTGAGCAAGTGCAGGCAAACACCTTTTATTAATAATAAGATGGCTCAGGCCTACAGGGACAAATGTGCCAGTGTCACCATGGTGACACCTAACTTTGTGGACCCTGAACAGATCATACTAGGTGAAACCTACCTAGTGACCAACGCTAGCAATGCCACTACCTCCCATAGTATGGCAGTTGTTAACTTCTCCTGGGGAGGGGTAACTGGCCTCAAAATAGTTGTTGTGAGTTCAGACCTTCCTGTAGAGTGTCTGTTAGGAAATGATCTTGAAACCTCAGTTTGGTCTGAGGTGGAGTATAGGATCCATGCAGAAATGCTGGGAATATCAGCACATGTCCTTGCTGTGACCAGGTCACAGGCCAAAAAGTGCTTACCTAAACAAGTGCTGGATCTTGGAACAATAGACCAGACACTACCCAAGAGAACGTGTAAGAGGGTTAAGGCAGTGCCTTCCCCCCTGCCTCGGGTTGAGGATCAGCCCTCCCAGGAGGATGATTCTGAGATCCAAGAGGGAACTGTCCTAGAAGAGCTTGAGCCTGATCAGGTTGGGTTTCTTGGGACAGGGGGACCCTCAAGGGCAGATCTGAGGCAGGCACAGTTAGACTGTTCCTCTCTTGAACCCCTCAGACAGCAGGCTGCTGCTGAGGCTGCTGGGAATGCTCAAGGTACCCATAAAGTGTATTGGGATGGGCTCCTTTATTCAGAGGCTAGAGACCCCAAGCCTGGTGCTTCCAGGAGGTTGGTTATACTTCTGCAATTTAGGGGCTTCCTTCTTACCTTGGCCCATGATATTCCCTTAGCAGGACACCTGGGCCAGAACAAGACTTGGGACAGGCTTGTCCCTCACTTTTACTGGCCCCATATGTCATAAGATACCAAGGAGTTTTGTCGCTCCTGTGTTACCTGCCAAGCCAGTGGCAAATCCGGTGGCACAACAAAGGCCCCCCTCATACCACTACCTGTGGTGGGGGTACCCTTTGAGAGAGTGGGGATAGACATTGTAGGACCAATGGACCCCTCAACAGCATCTGGGCACAGATTTATTCTGGTGGTAGTGGATCATGCCACCAGGTATCCAGAAGCTATTCCCCTGAGGACCACAACAGCTCCTGTTGTGGCAAGGGCCCTACTTGGAGTTTTCTCCAGAGTGGGGTTTCCAAAGGAGGTTGTCTCTGACAGAGGTGCAAACGTCATGTCAGGATATCTAACTGCAATGTGGAAGGAGTGTGGTGTCAACTATAAGTTCACCACCCCCTATCACCCACAGTGCAATTGGCTTGTGGAAAGATTCAACAAGACCCTCAAAGGGATCATAAAAGGATTACCTGAAAACCTGAGGCGAAGATGGGACATCCTTTTACCCTGTCTTCTGTTTGCTTACAGAGAGGTCCCACAAAAGGGGGTTGGCTACAGCCCTTTTGAACTTTTGTTTGGGCATCCTGTAAGAGGACCCCTATGTCTTGTGAAGGAAGGATGGGAGTTACCTCTCAAAAAGCCTAGGCAGGACATAGTGGACTATGTACTTGGTCTCCGCTCCAGGATGGCTGAGTATATGGAGAAGGCTTCTAAAAACCTTGAGGCCAGCCAAGAACTTCAGAAAGCTTGGCATGAGTAAAAGGCTGTGCTGACTGTGTACCAGCCAGGTCAGAAAGTGTGGGTGTTGGAGCCAGTGGCCCCAGCAGCACTCCAGGACAAATGGTCTGGACCCCATACAATAGTTGAACAGAAGGGAGATGTCACCTACTTGGTGGACCTTGGGACTCCCAGAAGCCCCCACAGGGTGCTTCATGTCAACAGACTTAAAGCATTTGTCGACAGGGCAGACATGGGCTTGCTCATGGCTACAGATGAGGGGCAGGAGGAAGAGAGTGACCCTCTCCCAGACCTACTCACTCAGAACCCTGATGATGGGCCAGTAGATGGTGTAGTCTTTGCTGACAGCCTCTCTGAACATCAACAGGTCTGCAGACAAGTTCTTCAGTCCTTCAGACATCTGTTTTCCCTGGCCCCAAGTCAGACAAGCTGCTGCACCCATGAGGTGGACACTGGTGACAGTCTGCCTGTCAAGAGTAAAATCTACAGGCAACCTGACCATGTCAGGGACTGCATTAGGACAGAGGTCCAAAAGATGTTGGAGCTGGGAGTTATTGAGCCCTCAGAGAGCCCTTGGTCCAGTCCAGTAGTCCTGGTGCCAAAACCTCACACCCAAGATGGTAAGAGAGAGATGAGGTTTTGTGTGGACTACAGAGTTCTCAATGCTGTCACTAGAACAGATGTCCACCCCATCCCCAGGGCAGATGAGCTCATTGATAGATTGGCTTCTGCCAAGTTCTTGAGCACATTTGACCGGACAGCAGGCTACTGGCAAATCAGATTAGCTGAGGATGCAAAAGCCAAGACAGCATTTTCGACCCCAGGAGGACATTATCAATTTGTGGTAATGCCCTTTGGTTTGAAGAATGCACCTGCCACTTTCCAAAGGCTGGTGAATCAAGTTCTCACAGGACTGGATGACTATTGTGCAGCTTATCTAGATGATATTGCTGTCTTTAGCTCCACCTGGGAGGATCACGTGGTCCACCTGAGGAATGTTTTAGAGGCCCTGCAAAAGGCAGGCCTCACTATCAAGGCCACAAAGTGCCAGATAGGGCAGAGCAAGATCCAGACCATCAGAGACTGGACTCCTCCAATCACCCAGACACAGGTCAGAGCTTTCTTGGGCCTGTCTGGATACCACAGGAAGTTTGTTAAAAACTATGGGTCCATTGTGACACCACTGAATGATTTAACTTCCAAAAAGATGCCAAAGAAAGTTCAGTGGACAGTTAGCTGTCAAAAAGGCATTTGATGACCTGAAGCAGGCCATGTTTACTGCACCTATTCTGAAAAGTCCAGGGAGCTGTAGTTTCACAACTGAATATAGATGGTCAAGACCAGCCCATTGCTTTCATAAGCAGAAGGCTGACCCCTAGAGAGAAACGTTGGTCAGCTATAGAGAGGGAGACCTTTGCTGTGGTTTGGGCCCTGAAGAAGCTGAGGCCCTACTTGTTTGGCACTCACTTTAAGATTCAGACAGACCACAAGCCCCTCCTATGGTTAAATCAGATGAAGGGTGAAAATCCCAAACTTCTTAGGTGGTCCATTTCCCTACAGGGGATGGACTTTACAGTGGAACATAGACCTCGGACTGACCATGCCAATGCAGATGGACCCTCCCGATATTTCCACCTAGAACATGAAGACTCAACTGGTCAAGGTTAGTTTAATGTCCCTAAGTTTGGGGGGGGGGGTTGTGTAGGAGAGTAGGGTCTGCTTCCTATGGTCACCCCCACTTTTTGCTTTGCTTTACTGGTTTTCGACTTAGATGTGGCTGTGGGCCTGCTAATCAAACCCACAGCCCAGATGCACTCTCTCTAAATTCACACCATGTAATCTAGGTACATCCACAATTGGGACTTGGTTCACCTTGTCAGCCCCTGTAGAAGGGTACCCTAGGTACTCAGGGCATAGGTGTAACCAAGGCCTACCAGGGGCTGCAGCATGTATTATGCCACCCCTGGCTGGCTACTCAAACTGACACAACTGGCTGATCACTCAGCTGGGGCAAGGTCATGTAATCACCCCTTGGTTCGGTATAGTATTCCTATATCTAACCTTATATATAGACACACAGTAACCTATAAGTCACTCCTATGGCAGGCCTTAACAATCCTGGAGGCAGAGTGCTTGGTTATGTGTGAGACGGTTCTCTAGCATGAGCTGAGCCTGTCTGCAGCTTTTGGAACCATGTCCTTATAGCTGTTCTCTGATATTGCCATACCATATACTCTTAAGTGCATTATGAACCTCGCGGTTAAATGCTAACTTTGGTTTGGCTTTATCCAAACATGTCGTGTAAGGTGTCATACGCTTTGGAATACTACCCCCTCACCAATTCTGGCGACGGGGGTAGCATTCCACCCTTCTAGAGGGAGAAGACATGTTGTTGCTCACTATCCCGGTTAAAGTTAACCAGAGCCCCAGCGTCACAAAATGGACGCTGCTGCCACAGACACAAGTCTGACCTCCTGCTGCTGGGAATCCTTCCAGTCACGGAGGTTTGGACAATAGGTTTCCTGCCTGGAGAGGTGCGAGCATCACCCCAGACAGGACTTTGTGTATTGGGACAGGGAGGGCTGAATAGATTGAGACACTGCCTGGGACACACTAGGTGCTCCATGCATACCCCAGTTCAAACCGGTTGCTGGGGCACTCTAGCCCAAGCTCTGGTGCGAAACTAGACAAAGGAAAGGGGGTGTAACCACCCCCCTTCCTGGTCCCACCCATAGGAGGGACCTAGAAAGTAATCCAGCCCCTTTTAGTTGTATAAAGGTAGGAGCTGAGTCCTAGGACTTTAGATTAATCCTGGAATCGAAACTTGACACGAAACTCTGGACCTTCGACGTTCTGCTGAAGCTGAAGACTGAAGAATCTCCCTTGTGGCCAAGGAGTGACCACTCTGGGCAACCAGGCACCATCCAGCAAATCAACGGCTTGCTTTGTCGACGCTCCCGCCGGGACCCGAGCACAGAGCCTGACAAGACCCAGACTTCCAGACCTCTCTGACCCTCTCTTCACGTCTGCAGCATAGCTGAGTTCCGTGGAGGCGACAAGACACGTGGGACCGGACATCTTGAAAAGCCTGCAACTTGCTAACTGTGCAGCTCCTGAGGTATCCTCGAAGCTGTGCACTTGGGATTGAGAAGCCCCGAATCAGAGCTCCACCTGCACCGAAGATCAGCCCTCCACACTCCACGAGTTCTGCGTGGGGCCTTCTGCTTGTGTTCTGCTCGACACGTTGTCCAGTTGCTGGCCCGTTGGCTAGTAGCCTCTGTGACGACAATCCTTTTGAACCAACTCGCTGGTCTGGTTGCTCCAGAAGCCTTCTTTGAATCCTGCGTGGGTTTCCTTTGCCAAGGCTTGTTGACTCCAATCCGGCAGTCGACCCCTCCATCAGCGAGAACCTTCGTGGGACAGCTCCCCTCCAGCACCTGGCAGTCCTCGACGCCTCCTGGTCCGTGTGGCTGAAGAGACAAGCCTCAAGACAGCACCTGATTGCTCCTCGACGTTGTCTGGTTCCTTCCTGGTTCCACCCTTTCACTGGCTAGTGACCCAGACTCTGTCCCCTCTGCTATCAGGTCCTCGTCATCCGCGATCCGCCCTTGGATCCTCCCGGACATCTTCCTCCTGGTCGCCTGCAGCATCTTTCTTCACAGCTCCATAGGCTTCTACGGCGAAACCAGACATATCTTCACACCTATGCACCCGCCGTCCGTGGGTGAGGTAACGCAAGTACTTCGGTGCTCCCAAGGGTATTCACTATCCAAGTGTCTAGGTTTTTAGTTGTTTCCTCCTAGCTAAACCGGAAGTGTCCGAAATCCTTCTTTATCTAACTTCTAAGTTCCCATTGACTCCCGCGTGTGTGTAAAGACACTGCACGCGCCGCCTGTGGGCCTCCTACTTCTAAACTAAGGTTCAGACCGTGTAGCCCCAGCGATTCCCTAGGCCCTAGGCCTTTCCTTTTCTCGTGACGTGGTACTTATACCACTTTCTTAATATATGGTTTGCTTCGCCCCTAGGGCCTAACTGTAAATTGTGCAACTTAACGTATCCTGATTAAGTAACTTGTTATGTGCTTTTGCCTCTGATCTCAAAGAGTTCAGAGGAGTGTGTTAGTGAATAAATACATATATATTTTATATATATCCTGTGTGGTGTCCTTTCATTTGGTATTCAAGGGGTTACATATGGTAAAACAGCTGGCTTTACACGCCCTCAAGAGTCTTTTAGCCTAAGACTGTTCTGTCCACGCTACCACTAGGATAGCTGGTCTATAAGGTTGACTTACAACCATCACCATGAGGGTTGTTTGGACTGCTGCAAGGTGTTCCATATACCAGGCCAACTTCTCACACAGAACACAACCAATCTGGAGATGGTTGGCTTCTGCACAGCCCTACCTTTCTTCGCACCAACATAGCCCATGAAGAGTTGGTAATTTACCCGGGACTCTCATGTACGGTCAAGGTTGAACAAGAATGCTCTTTTTGGGTCCAGACAGTGGAGTTGCTCCTCTTCTACAGAGGAATGTCGAGAAGCCAAAAAGTAGGCAGAGTAATTGATTGGCCTACGGAAATGGGGTAACTACTTTCTGTAGAAAGGAGGCCCTTGTGCGAAGCACCAGTTTGTCAGGCTAGACTGATAAGACGGCAGAGATGACAAAGCATGCAGCTCACTAACTCTATGGGCAGCTGTAACAGCCAAAGGGCAGGCTGTTATAATAGTCAGAAGTCCAAGGGGACAATTTTAAAGAGGCTTGGAAGGAGCACACATCAGTAAAGTTAACACCAGATTAAGGTCCCACTGAAGCATGATAAATGGTTATGAAGGGAAGAGATTAACAAGACCTTTTAGAAATCTATGTACATTATGGGATTTGAAACTAGTGCTTGGTCAGGCATCTGCAAAATGAGCAGACAGATAACCCTCAAGAGTGCCCAGAGCAGAGCTGTTGGTCAAAGGAATGAATTTAGGGTAAAACGTCAGAAAGTGGGGAAGGAAGGGGATCGATGTCTTTTTCTGCACACCATGCCACAATTTTTCCAACGGCAGGCATATACTGTCTTGGTGGAGGGACGCAAGGCTGCCAACATGACGTTACAAACTTCAGGAAGAAGGATGAAGACCATCACCTGGCACCGTTCAACCTCCACACAAGGCAGAGACCAATCAATCAATCAGCAATTTGTATAGCGCGCTACTCACCCAGTAGGGTCTCAAGGCGCTGGGGGGAGGAGTCCGTTACTGCTCAAAAAGCCAGGCCTTGAGTTGTTTCCTGAAGGAGAGGTGGTCCTGGGTCAGCAGTAGGTGGATGGGGAGGGAGTTCCATGTCTTGGCTGCCAGGAAGGAGAAGGATCTTCTTCCAGCGGTGGCTCTGCGAATGCGTGGTATGGCGGCGAGGCTGGCCGATCATAGCTGGCGGGTGGGTGTGTAGAAAGTGAGGCGGCTGTTGAGGTACTTCGGGCCCATGTCGTGGAGAGCCTTGTGTGCGTGGGTGAGGAGTCTGAACGTGATCCTCTTGTTGACGGGGAGCCAGTGCAGGTCTCTCAGGTTGGTCGAGATGTGGCTGTGGCGAGGGATGTCCAGGATGAGCCGGAGGCGTTCTGTATGCGCTGGAGTCATTTCTGTAGTTTGGCAGTGGTTCCCGCGTAGAGGGTGTTCCCGTAGTCAAGTCGGCTGGTGACGAGTGCCTGGGTGACTGTCTTCCTGGTTTCGGTGGGGATCCATCGGAAGATCTTACGGAGCATGCGCAGGGTGTTGATGCACAATGACGATACGGCATTGACTTGTCTGATCATCGAGAGGGAGGAGTCCAGGATGAAGCCCAGGTTTCGTGCGTGGTCCGTTGGCTTGTGGGTGGTGCCCAGGGCAGGGGGCCACCAGGAGTCGTCCCAGGCGGAGGGTGATGATCCCTGGATGAGGACTTCCGTCTTGTCTGAGTTCAGTTTCAGGCGGCTGTTCATCCACTCTGCGACGTCTTTCATCCCTTCGTGTGGGCTGGCTCTGGCGGTGGCGGGGTCGTTGGTGAGGGAGAGGATCAGCTGGGTGACGGCGTAGGAGCTGATGTTGAGGTTGTGTTGGCGTGCGATGGCTGCGATGGGGCTCATGTAGACGTTGAAGAGGGTGGGGCTGAGTGAGCATCCTTGTGGTACGCCGCATATGACTTCGGTGGCCTCGGATCTGAACGGGGGGAGGCGGACTCTCTGGGTTCTTCCAGCGAGGAACGAGATGATCCACTCCAGAGCCTTCCCTTGGATTCCGATGTTGCTGAGGCGCTGTACTAGGGTGCGGTGGCAGACAGTGTCGAATGCCGCAGATAGGTCCAGGAGGATGAGGGCCGCTGTTTCCCCGTTGTCGAGCAGGGATCTGATGTCGTCGGTGGCTGCGAGCTGTCTGTTGACGGTCTTCTCGATGACTTTGGCAGGAAAAGGGAGGAGCGAGATGGGGCAGAAGTTCTTGAGGTTGGTGGGGTCCGCTGTTGGTTTCTTCAGGAGGGCGCTGAGCTCGGCATGCTTCCAGCTCTCCGGGAAGGTGGCGGCGTTGAAGGAGATGTTGATGATGTCCCGGAGTTGGGGTGCGATGATGGAGTCGGCCTTGTTGAAGACGTGGTGGGGGCAGGGGTCGGTTGGTGATCCGGAGTGGATGGTGTTTATCGTGCGGGTGGTGTCTTCGGTGCTGACCGGGGTCCAGTTACAGAGGGTGGTGGTGGGGACAGCGTTGGTTCGGTGGTTGGGTGTGTGGTCTGTGCGCCGAAGCTGTTGTGTATGTCGGCGATCATGCGGTGGAAGAAGGTGGCGAGTGAGTCGCAGAGGTCTTGCGAGGGTGTGATGTCGTTTCCGGTGTTGGGGTTGGAGAACTCTTTGACGATGCTGAAGAGTTCCTTGCTGTTGTGGGTTTTGTTGTCCAGTCGTTCTTTGAATGTTGTCCTTTTGGTGGTGCGGATCAGCTGGTGGTGTTTGCGGGTGGCGTTCTTGAGGGCAGTCATGTTTTCTGTGGTCTGGTCGTGGCGCCAGGCTTTTTCAAGGGTGCAGCAGTTTTTCTTGGATGTTTTGAGTTCGTCTGTGGACCAGGAGGCTTTCTTGCTGCCGGGTCTGCTGGGAGGGTTCTTCAGTGGTGCGAGGTCGTCGGCGCAGTTGGTGAGCCACTGTGTGAAGGTGCGGGCTGCTTCGTTGGGGTCCGTTGCGCTGGCGGGAGGGTTCAGGCTGAGGGAGGTGGTGAGCTGGTCGGCGATCTTGCTCCAGCTCCTGCGAGGAACCTGTTGCGGGTGGTGGTGGGTCATGGTTCTTCTGAAGCTGAAGTGGAAGCAGCTGTGATCCGTCCAATGAAGTCCGGTGGAGTGGCTGAAGGAGATGTGCTTGCTGGAGGAGAAGACGGGGTCAAGCGTGTGGCTGGCGTAGTGGGTGGGCGTGTTCACCAGTTGCTTGAGTCCGAGGTTGGCGAGGTTGTCCAGCAGGGTGGTGTGTTGGTGTCATGTTTTTCCAGGTGGAAGTTGAGGTCCCCTAGGAGGATGTAGTCAGCGGAGGGGTAGGGCGTGCGGGCTGATGAAGTCTGCGATGTCTTCGCTGAATTGGGTGCGTGGTCCCGGGGGTCTGTAGATAAGGGTGCCTCTGAGGGTGGTCTTGGGGTCAGTGTGTATCTGGAAGTGGAGGTGCTCGGCGGCGGTGAGGGTGTCGTCGGATTTGGTCGTGATGCGGATGGTGTTCTTGTGGACGATGGCGATGCCTCCTCCGGTCTGGTTGATGCGGTCCCTCCGGATGATTTTGTAGCCGTCCGGGATGGCTATGTTAATGTCGGGGGCTGAGGAGGCGTTCATCCAGGTTTCCGTGAGGAAGGCGACGTGTGGTGATGTTGGGTCGAGCAGGTTCCAGAGTTCGACGGCGTGTCTGTGGACGGAGCGGGTGTTGAGCAGGATGCACTTGAGGTGGTTGTTGATGGTGCTTGGTCTTTTGGGTGCGTGCAGGTCCGGAGGCAGGTGAACTTTCAGGTTTGGCAGCTGAAGGGTCCGTGGGTGCGTTTCGGGGTGGCTCGGTAGCAGGCGGGGTTCCGGTCGGGTTAGAGTGCGTTGAGGGTGGCGGCATCGTAAGTCCGTCGTGTGGGCTGGTATCGTCGGGGGCCAGGGGTCCTGGTGCTGGGCGCGGTCCAGGCACGGACGGGCGCAGACGGGCTTGCCTTTGGCGCACAATCGGCGCGTCCGCTGCACGTGAACGCTGCGCGTAGGCGCGGGTTCCATTTAAGGCGAAGTGGGAGGGAGGAGCAGCTGGGAGGCAGGAGCGGGGGGGCCAATGGGGTTAACAGAAAAGAAAAGGGGCGGGGCCGCGAGGGAGCAGCAGCGGGGAGCGGTCACACCAGGGGAACAGTGACAAAAGACAAAGCGCAAAAAAACTACTTTACAGAAAGAAAGCACTAAACAGTAAATGAATACAAAACACTGAAAACTGGACACAGAGGGGCAAAAAACGGGCGAAAATAGCAAGCAGCAGCGAGGGGGCACCGACCTGTGGCGCTGGGGGAGAGACGCGCCTACAGCTGGTACGCCGCGCGGGTTCCATTTAAGACTGGACAAGTTCAGCAAGAGTAGCCTCCCCTGCTGCTGCACCAGAAGATCCTCCCAAAGGGGCAGCCTGATTGGAGGATCAATGACCATGCTCATTAGCTCGGGATACCAGACTCTTCGTGCCAAGTCCGAAGCCACAAGGATGACTTGGACCCGGTCGTTCTTTATTGACTTGAGAACTCTAGGCAGGAGTGGTATGGATGGAAAGGCATTTAGGAGGCCTGTGTTCCACAGCAGACAAAAAGCATCTTGGAGCAAGAGCCGCCTTGGAAACTCCAACGTGCAAAACTGCTGACATTGCGAGTTCTCAGAGGAGGTGAACAGATCTAACCAAGGATCTTCCCACTGTTGAAAAAAATGATGCACGACCTCTGGTTGGCGATGCCACTCGTGAGCCGCTAGGCATCGACAACTGAGTTTGTCCGCTCTGGCATTCAGAGACCCCCCCAGGTGATGACCACCAGGGATATACCCTGCTTTTCCAGCTATATGCAGAGATGCAGGCCCTCTTGAGAAAGGTTTCACGACCCTAACCGCCCTATTTGTTGTAGTGCCACATGATGGTGGTGATGTCCGTGGAACACCTGCGCTAGCCTTCCCTTGATGGAGAGTAGGAAGGCTTTCAATACCAGTCAGATTGCACAAACCTTCAGCGGAGACTTGAGTCTTCTGATCGCCACCTCTCCCAGGTGCCTGTCCCTTCCAGGAGTGATGCATCGGTCACTACTGGGAGATCTGGTTGGGGGAGGGAGAGGGATCTGCCCCAGACCCAATCACAGTTTGCGAGCCCCTACTGCAGATCTTTCACAATTCCCTCCGAGATCTGAACCATGTCAGGAAGGTTCCCCCTGATGCTGTGCCCATTGAAACTGCAGGTCCCGCTGCAGTGGCCGCATATGCTAATGGGAATGAGTCACCAGCAGGATGCAGGAGGCCTGGAGTCCCACCAGCCTCAGGGTCTGCCTCACTGAAATCCAGGATAGAGGTTAAAACATCGCTATCAGACTGAATATCAGGGACTCACTGCTCAGGAGGATAAACCCAAAACTGCCCTTGTCCAGAACAGCTCCAATGAAAGGGAGTGTCTGAGTGGGAGTTGGGTGTGACTGGCATTTTGATAGTGAACTCCAGTGAGTCTGGAGGTGGGAGACGATAGCCTGGGGCGAGCCTGCCTTCAACAGCCAGTCGTCGAGATACAGGAAGACTGGAATCCCTGATTGCCACAGCTGAGTTGCAACCACCGCCAACACCTTGGCGAATACCCGAGGGGTGCAGATAAGGTAAAAAGGGAGCACAGTGAACTGAAAGTGCTCGGGCCCATCGTAAACCCCAGGTAACCCCGATGGACAGGCAGGACGGGATTGTAGAAATAAGCATCCAGCAAGTCCAACACTACTATCCAGTCTCCTGAGTCCAGCGCTGACAGGACCTCAGCTAATTTGAGCATTTTGAATTTCACCTTCAGGAAGTAGTTGAGGGCCTCCATCCTTTTTGGGGAGCAGAAATGTTTTCTATATATTATTTATGGTTTTATTGCTAGTTAGGCATACAGTACAATCTTACAGTTTTCTCACAATATCCTTGAAAATGAGTACAACTGCTCATTCCATCGTTTCGGCACATTACAGAGTATCATAGCAGCTGTGATTACATGACATTATGAAATAAATCATGTAACTGTCTTTATCCATTACCCCACACTGGCTGTATTACATGTTCTAATTGTAAATATTGTACAAGTGAGCTCCAGAAATCTCTCGGACGTGAAGCTGTTGGTAGCTGCTATGCGTAGATTTCTAACTGTTCCTTACACTATATCATATCTGTTATCCAGTTTGCTACATCACTTCATAGTGATGCGTCATTTGGCCAGTAGAAGGGCTATGGCCAGTAACTTATAGTCAGGTGGGTTTTGCATTTTAATTAGGCCCAATAAGCAAATCTGTGGGGTGTTAGCAATTGGATCAGAGAGTTTAGTTCCCAGTGTTCTTGTCATCTCCTCCCAGTACCCCCACGCTGGGGGGCAGGCCGTTGCAACATGTATAAAACCTGCCTGTGGGGCTCCGCAGCGCACGCACCTGTCATCTCCCCATCAGCTGTACTTGTGTAGTTGTGTCAGAGTATAATAGGTTTGTCGCATTTTTTTTTTTTTAGAGAATAATACGTAGATTACAGCTGGGCATTTGCATTTGAGTGAGCGAGCAACAGAATCCCCATTCGTCTTTGGATAAGGGAGTGTCTAGCATGGTAGTCCATCTCGCTAGTGTTTGTTCAGCATGTCTATTGTTAATGCTGGGCCGCGCTGTATGGTTTAGTTATAAGACGCTGGTGTGTAGGCACTGTGAGTAGTACCTGCAGCGCATTGTGTGTGGGGGGTTCCTGGGAAATGTATGATATAAGTTCTTGACCGCTGATCGTAGTTTAATGAATGTAAAAAGCATTAATGGCGTGAGTCCCATCTGGCAGTGCATTCGATTAATCCACAAATTGACCACTGTGGAACAGGTCCCCCATTTTGCCCAGTATTTCCTGCGCTTTTTGATCTTACGTCACTGATAGCTCTGGGTGGTGCGGTAATGGAAGGGCAGGAGCATATATTGGGAGCTTACGAGCTAGACCCCATAATGTGCGGCACGCTGCTATAGTGCTGTGTACTAGGTTTATCATGGATTGTGTGACACCCTGTCTTTTTACTGGTACGAGGGCAGCTAGTGGAGTTGGTGTGCGTTGTCTGTTTCTATGGCAATATGTGGAAGATAGTGGTGTGGGTGTACCCAGTAATGTGCGTATTATGCTTGGGTGCAAAAGTATTAAAGTTGCAGGTCTGGGGCTCTGAAACCACCCTGAGCGCATGGATGTGCGAGTTCTTTCCACCGACTCTTGGTTGCCGGCCTGCCCACGTGCGTGCGTTCATATATGAACGCAGTTTCAGAAGGAACTGTTGTGATAGGTATGTTGATAAATAAATACAGGAATCGCAGTAATATAATTGTTTTTTGAATCGCTATTCCATCTGCTAGTGTCAACGGCAGTCAGATCCACCTGGCCACTTGACTTGCTAGTTTTGTATGGGCTTTCCCATGATTCTCAGGGACCACCTGATCTGGGTCTCTATATATCCAGATGCCTAGATATTTGACCGGATCGGTTTGCCACTGTAGGGGGAAATCTAGCCGGAATTGCTGTGTGCAGGGTGTCAATGGGATCACCACTGATTTAGGCCGATTTATACTTAGTCTGGGATATCGTTCAAAGCGTGTATACTCTCTTATTAGTGGGTTTAGATTGTTTGCCGGATGTCAGATATACACAACCATGACATCTGCATATAATGAGATGTTAATGGGTCGTAGACGAAACCGCAGCGCTGTGTTCGCATACGTTTGTTGCATTTTACAAGCCAGTGGTTCAAGAGCTAATGTGAACAATAGTGGTGACAAGTGGCACCCTTGACTGGTCCCTCTGTGGATATGCAGTGTTGCCATTAATGAAAACCCTGTCAACTGAGACGCCGGTCAGAAACGCCAGAACGCCATTCGGTCCAGAGGCCGGAGTAGGCTGCCACGAGGGAGCTGCGAGCCGTCGTACGGAGTGGGGTGCGGGCTGGGACTACCACAGCAATTCTCCCCCGGCGCTGCAGAGGTTGCAGAGGCTGCAGGGATAAACTAGCGCGGCGGAGGTTATCGCGCATCTCTCCCGTTCTCGCACCTTCACCCGACCGGGAGGCAGCACGGACCAGCAACAGCCCTCACGCCGTGGAGGCATTGTAGAGGTAACCCGCACCCGCCTGCACCCGCGCCTGTACTTGCCCGTACTTGCATCTGCACCCACTCCTATACTCCCGACCGGGAACGGACCCACACCCGGAAAGGACCCGCCTGCCTGCACCCGCGCCTATACTTGCCTGTACTTGCACCTGCACTCACTCCTACACCCCGACCCGGATTAGACCCGCGCCGGAGCAGCGGGAGAGTCACGCTGAGTGTGTTGAGTGCTGAAGCTGCGGTGGGGCTGCAGCGGGGCTGTGAGGTCGGCCCCCTTTCAATCTGCCTCGGTCTCTCCGCCGCTAAGCCGCTAAGAAATCCAAATGCTTGGCAGAAAAGAGGCAAGGCAAGGCAATTGAGCAACTGACTGAGCGCTACGCTCATACAGTACTGAAGGATCCTGTAGAGGGGGGGAAAGCTGTGAGCGCGGCAGCCGATAGAGGCGCCGCGAAGTAAGAGCCCCGGGGCTCGGCTGACAGGTAGTCTGACTAGGTACGACTGACCAGGGGCCCCCCCTGCGTGCTCCGCTCGCAAGCGAACCAGGCTCACCCCCAAACGACATCTCCGCAGCCCTCCACTGACCCACCTGACTCCCCTTTGACTCCTCAGACCCCGTGGAAGCCTCCCCCTAGCACAAGCAATATCTCGAGGGGGCGCAGAAACAGGGGCACAGGTCACTGCTCTTGAACTGCTCCACCATCATCACCAATCATCACCCATCATTCCACCACTCAGTAAGAGCGGGGAGCCGCGGTGAGAGACTAAGAGAGCAGAGCGGAATGAGGTCTGGAAAGATCAGGGGCTCACCGGAAGCTAATATCAAGCAATAAAGCAAAGTCGAAAAAGGGGAGCAAGAAAAGAGTCACCGATGGACCAACATCCCTAGGAATGGAGCAGAATATTCTCTCCTTAACTGAGTCACCATTGGTTCTGGCCAGTACTGCAGCAAAACAGGGGCACTCAAAGGTCCTGCTCCAAGTGTCACCGGCTACCGAGTCTCTCAATAGGAAAAAGCTTCACCAACCTAAAATCTACACAAAGTTCGAGTTCCTAAAGGACGCAGGGTCAGCCATTTTCTCAAGCAACTCCAGGGGCTGCAATCCCCGCTGTCACCCCTTACCGCTGCTGGGAAAATGTGCATCACTGCGCGACACTACCACAAGCGCCGAAAGCACCCTGGCCCAGGGAACCTTCATGGCCACGGTTGATTTTCATCAAGGTGGCACTCCAAAGCACAGGTCCACAAGTGCAAGCGCATCACTCGAGCTTCTAGAGTCTTCACCTGTATTAGGAAAGTCCCCTGACTTTACCTGCAAACAGCAGCTATCACCTGCCCACTTAGCTAGCTGTACTTCAAAACACCCATCGGAGGAGACCATCACCAACCCAAAACCCACCTCAGAGGCGAAAGAAGTAGACAAACTCAAAAACCTGGACCCCCTAGACAGTTGCTCGAGTGCGGGCGAAGTAGGGGCTGGTCCACAGCCTCCAACAACTACAAACACACAAACTCTGGCCACTCCCAAGGATATCCAAATAGACCAGGGCGGACATTTCAGGAGCCCCAATAATAGTATCTCCATCAAAGCCCAGTTGGCTGGCACAGGCACCTCACCACTCACAGAATCGGGCAATTATGCCTCAGCACCAAGTCTCTCGTGCAGCGCAGCACTTATCGCGGCATCCAGCCAACAGAAGTCCAGTCAACACAACTCTAGCTGGGAAGCTGAATGCAGGGCCACACCGTCTTACCCAGATGCACAAGGGCGAGAGGACATGTCAACAACCAACAACCTAGACCATAAAAACCTGTTTTCCCTCAACTCTCTTTTGGTCGATAACAACATCACCAACACTGCCCCAACTGCGAATCTCCAATTTGCAAATGAGAGAGAGCAGGGAAAAGATCACAACACCGGAGCAAATGAGAGAGAGCCAGGGAAAGATTACAACACCGGAGCCTGGACCTCCATTCTAAATACAATTCAGTTAGCCGTAGAAGCTATGCAATATCAATCGGACAAAATGGATCTCCAACTTAACCTCCTCAACACACTGGCAGTCTTCACTGCGGGGATTGACAACAAGTTAGGTAACCTGAACACCTTGATACAAAGAGCACAAACAAACACCTACTTAAGCTGCAACTGCAATCAGGCAGTAGACAAACTAGCTACACTGCCTTCAATGCTAACAGATCTAATAGTGGACATAAAGTCGCTGCACAAAGGCAAAGCCCTCAAAGAAACGGGCTCCACTAACTCTGCAGAAGGTAACATCAGCAGCAATCCATAGGACACAAACCCAATCGGCCAGGAATCCCTCGCAAACAAGGAACCTACCCAGAAGAGATCCGAGTCCCCAAAAAAACCTAACGCAAAACAACGACAACAAAAAAGAAAAGGACGTAAGCAAAATCTGTCGCCAATTTCAACAAAACTCTTCCCTATATTCTCTGGCATCACCGGAAAACGCATGGAGACTACAAACATGGTCAACCCCTTAGAAGGGGAAATCCCAGTAGTTATCAGCCTAACCCAGCCGCAAAACACAACCAGCAGCCCCCGTTGCATCAGGAAAGACAAGGGCCCCAAGCCCAACCGGCCGCTAACTTACCTGAACACTTAGATACACACACAACATCGGCGACAAGCACTAGCTAGCACACACAGTCCATTGAGTCCTTCGCAAAGCAGAAGCCGGTTACTGAAAGCCAATTGGCAGCCTTGACATCGTCAATCAGGGAAGCCTCTCATCGAATGGCCAATCCCTCCGAGTGCACCAATCAGGTCCATCAAACCTCAGCAGTAACAAAAACATCCATCCCACTGTTCACCAAGGAGGGGGTAAGGGAAAGACCCATAGGCCATACGTCAAGCCGATCGCAAGACGATCAAACTAGGGTCACACTTATGACAACCGTGACTATTCACTCTGCCCACAGCCAATCTGAGCAGTCAAAGACAATCTGGCCACGAGAGACGCAAACAATATTTAAGCAACCAACGCCAACCAAAGCACCAACCCACAGCTTTAACACGGCAAGTGACGGCAGAAATTCAGTAATGTACAAAGCTCCATCCGATTTTGGCGTAGTGGCACACGCCCAAGCTGCAAAAACAAAATGGAAGGCAGACGGTAGCAAAACACATTTAACTGAGGTCCTTATCTTCCACCCGGAATACACATCAAAAGGGCAGCAGGACGTGCTGAACAGAGGCAACATTCTCAAACTGATGAAATGCGTCCCCACCTTGGGGGGGCATAAACTCCAAAGATCTACTTTTGGTTGAATTCTTGCCCGCTCCGAACACAAGCAGCCAGGAGGCGACTAGGACGACCTGGTCCACCAGCAATGTTGTTGACCTAATTGCATCAGAAGCAGCCCAATTTAAGAACTAGGGTATCAAGCTCGTTCCTCTACAAAGACCAGCCTACCCCTCGCCACTCCGCAGAAGAAACAGTTCTGCATCAGCGATGCAACAGGCTAACCCCTGTAGTGTACTAAGGGGTGCGTTGGGAAGATCACCGACAAAAAGGGAGAACAGCACTTGGCAGCAACCACTGGATAGGCTGACAATGACAACTGGCTTGGAGTCAGTACTCACAACAGGGAGGCGCAAATCAGTCCCAAGGAATCATCAGCCTCGTACATCCACCACTGCCAACTCCAAGGGAAACAGTCCGGGGGAATGGGCAGAAGTAAGCACAAAGAAGGCACCTCACTCAAACCACGCACTAGCAAGAGGAACATTGTCCCGAACGATTTTCACATGCCCCGAAGAGGTATGACGCCTTCACCAACTGGGAGAAGACACCAGAGGAAGGGTGCCAGTCTTTGGCATCTGTTCTTGGAACATAAATGGCCTAACCTCCAAAATGGATGACCCGGATTTCATAAAGTATATCTCACAATTTGATATTGTAATGCTGCAGGAAACCTGGCTCTCGAGCACAAAACACATCCCGGGTTTCACCTGCTTCTCAACAGCGGCGGCCAAAACCAACAAATTTGGACATCGGTCAGGAGGTTTGGCGACATATGTATCCACTACATCAATACCTTCGGCGGTCCATCTGGCCCCATCAACCTCCTCAACCTTATCCGTAAAGATCAAGTTACAGTTGGGAACCAAAGAGGAAGAAGTCTGCTTTGTCAATGTATATGTTCAACCCAAAAACAGAGCCAAAGACTCAAGGAACATCTTGAACCAACTGGCGGAGCACGCCACCCAATCGGAGAACCCACTCCTTTTCTTGTCGGGGGACTTCAATCAAAACTTACTTGGCTCATCACTAGATGACGAGGCTCTGGCTCTTAATACAATCTACAGTATACCAGCACAAAGCTACCCTGCAAACCGGAGAAAGCGTCAAAATAACGCTCTTCTCCAAGACTTAGAACATCAAAATCTCCGGGCACTAAACGGCAGATTTCTGACTGACTCCCCCCCAGTAGCTTCTTTCTACTCTCACAGAGCCAGTTCCATTTTGGACTACACTTTCGCCAGTCTGGCACTATTTCCATACATCCAGGAATTCAGAATGGGGGAATAGGGGGAAAGTGACCATCGCCCTCAGGAAAGCCAGCTGACAGCAAGGACGCAAATTGTAATTAGGCCTGACAACATACTGGGGGAGATTTATACAATCAATCTAAGGAAAATCAAATGTTCACCAACCAACACAACCACCTTGGCTGAAACTGCCCTCCAACTGTACAATACACACACATCAGATGCAGCTGGGTTCATTTCGCACTGGGAGCAATACACAGACTCACTGGTAAACAAACTGGCAAGAAAGACAGCTCCTAAAGGCAACCATAATACAGAGCACAGCAGAACCAGCCTAAAGAAGGGACAAAGAACACAACTACGCTCACAAAAAAAGCTGTAAATCTATCCTTACGGAGGTTAAGAGCAGAGCCCCAAAATGAACAACTCCGAGTCACACTGAAAAAACAAAGGGCTGAGCTCAAACACACAAAATGGGAAATAAAAAAAGACGCAGAAAACGAAGGCTGGGCAAAACTCCTATATGACTCCAAAAGCAACAATAGTGCCCGTTTTTGGCAATCAGTAAATAAGATCCTACGCCCAGACCACAAGGACCTCGGTTCACACATTGGGGAAGATCAGTGGATTAACTACCTCGGTAGTCACTTCAACGATCCCTTGGGACAGACAGGGGCACAAAGAAGTACCAACGCAGAGCAAGCACTCGCAACGATCATGTCAACGCCGACAAACTTGGGAGACCAACTCCAACCCAGTGTTACTCTGGCACAATCAGCAGCCCAGCAAATAGTCCTAGTAAAAAACAGATTAGTAAGGGCAGGAAAGAAGGCGCTCCAGGTCCTAATGGCATCCCGCCAGCCCTGTTCAAGGAGAAAGACACAGAATGGGCCACCATACTACAACCGTTATTCACAGAAGTCAGACTCCTAAACAGAATCCCAGACTCTTGGAGAGGATCGACGATTGTCCCCATACATAAAAAGGGAGACAAAACAGTCCCCGATAACTATCGCTTAATAGCCCTCATTGACAACGATGCCAAATACTTCGCTGGAATAATCTTAGAGGAGACTGTGACATGGGCGGACTCAAGCAGATTATACCTTGGAACCAGACGGGTTTCCGGAAAAAAAACGGAACCACCACCAACATCCTGGCAATCTCGCTGATTATTGACGGAGCTAAAACAAAAAAACTGCCGCTGCACTTGTGCTACATCGATTTCACCGCATCCTTTGATAACATCGAGAGAGACATGCTGTGTCAGAAACTTGCACAATGGGGAATACCCTCAATCGCTTCTTAATATGCTGAAGTTACTTCACTATGATACCTGGGTGCAGGTGAAGCTGGGAAGCGGGACCCATCTGTCTTCCAAAGTTCGCACGACCAAAGGGCTAAAACAAGGGTGCGTGTTGGCCCCGACTTTGTTCAATCTGTTTATGGCAGATTTATCAGGCCGACTCGACACATGTAACTCCCACTCTCCGAGGCTGGGAGGAAAAACCCTAAGTAATCTATTATACGCGGATGACGTGGTACTTCTTAGCCACACACATATTGGCCTCCAGAATTTGCTGATCGAAATGCACAGTTACGCAACGGAAAATAACCTAAAAATCAATCTAAGTAAAACGCGTACGATGTCGATCAATACCAGGAATAAACACCAGAAGCCCTGGACTCTGGGCGGCCAAAAAATATAGTCTTCACATGAATATGAATACTTGGGACTTATCTTTGACACCGAAGGCTCATTCGTCCGGCAGATGGAGGAAACCAAAAGAAGAGGGGCCTTGATTGCGATCACACTGAAAAATTCAGCAAACCAACTATTGGGGCCGACCCTGACACCATATTTAAAAGTCATCCAGGCTAAATTGCTCCCCTCAATTTCCTACGGCAGCGAGGCACTACGAAGAAGAGACTCCAGGAACCTAGATAACATCCAGGTAAAAGCATTCAGAACTCTGTTCTCACTTCCGTCTTACACTTCGCCTGCCCAAATAAGGCTTGAGTTTGGCCTAAAAAAACAAGACCTTGCAAGACAAGGAGCTTTCATTATCTGCTGCCACAAACTCCGCTCTGCCTCTAAAGACACCCTAAATGCGATGCTGTGGCAAGACATACAAAGCAGGGATGAATCTCAGGCACGCTCCTACTTGAAGGCAGCTTTGGGGGCTGTCAAGGCAACCACACTTTGGGACATGCAACTGGGGTACAACCCTTTTAAAAAAGTGGTTTGGAAAAACATAAAAACTCTTTCTCTAATAGAGGACAAGGCCGCTTTTGCAAAAAGAAACCATGCGTGGATGATATTAAACACGTATAAATCCCTGACACCTCAACCTTACTTCAGCCAGGGCTATCCAAAAATCACAAAACTGAAGTTTTTGAAATATAGATTAGGGATCCTGCCCAGCAGAGAGCACCAACCACCACGGCTCAGGAGCAATGGTCATGAAGTCTGTCCGCTCTGCAATCTAGCAACCGGAGACATACTCCACATGACCTGTCTCTGTGAAGAGCTCCGACAAGTCCGCCGACAGTTATTAAGGGACCAGTTCAAGCAGATAGGGACCAGCACGCAAAGGCAGGCTGTGCTTGCATGCTTGAACCCTGTAAATACAAAACTGAACTGTAGATACGTCAAGTTTCTGACTACGATAGAACAAAGACTGCAAAACATACAACTGGCGGCAACTTTTGGCTCTGGCACCTAACGGACGAACCTTGGGCTACAAAAGCCTAGCCCGCCCCGGCTCAGGGAATACTGCTCGACAACTACCCTCGGTCTCTCACCGCATGGTCTCTGATAAGGACGACTATACAGACTATATTCTTTTATCACATTTTAAGAAATTGTTTTAAATGCAGCGATTGTACGTTTTTTAATTAACTATACATAATAAAATGTACTATTTACTGTCAGCTGGTTCAGTATATAGTAATTGGTTCCAACGGAGGAATGTTTGTGGGAATCCTATTTTGCGGAGGACTGTGATCATAAATGTTCTGCTTTGGCCGCATCTAACAGAGCAGTAGATGCAGGGACCAGAAAGTTACGGGAATAGCAACCACAATCTACTTCTGGTGTCTGCACCCTCTCTATGGCTCCCTTGGCAAAAAGAGCTGTTACTTACTTGCAGAGTAAGGGAAAGATGATCCTCCCACAACCGTTTGTGAGTTGGTGGCATGGAGGGAGGGGGTTGTCACAAAGGTAAGGGAGTAGCAGGTAGCCCTTTTGGACGATTAGAAAAACCCACCTGTCCGATGGTAGAGACTGGCAAGTGATGGCGAATTCCGCCAGCAACTGGATGCCCACAGTGGGAATGAGGCAGATTAGGAGGGTTAGGAGTCTGCAGCTTCCGGTAGGGGGTGGCATTGAACGGATGCCATCTAAGGGCATGTCCATAATAGAGGATTGGATATCCCCCAAAAAGACAGTCATCCTCAACAAGGAATGGCGTCTCAAGGACACCATCGATGAAATTGCTCTGCCCAGAGAGTCAGTCATGTCAAGCCTTCAATGGATAGTGAACTTCACTGCATCTCTCCCATCGGCAACAGCCTGAGAGAACAGCCCGAGCCTCCTCCAGGAGCGTTGGCAGCACCTGCGCAACCATGTTCCACAGAGCGTGGGAATAAAGGCCCAAAAGGCATGCGTGTTCATGGACCGTAATGCCAGACTGGCAGAAGAAAACATCTACTTCTCCAGAGAGTCCAGCCTCTTGTATTCCCTATCCAGGAAAGCTTTAGGGAATGCACCTTGGGATGTTGATGCTTGGACTACTAAGCACTCCGGGGTAGGGTGTTGGGTGAGGAAGTTCTGTAGGGAGGAATCCGGGTAGCAGCGCTTCTGTCAAAAGGTTAGTCTTGGCTGCCACTGAGGGCAAATGAAGGTCGAGGAGCTCAGCTGCCCTCCGCCTCACTATTGTATAAGAAGCTCCCTCCTCCGTAGCCACGGTACAGGAAGAAAGCATACCAGTAGCTGGAGAAGTAACCAGTTGCTGGCTCTCTCACACCAGTCCATGTTAGGGTTTTCTTCATGTGGCTGGTATTTTGCAGTGGCTGGTATTTTGCAGTGTCCAGCGACTCCTCCCATTCCTCCCTGAATCCTAACCCAAGGGCATAGGGATCAGGCACCAATCTAGGATGCAAGGCTCCTATCAGTCGGACAAGGAGAAGTCGTAGATCTCCTCGACGGCTTCTTCTTGTGTTGAGACTTACCCTAATGTCGAGGATTTGGAGTGGGACTAGGATCTCTGACTCCACGACCACTCTCGGGTCCTTCCCCTTGACCAGGACCTCAACTGTAGCAGCGCCATCCGCCGAGTCAACATGAGGTTGAGTGACAGCTCCCGCAATGCCTTAGGATTCATGGTGCGGCAGTGGGAGCATGACTTCGGGTCGTGGTTGCACTCGAGACATCACATGCATACAAGATGTGGATCCATCACGGACATCGGCCGATGACAGGCTCTGCAGGTCTTGAAGCAGGCTTTCCTAGAGGACATCTCTGCCACACCAGGAGGAAAAAATTCTAAAAGTGCAGACATGTCAAAAAATTCCAGTCAAATAGTGAGTGAAGGGGTAGCTCTTCTCCAGATTGACGCTGGCTGGCATGAAAAGAAAGGACATGAGGTCAGCATGCCTAGGTACCGGCTATATAGGTGCTGAGGACATCATTTCTGAGGACAACGCACGTGGAGCCAAACAACGCCGCCTACCGGGGGTACTGCTTATGAAAAATCTTCCAGATTCAGCCTGACACCTGGGAAATTCAAAGGTAAGGAATCTACCGCTAGAAGTCTCTATCAGAACCTGCTATGATGCCTGGACTTCATCTGCTTTTTAGTAAAGAGTAATGACTGGTGACACACAATCTGTGGAGAAAAGAAATTGGGTATCATGGTAAGGATAATTATTGTTAAACTGTGAGCACTTGCTGTAAAATTGGAACTGAGCAAATAAATACCAGCATCAACTGCATCTTTCTCTACCTCTTGTCAATTGGGTATCAATTTTGTGAACAGCAGAACACGATAATTTTTATTTATTTATTAATTTCTTGAAGTACAGTATTCACTATACTTGCACTAAAACTTTAGATGGTGGATATACTAACAGGCCTAGTCAAGAGGCCAGATTGTTACAATGTTAATCATGTTGCAGCAAAAGTAGTCACAACTGGTCACCTTGCAGAGGAAATAAACATTAAATTACTGCTAAATCCAACAACGTTAATGTGTGTTGTGTGAAGAAAAAGTATTTGACTCATTGCTTTAACAAGAGGTACTCATAATATAGTCAGAGGCAGCATAAATACAGCTCCTGTTGTCTGGCACTCCGAAGTGAATCAGGTATTTGATCAAGAGGTATTTCAAGGTGTAAAGCCTCTATAAGGAAATTGTGCCCTCTAAGAATCTGCTCTGGTGCCAACAGCTCATTTTCACTGTGTGGTAATTTCATAATGCACGACTGCTAACTATACGTAGCTTTTGCGATAGTTCAGATCTGACATTAAAAAAAAATACAGAGAAAGGTTGGTTCTAAGATATGAATGTTTTTGCAGAAGGTATGTTTTTCATTTTTATATTTCATTTCAGTGCCCATCTGACCACTCGAGTAATGTACAATAGAATGTTAACTTTCAGAATTAACATTATCACACTTGCACAAGTAACATAAGTACTGTGGATCTTTTTTTATTGAATATTCAGGTAAATATTTCACATTAATACAGGCTACGCAAAGTAGAGTCACTGTACGACATTGCATTTTCTCAACTTTTTTAAGCCTGTAAATAAACTGACATGGTTTAACCAGCGCAAAGTTGGAACCATGTAACCTAGTTCGCTGCTGTATACAATAAAATGTCAGTACTGTCTAGCCAAAAAACACTCCAACAGTCCAAAATGGCCAAACTAATCCAGAAATATAATTTAAAGTACAGACAAATTAATGTGGCGTTGAACAGTGGAAAAATCAAATTTCCATTTTATCAGCAGATTCTTTGAACGATTTAGTCACGTCAAAAACATTAAAAAAAAGAAAAATAGTTGAAAACTCTCCAGGGTTTTAGCCGAATCAATGATAATCCAAAAAGTTGAAGGTTGACTCTCCAAATATCTAATTGACATATTTTAGGTGCATATTGCCAATATGAGGTGTCCATGTTCCAGCCCATACCTGTGGATGAAAACAGGCGTCAGATAAAAGAAATTATATATTAGGAAAGGGCTACAATTTAACATATACTTTTAACATGGACTGCATTCATCAGCGACTATAATTTTTTAAGAAAACAATGTAAATCAGGAAAGCTTACTCACCTATGGAATGTGTGCTATTCCTGGCCCTCCACGGTCAACTTGTGAAAGTCTTGCACAACTAGAACTGGAAAAACATTTGAGGATAGGGGACACCCTGAGGACCACTTGACTGTAACCCCCCCCCCCCCCGCCCCCCAGAGAGCATAACTACTGTTCCAAATGTGGATATGAGGAACAACTAGTATGCCCATTTAAGGAAAGGAAATAAAAGCTTCTCAGCCACCCTCCTCTGTCATAAAGGTTTTGTAACTCCACTTTGGCCATAATTTGTCAAATTCCCATAATTAGAAGTTCTTCATTTCCAAGGGAAGTGGGAGAGTCACAAGAGTATCTGCAGTTATTACAAATTGTTATAGGTAAGAATGTTCATATGATGGAACATATATAGAGTCACAAGCTCCATTTATAAAAGCAGTTGAGTCTCTAGGTCAGGATACGCTCCTGGGTGATGGTCAGCTCTACACATCTGAATACCGTAACAGAATGCAGTGTAATCTAGGAGTCTTGTGAACAGGAAGCATACTTCCTCGCGATGTTTGACGACAGCTGTTCGACCTATATTTAACTATAGACAGCTGCATTCACATCCATCTGTTATGCTACAAAGATATTAAAGATCAACTACTTATGTGATTCCCAGATGTCAGCAGAAGGAGCATGCTGCGCAACTACGAAGATGAGTGTCTGATTTTATTATGTATATAAAATATTAGATGCACAGCTAGGTTTTTCTCAACTCTGGGTTAGCATAGGTATGCAGTTCTCTG
Organism: Lissotriton helveticus; assembly: GCF_964261635.1. Lineage (NCBI taxonomy): Eukaryota > Metazoa > Chordata > Amphibia > Caudata > Salamandridae > Lissotriton > Lissotriton helveticus. Next base: position 834,292,150 of record NC_136068.1, read on the forward strand.
CTATGATTTCTCATAGCGGTGTATAATTTTTGGTTAAGACTATGCAACATTTAAGAATTGCGATACAAAAGGGGATGATGGACGGAGCGTTCGAGCAAATCAAACACTCACCCTCAGTCAACTGATCTGGGTTTAATCCATCACCATTCTTTAGCTCACTCAGCCACCCCAGTTCAGACATGGCCATATACAAATCAGTCTGACCTTGTGCCTCATGGGAACAGTCCAGCTCGAAATGCCAACTGACTGGGGGTGAGTGTTTGATTTGCTCAAACGCTCCGTCCATCATCCCCTTTTGTATCGCTTTGTTCGCCCTAAGTGTGGCAGGGTATGCTCAGACGTGAGTCCCTTGCTCACTTGGCCACTGGATTCAAGATAGCCTGGCTGATGAGGATTATGAATCCGAAACCGGTCCCAGGATGCTTGTTTTCAGTCCAGGGAAGACATGGCTTGGCAGTTCGGGCTGGACTGTTCCCATGAGGCACAGGGTCAGACTGATTTGCATATGGCCATGTCTGAAATGGGGTGGCTGAGTGAGCTAAAGAATGGTGATGGATTAAACCCAGATCAGTTGACTGGGGGTGAGTGTTTGATTTGCTCAAACGCTCCGTCCATCATCCCCTTTTGTATCACATTTAAGAATTGCTACATAAAGTATGCACATTTTTGTAGAAACTCACAAAGGAAAATGTACGTGTGGAGCTGTCTGTCACTGTAGCCCTTAAATGGTGCATGGCACTGTTAACAACAAGGCACTTTCACAGGAGATGCATGTCGCACAAGTTACTTACCTTCGGTAACGATATATCTGTAAGAAACAGTAGTTAGTGTTAGATTCCTCATCTTAGAATATCCCCAGGCGTCAGACTGGATCCGGAAAGTTTTGCGTAGCAGTACCCCTGTGCGTCGGTAGGCGTCGTCTGCGGCTCCGTGTCCGTCGTTGGCATCGTGGTCGCCGGGATGACGTTGGAGTACTTAGACGCCGCCTTCGCGCGCTGACATCAGTTCTTGTACATAGCTTTCCGCACCAGGAACGCAGAGCCATGCCAGAGACCGACACTGGTGCCATAAAACTAGGGCCCTCGAAGGGAAATACCTTAACCCTAGATATCGGTCTGCAAAACGGGGAGGATGGGTGGGGCGGTAAGGAAACTAACGCTAACTACTGTTTCTTACAGATATATCGTTACCGAAGTTAAGTAACTTGTGCATCTGAAAGAAACAGGTTAGTGTTAGATTCCTTACCTTAGAATAGATACCCCAGCAATACCAACCCCGGTGGTGGGTCTGCGGACCAAGATCACACCAGAAAGTCCTGGAGAACGGAACAGCCATCTCTCCGGACTTGGCTGTCCAGGCAGTAGTGTCTAGCAAACGTGTGCAGCGAGGCCCACGTAGCTGCATGACATATGTCCTGCAAGGGGACTCCCCAACCCAGGGCAGAAGTAGCCGCTGTGGCCCGAGTAGAATGGGCCCTCAGCCCAAACGGGAGCTTCTTCTTAGCCAAGGAATAACAGACCTTGATGCACAACACGACCCACCGAGAGATGGTCCTTTTGTGCACCGCCCGTACCTTCTTCGCGCCCACGTAACCAAAAAAGAGATGGTCATCCACCCGGAACTGGCGTGTGTGATCAAGATAGAAGGAGAGCACACGTTTTGGGTCCAGACGGTGGAGCCTCTCTTCCTCTTTCGAGGGATGCAGAGGCGGAAAGAAGGTGGGCAAGGTGATGGACTGCCCGATGTGAAAGGCTGTAACCACCTTGGGCAGGAAAGAAGGACCCGTTCTTAACAACCTTTTCCTGATGGACAGAAAGTAAAGGAGGTTTAGAAGATTGAGCCTGGAGCTCACTCACTCTCCGCGTAGAGGTTAGGCCAACCAGGAATGCAGTCTTAAGAGTCAGAAGACGAAGAGGGCAATTGTGAAGTGTCCCGAAAGGAGCGCACATGGTTCAAGTCCCACTGAGGCATCATGAAAGGAACAGGAGGACACATGTGCCTGATGCCCTTCAAGAATCTATTTACAACAGGAGACTTGAAAAGAGAAGGTTGATCAGGAAGCTTCAAGAAGGCAGAAATGCCAGAGGTAGCCCTTAAGAGTGCCCAGAGCAGCACCTTGCCGGGCAAGAGAAAGAAGGAAGGAGATAACCTTTGAAAGGGGGGAAGAGGATCCACAGCCTTTGCTGTGCACCATGCCACAAATTTGTTCCACCTGCAGGCGTATACCGATTTCGTGGAGGGACGCCTGGCTGCCAGAATCACATCACAGACTTCAGGAGGCAAGTCAAATGGCCTCAACTGCCGCCGCTCAATCTCCACGCATGGAGGTGGAGGCTGGACAGGTTCGGGCGGAGGACCGTCCCCTGCTGCTGCGACAGAAGGTCCTCCTGAGTAGGCAGACGAATCGGGGGATGGAATGACATGCTGAATAGCTCGCGATACCAGTATCTTCGTGCCCAGTCCGGAGCCACCAGGATGACTTGGGCCCGGTCCCGCCTGATCTTCTTCAGCACTCTGGGTAGAAGTGGTATAGGCGGAAAGGCGTACAACAGACCGCAGCTCCACTCGTGACGAAAAGATTCGCGGAGCGAGTGCCACCTTGGAAATTCCAACGCGCAGAACTGATGACATTGCGGGTTCTCTTCGGTGGCGAATAGATCTAACCAAGGCTCTCCCCACTGCTGAAAGAGAACTTGCGCCACGTCCGAGTTCAGAAGCCATTCGTGATCCATCATGCACCGGCGGCTGAGTTCGACGGCACTGGCGTTCGGGGAACCTGCTAGGTGTTGAACCACCAGGGTGACGCCCTGGTGTTCCTGCCCCGTCCAGAGGCGCAGAGCCTCATTACAAAGGGGCCACAACCCCATTCCGCCCGGTTTGTTGCAGTACCACATGGCGGTGGTGTTATCCGTAAACACCTGCACTACACTTCCCCGGACAGAGGGAAGGAATGCTTTCAGTGCAAGCCGGATCACCCGCAGCTTCAGAAGGTTGATGTGGAGCCGGGACTCCGCCGGAGACCAGAGGCCTCTGATACCCCGCTCTACCATGTGGCCTCCCCATCCCTGGAGGGACGCATTTGTTACTACTACATGCTCCGGTTGGGGAAGGGAGCGAGATCTGCCGCTGACCCCATCGTGGTTTGTGAGCCACCACTGCAACTCTTTCACAGTGCCCTCCAAGATCCGGACGCAGTATGACAGGTTGCCCTGATGCTGTGCCCACTGAAACTTCAGGTCCCACTGCAGAGCCCGCATTCGCCACCGGGCGTGATGCACCAGAAGGATGCAGGAGGCCATCAGTCCCAGGAGCCGCAGTGTCAACCTGACCGAGACTCTGGATAAAGGCTGAAAGACCGGAATCAGAACCTGAATATCCCGAACCCGCTGTTCGGGGGGGATAAACCCGAAACTGCGCGGAGTCCAGAACCGCTCTGATGAAAAGGAGCCTCTGCGAGGGGCACAGGTGTGACTTCGGCACGTTGATGGAGAACCCCAGCGAGTGCAGGAGGTCGGCGGTAGTCTGGAGGTGGGAGACGACTGTCTGGGGCGAGCCCGCCTTCAACAACCAATCGTCGAGATAGGGGAAGACAAACCCCTAACCTGCGCAGATGAGCTGCGATGACCGCCATCACTTTCGTGAACACCCGTGGGGCGCTGGTAAGGCCGAAGGGGAGCACGGTAAACTGAAAGTGCTCGTGGCCTACCGTGAACCGCAGGTAACGCCGGTGGGCCGGCAGGACGGGGAAGTGGAAATAAGCGTCCTGCAAGTCCAACGCTACCATCCAGTCTTCCGGGTCCAGGGCAGCTAGGACCAGAGCCAAAATCAGCATCTTGAACTTCTCCTTCCGGAGGCCCCCTTTGCCCTTCCTGGGTACCAGAAAGTAGTGGGAATAGCAACCAAGTCCTACTTATGGCCCAGGAACGCGCTCGACGGCCCCCTTGGCCAAGAGGGCCGTAACTTCCTCCTGCAGAAGTATCAAGTGATCCCCCAACATGCGGTGGTACTGCGGTGGCATGGCTGGAGGGGTCGCCTCGAAGGGGAGGGAGTAGCCCCTCGGACGATTTGCAGCACCCACCTGTCCGAGGTGATGGAGCGCCAGTGGAGGAGGTGATGGCGAACCCTGCCCCCCACTGGTGTCGAATGGGCCTGAAAACTCGGAGTATTTTGAGGCAGATGCTGCGGGGGCGGGTGTGGACTGACCCTGCCGGTGTCCCCCGGCACCGCCACGGCGGTTACCGCGTTGAGGTTTGTTCTGCGGCCTGTGGCTAGCTGTACGTGTGGGGGCGCCCCTTCCTTGGCCACGAAAGGGGCGGAAGTCTGCTGGCGTTGGCTGAGGCCCAAGGACTTGGCCGTAGCCCTGGTGTCCTTGAAACGCTCCAGCGCGTTGTCCGCCTTGTCGCCAAAGAGGCGACGGCCATCAAAGGGCATGTCCATAAGAGAGGCTTGGACATCTTGAAAAGTTGGCGGACCTCAGCCAGGCGTGGCGGCGAACCGCCGTCATTGCAATCACCCTGCCTAGCGAGTCCATGGTATCCAGTCCACACCGAATAGAATATCGTGCTGCATCCCTTCCCTGGGCAAGCTTTGCCTGGACCTCCGCCGGGCACTATGGCAGCACTTCCGCAACCGTATTTTACAAAGAGTGGGAGTAACGGCCCAAAAGGCAGGCGCTGATGACAGACCGCAACCCCAAACTTAGTGAGGAAAACAGCTTCTTACCGAACTGGTCGTACCTTTTGGATTCCCGATCCGGAGGGGCGGTCGGGAATGCGGTCTGGGAAGTTGAGGTCTGGATCACCAGGCTCTCAGGGGTGGGGTTAACAGACAGGAAACTGGGGTAGATCCTGAGCCGGGCGGTGGCTTCGGGCCACGTTCCGATCTACAGAGAGGCCTGTAGAGGGCTTGGACCAGGTGCCCAACAGAACGTCAGTGAGGGCTTCATTGAACGGCAGGAGAGGCTCAGAAACCTTGCCTGCGGTTTGAGCACCTCAGTGAGGAGGTTAGTCCTCATTGCCGCGACTGGGAGCTCAAGAAGCAAGGCCTTGGTTGCCCTAGTCAACACCACGCTGTAAGCAGCCCCCTCCTCCGTAGCCACGGTAGGAGGGGAGTCAAAACCAGTGTCGGGTGAAGTATCCAGACCACTGGCCTCCCCCAGTTCGTCTGCCCAGTCCTGGCTCAACTGGCACTGCAGTGCCAGAGGGTCCTCAGACCCCTCCCAATCCCCCTCGTCATCCATCTCCTGAAGGTCAGGAAGAAATGATGGAGCCGGGTCGTCGGTGAAGGGCTCACTGATCGGTGTCGAAAACGGCACGGGCGGCGCCGGTTCGAAGCTGGATCCGGACTGGGGATCGGGGCCGCTGCCCGAGGATGGCACCGGGGGGCGACACCCCTGGTGACGACGTCGGCAGAGGGGTCATAAGGTCGACTGGTGTCGTGACGGATCCAGGCCTGAATCCTGAGGAACCCTGCGGCGTCGGGACCTAAGTCGTCGACGGCACCGAAGCACCCGACGGCGCCGGGCCGAAGCTGCCGGCTCGCTTGGGCTCTTAGACGGGTCCGCGGGGCCTGAAGGCACCTCTGCGGGACCTGATGGAGGGAAGCGCGACCTCATGGCCATGAGGAAGGCGCTGATCTCCTCCGGTGTCGCGTTCAGCCCATGGACCGGCGCGTATGGAGCTGGACGCGGCGCTTGTGGCTCCAGCCGAGCCGCGTGGGCGGTGTCGCCCGAACCCCCGGCCGCGCGAGCGTCGGGGGGAGTCAGAAGAGCGATGTCGCTTCTTCGACTTCTAGTGCCTCGACTTACCTGAGGACTTGGAGCAGGACAAGTGGTATCGACTCCCCGAGCAGTGATGACTGTGGCCCTGCGACCGGTCCCTCGACCTCCTCCTGGACCGGGACCTCGAGCGGCACGAGGCCGACTGCCGGATCTCGAGGAGCTTACGGGACCACTGCCCCTAGCCTTCGACATCAAGGCCCGGCAGTTGGGGCACAACTTGTCATCATGGTCAGCCCCGAGGCAATAAAGGCACCAACGGTGGGGGTCGGTAACCGACATCAGTCGGTTACAGTCGTCGCAGGGTTTGAACCCGGGCATCCCTATCGGCACCGGAGTCGAGAATCGGTCCGAGAAGATCCAAAATAGATCGAAAAAGTTAGTAAAAAAGTGACTAGGAGTACTGCTCTTCCCAGATCCGACGTCAGCGCGCGAGGGCGGCCTCTAAGTACTCCGACAACACCATCCCGGCGACCACGACAACGGACGCGGAGCCGCAGACAACGCCTACTGACGCGCAGGGGTACTGCTACGCAAAACTTTCCGGATCCAGTCTGACGCCTGGGAATATTCCACGGTAAGGAATCTAACACTAACCAGTTTCTTTCAGATATGTTTGTTGAGTGCAAGTGGACAAATGGACCAAAATCTAGGCCAGGAAGCTCCTTATCGTAAAGTATTACAGATGATAAAATAGCAATCCCACTAACACAACAAAGTAGCAATCCTTTGGTAGTTGTGGTATCTTCAGAAGGATTATCACACGGGAATCTCCAGTGGCAAGTGAAAAGAAGTGAAACAGCCTGCTCAATTGTGACATAGCCCCCTCAATCTCTAGGCATGAAGGTGGAGGCTCAAGAGGTTGAGGTGCAAAACCTACCCCTCCAACTGCGAGAGAGATATGCCATAAGTTGGAGAACTGGGGAGAAGAGGGGAAAATGGAGAACACCCACTCCCTCGGCCAGGCTGTTCATAACAGAACATAAGGCAACACACATTTTCTTGAGTTGTACAGGCCCATTACAAGGGTGACACAGAGGGCAAAGATGCATAGTACCACCTCTAGGTATATAGGCGCCACTATTGGCCAGCAAGATGACGCTGACTTAGGCTGTTAATCATCGTATTCAAAAAATAGTTGACAACCAACCAAATGCTGCTGGCATAAGCCATGCCCACAGTTTAGGTGCGTCCTGGCAGAGAAGATGAAAGCCCGCTCTGCCGTACTTGTTTAAGTACCAGGCTGCCTCACCTTTCCAATATTACCCAGGCATCATATTCGATCTGGAAACTTTTCATAAGTATCTCTGTACGCCAGTAGGTGGTGCCATGTGGCTTCCCAATGACATGTTCCACTCTGGAAATGACTTGCAGAACGTCCATAGGCGCCACTAATGTGCGCTGACGTCAGTTGCTTCCAGACTGTCTGAGCCCCCAGACACAGAGCCCCAAAAGCAAATTGGTGTGACCAGTGAGAAGATTCCAAGACATGGGATCCTATTAATGTCGAAGGCCACACAGAGAACAGGGAGTATGGGAGGGCCGGTGAGGAATTTGCAGCTAGAGTCTCTACCAGAAAGAGTGTTACAGAAGGTAAGTAGCTTGTTCTTCTGATAGAGACTTCTAGCTGAAGATTCTTCACCTTCTGACTAGATACCAAGGCAGTACCTATTCGGAGAGGTCTGTGGATGGACTCAACCCACAAATTCCTGCAGGACCGAGCGGGCAAAATGTCCCTCTTGGCGAACTAGACTGTCCAGACAACAGTGCTTCGTGAACCTACGGAGGGACACCCAAGTAGCTACCTGGAACATGTCCAGCACATGGACACAACATGCCAAGGCAAGGGTAACAGCTTTGACTCCGGTAGCATGATCAGGCAGTCCTCCCGGAGGCTGCTTTATAGCCAATGCGCAGCAAATATGAATGCAGAGCTCAATCCAGCAACAGATTGTTCTCTTCTGCACAGCCATGCATTTTATCGCTCAAGTAAACCCCACAAGGAGCTGATCATCCACCTGATGTTCTTTGGTAGGATCAATGTAAAAGTTCAGTGCTCTCTTAGGATCCAAGTGTGGAGTATGTCCACCTCCACCGAGAGGTGAGGCAGAGCTTAGAATGCCGGTAAGGTGCTGTTCTGACCAACATGGAACGGTGTCACAGTTTTAGACAAGAAAAATGCCTGGGTCCGCAAGACCAGCTTGTGTAGGAAGAAGGTGGCTAACGGCAGGTTGACAGAGTCTGAAGGTCATACTGTCTTGATGGTGAAAAACCAAGAGGAGCAACTGTGAAGTGGCTTGAAGGGAGTGCACATCAGAAATGTGAGGGAGGACCAATTTAAGGTCCCACAGTAGCATGACAAAGGGATACGGAGGAAACAAATGCAAACCTTTTAAAACGCGTATAACATCTGGGGACTTAACAATGAGGGCTGATGTAGGAAGATGATTTTATATGTTCAGGCTAATGTAAGGGCACACCGTGCAAAAAGTACAGACAACCCATTCTGGTTTACAGAGCTTAAAGAACAAGTTACTTACCTTCGGTAACGATGTATCTGTAAGAGACATATATTAGTTCTAGATTCCTTACCTTATAATTACCTCCAGGCGTCAGACTGGATCCGGAGAATTTTTCTCTCAGCAGTACCCCTGCGCGTCGGTATGTGGCGTCGGTCGACTCCGGGTCCGCCGTCGGCATCGTGTTCGGCAGGATGATGTTGCGGTGTCTACATAGACGCCGCCCATGCGCGAGGACATCAGTTCTGACATGACTTTCCACACCAGAAGCAGAGTCATGCAAGACACTGACCACTGGTGCAAATAACTAGGGCCCTGGGAGGGAGTCCCTATCCCTAGAAGTCAGTTTGCAGAACGGGGAGGATAGGTGGGGCGGTAAGGAATCTATAACTAATATATGACTCTTACAGATACATCGTTACCGAAGGTAAGTAACTTGTTCATCTGAAAGAGACCATTAGTTGTAGATTCCTTACCCTAGAATAGGTACCCCAGCAATGCCAACCACGGAGGTGGGGCTGCGAACTAAGTTCACACCAGAATATCTTGGGCGAACAGAACGGCCAAAAAAGACGTCTCTTCGGACTTGGCTATCCAGGCAATAATGTTTGGTGAATGTGTGCAAGGAGGCCCATGTGGCTACCTGGCAGATGTCAATGAGTGGAACTCCACGTACCAAAGCAGTAGAGGATACTGTCCTGGTAGAGTGGGCGTGCAAACCCACTGGAGGTTCCTTTTTCGCCAATGAACAGCAGATTTTAATGCATAGGACAACCCATCTAGAAATGGAGTGTTTTTGTATGGCCCGGAATTTTTTAGCGCTCACATAACCAACGAACAGTTGATCGTCGACCCGGAAATTTTTAGTGCGGTCAAGGTAGAAAGACAGCGCCCGCTTTGGGTCCAGAGGGTGGTCTCTCCTCCTCTTTGGAAGGGTACTGAGGCGGGAAGAAGGTAGGCACAGTGATGGTCTGACCTATGTGGAAAGAGGTAACCACTTTGGGAAGAAAAGAGCCTAGTGCGAAGGACCACTTTGTCTGGATGGACTGCAATAAAAGGAGGCTTTGAGGATAGAGCTTGAAGCTCACTCACCCTGCGAGCAGAGGTGATGGCGAGCAAGTAGGCAGTCTTCAAAGTAAGAAGTCGAAGAGGACAGTTATGTAATGGCTCGAAGGGAACACACAAAAGGTAAGTAAGGACAAGATTCAAGTCCCATTGTGGCATTACGAAAGGAGAAGGAGGAAAGAAAAGAGTAATGCCCTTTAGGAATCTATTTACAATAGGGGAGAGAAGGCTGATCAGGAAGGCGGAGAAAGGCAGATATTTTGCTGAGAGGTAGCCTTTAAGAGTGCCCAAGGCAGAGCCCTGCTGGGCTAAAGAAAGGATGAACAAGAGGACCTCAGAAAGAGGGACAGAGAGGGGATCCACAGTTTTTGCTGTGCACCACGCCACAAACTTGTTCCATCTACATGCGTATACCGATTTAGTGGAGGAACACCTGGCTGCCAAGATGACATTACATACTTCGGGAGGAAGGTTGAAAACTGTCAACTGTCGCAGCTCAATCGGAGCAGTTCTGAATACAGCACAGTTTCGGGATAATCCTCCATAGCATAGAGTCTGGGATATTTGGGCTATGATACCGAAGTTTCAGCCTCTTTCCCAGATTTCGGTGAGATTGCTGGTGGATCATGCCAGGTGGCATATGCGTCCTGCAAGTCCAATGCTACCATCCAGTCTCCAGGGTCAAGGGCAGACAGGACCTGAGCCAAAGTGATTATCCTGAACTTCCCCTTCCGGAGGAAACAGTTGAGGGCCCTGAGGTCTAAGAGAGGACGCAGGCCTTTGTCCTTCTTGGGTACCAGAAATTAGTGGGAGAAGCAACCACTAGGTACTTCTGGCACACTGACCCTTTCAATAGCTCCCTTGGCCAAGAATGCTGAAACTTCCTGGCGGAGAAGGGCCAAGTGATCTTCCGACATGCAATGAAAGGATGGTGGCATGGAGAGAGGGGTAGTCTCTAGGAGGAGGGAGTAGCCCCTTCGGACTACATGCAAAACCCACCTGTCCGACGTGATGTTTTGCCAGTGGGGAAGGTGATGGCTAATTCTGTTGCCCACTGGCCTCTGGTGGCCCTGAAAGGTCGGACTAGGAAGGTTTGGAGGCTGCTGCAGGGGGGTTATGGGTGGACTGGCCGCCCGCTGGCCCCCAGACCCATATCGCTGGGCCCCACGTCCGCGGCCAGGCACAAGCTGGCCAGCTTGCGTGAACCGGTGGCTTGACTGGATCGAACATGGTGGGGCACCCCTTCCGTAGCCACGAAAGGGCCGAAAAGCAGACTGCGTGGAGCGAGAGGTTGCCGCGAGGCCCACGTTCTTGCCGTAGCCCTATAATCCTTGAAACCCTCAAGCGCGGAGTCTGCCGTGTCACCAAAAAGGCAACGACCATCAAAGGGCATGTCCAGTAAGTTGGATTGGACATCCCCAGAAAAAACAGACGTCCTCAACTAGGGGTAGCGCCTCAGGGCTGATGTAGAAACCGTTCGGCCAAGTGAGTCAGCGGTATCCAGCCCATATCGGATTGTGAATTTATGCATCTCTACCCTCTGCCACCGCGCGGGTGAGAACGGCCCAGGCCTCCTCCGGACACTGTGGCGGCACATGCGCAACTGTATCCCACACTGTATGGGTAAAACGGCCCAAGAGGCATGCAGTATTCACCAACCACAACGCTAAGATGGCGGAAGAAAACATCTTTTTCCCAAGGTGGTCAGCATCTTGGATTCCCTCTCTGGAGGAGCAGTAGGGAATGCGCCCTTAGAGGACGAGGCTTGGATCACCAAGCTCTTGTGGGTAGGGTGTTGGGAGACGAAAAGTGGGTTTCCCGGGGCCAGGCCGTGGCATCTGGCAATCATCCTGTCCACAGGAGCCCCTGTGCTGGACTTGGACCAAGTGCCCAGAAGGACATCGGTGAGGGCTTCATTAAAAGGCAGAAGGGGCTCCGAAGAGGCCTGCGCTGGTTGAAGCACCTATGTCAGGAGGTTAGTCCTGACTGTCACAGTAGAAAGCGCCAGGTCCAAGGCCTCAGCAGCCCTAAGCAATATTGCTGCCTTTGAGGCTCCCTCCTCTGTAGCCACAGTAGGAGGGGAGAGCATGCCAAGGTCTGGGGAAGTATCCAGACCACTGGCGTCCCCCAGGTCCGCTCATCAGTCTGGGTCTTCAAGCTGGTCAGCCAAAGGGTCTACAGACCCCTCCCAGTCCTTTTCACCCTCCTCTGGTTGCTATTCAGGCCAGAAAAGACCACCAGGGATGAACAGAGGCACAAACGGGGAAGGTACCGTAAGGTAGACCGTTGTCGTTTCGGATCCAGGCCTCGATCCTTAAGGGGCCTCTGATGACTGGGCAGGAGCTGCTGGCATCGAAGGCCCAGGGCCCGAGCCGAGTTCACGGGGTTCGAAGGCGCGCCGGCGGAGTCGGGCTGACCAAAGATTCTGTGAAGCACTTCGTAGAAAGCTCGAAGCTGGGCAGGGGACGCTCCGGCACCGGGAAAGGAAAGGAAACTCAGAGCCGTCCCTGGAGTGGGCTCTAAAGACTAAGCAAGAGAGCGACAATGCTCTGGTCCCGCGTTGCAGCAGCCGACCGACGGGGAGCAAGTGAAGAGCCGACGCTGCTTCTTCGCCTTCTTCTTGTGCTTCAACGTACCCGAAGACCTCGAAGACTTGGACGACGAATGGTTGTGGTGGCTCCGTGATCGTTCCAGAGACCTTCCTCTCGATCAGGACCTCGAGCGACATGGAGCCGAATGCCGGGCCTCCAACAACTTTCGGGACTGCTCAGGCAAAGACTTCGGGTTCATGGCCCGGCAGTTGGAGCACGACCTCAGGTCGTGGTCAGGCTCCAGGCACCAAAGGCACACAAGGTGGGGGTCTGTAACGAACATTAGGCAGTTACAGGCCTCGCACCGTTGAAACCCGGTCTAACGATGGGACATCTCTCATACAGCAGGAGTCATTAGACTCAAAAAGAAGTCACCAAAAGTCGAGAAAAAGTTTAGTCAAAAAGTGACTAAGGGGTAGCTCTCTCCGGATCTGCACTAGGCTGATGCGGATAAAGATGGCGTTTATGTAGACACTGCAACGTTATTCCTTGCGAACAAGATGACGACGACGGAGTCGACCGACACCACCTACCGACACGCAGGGGTACTGCTAAGAGAAAAATTCTCTGGCTCCAGTCCGACACCTAGGGGTAATTCTAAGGTAAGGAATCTATAACTAATGATCTCTTTCAGATAGGAGGCTGCACACAGAGGCTTGAGGCGGTTCAAATCCCAGAAGGTTGATTTATGAGGAAGGTTCTAAACCATAAACTGAGCAGCAGCTGTGCATGGATGAGGGGGTCTAGTTTCTGGTTGGTGCACACAGATGATTTGTCACAGGAATGTATTATACTTCCCACTTCCTTGCATTGGAAAGAGCTGTGTGCATGCGAAAGGGGAAGGTTCTTAAAACTTAAAGTACAAGAGTTATAATATTACTTGGAAATTATAATTATATTTTGATGTTAGAGTTAGTGTGCTAGGAGAAACATGAGCCTAACAGTAGCATCACAATCTAATTATCATTAATTCTGACACCAAACGTTTGATTCATGCATTTGTTGTTGTGTTTGTTTTTTATTTTCAGTACATTGGTGTATGGTGGTGGCGTGCGAGGGGTTGAAAAGCGGGCATCACGAATGGAAGTGACAAGGTTTATGTAGAGGATCCTCAATAGGCCTGTGCCTCTGGAGGACTAACAAAAGTTAGTCACCTTTCACATGTCAAGCAAAGATGCCGCTTTAAAATTAGTCGAGGCATATTATTGGGAGGGTGAGTATTTGTGTTTATTATCAATCCGATTTGCCCTAAAATGTACACATTAGTCTACAAATGGACATTGCAGACCCTTTAAATAAACAACTACTTGCTCAAATTCGGTGCGTAAACTTTAAACAAGCAGCAGCACCAGCCGGCCAGGGCTGAAGCTGCGGGAGACGGAGGCAGCCACACTGCGTAAGCGGCTTGAAAAAAATTACAGTAAATCAAACTAGCATGGACGGCGTAAAGCGGGTGCAGCAAGAGCCTAGGAGGTTACGCCCGGCATTTTGCTGAAAAACCAGCTCTAGTTAAAAGAAAACAAACAAGCAGATTAAGCGTGGTGCTTGTGAAGCTGGCACAGTGCTGACCGTTAAGGTCTGTTCACAATTAAAACAATCGGCCGCCATTGTCCCGGCTGCGCACGTCGTCCTGCCTACAGTAGGAAAAAAGAAAACAGTGCTTCCAGAATAATAAACACATACCGTGTAACAGAAGTAAAAGGGGCCAGTAGCCATGGGAGGTTACAAGTGAAGAAGAGGCGGTACTACGGAGGGCCCAACAAACCGATTACATAATCAGAAGCCTGCATTTACGAAGGACAGAGACAGAAGACAATGACAAATATGGGTGGAGAGTGGGGGTTCTCTTTCATACTCTACTACAGCAGCTCACCAGAGCAGCGCATGTGGGCTGACTCAGGCTCGACCTAAAAAGCACTATGACACGACAAGCAGTAGCAGCGTCATATCGCTTCTCAACCTCGCCCCCCTACAGATTGCCATTTAAAGTATAGGATTTTGCAGCAAAAGAATGCAACATATTAACAACCTTTAAAATAAATCAATGAAAAAGTTCACACACCAGTCTTTACATTTTCCGAATGTACTTGCCTGCCGCCATAGCTAATGAGACAAAGAGGCAGTTTTAATGAGTAGCTGAAGGGCCATCAGCGGTGAATGGGTTTAAAGGAAGATTAGGGGTCAAGAGAAGCCTGTATGGAACAGACAGCGCCTTGCCTTTGAGAAACATTAATGTTATGTGTGCATGCTGAGATTGTAAAATTCAGCTGCTGGCGTTAAAAGCCAGGTTTATCTTGGAACAATTTCCTAGTTTTGGTTTCACTCAAAATATTGACGCATGAGATCTTCTTCCATGTGGACAGCTCAGCTCCCAGATCTTATCTTAGAGATAGAGGAGATCAGGACGAGGCCCTGAAGCCTGCCATATCATACTTGATATGCTGGGGCGTATGTAGCGAAGAGATGACAGCCCGGTCAGACTAAGTTTGCTGCCATTGGGGTGGAGAGAAGTGCCGTTGTCTAAAGCTGGAAGCTTCTTTCAAAGCTGTGACTGGGTGTAGTCCGTATGGGAGGTTGAAGGCCAAGGGACCTCGCAATCGATGTACTTTCCATGAAGCACTTAAGGGCGAAATCGACTTGCTTCATCAAATTATCCTTCAGCAAGGACAGGATAATGGTGGAAAACCCATAGGCAAGGACCCATGTATGGTGACAGGGCCACAGATGTGCCCATAGCTCTCGTCACAGAGGCCACTGAATCAAAGTCTGAATGGATAATGTGCTGTCTTCCTATCCCTCACTAGTTCTGTGAAACGTGCAGGTAAATGAACTGGCAATTTTGGGACTACAGGGTGAGCCATGACCCACAAGGTGAGTAGAAGGAAGTTTTTTATGGTCGACGTGTGTCGTATCGCCTCCTCGAGGTATTGCGCATGTTTAAAAGCTCATTTGGTAGATAGGTGTATTTTTTCCTGCCGAGTGGGAAGTGAGAGTATAGTTTGCTAAGTTAGGTGAAAGCAGCTGAGCATGCTGTAATTATTGTGTAAATGTGCCTCCATCTAATACATGCCGGGTAGATGGGAAGGTGCGTGCAAATCTGCAGCACTACACAACAAATAGATGCTTACAGTGTAAGCAACATACTCCATTCACAGCATGTGTTGGCTGCAGATACACATGCAATGCATAGACTGTAAATCAGTACTACTCTCGTGGTGGCTCCAGGAATGAGATGGTGTATTTGCCTTAAATAAAGTGTGAAGAATTATTAGTCTAAATAAAGCCTGTTGTCTGGCTTATACATTCACACACCAGTGTTTAGTAAAAGTGTGTGGGCTTGCCCATGTTGCAGCTTTGCAAATGTCTGTTAGCGGGACATTTCCCAATAATGCTATTGATGCTGCTTTTTTCTTGTTGAATGTGCCTTTGTTATTGTAGGTAATATTTACTTTGCTTCCATCTTGCAATTCCTGCTTTTGAGATGGGATTCCCTTTCCTGGGGTTTGAAAATGCCACAATAACTTATGTTTTCCTAAACGATTTTGTTCTTTCCACATAGTACATTAGGGCGCTTTCAACATCTAATAAACAAGTTACTTACCTTCAGTAGCAATATATCTGTAAGATACATTAGTTAGTGATAGATTCCTTACCTTAGAATTACCCCCAGGCGTCAGGCTGGATCCGGAAAGTTTTCATCAGCAGTACCCATGCGCGTCGGAAGGTGGCGTCGTGCGGCTTTGCATCTGTCGTTGGCGTCGTAGTCGCCGAAATAAAGTCGCGGCAGCTAATTCGATGCCGCCCTTGCGTGCTGACGTCAGTTCTGTACATGACTTTCCGCGCCAGGAACGCAGAGCCATGCAAGATACTGACCACTGGTGCATTGAAACTAAGGCCATGAAAGGGATGACCTTAACCCTAGAAATCAGTTCGCAGAACGGGGAGGATGTGTGGGGCGGTAAGGAATCTATCACTAACTAATGTTTCTTACAGATATATCGTTAACGAAGGCAAGTAACTTGTTCATCTGAAAGAAAAACAGTGATAGATTCCTTACCTTAGAATAGATACCCCAGCAATACCAACCCGGGTGGTGGGTCTGCGAACCAAGATCACACCAGGAAGTCCTGTAGAACAGAACGGCCAAAGAAGCCGTCTCTCCGGACTATCCAGGCAATAGTGCTGAGTAAAAGTGTACAGCGAGTGTAGGAAGGTGGATAACTGACTATGGTTACCCCCCCAACTTTTTGCCTAGTGTTTTGCTGGTTTTTGACTTAGTTGGCCTGGGATCCTGCTATTCAGGACCCCAGGCTTCCTGCTCTCTCTGTTAAAATGGACTCCATGTACTTTAGGTGCATTTACCAATTGATACTGGGCCACCTTATCAGTCCCTGTACAGTACACCTTCGGTATCCAGGGCATAGGAGTACCCAGGGACTACCAGGGGCTGAAGCATGTATTATGACACCCCTGGCTGGCCATCTAAATCTGACACAACTGGCTGCATGACAGCTGGGGCAAGGTGGTGTAAACACCCTTTGCTATAGATATAGTATACCTATATCTAACCCTAAAATGGACACATATATTCCTATCAGTCACTCCTATGGAAGGCCTTATCAATCCTGAAGGCAGAGTGCTTGGAATTATGTGAGATGGTGCTCTGGCATGAGCTGAGCCCGTTTGCAGCTTGCGGAACCAAGTCCTAATAGCTGTTCCATGATAACGCTATACCATATACTCTTAAGTGCATGATCAACCTCGCGGTTAAATGCTAACTCTGGTATAACATTATCAAAACATGTACAGTAAGGTGTCATACGATTTGGAAAACTACCCCCTCGCCAATTCTAGCGACAGGGGTAGCATTCCACCCTTCTAGAGGGACACGACATGTATGTAACTGTGAACCCCGGTTAAAGTTAACTCGAGCCACAGCATCACAAAATGGACGCAGCCACCACAGACACAAGTCTGACCTCCTGCTGCTGGGAGTCCTTCCAGCGAGGGTGGCCTGGACAAAGGGTTTCCTGCCTTGGGAGGTGCTAGCACCACCCCAGACAGGATTTTGTGTATTGAGGTAGGGAGGCCTGAAAGGAATGAGACATGCCTGGGGCCCACAAGGTGCCCTGTGCATACACCGGTTCAAACCAGTTGCTGGCGCATCCTTGCCCCAGCTCTGGCGGGAAACCGGACAAAGGATAGGGGGTGTAGCCACCCCCCTTCCTGGTCCCACCCAGGGGAGGGACCTAGTCAGTAGTGCAGCCCCCTTTAGGAGAATAAAGGTAGGAGCTGGTCCCATTCCAAATTAGATTATCCTGAACTATTCATCAAGAAGAAACTCTGGCCTTCGACGTTCTGCTCCACAGAAGACTGAAGAATCTCCCTTGTGGACAAGGAGTGTCCACCCTGCAACTGCAGGCACCATCAAGCGTCCAGCGGCTTCACTTTGTCGTCTTCCCTCGAGGATCCAGACTTCAGAGCCCGACGAGACCCGGATTCCCAGACCTCTCCGACCTCAACCTACATCTACAGCAAAGCTGAGACCCGTGGGTGCGACGAGACACGTGGGACCGGCCATCTTGAACGAACCTGCACTTCGCTTCCAGCACAACTCCTGAGGTAAACTCGACCAAGTGCTTTGGGGACTGAGAAGCCCCAGCCCCGAGCAGCCCCTGCACCGAAGATCAGCCCTCCAGCATCCACGAGATCTGCGTGGGGCCCTTCTGCTTTGTTGCTGCTCGACGCGTTGTCTGGTCACTTGCCGGCTGGCTAGTGGCCTCCTAGACGACGAACCTTTGAATCTTTGCTGCTGGTCTGGTTGCTCCAGACTGGCCCTTGCTCCCTTCCAAAAGAGGGGCACCCCGGACTCTCCTAGTCCGCACCAGACGCTTTCTTCACTCACCGCGTGGGTTGCCTTTGCCAAGGCCTGTTGAGTCCAATCCCGGATCCGACACCGCCGACAGCGAGAGCCTGCGTGGGACAGCTCGTGCCTCCATCCTGGTCGTCGAAGACACCTCCTGGTCCACGTGGCTGCAGAGTCAAGCGTCCACTCTTCACTTGATCGCGACGACTACATCTGGTTCCTTCCTGGTTCCACTCCAGTCACTGGCTAGTGACTGTGAACATTGTCCCCTCTGCTTTCAGGTCTTCTTCTTCAACAATCCACCCTTGGATTGCACCGGACATCTTCCTCCTGGTCGCCTGCAGCATCTTTTCTTCTAGACTTCAACGCGAGAACCCGACGCACTTTGACACCTATGCACCCGCGGCCCGTGGGTGAGGTAACACAAGCATTTCGGTGCTCAAGGGTAGTTTAACTGTCCTAGTGTCCAGTTCCACAGTCATTTTAGTCCTACCTAGTCGGGATTGTCCGTACTCACCTTTAACTTGAACTGTACTGTCCATAGACGTTGTTACGCATCTCGCGTGTGAGTTCACACTCTGCACACGCGTTCCGTGGGCCTCCTATTGCTTACCTGAAGTTAGTATAGTGTGGTCCCATCGATCCAACAGCCTCTGGACAGCTCCATTCCTTTTATCGACTCTCACATTCCACTTACTTAGTATATGGTTTGTCGTGCCCCTAGGGCACCATTGTAATTTTGTGCAACTTGTAGTATTTTTCCTAAGAGATTGTCATGTGCTTAGCCCTCTGACCTCATAAAGAGTTCAGAGGTGTTGTTATTAATAAATATATTGTTTATTTTCATAACAACCTGTGTGGTGTCCTTTCACTTGGTATTCAAGGGGTTATATTGTGGTAAAACAGCTGGCTTCACATGCCAAAAGAGTTTAGCCTAAGACTGCTTTTCCATGCTACCATTAGGATAGCTGGTCTATAAGGTTGACTTACAACCAATCACCATAAGGGTTGTTTGGACTGATACATGGTGATCACTAGAACTAGTGAGCATCATATATCAGGCTAACTTCTCACAGCGAGGCCCACGAAGCTGCCTGAAAGATGTCTTGTAAGGGGATACCACGTTCCAATGCCGTAGTGGCAGACATCACCCTGGTGCAATGGGCACGCAGCCCCACAGGAGGCTCCTTTTTTGCCAGATATTAACAGGCTTCAATACACAAGATGACCCATCTGGTGATAGTCCGCTTGTGTACGGCCCGACATTTCTTGGCGCCAAGGTAGCCAACAAAGAGTTGGTCATCCACCCGGAAATGTGTGCAATTCAGATGAAATGAGAACGCACGTTTTGGGTACAGACGATGGAGCCTCTCTTCCTCTCTGGATGCGGAGGCAGAATGAAGGCGGGCAAAGTGATGGTCTGCCCGATGTGAAAGGCAGTGACAACCTTCGGCAGAAAGGATGGACGTGTCCTGAGCACAACCTTTTTTTAAACATTTTTCTTTTATCCTCATTTGCCTGACCCACTCGTATTTGGCCTCCAACTGCCATCCACGTAATCAAGGTGCAGTGTTTCCTCTGCACCCAATACTACGTTTAGTGGAAACCGGCAAGAGATGGCCCGAAGAGTATCGTGGGAAAAGACTCCAAACTTGATGTTTTTATTCAATTGAACTAGCCATTCGGAGCCAACTAGGGGGGGCCTAGTTCTTGGAGTTCCAAGGCACAAAAAAAAAAAAAACCCCGGTTATTGTCTCCAACGAACCAGAATGTTCCAAAAAGTACGACTACATTCGCCACCTGGTCTCCTCAAATCTGTTTTGGAGCTTGCGTAGAGAGACGACAGCCAGTTTGCGTGTGTTGGTGCTAGATTTTCAATCCAGACCTTGCATATCTCTCTTCTTGCAAGCAGTATGGCATAGAACAGAAATGTCCTTGCGTGACCCTTTATATTGTTGTCCCATCCAAATATAATCAAGGAAAGTGAGATAGAGATCGAAGTATTAAGAATGGAGTCCAGGGTTACTTTAACTTCATTCCAAAACTGTGATATGCTGGGGCATTCCTTGAACATATGGATATCTGAGGCTGCGGTATGGCCACATTTATTACATTTCTTCCCTGGGATAAATTTAGATAGTTTTAACGGTGTAAAATATGCTCGGTGAATTGTGAAGAAATGATTACGCCTTAGCCATGCAGGTTTGACGCATTTATATATTAAGGCGCAGGAATTCTGCCAGGTTTCGATGCTCTGGGCACCAAGATCTGAGCCCCATAGTTGTTCCGGGAGGATGAATTCTCCATCTATCTCTCCTAGCAGGCACCAGTACCACTGCAAGACCTCTTTACCCCCTGCTGGTTGCACTACCAATTTCTCTTCAGTGATACTATGCTTCCCTAGTGTTACCCCAGACCTGTTTGATGCCTTAACCCAACTATCTAATTGTAAAAACTTAAACCTCGAGAGTTCTATCCCCCGCTGCTCCCGCAACTCCTCCCAGGGCCTTAGTGATTCACCTGTCAACACTTCTCCCCATGTTAGTATCCCTCCTGCTCTCAACGGAGTAGTCAGCCTGTCATCCAAGCAAGAAGGCAGCCCTGGAGATTCCCAGATGGGTGCGAGGTTAGAGTAGTACGACAAACCCAGGTTCCTCCTTATATGTGACCATAGCTTCGCTTGGGACATAAGAATTTTTAATTTAACTTTCTTAAAATATTTCTGTTCTCCAAACTTAAACATGTAGCCATTAATTGGTAATCCAGCACCAATCAGCATTGCCTTAAACATGAGGCCTATTGATGTATTGGATGGCACTTTTAGGAGCATTCTCGAATGGGATAGTTGTAATGCCCACGCATAGTATTGCAAATCAGGCAGGGATAGGCCCCCGTTTTCCCTCTTCCTCCACAGCTTTTTCCACGACACTCTTGCTGACTTGTATCCCCACACGAAGGAGTTAAGCTCTCTCTGGCATTTCTCTAATGCTGTTTTATCAAATGCGAGAGGGATCGTGTTAAATAAGAAGGTAAACTTGGGAAGGATTGACATCTTTATCAGGCTTACTCTGCCTAGGATAGTCAGTGGAAGATTAGACCAGGATTTTAGCGATTTTTTGATTTCATTGAGGATTCTCTCAAGATTAACTTGGGCAATTTGGGTGATATCTTGCACTATCCGAATTCCCAGATATCTCATTGAGTTAGTTATATTTAACCGTAGGTCAGAGATGTTCCATGCCATGATGTCGGTTTTGGTTGAGTTTATCTCATAGCCCGAGATACGGCCAAACTCTTCAGCTCTCTTAATCACTACTGGGAGTGCAATCTCCGGGTCCGAGGTAAAGACCAAAATGTCATCTGCATACAGAGCTACTCGCTTTTCCCACTCCCCGAACCCAAAAGATGGAATAGAATCTTCTTGTCTGAGAACTTCCGCAAACGGTTCTATATATAGGTTAAAGAGGAGGGGGGAAAGCGGGCAGCCCTGTCTTGTACCTCTAAAGATCCCGAGTGATTCAGACAGTGTACCATTTATTAGAAGCCGTGCTGTTGGTGATTTATATATAAGCTTTATTGTTCGACAGAATTTCTCCCCTAAGTTGACCTTCCTTAAAACGTCATTTAAGTAGGACCAGTTTACCCTGTCGAAAGCTTTAGCCGCGTCTAGAGTGAGGGTTGCCAGCGGGATGGAAAATGCTGAGGCGATGTCAATTGCCCCCACTAGGTCATATGTTGGATCGGAAAGCTGACGCCCTTTAATAAATCCCTTCTGGTCTTGATGGATTATTTCCCCCACTACTGAACCCAGTCTAGCTGCTAAGATGGAAGCATATATCTTGTAATCATTATTCAATAATGATATAGGGCGGTAAGACCCACATAGTGTTGGATCTTTTCCAGGTTTTGGAATCAATACTATAGTGGCCTCACTCCATGATCGAGGGGGGTCGTTGCCGTCCTTCAGGATACCGTTGAAGAGGGCCGTTAGAGTAGGGACAATTGTATCGGCCAAGGCTCTATACAATTCTCCAGGGAGTCCATCAGGGCCTGTAGCTTTACCATGTTTTAGTGCAGAAACGGCCTTTCTAACCTCTGCCTCTGAAATATCCATCTCCATCGCCTCGCTTTGTACCTGCGAGAAGTGTAGAAGAGATATCTGATCTAGCCATGTATCCCTTGCCTGTTGGTCATCTATGATGTCTTCCCTGTATATTTCCGCAAAAAACTGCTTGAAGGCAGTACTAATTCCTATATCTGATGACCTGAGCTCATTTTCCCCCTCAACCATAATCCCTCTTATGTGATTTTTAGCTTGGTCTGCTTTAATCCTCCAGGCTAAAATCTTACCAGCGGTTTCTCCGAATTCGAAGCTGGATAATTTACTCGCCTCCCATCTCTTTGAGACCCTTTCTTGTAGGATATCTTCTATCTGATTTCTGAGGTCTAACATATTTTTTTTATCTTGTAGTGACCCGATTGAACCCCCAAGCCTTTGTTCGATTGTCTCCAGCTCCTGTTCAAGGTTCTGGATTTTTTGTAGATAATTTTTCCTCAAAAAGGAAGCTCTGTTGGTGATGCAACCTCTCAGGTATGCCTTAAGAGTTTCCCAAACCAAAGCAAGGGAGGTCGAACACAAGTTGATATCTAAAAACATCCTGGCTTCGGAGTTGAGATGCATCACTTCCTCCGGGTCCAATAAAATAGTTCGATCAAATGACCAAGAGGGGTGGTTTTTTTGAGCTTGAAGTTTTAGAATGAACGACAGAGCTGAATGATCGGATAGGTGAGAGGGTATATACTTAATATTAGATATGGAGTTTTGGAGACAGTAACTAAACAGGGCAAGATCTATTCGTGAGGTATGTTTGTATTTTAGAATCTTATAAGATACCCCTGGTTTAGTGCCGGCTCTTTCTCTCCATAAGTCTGCCAGGCCCAAGTCCTCCATAATCCCTTTAAGAGATTGTCTAGATTTTGAAGGGGGTTGACAACTATATCTACTAATGTTGGTGGTTTTGTCTAATTTCGGGTTTAGAATAACATTAAAGTCCCCTGTCCATATTATGGGGTCCGAGGTGGTAATTAGATTATTCCTTATTGTTTCCAAGAAAGATGGATCATCTGTATTAGGACCATAATATCCAGCTAGATTATACCTCTGCCCATGTATAGAGAGGTTAACTATGAGCCATCTTCCGCTGTTGTCTTCCCTAAAATCAAGAATCCGCACATTTGCTGATTTTTTGCAAATTAAGAGAATACCTCTTATATTTGCGTTGTGGTCGGTACTTAAAAATACATCTATCCATTTTTGTTTTTTTAGTATTGAGTCTGCCTCATTTTTTAGAAGATGTGATTCCTGGATAATAATGATCTGCGCCGGGGAATCGCGCAAATATTGTAAAATGCGTTCTCTTCTCCCTTGTACGCGCAGACCATTCACGTTCCAAGATAGAAAATTTACCGATGTCATTGTTCCTTCCCAATATTCACTTCCATACCACACAGTTTGATATTATTTACTTTGTTGCTTTTAGTTATTTTATCTAAGGCAATTGGACTATTAAAAAGAAGAATCTGTTTTAAAGGACCAAGCTGCTGAGGATATTTTTGAATTTTTGAGCACAACCTTGTCCGGATGGACAGACAGAAAAGGAGGTTTGCAAGAAAGAGCCTGGAGCTCACTCTCTCTCCTAGCAGAAGGTGATGGCAACCAGGAAAGCAGTCTTCAGAGTCAACAGACGAAGAGGACAGTTGTGAAGAGGCTCAAAGGGAGCACACATTAAATATGTGAGAACCAGATTCAAATCCCACTGTGGCATTACGAACGGAATAGGACGGATAAGATGAGTAATGCCTTTGAGGAATCTATTAACAACAGGTGACTTGAAAAGAGAGGGCTGATCGGGGAGCCTGAGAAAGGCCGAAATAGCAGAAAGGTAGCCCTTGATAGTGCCCAGAGCCAAACCCTGCTGGCCCAAAAAAGAAGGAACAGTAGGACCTCAGAAAGAGGGGCAGAAAGGGATCCACAGCCTTTGCTGTGCACCATGCCACAAACTTATTCCACCTGCAGGCGTATACCAACATAGTGGAGGGACGCCTGGCTGCCAGAATGACATCATAAACTTCAGGAGGCAAGTCGAAACGAATCAACTGCTGCCGCGTAATCCCCACGCAAAGAGGTGGAGACTGGACAGGTTCGGGTGGAGGACCATCCCCTGCTGATGCAAAAGAAGATCCTCCCGAAGAGGCAGTCAGATCGGGGGATCGATGGTCATACAAAGTAGCTCGGGATAAAAACTCTTCTAGCCCAGTCCGGAGCCACAAGAATGACTTGGGCCCAGTCGCACCTGATTTTCTTAAGCACTCTGGGCAGAAGTGGTATTGGCGGAAAGGCGTACAACAGACCGCAACTCCACTCGCGTCGAAAAGCGATGCGCAGAACTGCTGACATTGCACGTTCTCTTCGGTGGCGAATATATCTAACCAAGGTTCTATCCACTGTTGAAAGAGACCTTGCGCCACGTCCGAGTGAAGACGCCATTCGTGATCCATCGTGCACCTGCGGCTGAGTTAGTCTGCCCTGGCGTTCAGTGAACCGGCCAGGTGTTGAACCACCAGGGTAATGCCCTGATGTTTCAGCCATGACCAGAAGCGCAGAGCCTCCTGACATAGGGCCCACGACCCCACCCCGCCCTGTTTGTTGCAGTACCACATGGCGGTGGTGTTGTCTGTGAACACCTGCACTACTCTCCCCTTGACAGAGGGTGTGAGAAGTTGGCCTGGTATATGGTGTTCACTATTCTATTGAGCACCTTGCACCAGTCCAAACAACCCTTATGGTGATGGTTGTAAGTCAACCTTATAGACCAGCTATCCTAGTGGAAGCGTGGACAGAACAGTCTTAGGCTAAAAGACTCTTGAGGGCGTGTAAAGCCAGCTGTTTTACCATATGTAACCCCTTGAATACCAAATGAAAGGACACCACACAGGATATATATAAAATATCTATGTATTTATTTACTAACACACTCCTCTGAACTCTTTATGAGGTCATAGGCAAAAGCACATAACAAGTTACTCTTAGAAATACTTTAAATAGCACAATTTACAGTTAGGCCCTAGGGGCGCGTAAAACCATATACTAAGTAAGTGGTATAAGAACCACGACTCTGGAAAAGGAAAGGCCTAGGGCCTAGAGAATCACTGGGGCTACAATATCTGACCCTTAAGTTAGGAGTAGGAGGCCCACAGGCGGCGCGCGCAGTGTCTTTACACACACGCGAAAGTCAATATTAAGTCAATGGGAACTTAGAGTTTAGAAAAAGAAGGATTTAGGACACTTCCGGTTTAGCTAGAAGGAAACAACTAAAAACCTAGACACTTGGATAGTCAATACCCTTGGGAAACCGAAGTACTCGCGTTACCTCACCCACAGGAAGCGGGTGCATAGGTGTGAAGATGTGTCGGGTTTCGCCGTTGAAGTCTATGGAGCCTGTGAAGGAAGATGCTGCAGGCGACCAGAAGGAAGATGTCCGGGTGGATCCAAAGGTGGATCGAGGATGAAGAAGACCTGAAAGCAGAGGGGACAGAGTCTGGGTCACTAGCCAGTGACCGGGTGGAACCAGGCGACGTAGAGGAGCAATCAGGTGCTGTCGTGAAGCTTGTCTCTTCAGCCACGCGGACCAGAAGGCGTCGAGGACGACCAGATGCTGGAGAGGAGCTGTCCCACGAAGGTTCTCGCAGTTGGAGGAGTCGACTGCCGGATTGAAGTCAACAAGACTTGGCAGAGGCAACCTACGCAGGATTCAAAGAAGGCTTCTGATGCAGACCAGCAAGGTCTGAGGTGCCTCACGTTTGCAGGGAGGCAAGGGCCAGTCTGGAGCAACCAGACCAGCGAGGTGATTCAAAAGGGTCGTCGTCACAGAGGCTACTAGCCAGCGGCCCAGCAACCGGACAACGTGTCGAGCAGAACACAAGCAGAAGGGCTCCAGCAGAACTCGTGGAGTGTGGAGGGCTGATATTCGGTGCAGGTGGAGCTCGGTTTCGGGGCTTCTCTATCCCCAGTGCACAGCTTCGAGGGTACCTCAGGAGCTGCACAGGTAGCAAGTCGTGGACTTTTCAAGATGGCCGGTCCCACGTGTCTAGTCGCCTCCACGGATCTCAGCTATGCTGCAGACGTGAAGAGAGGGTCAGAGAGGTCTGGAAGTCTGGGTCTTGTCAGGCTCTGTGCTCGGGTCCCGGCGGGAGCGTCGACAAAGCAAGCCGTTGATTTGCCGGATGGTGCCTGGTTGCCCAAGGTGGTCACTCCTTGGCCACAAGGGAGATTCTTCAGTCTTCAGCTTCAGCAGAACGTCGAAGGTCGAGAGTTTCGTGTCAAGTTTCGATTCCAGGATTAATCTAAAGTCCTGGGGTTCAGCTCCTACCTTTATACAACTAAAAGGGGCTGGATTACTTTCTAGGTCCCTCCTATGGGTGGGACCAGGAAGGGGGGTGGTTACACCCCCTCTCCTTCGTCCAGTTTCGCGCCAGAGCTGGGGTTGGAGTGCCCCAGCACCGGTTTGAACTGGACTATGCATGGATCACCTAGTGTGCCCCAGGCAGTGTCTCATTCTATTCAGCCCTCCCCGTCCCAATACACAAAGTCCTGTCTGGGGTGGTGCTCGCACCTCTCCAGGCAGGAAACCTATTGTCCAAACCTCCGTGACTGGAAGGACTCCCAGCAACAGGAGGTCAGACTTGTGTCTGTGGCAGCAGCGTACATTTCGTGACGCTGCGGCTCTGGTTAACTTTAACCGGGATAGTCAGCAACAACATGTCTTCTCCCTCTAGAAGGGTGGAATGCTATCCCCGTCGCCAGAATTGGTGAGGGAGTAGTATTCCAAAGCGTATGACACCTTACACGACATGTTTAGATATAGCCAAACCAAAGTTAGCATTTAACCGCGAGGTTCATAATGCACTTAAGAGTATATGGTATGGCAATATCATAGAACAGCTATAAGGACATGGTTCCAAAAGCTGCAGACCGGCTCAGCTCATGCTAGAGCACCATCTCACACATAACCAAGCACACTGCCTCCAGGATTGTTAAGGCCTGCCATAGGAGTGACTTAAAGGTTACTGTGTCTCTATATTTAAGGGTAGATATAGGAATACTATACCTAAGCAAGGGGTGATTACACAACCTTGCCCCAGCTGAGTGGCCAGCCAGTTGTGTCAGTTTGAGTGGCCAGCCAGGGGTGGCATAAGACATGCTGTAGCCCCTGGTAGGCCTTGGTTACACCTATGCCCTGAGTACCTAAGGTACACTTCTACAGGGGCTGACAAGGTGAACCAATTCCCAATTGTGGATGTACCTAGAGTACATGGTGTGAATTTAGAGAGAGTGCATCTGGGCTGTGGGTCTGATTAGCAGGCCCACAGCCCCATCCAAGTCGAAAACCAGTAAAGCAAAAGCAAAAAGTGGGGGTGACCATAGGAAGCAGACCCTACTCTCCTACAGAGGGAAGGAATGCCTTCAGTGCAAGTTGGATCGCCCGGAGCTCCAGAAGGTTCATATGGAGCCTGGGCTCCGCCGGAGACTAGAAGCCTCTGATCTCCGCCTCTCCCATGTGGCCGCCCCATCCCAGGAGGAATGCTTCCGTCACCACTGTATGCTCCGGTTGGGGAAGGGGAGAGTGATTTGCCATTGACCCAATGCCGGTTGTGAGCCACCACTGCTACTGTTGTGCAGTGCCCTCCGAGGTCTGGACGTAATCGGACAGGTTCCCCTGATGCTGCGCCCCCTGCAACTTCAGGTCCCATTGCAGAGCCCCCATATGCCATCTGGCATGATTGACCAGCAGGATGCAGGAGGCCCAGCAGCCTCAGGGTCATCCTGACCGAAACCCAGGATAGAGGCTGAAAGATCTGAATCAGAGCCTGAATATCCGGGACTCGCTGTTCTTTAGGATAGACCCAAAAGTGCGTCGTATCCAGAACCACTCCGATGAAGAGGAGCTTCTGAGAGGGAAATAGGTGAGACTTCGGCACATTGATGGAGAACCCCAACAAATGCAGGAGGTCCGCCGTAGTCTAGAGGTGGGAGACGACTGTCTAGGGCGAGCCCGCCTTCACCAGCCAGTTGTCGAGATGGAGGAAGACTGAAACCCCTGATCTGCTTAGACGAGCTGCGAAAACCGCCATCACTTTGGTGAACACACGAGGGGCGCTGGACAGGCCAAAGGGGAGCATGGTTAACTGAAAGTGTTCGTGGGCTACCGTAAACCGCAGGTAACGTGGGTGAGCCGGCAGGACGGGAGTGTGGAAATATGCGTCCTGCAGGTCCAACGCTACCATCCAGTCTGCAGGGTCGAGGGCAGACCAGACCTGAGCCACAGTTAACATCTTGAACTTCTCCTTCTGGAGGAAGCGATTGACGTCCCCGAGGTCCAAGATAGGACGCAGGCCCATATCCTTCTTAGGCACCAGAAAGTAGAGGGAGTAACGCACAAGTTACTTACCTTCGGTAACGATATATCTGTAAGAAACAGTAGATGTGTTAAATTCCTTACCTTAGAATATCCCCAGGCGTAAGATTGGATCCGGATTCGGTAGGCGTCATCTGCAGCTCCGCGTCCGTCGTCGTGATCGCCGGTATGACGTCGGAGTACTTAGACGCCGCCCTCGCGCAATGACGTCAGTTCTTGTACATAGCTTTCCGCTCCAGGAACGCAGAGCCATGCCAGAGACCAACACTGGTGCCATGAAACTAGGGCCCTGAAAGGGGTGCCCTTAACCCTAGACATCGGTTCGCAGAACGGGGAGGATGGGTGGGGCGGTAAGGAATCTAATACTAACTACTGTTTCTTACAGATATATCGTTACCGAAGGTAAGTAACTTGTGCATCTGAAAGAAACAGGTTAGTGTTAGATTCCTTACCTTAGAATAGATACCCCAGCAATACCAACCCCGGCGGTGGGTATGCGAACCAAGATCACACCAGAAAGACCTGGAGAACGGAACGGCGGAAAAAGCCATCTCTCCGGACTTGGCTGTCCAGGCAGTAGTGTCTAGCAAATGTGTGCAGCGAAGCCCACGTAGCTGCCTGACAGAGGTCCTGCAAGGTGACTCCCCTTCCCAGGGCAGTAGTAGCCCCAGTGGCCCCAGTGAAATGGGCCCTCAGCCTAACAGGAGGCTCCTTTTTCGGACAAAGCGGAGGTGGTGGTATTGTCTTTGAATACCTGCACTACACTTCCCCGGACAGAGGGAAGGGATGCCTTCAGTGCAAGCTGAATCGCCCGCAGCTCTGGAAGGTTGATGTGGAGCCGGGACTCCGCCGGAGACCAGAGGCCTATGATCCCCCTCTCTCCCATGTGGCCTCCCCATCCCAGGAGGGACGCATCAGTCACCACTACGTTCTCCGGTTGGGGTAGGGAGAGAGATCTGCCGCTGACCCAATCGCGGTTCGTGAGCCACCACTGCAACTGTCTTGCAGTGCCCTCCGAGATCCGGACGTGGTCGGACAGGTTGCCCTGATGCTGCGCCCACTGAAACTTCAGGTCCCACTGCAGAGCCCGTATCAGCCACCTGGCGTGATGCACCAGAAGGATGCAGGAAGCCATCAGCCCCAGGAGCCGCAGCGCCAACCTGACCGAAACTCGGGATAAAGGCTGAAAGACCGGAATCAGAGCCTGAATATCCCGAACCCACCGTTCGGGGGAATAAACCCGAAACTGCGCTGAGTCCAGAACCGCTCCGATGAAAAGGAGCTTCTGAGAGGGGCACAGGTGTGACTTCGGCACGTTGATGGAGAACGCCAGCAAGTGCAGGAGGTCGGCCGTAGTCTGGAGGTGGGAGACGACTGTCTGGGGCGAGCCCGCCTTCAACAACAAATAGTTGAGATAGGGGAAGACTGAAACGCCTAATCTGCGCAGATGAGCTGCGACCACCGCCATCACTTTCGTGAACACCCATGGGGCGCTGGTAAGGCCGAAGGGGAGCACGGTAAACTGAAAGTGCTCGTGGCCTACCTTGAACCACAGGTAACGCCTGTGGCCCAGCAGGACGGGGATGTGGAAATACGTGTCCTGCAGGTCCAACGTTACCATCCAATATTCTGGTTCCAGGGCAGCTAGGACCTGAGCCAAAGTCAGCATCTTGAACTTTTCCTTCCGGAGGAAGCAGTTGACGCTCCGTAGGTCCAAGATAGGGCATAGGCCTCCTTTGCCCTTCTTGGGTACCAGAAAGTAGTGGGAGTAGCAACCACGTCCTACTTCTGGCCCAGGAACGTCCTCCTGCAGAAGTCCCAAGTGATCCCCCGACATGCTGTGGCACTGCGGTGGCATGGCTGGAGGGGTCGCCTCAAAGGGGAGGGAGTAGCCCCTTCGGACGATTTGCAGCACCCACCTGTCCAATGTGATGGAGCGCCAGAGGAGAAGGTGATGGCGAACCCTGCCCCCCACTGCCGTCGAATGGGACTGAAAACTCGGAGGATTTTGAGGCAGATGCTGCGGGGGCAGGTGTGGACTGACCTTGCCGGAGTCCCCCGGCACCGCCACGGCGGTTACCACATCCGCGACCGCGTTGACGTTGGTTCTGCAGCCTGTGGTTAGCTGGACATGTGGGGGCACCCCTTCCTTGGCCACGAAAGGTGGAAGTTTGCTGGCGTTGCCCGAGGCCCAAAGACTTGGCCGTAGCCCTGGAGTCCTTGAAACGCTCCAGCGCACTGTCCGCCTTGTCGCCAAAGAGGCGACGGCCGTCAAAGGGCATGTCCATAAGGGTGGCTTGGACATTCCCCAAAAAGTTGTCGGAACTCAGACAGGCGTGGCGGCGAACCGCCACCGTCATCGCAAACCCCCCTATCAGCGAGTCCTTAGTATCAAGTCCACACTGAATGGAATAGCTTGTTGCATCCCGTCCCTCTGCTAGGGGTTGGGTAAGCTTTGCCTGGACCTCCACCGGGCACTGCGGCAGCACTTCCGCAACCGTATCCCAGAGAGTAGGTGTAACGGCCCAAAAGGCAGGCGGTGTTGACAGACCGCAACCCCAAACTCAGTGAGGAGAACAGTTTCTTCCCAAATTGATCGTACCTTTTGGATTCCCGATCCGGAGGAGCGGTCGGGAATGCGGTCTGGATCACCAGGCTCTCGGGGGTGGGGTGAACGGACAGGAGGCTGGGGTCGCCCGGAGCCAGGCGGTGGCGTCTGGCCACGTTCCGATCAACAGGGAGGCCTGTAGAGTGCTTGGACCAGGTGCCCACCAGAACGTCAGTGAGGGCTTCGTTAAACGGCAGGAGAGGCTCAGAGGAGCTTGCCTGCGGTTTGAGCACCTCAGTGAGGAGGTTAGTCCTCACGGCCGCGACCGGGAGCTCAAGAGCCATGGTCTTGGCTGCCCTAGTCAACACCACGCTGTAAGCAGCCCCCTCCTCCGTAGCCATGGTAGGAGGGGAGACAGAACTAGTGTCGGGCGAAGTGTCCAGACCACTGGCCTCCCCCAGCTCGTCTGCCCAGTCCTGGCTCAACTGGCACTGCAGTGCCAGAGGGTCCGCAGACCCCTCCCAGTCCCCCTCGTCATCCATCTACTGCCGGAGCTCGAGGCGCTTACGGGACCGCTCCCGCCTAGCCTTCGAGGTCAAAGCCTGGCAGTCGGGGCACGACTTGTCATCGTGGTCGGCCCAGAGACAGTAAAGGCACCGACGGTGGGGGTCGGTCACTGACATCAAGCGGTGACAATCGTCACAGGGTTTGAACACCGGCATCCCTATCAGCACCGCAAGTCGAGGAATCGACTCAAGAAGGATCCAAAAGAGTTCAAAAACTTTCGTTAAAAATTGACTCGGAGTACTGCTCTTCCCGGATCGGTGCTTGCTGGTGAGGAAAAAAGAAGAACTGACGTCAGCGGGCGAAGGCGGCGTCTAAGTACTCCGACGACGTCATCCTGGCAATCACGATGCCAACGACGGACGCGGAGCCGCAGACAACGCTTACCGACGCGCAGGGGTACTGCTACGCAAAATTTTCTGGATCCAGTCTGACGCCGCAGGATATTCTAAGGTAAGGAATCTAACACTAACCTGTTCCTTTCAGATAACCACGTCCTACATCTGGCGCAGGAACGCGCTCAATAGCCCCCTCGGCCAAGGGGGCCGCAACTTCCTGCTGAAGAAGTGGCAAGTGATCCCCCGACAGGCGGTGGCATGGCTGGAGGGGTAGTCTTGAAAGGGAGGGAGTAGCCCCTTCGGAATATTTGTAAAACCCACCTGTCCGAAGTGACGGTGCGCCAGTGGGGGAGGTGATGGCAAATCCTGCCGCCCATTGGTGTTTGATGGGCCTGAAATACTGGACTAGGAAGGTTTGAAGGCAGAGGTGGTGGAGATGGACTGACTGCCCGCTGGCTCCCTGACCCTGCGGGTCCCACGTCCTCAGCCGTGTTGAGACTTGCTGCACAGGCCTGTGGCTCTGAAGTGAACTTATCAGGGCGCCCATTTCGTGGCCACGAAAGGAGCGAAAAGCAGAAGGCAGAGGGCACGTGGCGGAAAGGCCCCAGGACTTGGCCGTAGCCCGCAAGTCCTTAAGGTGCTCCAATGCACTATCTGCTTTGCTGCCGAAAGGGCGAATGCCATCAAAGGGCATGTCCATCAGCGTGTTCTGGACATCCCCAGAAAAACCAGTCGTCCTCAGTCAGGCATGGCGACAGAGCATCACTGTCGAGGAAATCGCCCTGCCCAGAGAGTCCGTGGTGTCAAGGTCACAACGAATGGTGAACTTGGCTGCATCCCTCCTTTCAGCAATAGCTTAAGAGAGCACTGTCCAGGCCTCACCCGGAAATTGAGGCAGCATGCGCGCCACCGTATCCCACACAGTGTGGGAATAACTGTCTAAGAGGCATGCAGTGTTCACAGACCACAGACCTGAACTGGCGGAAGAAAAAAATCTTCTTACCCAAATGCTCCATTTTCTTGGATTCCCTGTCTGGAGGTGTGGTTGGGAATGTGCTTGGGGACGCAGAGGCTAGAAAAACCAAGCTCTCAGGGGTGGGGTGTTGGGAAAGGAAAAGGGGAGCACCCGAGGCCGGGCGATGGCGTCGGGCCACGTTCCTATCCACAGGAGCCCCTGTGTTGGGCCAGGACCAGGTGCACAAAAGAACGTCCGAAAGTGCATCATTAAAATGCAGCAGTGGCTCCGCAGAGGTAGCTGCCGGCTGGAGCACTTCTGTCAGGAGGTTAGTCCTGACGGCCACTGTAGGGAGCTTGAGGTGGAGGGCCTCGGCCGCCCTATGCAACACCACTGCATAACTTGAACCCTCCTCCGTAGCCACGGTAGGAGGAGTCAGCATGCCAAGGTCAGGAGAGGTATCAAGACCACTGGCGTCCCCCAACTCCTTTGCTCAGTCCGGGTCAAACTCACATTGTGCTGTGAGAAGGTCCTCAGACCCCTCCCAGTCCTCCCCTTCCTCCGAAGGATGATGGATAGGCCGAAAATAAGGAGGAGGGATGTAGGAATAAAAATTCCCCATCGGTGTCAGAATCGGCATCGAGCGATGCCGGTCTGGCGCCTTGTCCACATCGTCGACGTCCGGTGGCCCGGGTGACGTCGAAGATGGTGCCGGTGGGATCCACATCGGTGGTGTCACAAGGTCAATCGGCGTCAATCGGGATCCGAGCCCGGATCCATGGGGGTCCTGCAGCACCAGGGCAGGAACCGAGAGCAAAGTCGGAGCCGCCGGCAGTAAAGAGCTAGGACCCCCCCGCAGTCAGGCCCGAGGGGCCGGAAGGCGCACTGGCGGGGCATGACGGCCAAAAGAGGCGAGCTATGGCTGACAGAAATTCCTGCAGCTGGTCCGGAGTCTTCAACGGACCTGGGAAGGGCGGCTAGGCCGGCGGCGACTGTGTAGGCTCTGCCGGAGCCGCGGGGGAGGCACCACCTGCACCCTCTGCCGTGTCACCGGCGAGTGGAAGTCTGAGAGCGATGGCGCTTCGACTTCTTGGAATGCTTCGTCTTACCTGACCCAGAGTGCGAAGACTTCGAACCAGATGAACGATGGTGGCGGCTCCGCGACCGGTTCCTCGAACTCCCATGGGACCGGGACCTTGAGCGGCGCAGAGCCGACTGCCGTACTTCAAGCAACTTTCGGGACCGCTCCCCGAAAAGTCTTCGGCACCATGGCCCGGCAGTCGCGGCACGACCTGGGGTCGTGGTCGTGCCCCAAGCCGTAAAGACACACGCGGTGCGGGTCCGTCACAGCCCCCGCAGGACTTGAAGCCGGGCATCCCTACTGCACCAGGAGTCGATCGACTCGAAAAATAGAGACCTAAAGCCTCAAAAAAACTCAGTCAAATAGTGACTGAGGGTACCGCTCTCTCCGGATCTGCACTTGCTGGTGCGGAAAAAGAAAGAATTGATGTCAGCGCGCGAGGGCGGCGTCTAAGTAGCTGGCGTGACGTCATCTCGGCGACCACGGTGCAAACGACGGACACGGAGCCGCACAACGTCACCTTCTGGCACGCAGGGGTACTGCTAACAAAAACTTTCCGGATCCAGTCTGATGCCTGGGGGCAATTCTAAGGTAAGGAATCTATCACTACATGTTTCTTTCAGATATATGTAATACTCTCTCTGCAACAGTTTCTGGGTTAGGAAAGATAAATGGTGTCTAATGTTGGATTTAAGTGAAAGGTGATACAACTTTTGGCATAAACTTTGGGTTTATGCATAGTCTAAAATTGTCCTGGAACACTTGGAAGTAAGGCTCTTCTATAGTGAGTGCATGTATTTTGCTAACTCTGCGTAGCAATGTTATTGCAACAAGGAACGCTTTTCCATGTTAGAAATTGTATTTCGCTTTTATGCATAGGTTCAATTGGTGCGGACATTAATCTTGTTAGAACAATGTTAAGGTTCCATAATGGTATGAGGGTGTGAGTGGTGGAATAACTCTTAAGTCCTTCCATAAACTTCTTTATGACTGGAAATCGAAAGATTGATGTTTCCTATTTTGCAGGTATGCAGCAATTGCTAATAAATGCAGTTTTATAGATGCGTATGCTAAATGTGACCTCAGTAGATGTAATAATTTAACATACTAGTTGTTTTGGGTTTATGCTGTATGCTGCACAATAGTATACAAATGTTTCTATTTTGCTGCATAAAAAGTTCTTGTTGGTTTTCTGGCGTCTTCGAGAATGTTCACACATTCTTAAGGTAAGTGTAGATATCCAAATTATATGACCCCTGGAGTCAGATTGCAAGATTGAGTTGTTGTACATTGCGGTGTCTGACTCTGCCCCCAGTGTGTGTGAGATGTTCTGGAATGTTGGGAAGCTTCTTGTGATGTACTAGGGAGAGCTCAACAGGGTTGTGTACCATGGTTGTCGTAGGAAGGTGGATATCTGACTATGGTTACCCCCAACTTTTTGCCTGGTGTTTTGCTGGTTTTTGACTTAGTTGGCCTGGGATCCTGCTATTCAGGACCCCAGGCTTCCTGCTCTCTGTAAAATGGACTCCATGTACCCTAGGTACATAACCAATTGGTACTGGGCCACCTTATCAGTCCCTGTACCCAGGGCATAGGTGTACCCAGGGCCTACCAGGGGCTGAAGCATGTATTATGCCACCCCTGGCTGGCCATCTAAAACTGACACAACTGGCTGCATGACAGCTGGGGCAAGGTGGTGTAAACACCCTTTGCTGTAGATATAGTATACCTATATCTAACCCTAAAATGGACACATATATTCCTATCAGTCAATCCTATGGAAGGCCTTATCAATCCTGAAGGCAGAGTGCTTGGAATTATGTGAGATGGTGCTCTGGCATGAGCTGAGCCCGTTTGCAGCTTGCGGAACCAAGTCCTAATAGCTGTTCCATGATAACGCTATACCATATACTCTTAAGTGCATTATCAACCTCGCGGTTAAATGCCAACTCTGGTATAACATTATCAAAACATGTCGAGTAGGGTGTCATACGATTAGGAATACTACCCCCTCACCAATTCTGGCGACGGGGGTAGCATTTCACCCTTCTAGAGGTACACGACATGAATGTAACTGTGAACCCCGGTTTAAGTTAACTCGAGCCTCAGCATCACAAAATGGATGCTGCCACCACAGACACAAGTCTGACCTTCTGCTGCTGGGAGTCCTTCCAGCGAGGATGGCTTGGACAAAGGGTTTCCTGCCTTGGGAGGTGCTAGCACCACCCCCAGACAGGATTTTGTGTATTGAGGTAGGGAGGCCTGAAAGGAATGAGACATGCCTGGGGCACACAAGGTGCCCTGTGCATACACCGGTTCAAACCAGTTGCTGGGGCATCCCTGCCCCAGCTCTGGCGGGAAACCGGACAAAGGATAGGGGGTGTAACCACCCCCCTTCCTGGTCCCACCCAGGGGAGGGACCTAGTCAGTAGTGCAGCCCCTTTAGGAGAATAAAGGTAGGAGCTGGTCCCATTCCAAATTAGATTATCCTGAACTATTCAACACGAAGAAACTCTGGCCTTCGACGTTCTGCTCCACAGAAGACTGAAGAATCTCCCTTGTGGACAAGGAGTGTCCACCCTGCAACTGCAGGCACCATCAAGCGTCCAGCGGCTTCACTTTGTCGTCTTCCCTCGAGGATCCAGACTTCAGAGCCCGACGAGACCCGGATTCCCAGACCTCTCCGACCTCTACCCACATCTGCAGCAAAGCTGAGACCCGTGGGTGCGACGAGACACGTGGGACCGGCCATCTTGAACGAACCTGCACTTCGCTTCCAGCACGACTCCCGAGGTAAACTCGACCAAGTGCTTTGGGGACTGAGAAGCCCCAACCCCGAGCAGCCCCTGCACCGCAGATCAGCCCCCCAGCAACCACGAGATCTGCGTGGGGCCCTTCTGCTTTGTTGCTGTTCGACGCGTTGTCTGGTCACTTGCAGGCTGGCTAGTGGCCTCCTAGACGACGAACCTTTGAATCTTCACTGCTGGTCTGGTTGCTCCAGACTGGCCCTTGCTCCCTTTCAAAAGAGGGGCACCTCGGACTCTCCTAGTCCGCACCAGACGCTTTCTTCACTCAACGCGTGGGTTGCCTTAGCCAAGGCCTGTTGAGTCCAATCCCGGATCCGACACCGCCGACAGCGAGAGCCTGCGTGGGACAGCTCGTGCCTCCATCCTGGTCGTCGAAGACACCTCCTGGTCCACGTGGCTGCAGAGTCAAGCGTCCACTCTTCACCTGATCGCGACGACGACATCTGGTTCCTTCCTGGTTCCACTCCAGTCACTGGCTAGTGACTGAACATTGTCCCCTCTGCTTTCAGGTCTCCTTCTTCAACAATCCACCGTTGGATTGCACCGGACATCTTCCTCCTGGTCGCCTGCAGCATCTTTTCTTTCAGGCTCCATTGACTTCAACGCGCGAACCCAACGCACTTTGACACCTATGCACCCGCGGCCCGTGGGTGAGGTAACAAGAGCATTTCGGTGCTCAAGGGTAGTTTAACTGTCCTAGTCTCCAGTTCCACAGTCATTTTAGTCCTACCTAGTCAGGATTGTCCGTACTCACCTTTAACTTGAACTGTACTGTCCACAGACGTTGTTACGCATCTCGCGTGTGAGTTCACACTCTGCACACGCGTCCAGTGGGCCTCCTATTACTTACCTGAAGTTAGTATAGCGTGGTCCCATCGATCCTACAGCCTCTGGACAGCTCCATTCCGATTATCGACTCTCACATTCCACTTACTTAGTATATGGTTTGTCGTGCCCCTAGGGCACCATTGTAATTTTGTGCGACTTGTAGTATTTTTCGTAAGAGATTGTCATGTGCTTAGCCCTCTGACCTCATAAAGAGTTCAGAGGTGTTATTAATAAATATACTGTTTATTTTCATAACAACCTGTGTGGTGTCCTTTCACTTGGTATTCAAGGGGTTATATTGTGGTAAAACAGCTGGCTTCACATGCCAAAAGAGTTTAGCCTAAGACTGCTTTGTCCATGCTACCATTAGGATAGCTGGTCTATAAGGTTGACTTACAACCAATCACCATAAGGGTTGTTTGGACTGATACAGGGTGATCACTAGAACTAGTGAGCATCATATATCAGGCCAACTTCTCACAGTCGTGCCCATGTTGGAGTTATGAGTATCATTGTTAATGATGTTTGAATTTCCTGACCACATATGGGATAAGTGGAAGAGGCAGAAAATCACAGGCAAATATCCTTGAACAGTTCATTCATAGTCTATTGCCCTTGGATTGGGGATGTCTGGATAAGAAGTTTTGACATTTTGCGTTTTGTACGGTGGCGAAGAGATCAATTGTTGGAGTCTCTCACCATTGGAAGTATGTTTGTAGAGTGTGGATTTTCCAGAGTCACAGTTAAATACAATAAGTCTGGCAAGTCAGGACAAAAAGATTAGAACATGAAGAAAAATCCCCCCCACTCCCAAAAAAGTTTTGACAGCAAAAAGAAGGCAAAGAACTTAATAACGGAAATAAGGTCGTTTGGTGTTGGTCAGGTTTCATGCTGGAGGATAGCCACATTTTTGGAGCATATCTCTGCCAAAAAGAAAGAAATAGAAAAGATGTAGTACTTTAAAAGCTATTTCTAAATTACATGTGCGGTGTGGGAGGCTATTTTTTGCAAAATAGTTACTATTTGCATACATAATTCAATTTCTATTACACATCACAGTTTTAACCAATGAAGGTCCATAACAGCTGGAGCCATACCAGGTTTTCAGAATACTCAAATACTTTTACATACAATTAATCTTCTAAGTGAGAATAATTTGCCGTTTAAAAAAATGAAAATCTGACCTAGCTCCAGGTCAAGGATACACATTTCTGCTATGATGATTTGTAATTCTCAATGCCTAGAAAAAATGTAGGTTACTTATCTGACTATCTAAATGCTATATGCAACCACAGAGGCAAAAAAAGGAATACGAAGCCACAACAAAAATAACATAGTATTAAATGCAAGCCAGCAAACAACAAATATCTACTGAAAACATGCTTTATTCTAATACAATTTCAGGCTGCAAGTTCAATTCAACAAATTCATGTCTGTGGAAAAAAAGCAAGTCTTAGGAAGAAAGCAAGCTTGAAGAAAAGGTTACATAATCCTATGTCACCTGCTGTGCATCAGTACATTCTGCCACATTAGGAACAACTTTTATGACAGGGCTCCAAGCAGGGTCTGCAGCATGCAGCCCGTTAAACAATGGGCCACCTTGACCATCAGTCAATAAAGAATTTGAAGGTATCACAGTGCCAGCATACATGGAAATTGGTAGACCCTGAAAATAAATAGAACAAGAAAGAATATAACAACTGGTGTCCAACCTAGATGTTCTTAAATATATAAGTTGGTGGCATCCTTAACATATCGCAACACATTAATCTTTATCATATGGAATTCCTCCGAAATTTGCAATACATTCTTCACATAAAAAATGTATTCTATAAGTTCACACAGCAAGGTTTTTGGGAGCAACGTGCCAGTTTCAGCAAAACGTTCTGTGACCAGCCTATGAGGTTTGGTCATCACCATTCTAAATAATCACTGCAAGCAAATACTATGAACAATGCCATTAGACGACTGGCACAGAAATGCATTTGAGGTCTTGGGCAAAGCTAATGAGGAATCCCCATGCCATTCTAACTAAAGACATCATAAAGTGATGACAAAGAAAAGCTACTTGCCTTTGGTAATATTTCTGATGGATACTATATCTTCCTGCAGATTGCTCAACAAAGGAATATCCTCCAGGTACCACACGAGATCTGGAAATATTTCCCAATCATCTCTCCAGTTACACCAAGTGCCACTATGCAGCTTTGCCTATTCAGGATGTAAGGAAGCTGGGACATAGAATGTGCTGAATGGCATGCCGGTGACAGTTCCTGGTACATTTTACAGAACAGAATATCCACACAGTAATATTTAGTTAATATGGGTGGTGTTGATCAGGTGGTAGCTTTGCAGATTTGGCTAGTGGAATGTTTCCTAGGAAAACCATGCTGGATTCCTTTTGCGCATGTTTAGTTTGCCTTGTGGGTTGTGGGGAGGAGGTGGGGGCGTTCGAGGGAGTACGTTATTTGTTTTGGCGTAGCAAATCTAGATGCACTTAATGGACACAGTCTAAGTGAGTGTTTGCTGCTGCACGGTCTCAGACAGTTATCCAAATAAGAAAATACATGGCTGGCGTTTCTGCGCAGATACAGAGAAACAATTGCTAGGCAGTTTGTAAACATCCTTGGAGATGCAGTGATTTTAAAGGTCTTCACTTTGAACTGGTAGGTCTGCCCATATATCACAAAGTGGAGGAACTGTTACCAGTGGTAGATCGAGTGAATGGGGATATGAAAGCAGGCATGAAGTCATGTCAGAGCAGCGGGATGACGTTCTGCAGTGCAGCCATGGATTGGGCACAGGGAACAGTCCCCCCTTTTCTTTTTTAATTAGAAAGTGCATGGAGTAGAACCATTTGCCTCGACATGGAGATAACAGCTCTGAAGCACCCTTTACAAGGAGTCTTGCTGGAGGTGGTCTTCGCTGAGGATGTGGCGTTGTGACAGGATGTTGAGGGGTGTGGTGTGGAACTCAAGGCTGTAAAACCGTGTCCTACCACTGTGAGCCTGCCCTGATCAGAAGTGACTTCCGCCCAACGAGGGAAAAATGCATTGGTGCCCCCTGACAGGCGTCATGTGATCAGGGGGTTTGGGGAGGCCCAATAGCAAGTCGTTGTTTGGAGGTAGAAGCACCCCCATTGGAGCCACCTCTACGTTTCCTTCAGTTGTTACCTCTGTATTTGTCCCTGGTGTAACTCTGCCTGTTCGGGAGCCCTGAAAGGACTGCTGTTGGTGCTGGTTAACCGTGTACCTGACTGGGTGGAGATAGTCTTGAGTCTGCTGTTGAAATGATGTAGCTGAAAAGAGATTTTGGGTTGTGGGGGTGGTGGCTTTGGGGTGGCAGAAGGCATACTGTAGAGCGCCCACAGACTAACTGGGTGTCTTTTTACATGTTTGCAACATCTAGTCAACCTGATGACCAAAGAGTTGTTCCTTGTAAAATGGAAGACCAGGAGGTGCTGTGCCACCCCCAGTCTAAACCCTGAAATGCCAAGAGATGCAAGGAACCATAGGAGAATGCTTGTGTCGAGACTTCAGGAAACAGTATCATCTGTGTCTAGTGCGCAGAAGCAATTACCATTTGTGATGACCTTCCCCTCGATCACAAATTTTCTTTCTATGGGTTTTTTAAGGCAGACTAGAGTTGGCGGGGGCCATGGAAAGGCCCAAGGACCTGACCATAGCTCTGCTATCCTTGAAGTACTCCAGCACCAACTCCGCTTTGTCTCCAAAGTGACAGCAGAGATCAAAGGGCATGTCCATAATCGAGGCTTGGATATCACCGAAAAGCCAGTCGTTCTCTGCCCGGCATGGCGTTGTAAGGCCACCAACTAAGAAACTAATCTGCCTGGTGAGTCTGTGGTGAACATCCCCCATCTGATCACGAGCTTGGCTGCATCTCTCCAGTCTTCCATAGGCTGGGAGAGTATGGCCCGGGCCTCCTCCGTAACCATGGGCAGCACCTGTGTTACCGAATCCCACAGTGCATGGGTGTAACGGTCAAAAAGTAATGCGGTGTTCACAGACTGCAGTGCTAGGCTGGTGGAAGAAAACATTTTCTTGCCCAAGGTGTGCAGCATCCTGGATTCCCTATCTAGTGGGGTGGCATGTAATGCACCAAGGTGTACACAGGAAGTGGAGGATTGGATCACCAAGCTCCCTGGGGTAGGGTTTTGAATGAGTAAATTGGGGTCCCCTGGGGCAGGAAGATGGCGGCGGTAAATTGTCCTGTTTACAGGAGCCCGGTCCAAAGCAGTAAATCTATAAGGGCTTCATTAAATGGGAGAAGCAGTTCTCAGCGGGTCACTCCCAGCTGAAGCACACATGTTAAGACATTAGTCTTGATTTCCACTGAGGGTAGGCTAAGGTCCAGGACTAGGGTTTCCCTTCTCACTACCATAGCAAAAGAATCTCCCTCCTCCGTAGCCCTGGTAGGAGGGAAGACCATGCCAGTATTTCACTCCTTCGTAGCCATGATAGGAGGGAAGACCATGCCAGTGTTTGGGAAGGCGTTCAGCCCATAGGAATAGGGCTTAGGCTCTGGTCTGGAGGGCAGGGCTTCAGTCGGTGCCAAAGTTGGGCAGCGTCCCTACGGATGTGTGTCAGAGATGAGATTTGAGACGCGCCGTCAAAATCGGGACCGGCATAGTTGATGGTCGAGGTGGTATGACCGGCGCCAGTCCAGATCTATCCAAGGGGCCCTATTGGTCCCGGGGGTGGACCTGACAGGGACCCAGTAGGGGCTGCTCCCTAAACAGCGGAGCCCTGTCTGTAGGAATAGGCGACCCAAATATAAGGTGCATGGTCTAAAAATTTGCAA
The DNA here is from genome assembly GCF_964261635.1 of Lissotriton helveticus. Taxonomy (NCBI): domain Eukaryota; kingdom Metazoa; phylum Chordata; class Amphibia; order Caudata; family Salamandridae; genus Lissotriton; species Lissotriton helveticus. The sequence continues at coordinate 834,334,384 of NC_136068.1, forward strand.
AATTGGGCATGGGTCGCTCCTGCTGTCAGAAACTCTGGGAGCCATGGAGGCGGCCAAGGCCCAGGCTCAATCGCAGAGCCAAGCCTTAAATGACTACTCTCCCTCGTCTCATCGGAAAAGTTTGATCCGGTAGAGACTTGATCTATCCGCAGATTCCTTACCTTTTAATTACCCAGGCGTCACACTGGATCCGGAAGATTTTTCTTTGAGCAAAACCCCTGCATGCTGGTAGGTGGCTCTGCATGACAGTCGGCCACACCATTGTTATGTACGCGTCACATACAGGCACCACCTCGGCGTGCTGACGTCATTTACCTTTCACGACTTTTCACGAGAGTAGCAAGGAGCCATTAAATGCACTGACACTGGTGTATTTCTGAGCAACTAGGGTCCTGATGCTAGAAACCTGTCAGCAGTGCGGGGAGGATAGATGAGTCGGTAAGGAATCAGCGGCTAGATCACATGACTTGTCCATCTGATTGAGACATCTAGCAGCAGGATCCTAACCTTTGAATAGGTACCCAAGAACTACCATCCCTGGAGGTACTGTGGACAAGTTTAGACCAGATAGTCCTGCAGGACAGAGTGGCCAAAAAGGCCGTCACTGCAGGCTTGACTGTCCAGGCAATAGTTCTTGGTGTAAATGTGTGCAGGGATGCACATGTTGCTGCATGACAAATCTACAGGACTGGAACTCCACGTTGCAATGCCGTGGTAGCAGCCTTGGCTCTAGTAGAATGAACCTTTAAGCCTTCAGGAGGCTGCTTTTGGTTAGAGCGTAATATATTTGATGCAGAGGATGACCCATTGTGAGAAAGTGCTTTTCTGCACCACACTACCCGAACGCTTTAGGGCGGTCAAGGTAGGACGACAAAGCTTTTTTTTGGGTCTAGACGTTGGAGTCACTCCTCCTCCTTAGAGGGGCACGGAGGAGAATAGAAAGTAGGCAAAATTACAGATTGCCCCACAGGGGTTGGTGCTACCACTTTCAGTAAGAAAAAGGCCTTAGTGCAAAGCACTAACTTATCAGGGAAGATGGTCAGGTAAGGAGGCCTGGATGACCGAGCCTGCAATTTGCTCACCTTCCTGGAAGAATTGCCACTAAAAAGGCTGTTTTGATGGTAAGTAGCCGGAGAGGTCAGTTGTGCAGAGGTTTGAATATAGCACACATTTGAAAGGGGAGAACCAAATTAAGGTCCCACTGAGGCATTATGAATGGGGCAGGTGGGAACATATGTTCAAGCCACTAAAAATAAATCTATTTGCGATAGGGGATTTAAATAAAGAGTTGGGCTGGCAGCCTCAAGAAGGCAGACAAGGAGCAGAGAACTGCAAGGGTCAAAATAAAGAGAAGGACTTGAGAGAGGGAGGCAGAAAGAGGATCAATACACCTTTCTGTACAACATTTGACAAATTTACGCCATCTGCCGTCGTAAATGGTCTTGGTAGAGACGCCTGGCTGCCAAAATAACATTACAGACTTCGGGAGGAAGGTTGAAAGCTGTCAACTGCCACCACTCAATCTCCACGCAAGAAGGCGTAGAGTTGACAGGTTCGGGTAGAGGACCTTCCCCTGCTGCTGCGACAGAACATCCTCCTAAAGGGGCAGCCTGACAGGAGGACCGAAGCTCAGTGGGTGATGCTCTGGATACCAGAATCTCCGTGCCCAGTCCAGAGCCACAAGAATGACTTGGGCCTGGTTGCTCCTGATTTTCCTGAGCACTCTGGGGTAGGAGTGGTATTGGCGGAAAGGCGTACAGGAGGCCTGAGCTCCACTCAAGACAAAAAATCGACGCCAAGCGAGTGCTGACTTGGAAACTCCAGCGAGCAAAACTGCTGACATTGTGCGATCTCTGCCGAGGCGAACAGATCTAACCAAGGCTCTCCCACTTCCGAAAGATACCTTGCACTACCTCTGGATGGAGACGCCTTTCGTGATCCGCTAGGCTGAGTTCGAATGATCCTTACTGCGGGACGTATAGAAAAATGAGGTTCTTGCACAGTCACAGTGTTGGCAAATGGCCTCTTAGATCCACTTTGTCTACTCCACACCTATTGGTTTAAGAGGGGGTAGAAATCCGTGATTTAGATTGTATGTATTTGAAACACGTATCCTCAGATTATTTAAAGGAATTTGCGGCCACTCAATAAGCCTATCGACAAACTCCACGGCACCTCTCTCGGTCACCACAATTCAAATCCAAATTTATTGCGTGGATTTGAATTGTGGTGACCGAGAGAGGTGCCACTTTGACTGTGCAAGAACCTAATTTTTCTGTACGTCCCGCAGTAAGGAACTCAGCCTACCGAACCTACTGAATAAAGTGACACAGCCCTGTTGCCCATTGAATTAACCGGCAAGATTAAGGTCGCCTCTGAAACAATACTGAAGGGTCTTCAGAAATTATTATTTGTCCTGAAGATGGTCTCATCGATTCACCAATAGAGACCGAAACGTCGACACACGCTTTATCTTATCTAATTGTTAAATCAATCTTAGCAAAGAAGAAAAGCGTATACAATTGTTTCAAAGCAGTGTTTTGATTTATTTCTATGATGTATGCTTCTTATAACATTGTTATTTATTCTGTACCCTTTTTAATTTCTAAAGTGTATTAAATACAAACTTTTTTCATATACACCCGCACTTTTTCCTTCTTTAGTTTGAACACATATTGTGACTTATCTATATTAATTGAGCTTTTATTGTTACATTGTTGTACCATTGACCTAAATTGTGACGGGTCACCAAATAGAATCACTCGCCTCTGTGCTGTTAATTAGTACGAACGAAATCCCTTGAAGGTATCTTCACCGTATCATATTCATTGCCCGAACCCTCAAGGGTATATTGGGTTGCTCGCTTTTTTTGTTATCAAGAATTCCTCCTGAAGCAAGTTCAGGTGGTACTACATCAGCTGGAAGTAAGCTGGAGACATGAAGGGAGGGGTACTCTTCAAGGGGAGGGAGTAGCCCTTTTGGATCATCTGTACAAACTAACCTAGCGATAGCTAATCCTGCCACCAACCAGCTGCTCAAGATCCTGAAGGGCGGACTAGGAAGGTTTGGAGGCTGCAGGGGGAGGAGTGGACTGACTCGACCTCTGGCTACTTGACCCATGAGGTCTAAAGGGGCCACAGTTCTGTGGCTGGTGCAGCTGAAAGCTCATCCTGTGGCCACGAAAGACAATAAGCAGATGGGTGGTCACTGAGAGGCCCAAGGACTTGACTGAATCCTGTGAGTCATTAAAGCGCTCCAGGGCCATGTCTGCCAGGTCTCCTTAGAGACTGGTGCCATCAAAGGGCATGTCCATAAGGGAAGCCTCGACATCCCCAGAAAAGCCAGAAGTTCTGAGCCTGGCATGGCGAACAGCCACCATCTATGACACTGCTCTGCCCAGCAAGTCAGTGGTGTCCATTCAAAGGAGGGCACAACAAACAGAAAATGCTCCTGTCCCACCACAAACCGTAAGCTGAGCCGATTGGTCTGCAGAACAGGTACATAGAAGTAGGACTACCACAGGTTCAACACTACCATCCAAGACCCAGGGACGAGGGCAGACAAGACCTAGACCAGTTTGAGCATCTTGAATTTTTCCTTCGAAAGGTGTTGAGAAGATACAGAAATAAAATATGCAAAAGGCCTCTGTCCTTCTTGGGCACCAGAAAATACTGGGAATAACAACCACAAACTCTTCTGGTACAGACACCCTCTCAATAGCTGGGACAAAAGGGCTTGCACTTCCTGTCGCAAGACGGAAAGATGGTCCTCCGAGAGCGGTTTGGCGGACGATGGCAGGTACAGAGGTGCTGAAAGGAAGGTGAGAGCATAGCCCCGCCAAACAAATTGCAGGACCAACCGGTCTGATCTTATGGCTTGCCAACCCAGCAAGAATCTTTGGACACTGGGGTGGTGGGCACCATGGCAGTGACCGCAATACTGCTGGGCACCATGCTGTGGCTGACGGTATGGGGTACCTCTGCCAAAGCCACAAACGGAGTGGTAGGTCTGGTATGGTTGATAAGGAGGGGCAGATAGGTCTAGAGAATGAGCCCTGACCCTGCTCTACTTGGACCGCTTGAGAGGTGTGTTTGAATTATTTCCAAACAGCCAAGACCCATTGAACAGCACTGTCTATGCAGGATGACTAGACTTCACATGAAAAAACGGTGGATTGCAGCCAAGCGTGGCAGCGAATGACAACACTGATGCCAGTGGCCCTCCCAATGGAATTGGTAGTATCCAAGCCACAACAAATTGTTAACTCGGCCGCCTCCTGACTGTCCTGGATAATCTGAGAGAGAGGTTGGAGATCTTCAGGGACACCATGGAGGACTTGGAGGATACGGCTGGCATTCACTGGACAGAGAGCCTGGCTGATGGAAGAAAAACTTGCTTTCCAAATGTCTCCCCTTGCTTGGATTCTTTATCAGGAAGAGCAGTCGGGAAAGTGTTCGGGTTAGACTGACTTGTGGACTCTTGGGTAACCAGATTTATGGGGGAACGGTGTTGAGACAGGAACACCGGTCATCTGGAGAAGGAAGAAGGTGCCACGCTATTTGCTTGTTGACTGGAGAAGGGGTTGCGGGAGGGCAAACCAAGGCCAGATGGTGAGAAAGGACTGATTTGGAGGGAGGGGGGGGGGGGGCGGAAGGGGGTCTCTAGGCCACGGTCCTCATGCAAACTATCACACAAATTGTCCTCAGTATAGAACTGAGTGAACATATCGCCCACGTCATAGTCGATGTCTCAGTTTGTACCGAAAAGGGAGTGCTGGGTGTGTTTTTCCTTGTGGAGATGGCAAATCAAGAGGGGGAAATCGGTGCCTCAACAGTGGTCGGGCATGGCCTTGTCCGAAGTTAGACCTAACCAACTCAGAATCTGCAAGCATTATAGGTATGTCCTTGTCTGGCGTTAATGGATTCAGCACCGGCGTTGATGTTCTCCCAACTAGCGTGGACTGGGGCGCCGGAGGCTGACAGGAATCAGAGGCATTGTGCTGGGCTCGGAGGATCCAAATGGCGCAGAGGGTCAAGCCGCCATATGAATTCCAGATGTAAGACCTCTTGGTTCCTTGTGGCCCAAAGGCATGCCAGAAGGAGTTTGAAAAAATCTGAAGAGTGGGAGCATGGCCTCTTGGGACTCTTCAATCTGTTTAGGAGCGGTGGACTGCCCCAAAAACTTGGGTTGTGCAGGAATCAGTTGCGGAATCAGCAACGAAGTTGACAGACTCCAGGAGCAAGATCGAGAGTCTTGATGACACCTGTGCTTTCTCAGATGAATGAGAGTGATGAGAGGGGGCCCGAGTTCTGCTTTGATTTTGTGTGTTTCTTTTTGGACTTACATGACACTATTAGACTTGACGAACACACGCCACTGAAGACCTGCTTTAGCAACTTCTGGAGCTAGAACAGGAACGAATCTCTGGAATGGACTGCAACTAACCGGTCTTATCACCTCCATGTCTCCTTATACATGGTGATGTAGAGTTACACCGTGCGCTCTCAGATGGTCGTGGATTCATCTCTGTGCAGTGGTTGCAGGCCTTAGATTTGTGACTCGACCCCAGGAGCACCTGATGGAGATCTGTCTCAGACATTTGTTTGTGACAGTCTTTACAGGGCTTAAAACCTGTAGTTTTTTGTGGTGACAATCCATTGCACACTGAATTCTTTTAAAAATATCTGAGTTAAATGTCTCTGAAATATGAGAGAGCATGCCGGATCTGCGACTGGTGGTGTGAAAAGAAAGGAACTGACGTTTGCACATTGGAGTGATGCTTATATAGGCCCGCAGGTCAATTCCAGAGCGGAAGAGCGTCACTGCAGAGCCATGCGGTGCCGCCTATTGGTGTACAAAGCTACTGCAAAATAATCTGTATCCACCCTTGACGTTTGGGGAATAGTCAAAAGGTGAGGAATCTGCAGCTGGAAGCCTGACCTTCGAAGGGTGGAGATCCAGAAGTGAAGAGGATGCAGACAGGGCTATCTTTAAAAATTCCATGAAAACTATGTCAGTAAGAGGTTGGTCGTTAGTTCCACCCAAGCGCAGCCGTTTGGTTGATGGTAGAGTTGAGTGGTGTGACAGCAGTTTCTATCCTGCAAGATGAGGCTGTTTCTACATAAGGCCAGCATTTCGGTCTCTCCTCAATTAATGTTGTGGAAGACTGGTCTTTGTCTCCCATGAGTTAATTTAAATCACTTTTTGTATTTTTCATTATTTGCACTCTGCGCCTCACTCTGTCTTCCATTGGAGGATTGAAAACACCTCGCGCTCCTCTCCTGAGGGAGAGTTGTAGCCCACACTGTGTACCTTGCAGTCACAGTGTGCAAGAGGGAACCCAATGATTTTGGTCTGTCCCCAATTAATGTTCTGGAAGACTGATGGCATTCTGGACAGAAACTTCAAACTACATTGTGCCCATGTTGTCGGTGCTACAACTTGAAGACCGTACCGGTGCTACCTGCTGTGAGAAGCATCACCTCACACTAGGGCTATTTTTGGACAGCAGCCTGAGAATTGCACTTGAAAGAACAATCCAAAACTGGTTCTGAAGTTTGAGCCAGTGAAATCACATCCCCTTTCTGGAAAGCGTGTCAAAATGGAACCCAAAAAGACCCATTTTGTTTAAATTCCAAGTGCTCTATAAACAAGGAAATGAGTGCTCTGCAAAGTGCATCCTGCACTGGTCCAGGTTTTGACTTCAACTCTTCTCCATCATGTACCGGACCATGTTAGGCTGCAACTGCAGTTGGTAATGCACTGGCCTAGACTGGACTGTAACTTCAGAGCTAGGTTAATCCTGCACCAGTACTTAACGGGCTGCAAATGCCCACTGTGTGACACCTGCGCGGACATGCTGCATCTACCTCACTGAACAGAGGCACTTAACCAGAAGCAGGTCATGATGGTTGAAGACTATGAAGACATTGAACAGTCACTACCCACTTGTCTGAGAAGAGACACATAACAAAGACATGGGTTGCGTCCGGCTTCACATATGATAGCTACCAAAACAGCACTCGAAGACTTGCAGGCCCCCACATGTGGTCAAGCACTAGTGAGGGCAAGTACCTCAGAATGTTTGGTCTGAGGTACTCTGACAGGTAGCCTAGTGCCAGTTAGGCCGTCGGCCAAAGATTTCCACCAGTGGAAGTTCCACTGGCAGAAATGTGACAGTTTGTTTGACTCTAAATAGAGCAGGGGAAGCAGGTGTTTGGCAAACCGTGTACTCTGCCATCTTTGAAGCAGTGTACCATGTCCACTAAAATAAAAAAGCACCATATTTTGTTGAATTTAGTCTCTTTTGGAATGACACACGAAACACTGGATTTTATTTATTAATACAGCACATCTTTTGCATTAAGCAAAAGAGATTGTTTTTCATTTTTCAAATCTTTGCGTAAATTACTGAATGTGTGACTGCCTAGTGAGTGTTATAATCTATTGTTGCATAGTAGGTTTCAAAATAAAGTTCCTATATTTCAATTAGTTACTTGGTCTTCGTTGGTCACTGTCATACTGTGTGCAAACTCAAGGCTGACAGTAAAGCGAAAACGTGCAATGATGGGCGAGTGTTATCTGCGTCATAGCATCCACGCAGCTGCACAACATGGCTAAACTAGCATTGGCCAAGCTAATAGGTCTTGCCTATGGGAGAGTTATTGGATTAGTCAATTTCTTTTAGCTATTTTCTGCAGCAGCAAGATTGAAAGTAAACAAAAAAAGTGCTATGGGGCTGTGATCTCTTTTATTGGTATGGGATTATTCTCTGCCTTTACAAAAAATAAATACATAAAGTGTATGTTGCGTAAAAGCTGAACTTCGCCTTGTTGGTCCTGCACAAGAGCAGCACCAAAAAGGCCATACAGTGCAGGGAGCACAGTGCTGTTTGCATATTTGTAATATCTTGATATCCACTGGCATGACTTTTGGGTGCCTTTTTCTGGCTGGACAGGAGTGGGCAAGCGTCTAAGGATGAGGGTTGGGAGGTGGATGAGCTAACCAACAATGGGGGAGGTGCGGACCAGACAAGCAACAATATGACCTTAATGGTGAGGGAGTCTTGAGGGAGCAGGGAAAGTAGACGCAAAGGGAGGAAGGCCACTTCAGGGCATGGGGAGGGTGACCTGAGGGTTCAAGGGTGGGTATAGGTAAGGTGAGGTGAGGGTGACTTAAGGGTTCAGGAATGGGCAGAGGTGAAGGGAGGTGAGGGAAGGGTGACTGGTGTGGGTGACTTGAGGGTTTATGTGCGGGCAACGTTAAAGCGACATGCGGCCAAAAGTTATGTTTTTGAAATTGGTCCAGTCACAAAATTTCAAAATACTGAAAAGCAGGAACGTTTTAAGTTACCTTGAACGTGAGAGCGAAATAACTAAATTAAAAAAGTACCACAATCCGAGAGCAAGCAGCGCGGAAGAACGCTAATCAAGAAATCAATTAGTATTCAGTCCATGCTCCATGGAAGAAAAGAAACACAAGGAGACAAAGTGAAGCCGAAAGGCACTGATGTGCTCACCAGTGAAAGGAAAAAAATAAGACTGAAAATGAAGCCAACCAATGTAAAGTAATGGGTGGGCTTACAGCCCCTTCTTTGAGTATTTTGGTTTGTTTTTAGAAACAACAGATCGGGGCAAGCCACAACACATGTGCTCTGTCTCATGCGAGACCTAAACAGGATTAATTCATGTTCTAAGGTAAATTGTGGAAAGTGCCAAAGAGGAAAGGCATTATCTTTAAGAGCCCTTTGAGCTTTTAAGAAAGAGGCAAAACCAGCACACAAATCAGACAGCAACATCTACAAAAAAGGCATCACAATCCACAACAAATGCTTCATTTGACTTGCTCATCAATAAACAGAAATTAAAAGCTTACCTTAGAAAAATCCACATAACCGCTGCTAGTTGGCTGATGAAAAATGTTTGCTGGAGCCATTATACCAGAATCATCACGTTCCATCGGCTGATGTTGAGAAAATGTAGCTGGATCCGGTACTTGCTGGAGGCCCGGATGACCACCCATTACAGACTGGGACCAACTTGACATGCCTTCTAGAATGATACAAAATATATGGCCATCACAATTCAAACGTTTTGTGTCTTCCTTTTTATGATCAAATAGAGCTACCATTGTTTGAGTTTGATTTTCATCCTATGGTAGAATTTTTACATAAGAAAGAGATCTTGCAACTCAGAAAGACATACAGTTGGTCATTTGTAGGTCGAGGTCAAAATCTAATGACTAGTTACCTATTTTGGACTGGGTTGACGGTCTCACCCCCCCCTTGAGTTTAATCTGCCACCTGAGAACCGCTAATAACATTATTGGTTCACCAGAGGGCATTTTTTAATTACTTTTGTTTCACACTCACTTTGCACTCTGCACTTACGTTTGACTCCACCCAGACCTAGCTCTCAAAGGCATACTACCCACTACATATGAAACACCTCAAAGTGCTCCTTCTGTTGCATTACTTGGATGTGAACCAGAAGCTATAGCCCACACCACTGAATTTCGATTCTTGTGTGAGGAAAGGGCCTGATGATGAAGCAAGCCAACTTAGAGTGGATGGGGGCTTTCGTCCTAAAACAGAAAAATGTTCTTGTGTAATAGGATTTTTGCTTGAGTCATTAGATTTTGACCTTAAGCAACACATGACTGACTGCCTCTCTTGTGTGTTGTATCTAGAATTCCTGGGAAATAGATGCATGTCTTGGTCAAAAACTTTCCCTGATCCTCTTGTGCTGTGAGCGAAGAAAGATGACTTGCATGTGAACACTGTCCTGGAACACAGATGTGAACTTACAGATGGGGTTCAATTCAGCGCTTGCAGCTAGACTGTCTTTACTGCCAATCTAACAGCAATCAAAACTATATTTTTGTAGTTTTAGTCTCAAAGAACAAGCATGCAATGGCTCAAAAGCATTCACATCACACAAGGTAAACCTATGGGCGATTCCATGTGTTAGGCGTAGATGATAATGTGTTTTTCAAGCAAAACTAATCACCAGGCACTTAAGAATCTAATCACAAGTGGAAAAGCATTGCTTTAGTGATAAGTAAAAGAAGAAATTGTCAAAAATTAATTTCAATACTTAACCCATCATGAGGTTTTCTGAAGCGAAGCTGGTCGCAACAAAAGTGATTTGTAAGTCTGGGGAGAGTTTCACTCAAAGATCTCAGCCAAATTCTGCAGAGTTCCGCAATAGGGAGGAGTATGTGATGTCCACTAGTTATGATATTCCACAAAAGATTTCACCACTTTGGATATTGCAGCTTTAGTCAGAGGACCTTGAGAGCAGAGCTAGCAGGCCAAGTATTCCAAGAGTGATGAAATAAAAGTGAGCACAGCCAAGCCAGCCCAGCAGGCACAGTGTGATGGACTGCTAGGTGTGATACGGGGACTGCCGGTCACCCTCAAACATCTTCCAGACTGTGTGGCCGAGATGGAATGTCACTGTGGTGAACCATGGGCTCTGCCCCATGAGCAGCCTGTCTTCAATCACGCCAGTGCCTCCTGCGTCCAACATGTGGCCAATACACTCTGTTTTTCCACAGGCAGCACTCTGAGGCGCCCACAAGTGCAGGAGTGAGCCCAAAGTCTGCCCCGAGGCAAACAAGTCTCCACAGAGCAGACATGAGAAAGAAAATGTAAAGGTGACGAACACTGTGCAGCTCTTTGTAAGCTGCCGCCTCCCCATCTATCCTAAAAAACATACTGTAAAATGATAGCAGGTTATTTAGGGAGCATAAAGAAAACTTGGAGGCACTCTTACCTTCCGTAAAGTCAATGAGTCTGAGGTAGTGCAAACATTTCAGAGAGGAGCACACCACCAGCACAATCCCTGGTCTGCAGCCCCTTAGACTCATCATCACTCCACATCCACATCTGCCACAAGACTCTTAGGTTATTGTGATGCAGACACTTGCCGGCACTCTGAGGAAACAGCTGGCGCGCAATCATTGGTTTGACCGTGCCCTCCATGCTGCTGCACCAGCGCGCAGCTCATTTTCAGCGCAGCTCTCCGGTCTGTCTTTTCACTGCTTCCCCCTCGCTGCCTCACGGTGCCCCCATGCACTTCCCTCCCACTCCGCATCTTTTCTTCAACTGAACATGCTCCTGTCAGCTGAGCTCTGCGACTCCGCTATGAGCGGCAGTCTGTAATGAGGCCGCCGATTTGTGTGCTAAATTCAGCCTGTTGGCAATCAGCGGCCACTAAGCAGGCTATTCTGATTGCCTTTGACTCTGTCCCTTTGCGTTTTGTTAACAGTTGTTTGTGGGGGAGGCGAGGCACTTGGCATAAGCCTGGATACCATCTTTAGCGGCACTAGCAGTCTCAGAGTGGGCAGCAGTGCTGGTAAACTAGGCCAAATTCTGTGCTGCAAACGGAGAGTGGAGTGGCAAAACTTTGCAAACTTCGCCAGTAGAGTTGAGTTGGCCGCCCTTCCCTAGTGATTCGTCATCTGGTACCATCCCAATTTTTGCTGTGTTGGGGAGAATCCTAGCTTTTGTGTTAGCTATTTAGTAAACCACTTAAACTGGAATCAAAAGACGCGTTGTAAAATAATTTTTTGTAAACTGGGTTGCCTGTCAGCAAGTAAGACTAAAAAGAAGAAGGAAAACTTCTGAGGTGACGAAACAGGATTTTGTGAACAGAATGCAGAGCAGTCCCAATAAAACAAACTCTAAACTGAATGAAAATGTTAAGTTGTGAATGAGGGGACACCCTTCCCAGGTATCTACATTTTGGACTGTCCACATTTATAAGTCACTAGTCATGGCACCAAAAATGCAAAGAAAATTGTGCCTCCTCAAACAACATCCTTTGAAATTCAGAATGCACCAGAGGACAGACCCCCCTACCTTTGAACATGGTTAACCATCTCCGACGAGGGTGGTGGGTTGTGTATAGGTGCAAAGTCTGCTAGAGTATGTGTCCAACAGTGCTAAAGTACTGTGGAACACAAATTACTTTTAAGGCGCCTCACCTCTACACCGCTTCTTGAGGGGTAGGAGGAGTGATAAGCAGATGATTGGGGGTAGTGCACGAGAACGATTCTTAACAAGTAAGTTTGCAGTATGTGCTGCTGTAGATCACATACTTTTATACATGAAGAAAGAGACAGCCACCCACCGGTGGGCAGTCTAATGTGTAGGCTAGAGTTGCGCTTGGGGAGGATGGGTACCCAAAGGAGGGTGGCGATCCCGCAGAAATGACCAGTCTCTCGAGGGGACAGTGAGATGGTCTCAGGAAACAAGGTTCCTGCATACACTAGGAAGTACATCGCCTGGGTGACCATTAATGGGTGAAGGGTCGAGGCTCTCAGAGATACTGGAGCTAGTGTGATCTCAGTCAGGTGTCACCTGGTCTCTGAGGAGCAAGTCGTTCCCAGGGCATTCCACCAAGTAGTTGCTGTGGCCAACTCAGAGCGCCAGTGTAAGGTGGCGCAGGTTCCCTTTGAAATGGGGGAGGGGGGCTCAGGTCCCTCGAGGGTGGTTGAGCCCTACCATGCCTGTAGATTGTCTGTTAGGTAACAACTTGGAGCAGTCCTTGTGGAAGGATGTGGAGCTCAGGTCTCACTTGGAGATACTTGGGGTGCCAGAATGGGCATGTGTGACCACTCCGCCGATGGTAGCCAGTAAGGGTGATCAGAAAGACCTGGAGCCTGAAACAGTGGCCAAGAGAAAGAGAAGGGGTCGTGGAAAATCCACCCTTGAGGTTCCCACGGTCCGGTAGGAGGCTGACCTTGAGGGGACGCCCTGGTAACTACAGGGGAGCAGGTGACTGAACTGGGGGGCTTATCAGAGCTGACCCATTGGCAGCAAGGTGGTGGTCCCACCAGGGAAGATTTCTGCAAGGAGCAGAAGGAATGCCCGTTTCTAGAGGGTTTGTGGCAGCAGGCTGCAAACCAGGCAGCGGGTGAGCAGGCTGGATCACACTGGATCTACTGGGAGAATGGTCTCCTGTACAGCGAGTCTAAGGTTGCTGAGCCTGGGTCAGCCCGTGTGCTGGTTGTATCCCAGTATTTCAGGACCTGCCTACTGGGTCTGGCTCACGACGTGCCTTTGGCAGGACATTTGGGGCAGGACAAGACCTTTGACACGATTGTCACCCACTTCTTTTGACCTAAATGCGAAGGCGGACAGATGCACATTGTATGTCTTGCCAAACTTGCCAGGGAAGTGCTAAAAATGGGAGGAAGTGTAAGGCTCCTCGCCAGCCATTTCCGGTTGTTGGCATTACTTTTGAGAGAGTTGAGATGGACATTGTGGGGCCACTGGACCCCACAACAGCCATAGGCAACAGGTATCCGGAGGCTATCCCTCTCAAGACAACAGCGCCCATGGTGGTCCGGGCGTAATGGGTATCTTACCACATGGGGTTCCCCAGAGAGATTGCATCTGACCAGGGTACCAATTTCATATCGAAGTATACGACATCCCTGTGGGTGGAGTGTGGTGTAACCTACAAATTCACCACTCCTTACCACCTCCAGGGTAATGGGTTGGTAGAAAGGTTCGACCAAACCCTAAAAGGGTTCTAACAGAACCAAAAATGGTGTAAGTGGAACGTCCCATTACCATGCCTTCTCTTTGCATACAGGGAGGTACCACAGAAGTCGTTAGGATTCAGTCCCTTTGAGCTTCTGTATGGGCACTCTGTGAGAAGACTGCTCAATTTAGTGAAGGAAGGCTGGGAGACAGCTCCCAGGAAAACTCCCCAGGATGTATATAGCTACAAGCTGGCCTTTAGAAACCCAACTTCCTGCTTCAGGAAACTCGCTCATGCGAACCTAGAAGCCAGCCAGGAGGAGATAAAAGGCTGGTATGACCAGAATTACACTCTGGTAGAGTTTCAGCCAGTCAGAAAGTGTGGGTTATGGCACCAGTAGAGCCTAATGCTTTGCAGGACAAGTGGACGAGGCCTTTTGAGGTGTTGGAGCATAAAGGTAACGTCATCTACCTGGTGAATTTGCAGACTCCCAAGAACCCTTTGAGGGTCCTCCATGTGAACCGCCCCAAACTGCACTTTCAGAGGTCCGAAGTGCGCATACTCTTGGCAACAGATGATGGGTGCAGAGGAGAAGAGTGAGCCTCTTTCTGAACTCCTGTCTACCAAGGAGCATGATGGGTCAGTGGAAGGTGTGTGTAGGGAAGTGGGTTTCTGTTGCAGTAAACACCCCACTTTTTGTCTGATAACTGATGCACTTTTCCTTTGTGTGCCCTGGGTCCCTGCCAATCAGGTTCCCAGGGCCTGTGTTCTCTCCCCAAAAACTAACCCAATTGGCATCTCTGGCCACAGGTCAGCCTCTGGTAAATGGTACCATAGGTAACCAGGGCACTGGAACAGAGAAGGCCCCTAAGGGCTGCACAACTTCATGTGCCACCCTTAGAGGCCCTGTGCCCTGACACACACACACACTGCCTTTGCAGGCTGAGTGTCTTGGTGCAGAACAAACCACAGAGTCGACATGGCACACATCCTTGTGTGCCATGCCCACAACACACTGCCCTGGCACACCTCAGTCACCCCTCTAGCTGGGTGCCCTATGCCAGTGGTGTGGGTACAAAGGCATGAGCCCTGTACCCCTACAGTACCCAGGCCCATTCCTGGGCACTTTAAGTGCAGTGCTGCCGTTAAGAGTAGATGGTGCAGGGAGGTCAACACGAACTCCACAGCACCATAATGGCTACACTGAAGACTGAGAAGTTTGGTATTACATTTCTTACCACAGTAAACCCACACTGATGCTAGCGTGGGATTTAATGTAAAATGCATGCCAGAGGACAACTTAGAGTTCCCTGAAACTAAGCTACAACCCGTATCCTCACTGAAAGGCTGCCACCCAGCAGACATGTTGCCGGACCCCTGGGTAGAGAGCCCTCTACTCTCTTGGGCCTGCAACAACGCACATCCTGGGACGAGGTGCTAGGTCTCCTCCCCAAGGATGGGCAGGGGAAGCTTTAAAGGCATGCCGCCTTAGTGAGCTTCCCCAGGCCACTTGCTGTACTCAGCAACTGGCCCCAGCGGTTTTGACCCCCACTCTGGCAGGAAGACAGGCGGGAAAAACAAAGGAAGGAAAGGGGGGGTGCCAGCCTCTGCCAACCGCACCCCTCAGATGGGGGAGGCGAGGTAAAGCACAACTCCAGGCTCTCACCATTTTGAGAATGTGGAGCTCTACCCAATCAGAGCTAGGTTCCTTCCCCCCTCCCATTGGAGAATGGCAGGATAGGGAGTGTACTCACCCAGGACAGGGACCCATTGGTCCCTACCTGTAACACCCCTAAATTTAGTATTTAGGGGCATCCTGAACCTTCCTTCCTCAGATCCCGATTTTGAAACAAGAAGTACAAGAAGAAAGAAGACCTGCCGTGAAGCTGCTAACAAGAGGACAACACCAACTGACTTGGCCTCAGCCCTACAGGCCTGTTGATCCTTGAACCTGCTCCTGCTAAACCCTGGCATCTCCAGTGGTCAGCAACCTCGAAAACCCCGGAGGACCTGACTGCCTTGCTCATTTAAAGGCTGGGACTCCCACGAGCAGTGGTTCTGCTCAAACAGCAACAACCGCTGGTGCCAGCCAGGAACCGCGAATCCAGCACACTCTGCAACCGCCGAGCCTGGCCTGTGCCTGAGTGAACAAAGACCACGAGGATGTCCCCCTGGCGATTTTGACCACAAATCCAGTGTCCAAGGACCCTTCTCAATGCTCCTGACGACGCCTGCAGCCTCACAACAATGGACCCCTCCAACCGCGACCAGCTGAGGGTAAGATTTCCCTACACCCAAAGACACCCCTGCACCCGGCGCCCCACGGCCCCCTGTGCCCAACTCCCGAGTGGCTACCTAACCTACAGCTTCCCAACTTACCTCTCAAAGTGGTGGCCGCACCTGAAGAATCTCCATCCCAGAGCCTGCAGTCTGCAGGAAATGCACCAGGGCTGAATCCAGAATCCAACCCGTAGTAAGAAAAACCTTCGTAAAGTGATTCTATTGCATTTACCAAAAACTTTCCATTGAGCTCAATGTTATTTTGTGTTTAACTTGTGTTGCATATTGCAACAACTGTAACGATTACATCTAAAAGTCGATTGCTATTTTAAAGTATTTAATTGCAACATCTCACAAGTATTTATCATACCTACTGTGGTTCTAAAATAAAGTAACTATATATTTTTATATACAAAACAATTGGCCTCGAGTTCAGTCCTTGAGTGTGTGAGACCATTGTGCTCTGATACTGCCTTACTGCTCGACCAAGCTACCACTTTAGAGAGTAAGGTTATATCTAACTTTAGCCTCTGCCATATCTCTGGGGACTGTGGACTCTGTGCACACTGAACCTTACTTTGGTACAGTATATACAGAGCCACTTTCTTAGTGATCCTCTCCTCTACACTGACCCCAGAACAGCAGAGTGACTGTCGCCAGTTGCTGGGGCAGTTTGCCACCCTGTTCTCCTTGATCCCAGGTGTCCCCATTGGTGTACCCATGACATGGACACTGGGGACAGTCCTCCTGTGAAGCACAATATTTACAGGCTGACTGACAGGGTCAGAGCTAGCATCATAGAGGAGCTCTCCAAGATGCTGGTTGTTAGGGGTGATAGAGCACTCGAACAGTCCGTGGGCCAGCCCATTGGTCTTGGTCCCGGCCATTGGCCTTGGTCCCAAAGGCTGATGCACCTGGTGCCATTCCTGAACTATGGTTCTGTGTGGACTACAGTGGGCTCAATGCGGTCACCAGGACTGACACACACCCTAGCGCTGATGAGCTCATAGATCGGTTGGGAGCTGCCAAGTTCCTCAGCACGTTCAATCTAACGTCTAGGTTCTGGCAGATTACCTTAACCGATGGAGCAAGGAGCGGTCTGCATTCTCAACCCCAGCGGGGCACTACCAATTTCAGGTGATGCCCTTTGGATTGAAGAATGCCCCTGCAACCTCTCAGAGATTGGTCAACCAGGTGTTGGCTGGACTGGAGGATTTTAGTGCCGCCTACCTGGACGACATTGCATTGTTCAGTTCCAGGTGGGAAGATCACTTGCAGCTTCTCTGAGAAGTGTTGAAGGCTCTGCAGAAGGCAGGCCTCACAATCAAGACCCAGTAAGTGCCAGATCGGGCAGGGCTCTGTGGTGTACTTTGGGCACCAGGTAGGAAGTGGCAGGTGGCGCCCCTACACCCTAACATTGACACCATTCTTGCTTGGGACACCCCAAGACCCAGACAGAGGTGAGAGCCTTTTTAGGTCTCACAGGATACTACAGGAGATTTGTCAATGGCTATGGCACCGTTGTTGCTCCCTTGACTGAGCTGCATCCAGGAAGCAGCCCAAGAAGGTGATCTGGACTGATGCCTGCCAGACAGCTTTTGATGCACTGAAGGAAGCCATGTGCACAGTGCCCATGCTCAAGGCACCAGACTTCTTCAAAGAAATCGTAGTGCAGACTGACACTTCTGCGCATTGTGTGGGAGCGGCGCTCCCACAACTGAACTAAGAGGGCCTAGACCAGCCTGTAGTCTTCCTTAGCAGGAAACTACTCCCCAAGGAACAGTGCCACAGAGCAAAAACCTTTTGCTGTGGTCTGGGAAGTAAAGAAGCTAAGGCAGTACCTGTTTGGGACTCACTTCCGAGTTCAGACAGACTCCATGCTCCTCAGATGGTTAATGCAGATGAAGGGTGAGAAACCAAAACTGTTGAGGATGTCCATCTCCCTACAGGGAATGGGATTTACGGTTGAACACCGTCCTGGCACATAACATGTCAACACTGATGGTCTGTCCAAGTTCTTCCTCCTTAGTGAAGAAAATTCTAACGTGGTTGGGTAGTTCACCCTACTTTCAGCTGGAGGGGACATGTGTTAGAACTGGCATCTTTTGGTGTGTTTCCCCAGGCTTTTTGCTTTCTGATTTCCTGGTTTAGACTCTGTTTTTGCTGGTTTAGTGTCTCTGCGCACTTTCTCACTGCTGATCAGTGTTAAACTGTAAGTGCTTCTACAGTAAATTGCGTTTATGGATTGGTGTTTCCATAGTTGGCTTATTTGATTTACCTTTAAGTCCCTAGTACAGTGCACTGTGTGTGCCCAGCGCCTGTAAATCAAATGTTGCTAGTAGGCCTGCAACACTGGTTGTGCCACCCACACTAGCAGCCCTTCATAGGGTTCTCAGACCTGCCACTGCAGTGTCTGAACATAAATCAACAGGGGTATACCCAAATTACCCTCTCATACCTGGGTATGGGACGTAGTTTTATACAATAAAAAATGGTATAAAGGAAACAATATAAACCAATTTATGAGTAGAGTACATTTAATTACCCTCTCCACAGTTATTATTCTGAACACATGTATTAAAATCTGTTTGTAGCACACACAAACAATGGCGCCTAATCAATGAGGAAGACAAACAAATGACATATCACAATATTCTATACATCAATAAAGAACAAACAAAAAAACGTATCACAATAACCCTAAAGAATTATTCTCACTAGTGTCCCCCTATACTTCTGGGCGAACAACTTAGAGGTAGTCGAAGTGAAACACCTAAGGCTTGTATACTAATTGACCTAGCTCTACTTTAACATCACACAATTCCAAAGATCACTATAATGCCAATGACTCCTTCTTAGAAGTGTCGACGTGACCACGTTACAGCCTTTTCTTCTTAGGCCTCCTCAGGTGAGGGGTTATACAATACTAAATAAAAAATAAAACACAATACAACAACATTACTCTAACTTTCTACTCTGTGTGGAGTAAGCTGGCTGATAATGGTGACTACCCATTCTACCAGATAAGTGAACAAACACCAGTGCTACCAAAATACACGCACAACCACCATCACTTCATGGTGTAAATCTACTAAAAAGTACAGCACTGAAAATAAAATAAAAATAAAAATAGAAACATCAGCGGGTCAAGTACCACTAGACCCTCATAGGAAATATATCCTCTAAATATAAACACCTTAGTGCCACAATACAATAAAAAGTGCTTGAAAGGAAACCAAACCGTACAAGAGATCCCACCAATTACTTACATATTCCTAAAGACCGGGATACAGGGATTTACCACGCCGCATACATATCGCTGCGCTCAGGGTACAATTACCTTAGACAGAATATGTGAGGAAGTTGAGAAAATCAAGTGCCCATCCCTCCTAGCCAAACTAAATTCAATATGTGTGGCTATAAACGGGGCAGCGCTTACCTCCCTATATGTGGGATGGAGCACCCTTCACGAGTATTCATTTAATGAATCACCATCCACATATAATCTTCAGTCACGTAATTCCAATTCAAAACCAACTTCCCTGCATAAGGATAACAAAGAAAAATAAACTCAAACCCAACTGATCTTAAATAAATAAATACAGCAAACCCCTCGCCCACAATCCCCTGGCACGGGAGAGTAATAACTTACGGTTTAAACGTCTGCTCTAAAAATCAGGCGAGAATTCCTCACTTCACCTCTGTTACCCACAGTCATCAAAGTGCATCCGCTCTAAGTTTAGAAGCGCGTGGAAATATACGGAGAATCTCTCCCCCCTACGTCGTGTCATCACGCCGGACGCAGGCAGCGACTTAAAAATGGGACTGTACTCCACGGAGTCATTAGGCTCAGAAAATCACTATCCTCAATAGGGAATCCGCCATATTAGAAATGTGCATTACCCTGTAGCGTCCTAACCGGTACTACTGGGGCATGCCCGCTCACATGCTCCCATTAATAAGGGCCAATGCTCCACAAAGTACTCTATTTACCTGCAAAAATAATAATAAACATATTCCCACTATATTAAAAATACTTATATTAAAAATAATACTGTTACAGCCTACCGAAGGACACATCCTCAATTATTACAGGTAATGGCCCAATGTCCATTTACCAGGCTATACTTATTGTACGAAAAATCTATATATCCCACACAGTGGTCGGGCGGAAATAAAAAATAAATGGGCAGTCAAATAAACCAAAGTCTATCATGCCAGCTTACTCACGCCACACAAAGGGTTGAGCAATCTATCTTGAAAAAACATATATATTATATGCAAATGTACACATCTGAGCAATGTATTATACATGGTGGCTAAGAACAAACAAAAGGAAAATGCTACTTACCAGTATGCATCTGTTCTTGGCATGTAGAGCTGCAGAGTTACACACTATGCATAGATAGCCACCTAATGTTGGGTCCAGATGTTTGCAGTTTGTTTTGTTGTAGAAAAGTCTTTGAGAGTCACGGGATAGGTTACTCCTCCTTTGGATGATACTGCGCATGGGCATCGGCTCCATCCCCAGATTGTTTTTCACCATTAGGGAAGTGATGGAGATGTACAAGAGGTAGTGATGTCCATGTGATTTGCATCTAATTAAGATAATACTGGAACAGATAAAGGTAGCTGGGGAGGTGTGCAACTCTGCAGCTCTACATGCCAAGAACAGATGCATACTGGTAAGTAGCATTTTCCGTTTGAGGCATATGAGTTGCAGATTACACACTATGCATAGACTGTATAGCAGTACCCACACCTAGCGGCGACCACCAGTATCTGTTGCAGTTGTTTGAAACAGTGTTTTTAGTACAGCCTGGCCCACAGTGGCTTGTTGTTTAGTTTGCACATCTACACAGTAATGCTTTGTGAATGTGTGCGGTGTAAGCCATGTAGCTGCTCTGCATATGTCATCTAGGAGAATGTTCCCCAAGAATGACATTGAAGCCCCTATCTTTCTTGTTGAGTGGGCTTTGGGAGGAACTGTTAACGTTCATTTTGCTTTTTGGTAACATATTTGTATGCATTTAACAATCCATCGGGCGATCCCTGATTTTGATATGGGGTTGCCTTTATGTGGCGGTGAAAAAGACACAAAAAGTTGTTTTGTTTTACGAAAAGTTTGTGTCCTTTCGATATAGTACAGCAATGCTCTTTTGACATCTAAGGAGTGTAGAGCTCTTTCTGCGACTGTTTGAGGCTGCGAGAAAAATACAGGCAGCTCAACTGATTGATTTAGATGGAATAGTGAAATGACTTTAGGAAGGAATTTAGGATTAGTACGAAGACCCACTTTGTTATGATGCATTTGCAAAAAAGGTTCTTGAATGGTAAATGCTTGTAGTTCACTAACACTTCTGAGAGAAGTAATTGCTACTAGGAAAGCTACTTTCCAGGTTAGGAATTGCAATTCACATTTATGTAATGGTTCGAAAGGAGGACCCATTAACCTTGTAAAAACAATATTCAAGTTCCACACTGGTGCCGGAGGCGTTCTGGGAGGAATTATTCTTTTGAGTCCTTCCATGAAAGCTTTTATAGCTGGTACTCTAAAAAGAGATAGATTTTGTCTATTTTGCAAGTATGCTGCAATGGCAGCAAGGTGTAGTCTGATAGACGTATAGGCTAAATTACACTTTTGAAGGTGTAATAGATATCCTATGATGTGTTGAATAGACACGTCTAAGGGATGTATTTGGTTGTTTTGGCAGTATATGACCATGCGTTTCCACTTAGCAGCATAACATGCTCTAGTAGTGGGACGTCTAGCTTTTTTAATAATGTTCATGCATTCTGGAGGAAGGTTGAGGTAACCAAACTCTATGACCTCAGGAGCCAGATCGCTAGGTTGAGCTGCGCTGCGTCCGGGTGTCTGATCTCTCCATGGTTCTGTATTAATAGGCGTGGAGATAGGTTTAGTTCTTGGTGTGGTACTACAGACATCTGCAACAGCGTGGTGTACCACGGTTGTCTGGCCCAAGTTGGAGCGACTAGAATGAGCGTCAAGGAATGTTGTTGTAGTTTGCGTACCACTAACGGAAGAAGTGGGAGAGGAGGAAAAGCGTACGCGAATAGTTTTGACCAGTTCATCCATATCGCATTGCCTTTGGACAATGGGTGTGGGTATCTGACGGCAAAGCTTGGGTATTTTGCGTTTTCGTGGGTGGCAAAGAAGTCTTTCTGAGGTTGTCCCCACATTTCAAAGAACGGATGAAGAACTTGCGGATGAAGTTCCCACTCTTGGATCTGCTGTGTTTGTCAACTTAGCAGATCTGCAATAGTGTTTTGTACTCCTGGGACATGTTGGACTAAGAGGAAGATCTTTAGCGGTATAGCCCATCTCCATATCTGCTGCGCTAACAGAGAGCTGCGGAGAGTGTGTCCCCCCTTGTTTGTTTATGTAGTACATAGCTGTCATATTGTCTGTGTGGACTAAGACAGCTTTGCCTGACACTTAAGTTTGAAATGCTTTTAGGGCTATAAACACAGCTAGCAAATCTAAGTGGTTGATGTGGAGTAGCTTTTGTTGCGGTGTCCACCTGCCTTGCATGGTGAGATGCAGTAGATGAGCTCCCCAGCCGGAGAGCGATGCGTCCGCTGTCATGACTATTTGAGGAACTGGCTCTAGAAACGGTCGCCCTTTGGAAAGGTTTTTAGTGTTCCACCATTGCAGAGAACGAGGAGTCCGACCGTCTACCAACACTAGGTCTGTTAATTGACCTTGAGCCTGGTTCCATTGGCGTGCTAGGCACTCTTGAAGTGGACGCATTTGCAGTCTTGCGTGAGGTACTACAAATATGCAAGATGCCATCATCCCTATGAGCTGCATGAACACTCGAGCTGGTAGCGAGTGTTGCGGTTTGAATTTTTTAGGAGAGTTTGTACACTTGTTATCCTGGCTGGAGAGGGATAAGCTACTGTTAGTTGGGTGTTTATTGTAGCGCCGAGATACTGTTGTATGTGCGAGGGTTGCAGATGCAATTTGGTGTGATTTACTGTGAATCCCAAGTCGTGAAGCAGTTGAATAGTAGCATGCTGCCACCATAACAGCCAGTGTGTTGCACACACTGGCTGTATGAGCTGGGTTTTATGAGCCAGTCGTCCAGATATGGGAAGACATGAATATGTTGTCGTCTTAAATGTGCTCCTACTATTGCTAGGCATTTGGTAAACACCCTTGGCGCTGTTGCGACTCCGAATGGGAGCACTTTGAACTGGTAGTGCTACCCGTCTAGCACAAATCTGACATATTTTGTGTGCGCTGTGTGGATGGGAATATGGAAGTAGGCGTCCTTGAGATCTAGAGTGACAAGAAAGTAGTTTAGTACCAGCAATGGAAGGACTTGTTGGAGTGTGACCATAAGAAAATGATCCGACTGTATGTAAATGTTTAGAGGTCTGAGGTCTAGGATGGGTCTTAGAGATCCGTCCTTCTTTGGTATTAGGAAATATAGGGAGTATAATCCTTTGTTTTTCTGATGCTGTGGAACTATTTCTATTGCATTTTTCTGCAGGAGGGATATTACCTCCTGTCTGAGCAAGGTTAAATGTTCCTGTGACATTGGACGCTGCTTGGGTGGTATGTTGGGGGGGGGAGGGGGGGGGGTAGATGTTAGTTCCAGACAATAACCTGAATTAATTATTTGGAGCACCCACCTGTCTGATGTGATGTTTTCCCAGGCTGGCAGGTATTGTTAGAGTCTTCCCCCGACAGGAGTGGAATGGGACGGGGGAAGGGAGTCATTGGGCAGGGGTAGAGGCAGAGCGTGAGTTATTTTTACCTCTGCCTTTGTTATTGTTACCCCTTTGTTAGTCCTTGCTGTAAATGGACTGTGTAGGGGCTTTGTACGAGGTAGAAGCTGTGTCTGAAGTATATTCCCTGGTGGCACCTCGATAGGATGAGCGACAAAATGAACGTCTGGGAGCCTGCGATTGCAGTGCTCCTATAGATTTGGCGGTGTCTGTATCTTTTTTCATTTTCTCTAGTGATACATCTACGTTGGGTCCAAATAGGTGTTGCTGATCAAAGGGTTGATTAAGAATGGAACTTTGTACCTCAGGTTTGAAGCACAAGTTACTACTTGTGTAACAATATATCTGTAAGAGACATTAGTTAGTGATAGATTCCTTACCTTAGAATATCCCCAGGTGTCAGACTGGATCCGGAAACTTTTGCGTAGCAATACCCCTGCACGTCGGTAGACGTCGTCCGTCGTCGGCAGCGCCGGAATGACATCGCTGGAGTACTTAGACGCCGCCCTCGCACGCTGACGTCAGTTCTGACACACAGCTTTTCTGCGCCAGATACGCAGAGCCATTATAGAACCAACACTGGTGCCATGAAACTAGGGCCCTGAAAGGGGATGACCTTAACCCTAGATATCGGCTCGCAGAACGGGGAGGATGGGTGGGCCGGTAAGGAATCTATCACTAACTAATGTCTCTTACCGATATATCGTTACACAAGTAGTAACTTGTGCATCTGAAAGAGACATGTTAGTGATGGATTCCTTACCTTAGAATAGATACCCCAGCAATACCAACCCCGGTGGTGGGTCTGCGAACCAATAATCACACCAGAAAGTCCTGGAGGACGGAACGGCCAAAGAAGCCATCCCTCCGGACTTGACTGTCCAGGCAGTAGTGTCTCTCGAACGTGTGCAGCGAGGCCCACGTGGCTGCCTGACAAATGTCCTGCAAGGGGACTCCTCGGCCCAGGGCAGTAGTAGTTGCCGTGGCCCGAGTTGAGTCAGCCCAACAGGAGGTTCCTTTTTAGCCAAAGAGTAACACGCCTGGATGCACAATACAATCCACCGAGAGATGGTCCGCTTGTGCACCGCCCGTCCATTCTTAGTGCCCACGTAACCAACAAAGAGTTGGTCATCCACCCGGTACTGGCGTGTGTGATCCAGATAGTAAGAGAGCGCACGTTTTGGGTCCAGACGGTGGAGCCTCTCTTCCTCTTTTGAGGGATGCGGAGGCGGAAAGAAGGTGGGCAAGGTGATGGACTGCCCGATGTGGAAGGCTGCGACTACCTTGGGCAGGAAAGAGGGTCTTGTCCGCAACACAACCTTGTCCGGATGGACAGAAAGGAAAGGAGGTTTGGAAAAAAGAGCCTGGAGCTCACTCACTCTCCTGGCAGAGGTGATGGCAACCAGGAAAGCAGTCTTCAGATTAAGAAGGCGAAGAGGACAGTTATGAAGTGGCTCAAAGGGAGCGCACATCAGAAAAGTAAGTACAAGGTTCAAGTTCCACTGAGGCATCACGAAAGGAACAGGAGGGAACATGTGTGTGATGCCCTTCAAAAACCTATTTACAATAGGGGACTTGAACAAAGATGGCTGATCAGGTAGCATTAAGAAGGCGGAAAGGGCAGAAAGGTAGCCCTTGATAGTGCCCAGAGCAAAGCCCTGCTGGGCCAGAGAAAGAAGGAAGAGGAGAACCTTAGAAAGGGGGGCTGAGAGTGGATCCACAGTGCACCATGCCACAAATCTGTTCCACCTGCAGGAGTATACTGATTTTGTGGAGGGACACCTGGCTGCCAGAATGACATTACAGACTTCAGGAGGCAAGTCAAATAGCTTTAACTGTCGCCGCTCAATCTCCAAGCTTGGAGGTGGAGACTGGACAGGTTCGGGTGGAGAACCGTTCCCTGCTGCTGCGACAGAAGGTCCTCCTGAAGAGGTAGACGAATCGGGGGATCGACAGACATGCCGAGTAGCTCTGGATACCAATATCTTCGTGCCCAGTCCGGAGCCACAAGGATAACCTGGGCCCGGTCGCGCCTAATCTTCTTCAGCACTCTGGGCAGAAGTGGTATAGGCGGAAAGGCGTACAATAGACCGCAACTCCACTCGCGACGACAAGCGTCTCCGAGCGAGTGCCGCCTTGGAAATTCCAAGGAGCAGAACTGATGACATTGCGCGTTCTCTTCTGTGGCGAATAGACCTAACGCACAAATTACTACTTGTGTAACGATATATCTGTAAGAGATATTAGTTAGTGATAGATTCCTTACCTTAGAATAACCCCAAGCGTCAGACTGGATCCGGAAAATTTTGCGTAGCAATACCCCTGCGTGCCAGCAGGCGTCGTTAGCGCCGGAATGACGTCATTGGAGTACTTAGGCGCCGCCCATGCGGGCTGACGTCAGTTCCGATACACAGCTTTTCCGCGCCAGATACGCAGAGCCATGATAGAACCAACACTGGTGCCATGAAACTAGGGCCCTAAAAGGGGATGACCTTAACCCTAGATATTGGTTCACAGAACGGGGAGGATGGGAGGGTCGGTAAGGAATCTATCACTAACTAATGTCTCTTACAGATATATCGTTACACAAGTAGTAACTTGTGCATCTGAAAGAGACACGTTCGTGATAGATTCCTTACCTTAGAATAGATACCCCAGCAATACCAACCCCGTTGGTGGGTCTGCGAACCAATAATCACACCAGAAAGTCCTGGAGGACGGAACGGCTAAAGAAGCCATCCCTCCGGACTTGGCTGTCCAGGCAGTAGTGTCGTGCAAATGTGTGCAGCGAGGCCCACGTAGCCGCCTGGCAAATGTCCTGCAAGGGCACTCCCCGGCCCAGGGCAGTTGTAGTCGCCGTGGCCCGAGTGGAATGTGCCCTCAATCCAACAGGGGGCTCCTTTTTAGCCAAGGAGTAACATGCCTGGATACACAAGATGATCCACCGAGAGATGGTCCGCTTGTGCACCGACTTTCCCTTCTTAGCGCCCACGTAACGAACAAAGAGTTGGTCATCCACCCGGAACTGGCGTGTGCGATCCATTTAGTAAGAGAGCGCACGTTTTGGGTCCAGACGGTGGAGCTTCTCTTCCTCTTTCGAGGGATGCGGAGGCGGAAAGAAGGTGGGCAAGGTAATGGACTGCCCGATGTGGAAGGCCGTGACAACCTTGGGCAGGAAAGAGGGTCTTGTCCACAACACAACCATGTCCGGATGGACAGAGAGGAAAGGAGTTGTGGAAGAAAGAGCCTGGAGCTCACTCACTCTCCTGGCAGAGGTGATGGCAACCAGGAAAGCAGTCTTCAGAGTAAGAAAACGGAGAGGACAGTTATGGAGCGGCTCAAAGGGAGCACACATTAGGTAAGTAAGAACAAGGTTCAAGTCCCATGGGGGCATCACGAAAGGAACAGGAGGGAACATGTGTGTGATGCCCTTCAAAAACCTATTTACAATTGGGGACTTGAACAATGAAGGCTGATCAGGTAGCCTTAAGAAGGCGGAAAGGGCAGAAAGGTACCCCTTGATAGTGCCCAGAGCAGAGCCCTGCTGGGCAAGAGAAAGAAGGAAGAGGAGAACCTCAGAAAGGGGTGCAGAGAGTGGATCCACAGCCTTTGCTGTGAACCATGCCACAAATCTGTTCCACCTGCAGGCGTATACCGACTTTGTGGAGGGACGCCTGGATGCCAGAATGACATTACAGACTTCAGGAGGCAAGTCAAATGGCCTCAACTGCCGCCGCTCAATCTCCAAGCTTGTAGGTGGAGACTGGACAGGTTCGGGTGGAGAACCGTCCCCTGCTGCTGCGATAGAAGGTCCTCCCGAAGAGGCAGACGAATCGGGGGATCGACTGACATGCTGAGTAGCTCGGGATACCAGTATCTTCGTGCCCAGTCCAGAGCCACAAGGATAACCTGGGCCCGGTCGCACCTGATCTTCTTCAGCACTCTGGGCAGAAGTGGTATAGGCGGAAAGGCGTACAATAGACCGCAACTCCACTCGCGACGAAAAGCGTCTCCGAGCGAGTGACGCCTTGGAAATTCCAACGCGCAGAACTGATGACATTGCACGTTCTCTTCTGTGGCGAACAGATCTAACCAAGGCACTCCCCACTGCTGAAAGAGGCCTTGCGACACGTCAGAGTTCAGACGCCATTCGTGATCCATCATGCACCGACGGCTGAGTTCGTCCGCCCTGGCATTCAGAGAACCTGTCAGGTGTTGAACCACCAGGGTCACGCCCTGATGTTCCAGCCACTGCCAGAGGCGCAGAGCCTCCTGGCATAGGGTCCACGACCCCACCCCGCCCTGTTTGTTGCAGTACCACATGGAGGTGGTGTTGTCCGTGAACACCTGCACTACACTCCCCCGGACAGAGGGGAGGAATGCCTTCAGTGCTAGTCGGATCGCCCGCAGCTCCAAAAGGTTGATATGGAGCCGGGACTCCGCCAGAGACCAGAGGCCTCTGATCTCTGCCTCTCTCATGTGGCCCCCCCAGCCCTGGAGGGACGCGTCCGTCACAACCACGTGCTCCGGGTGGGGTAGGGAGAGGGATCTACCACTGACCCAATCGCGGTCCTTGAGCCATCACTGCAACTGTCTTGCAGTGCCCTCCGACATCAAGACATGATCGGACAAGTTGCCCTGATGCTGGGCCCACTGAAACTTCAGGTCCCTCTGCAGAGCCCGCACCTGCCCCCGGGCGTGATGCACCAGAAGGATGCAGGAGGCCATCAGCCCCAGAAGCCGCAGCGTCAACCTGACCGAGACTCAGGATAAAGGGTGAAAGATCGGAATCAGAGCCCGAATACCCCGAACCCGCTATTCGGGAGGATAAACCCGAAACTGCGCCGAGTCTAGAACCGCTCCGATGAAGAGGAGCTTCTGAGAGGGACACAGGGGCGACTTCGGCACATTGATGGAGAACCCCAGCAAGTGCAGGAGGTCATCCGTAGTCTGGAGGTGGCTGACGACTGTCTGGGGCGAGCCCACCTTCAACAACCAGTCGTCGAGATAGGGGAAGACTGACACCCCCAATCTGCGCAGATGAGCTGCGACCACCGCCTTCCCTTTCGTGAACACCCGAGGGGCGCTGGTAAGGACTAAGGGGAGCACGGTAAACTGAAAGTGCTCGTGGCCTACCGTGATCCGCAGGTAGCGCCGGTGGGCCGGCAGGACGGGAAGGTGAAAATAAGTGTCCTGCAAGTCCAACGCTACCATCCAGTCTCCAGGGTCCAGGGCAGCTAAGACCTGAGCCAAAGTCAGCATCTTGAACTTCTCCTTCCGGAGGAAGCCGTTGACGTTTGAGGTCCAAGATAGGGCGTAGGCCCCCTTTGCCCTTCTTGGGTACCAGAAAGTAGTGGGAGTACCAACCACACCCTACTTCTGGCCCAGGAACGCGCTCGATGGCCCCCTTGGCCAAGAGGGCCGTGACTTCCTCTTGCAGAAGTTGCAAGTGATCCCCCGACACGCGGTGGATTTGCGGTGGCATGGCTGGAGGGGTCGCCCCGAAGGGGAGGGAGTAGCCCCTTCGGACGATTTGCAGCACCCACCTGTCCGACGTGACAGTGCGCCAGTGGAAGAGGTGATGGCGAACCCTGCCCCCCACTGGCGTCACATGGTCCTAAAAACACGGACTAGGAAGGTTTTGAGGCGGATGCTGCGGGGGGAGGTGTGGACTGGCCTCGCCGTTGTCCCCGACCGCCGCCACGGCGGTTTCCACGGCTGCCGCCGCGCTGTTGAACATTCTGCGGTGCGTTGCTGGCAGCACGTGTGGGGACGCCCCTTCCGTGGCCACAAAAGGACCGAAAGGCACCCGATTGCTGGCGTGTGGCAGAGAGGCCCAAGGACTTGGCCGTAGCCCTGGAGTCCTTAAAGCGCTCAAGCGCATGGCCTGCCTTGTCGCCAAAGAGGCGACGGCCATCAAACGGCATGTCCAGAAGAGTGGCCTGGACATCGGCTGAAAAGTTGGCGGACCTCAACCAATCGTGGCATCGAACCGCCACCGTCGTTGCCATCGCCCTGCCCAGTGAGTCCGTGGTATCCAGCCCACACCGGATGGAATACCGTGCCGCATCCCAGCCTTCCACAAGGGCCTGGCCGAGTTTAGCCCGTACCTCCATCGGGCATTCTGGCAGCATGTCCACGACCGTGTCCCACAGGGAGTGGGTGTAGCGGCCCAAGAGGCATGCGGTATTGAAAGACCGCAGTCCCAGACTCAGGGAGGAGAATAACTTCTTGCCGTACTGCTCATACCTCTTGGATTCCCGATCGGGGGGAGCCGTTGGGAATGCGGTCTGGGAATTTGAAGCCTGGATGACCAGGCTCTCGGGGGTGGGGTGGGTGGACAGGAAACAAGGGTCGCCCGGGGCCGAGCGGTGGCGTCTGGCCACGTTCCTATCTAAAGGCGGACCTGTAGCGGGCCTGGACCAAGTGCCCAAAATAACGTCGGTCAAGGCCTCAATAAACGGCAGCAGAGGCTCAGCCGAGCTGGACTACGGTTTAAGGACCTCAGTGAGGAGGTTAGTCCTCACGGCCGCGAAAGGGAGCTCAAGTCCCAAGGCCTTGGCCGCCCGCGTCAACACCACACTGAAGGTTGCCCCCTCCTCCGTAGCCACGGTAGGAGGTGAGACAAAACCAGTGTCTGGTGAGGTGTCCAGACCACTGGCATCCCCATGTCCACCTGTCCAGTCCTCCTGGGACTGACACTCCCGTGTCAGAGGGTCCTCAGACCCCTCCCAACACTCCTCATCACCCATCTCCTGATAATCAGGGTTGTCAAATGACAGGGCCGGTTCATTGAAGTAAAACTCCCCAAGCAGCGCCGTTCCGGCGCCGGATGGAGGGATGCATCGGGGACGGCGCCGCCCGAAGACGGCGCCGGAGGTGACACCTGAGGGACCGGCGCCGGTGAGGTCGTCAGGTCAACCGGCGACGACCCGGATCCAGAAGCGAATCCAGCGGGGCCCGAAGGCGCCCGGCCCGAAGGCACGTCTGGGCCGAAGCACACGCCGGCGTCGGGGCTGAAGCACCCGACCCGCTAGGGCCCCCAGATGGGTCCGCTGGGCCCGGAGGCGCCCGGAGCCCGCCGGAGGAGAAAGGGACCTCATGGCCATGAGGAAGCGCTCGATCTCCCCCGGCCGCGTCGCGCGAGCATCGGGGGGGGGGGGGGGGGGGGGGGGAGTCGGAAGAGCGATGACGTCTCTTCGACTTCTAGTGCTTACCTGACGACTTCGAACCTGAGGAGTGACGCGACTCCCGGAGCTATGATGGCCCCGACCCCGCGACCGGTCTCTTGACCTCCGGCCGGACCGGGACCTCTCGCGGTGCGGGGCCGACTGCCGGAGCTTGAGCCGCTTGCGGGACCGCTCCCGCCTAGCTTTCGAAGTCAGGGTCTGGCAGTCGGAGCAGGTCTTGTCGTCGTGGTCAACGCCAAGACAGTGGAGGCACTGGCGGTGACGGTCGGTGACCGACAGTCGGTCGCAGTCCTCACAGGGTTTAAAACCTGGCATCTGTGAGAAGTTGGCCTGATATGCAGTGCTCACTATTCTAGTGAACACTATGTATCAGTCCAAACAACCCTTATTGATGTTTGGTTGTAAGTCAACCTGATAGACCAGCTATCCTAGTAGCATGGACACGTGCAGTCTTTAGGCTAAACTCTAGAGGGCGTGTTAAGCCAGCTGTTTTACCATCACATATACCCCTTGAACACCAAGTGAAAGGACACCACACAAGTTGTTATGAAAAATAAAGTATATTTATTTATAACAAGACTACCCTGGCTCTTTATGAGACAGGGAGCTAAGCACACAACAAAACTCTTAAAGAAATATTTAAAGTCGCACAATTTACACAAATGCCCGAGGGGCACGAAAAACCATATACTATACAAGTGGAATGCGAAATACTAGCAGGTAAGTAACTATTCTCATAGGCTTTAGGATCGCTAGGACTGGACTACTGAACCTTTAGATTACAAGCAGGAGGCCTAGGGACGTCGTGTGCAGAGTGGGAACTCTCACGCGTAAGGCGGGAAAAAGTCTATGGAGGCTAGTAAAAGCAAAGTTAGTGTTTTCGGGCGAACCCGACTAGGTAGGTCAAAAACGAAAGTGGATCTAGACACTTAGAGAGTTGGTCTACGCTGGAGCACCAGAGAACTCAGTTTACCTAGCCCAGGGGCTGCGGCTGCATAGGGTTCAAATGTCGTCGGGTTTCTTCGTTGATGAACCAGGAGCCTGAAGAAAGAAGTTGCTGGCAGGTGACCAGTGAAGAAGTTCTTGGGGATCCAAGCCTGGATCGGGAAGAAGAAGACCTGTAAGCAGAGGGGACCAAGTTCTGAATCACTAGCCAGTGATTTAGGTGGGTACCAGAGTGGCACCGGGCGAAGTCACCTCAACCAGGTGAGTGGGCGCTGCTGGGCTCTGCAGTCTCTCGGACCAGGAGGCGTTGTCGGCGACCAGGATGGAGGTGCGAGCTGTCCCCAGGATTGGGGCAACAAGTCTTGGCAAATGCAAGCCCACGCGGTGGACTTAAAATGGCGTCTGGAGTGGACCAGGAGGTTCCAGGGTGCTCCTCTGTTGGAGGGGAGCAAGGGCCAGTCTGGAGCAACCAGACCAGCGGTGTTTGTCGTCGAAATTCGTCGTCAGAGGGCCACTAGCCAACGGGCAAGCGACCTGGACAACGCGGTGAGCAGCAAAGAGCAGAAGGGCCCCACGCAGATCTCGTGGATGCAGGGGAGCTGAACTTCGGTGCTGGAGCTGCTCAGGGTTGGGGCTTCTCTTACCCCAAAGCACTCGGTCGAGGGTCACTCGGGAGTCGTGCTGGTCAAGCGTCGTGCAGTCTTGGAAGATGGCCGGTCCCTCGAGGTCTCGTCACACCCACGAATCACAGCTGGGCTGATGATGCAGGTAGAGGTCAGAGGTGCCAGGGAAGCCGGTTCTCGTCGAGCTGAGTAGTCTTGATCCGGTGAGGAGACTTACAGCAGACCGCGATGCTTGGTTGGTGCCTGCTGCTGCAGGGTGACTACTCCTTAGTCACAAGGGAGAAATCTTAGGAAGAAGTCTTGAGTTCCTTTCGTGGAAAGTAGTTTCAGGATTCAAAGATGATCTAATTTGGAAGGGGGCCTGCTCCTACCTTTATCCTGCAAAAGGGGGCTGGCACGCGACTAAGTCCTGCCCTATGGGTGGGACTAGGAGGGGGGTGGTTACACCCCTCTCCTTTGGCGGGCTTTCCCCAGATCAGGGGCTGGAGTGCCCCTGGAACTGGTTCAAGCCGGCCTATGCACAGTGAGCACCGGGGTGCCACTTGCAGTCACCTTCCTCTAAAGCCCTGCCTACCTAGGATACACAAAATCCTGTCTGGGACGGTGCTGGCACCGCCCCTGGCAGGAAACCCTTTGTCCTTGCCTCCTGTGCTGGGAGGACTCCCAGCAGCAGGAGGGCAGACTTGTGTCTCGGTGGCAGCATCCATCTTGTGGAGCTGAGGCTATGTCTGACTTTAACCGGGGTTACAGGTTACATACATGTCGTGTCCCTCTAGAAGGGTGGAATGCTAACCCCGTCGCCAGAATTGGCGAGGGGTTAGTATTTCAATTCGTATGACACCTTACTCGACATGTTTTGATAAAGCGATACCAGAGTTGGCATATAACCGCGAGGATTATAATGCACTTAAGAGTATATGGTATGCGTTATCATGGAACAGCTATTAGGACTTGGTTCCGCAAGCTGCAACCGGGCTCAGCTCATGCCAGAGCACCATTTCACATTTTTTGACTAAACTTTTTACCATCCCTTCTGATCATTTTTTGGGTCTTCGACTCCGAACGGTGCCGGTAGGGATGCTGTAGGAAGGTAGATCCCTGACTATGGTTGCCCCCAACTTTTTGCCTGGTGTTTTGCTGGTTTTCTGACTTAGTTGACCTGGGGCCCTGCTATTCAGGACCCCAGGCCCACTGCTCTCTCTGTTAAAATGGATTCCATGTTCCTTAGGTACATATCTAATTGGATACTGAGTCACCTTATCAGTCCCTGTAACAGTGTACCTTAGGTATCCAGGGCATAGGTGTACCCAGGGCCTACCAGGGGCTGAAGCATGTATTATGCCACCCCTGGCTGGCCATCTAAAACTGACAACTGGCTGCACGACAGCTGGGGCAAGGTGGTGTAATCACCCTTTGCTATATATATAGTATACCTATATCTAACCCTAAAATGGACACATATCCTCCTATCAGTCACTCCTATGGCAGGCCTTATCAATCCTGAAGGCAGAGTGCTTGGAATTATGTGAGATGGTGCTCTGGCATGAGCTGAGCCCGTTTGCAGCTTGCGGAACAAAGTCCTAATAGCTGTTCCATGATAACGCTATACCATATACTCTTAAGTGCATTATAATCCTCGCGGTTTTTGCTAACTTTGGTATAGCATTATCAAAACATGTCAAGTAAGGTGTCATACGAATTGGAATACTACCCCCTCGCCAATTCTGGCGACGGGGGTAGCATTCCACCCTTCTAGAGGGACACGACATGTATGTAACTGTGAACCCCGGTTAAAGTTAACTCGAGCCTTGGCATCACAAAATGGATGCTGCCACCACAGACACAAGTCTGATCTCCTGCTGCTGGGAGTCCTTCCAGCGAGGGAGGCTTGGAC
The DNA here is from genome assembly GCF_964261635.1 of Lissotriton helveticus. Taxonomy (NCBI): domain Eukaryota; kingdom Metazoa; phylum Chordata; class Amphibia; order Caudata; family Salamandridae; genus Lissotriton; species Lissotriton helveticus. The sequence goes on from NC_136068.1 coordinate 834,368,564, forward strand.
AAAGGGTTTGCTGCCTTGGGAGGTGCTAGCACCACCCCAGACAAGATTTTGTGTATTGGGGAGGATAGGCCTGAAAGGAATGAGACATGCCTGGGGCACACAAGGTGTCCTGTGCATACACCGGTTCAAACCAGTTGCTGGGGCATCCCTGCCCCAGCTCTGGCGCGAAACCGGACAAAGGATAGGGGGTGTAACCACCCCCCTTCCTGGTCCCACCCAGGGGAGGGACCTAGTCAGTAGTGCAACCCCCTTTAGCAGGATAAAGGTAGGAGCTGGTCCCATTCCAAATTAGATTAATCCTGAACTACTCTACAAGAAGAAACTCTGGACTTCAACGTTCTGCTCCACAGAAGACTGAAGAAATCTCCCTTGTGGGCAAGGGGCGTCCACCCTGCAACTGCAGGCACCATCAAGCGTCCAGCGGTTTCCCTTTGTCGTCTTCCTTCCAGGATCCAGACTTCAGAGCCCGATGACCTCAACCTACATCTGCAGCACAGCTGAGATCCGTGGGTGTGACGAGACACGTGGGACCGGCCATCTTGAAAGAAACTGCACTTCGCTTCCAGCACGATTCCAGAGGTAAACTCGACCAAGTGCTTTGGGGACTGAGAAGCCCCAGCGCCTGCACCGAAGATCAGCCCTCCAGCATCCACGAGATCTGCATGGGGCCCTTCTGCTTGTCTGCTGCTCGACGCGTTGTCTGGTCACTTGCCGGCTGGCTAGTGGCCTCCTAGACGACGAACCTTTGAATCTTTGCTGCTGGTCTGGTTGCTCCAGACTGGCCCTTGCTCCCTTCCAAAAGAGGGGCACCCCGGACTCTCCTAGTCCGCACCAGGCATCTTTTCCCTTCACCGCGTGGGTTGCCTTTGCCAAGGCCTGTTGACTCCAATTCCGGATCCGACACCGCCGACAGCGAGAGCCTGCGTGGGACAGCTCGTGTCTCCATCCTGGTCGTCGAAGACACCTCCTGGTCCACGTAGCTGCAGAGTCAAGCGTCCACTCTTCACCTGATCGCGACGACAGCACCTGGTTCCTTCCTGGTTCCACACCGGTCACTGGCTAGTGACTTTGAACATTGTCCCCTCTGCTTGCAGGTCCTCTTCTTCACCGATCCACCCTTGGATCGCACCGGACATCTTCCTCCTGGTCGCCTGCAGCATCTTTTCTTTCAGGCTCCATTGACTTCAACGCAAAAACCCGACACACTTTGGCACCTAGGCACCCGCAGCCCGTGGGTGAGGTAACAAGAGCATTTCGGTGCTCAAGGGTAGTTTAACTGTCCTAGTGTCCAGTTCCACAGTCGTTTTAGTCCTACCTAGTCAGGATTGTCCGTACTTACCTTTTAACTTGAACTGTACTGTCCATAGACGTTGTTACGCATCTCGCGTGTGAGTTCACACTCTGCACACGCGTTCCGTGGGCCTCCTATTACTTACCTAGAGTTAGTGTAGCGTGGTCCCATCGATCCTACAGCCTCTGGACAGCTCCATTCCTTTTATCGACTTTCACATTCCACTTACTTAGTATATGGTTTGTCGTGCCCCTAGGGCACCATTGTAATTTTGTGCAACTTATTGTATTTTTCGTAAGAGATTGTCATGTGCTTAGCCCTCTGACCTTAAAGAGTTCAGAGGTGTTGTTATTAATAAATATACTGTTTATTTTCATAACAACTTGTGTGGTGTCCTTTCATCTGGTATTCAAGGGGTTATATCGTGGTAAAACAGCTGGCTTCACATGCCAAAAGAGTTTAGCCTAAGACTGCTTTGTCCATGCTACCATTAGGATAGCTGGTCTATAAGGTTGACTTACAACCAATCACCATAAGGGTTGTTTGGACTGATACAAGGTGATCACTAGAACTAGTGAGCATCATATATCAGGCCAACTTCTCACACCCAGTTTTCTAGTGGCCATTTGTGAAGGATGGCCACAACACAGCATTCTGCACACCTGGGGAGACATGTCACCAGCTCCCAGGACAGGTAACAATAGAGGTCTGCCACTGGGTGAGATGTTGGCCCAAAAGTACGCTTCAAAGAGGAAGCTGCCTTTGAAGGGCAAATGGTGAACACACCAGAGAGGCTGCTCTTTCGATAGGGTAGACAGGTTGCCATCGTGGACAGAGAGGGAAGCACTGGTCAAATTGTTTTATAACAGGGGCATGTAGGGTGGACTACCTAGCTCCACACCTCCAGAGAGGGGTCCTGACATCTTGGGAGAAGGCACAATGGAGCACACTGGACTAGCTAGATGCCACACTTCACAGAAAGTTGTCATCAGGCCGGAGGAAAGGAGGGGTGGGAGGGACCAGCAAGGACGAACTGAAAAGTAACAGAGTAAGAGACACAGGAGAGAGCAAGCATAAGCAAAAAGAGGGGACTATATGTATGATGTAGTCCCTCATGCAGTTCAAAGCAAGCACTAAAGTGGACGCGGAAGGATATACCCCAAAAGCCAATAGCACTAAGTGAAAGATGAATACTCCAGTGGCAAAGCAAATATGTGATTGACAAAGCCTCATGCCAATGGCTGAAAGGGGCAGGTGGAGGAAAGTCAAAGATTGAAATAGGCAGACCCAAAGCCCACTTTATATGTATTATAAGCAACAGGTCTGTTTAAAGGGTGTGCTGTCAAAATCCGGACCTTAAAAGTTGAATTGGCTTATCAACCCAGAGACCTACATAGAGATGAAAGATAGCAAGTGCAGAAGCAGCAACCTTATAATATGATTGCTTTAATAAGTCTAAAATGAACAAAGATCCTTGCCACAAGATATAGAAAGAAAACGCACGAGAACCTGCCTGTGAAGGGAGCTGAATTCAAGCAGAATCCACAGAAATAGCTGCTATTTGGTCCTTAAAATGAAAGTGTTCTGCTTTAACATATTGGATACAGAGGTTTTCTTGATTTAATGCTACATGCACATTTGCAAGGTTAAGACAAAGGCAGTTACAACCAGTGCAACACAATTAAGGAAAATCGATACATCTCCTTTTTACTTAAATAAACTTAAAATTAAAACCCTGGTAAGTTAATTAGAGCTTCACAATGATGAGTGCTGTATTTTGTCATGGATGTCTCAACAATGTATGAGAGATAAACAGTTTAAAAATAATATTTTGTTATATATATTATTTGGTGCAGCAGACTTACCTGATGCACTGTTTACTCCAAAGGACCAGATACCACCATGACCAACTGGAGCACTAAAGTTGTTTCCTACTGGTGTCGGAGTTGCAGAACCACCTTGTCGAATGCGGGCAAGTCTTTCTGTTCCGATAGGAGGCGGGACCTTTCTGTCATGGTTTGCATTATTTGCCTTCTGTGGTCCAAGAGGTGGAGGAGCGGAAATAGTTGACAGAGGTGAAGGTGATCCAGAAGCTACAGACACAACAGTTGACTCACCTAGTGACACAATGTTACACTTTACTGGGTTTAGAAAACAAAAGTGCATTTTATTTCAATTCCATTTAATGCTGCACTAGATAAAGAAGCATGTCTTACTCAAAAATCAAATACATTGGCACCTGTCAGACTGAGCATTCAAGAAGAGAAAATAGACCACTACAAATAAAATGAGACAAAAAAATTACCTTAACTTTAAGTCAGAACAAATGGAAAAAACAATAGACTAAGAGAAGCAACTCTTAATATTTGACTGACTGGCATATTTCTAAAGCCGATGTAAGCAAAACCCTGATATGATTCCAACATAAGTAAAGGAGTAAAGATGAGGATAATTTTACTTACCCAGTAAGTATCTGTTCTTGGCTTGTAGAGCTGTAGATTCGCATGCTTTGCATACTCCTGCCATCTAGTATTGGGTCTGGATGTTTTAAAGTTGTTTTCCTACGAATAAGTCTTTTAAGTCACAAGGTAGGTGACTCCTCCTTTCGGTGATAGTGCGCATGGGCATCAACTCCATTGTTCAATTCTTTTCCCTCAGAGGGCGAGAATGGAGTTAGTAAGTAAAGAATAGAGATGTCCATGCATATGTATATAGAGTAAGAGAGAACTGCAACAGGTATAGGTACCCGGGCAGGGGGGTGGGCGCATGTGCATATAAAGCTCTACATGCCAAAAACAGATGTTTACTGGGTAAGTAACATTATCCGTTCAAGGCATGTGAGCTGTAGATCACATGCTTTGCATAGACTATACAGCAGTATTCTCCCAAAGCGGTGGCTAACCTGTAGCTGTTGCAGTTGTCTGAAAGAGTGTTCGAAGTACTGTCTGGCCCACATTAGTAGCCCCTATTTTGTGAGCGGGATGCGCTCTAGGGGTTATGGTTAAAGTTCTTTGCTTTTGCATAACATGTTTGAATGCATTTAACAATCCATCTGGCAATACCGGACTTGGATATGGGATTGCCCTTGTCAGGTGGAGCAAAACCAATAAAAAGTTGTTTCGTTTTACGAAATTATTTTGTTCCTACTATGTAATATAAGAGGGCTCTTCGAACTTCTAAAGTGTGTAGAGCTCGTTCTGCCACTGAATCAGGTTGAGGAAAGAATACAAGTAACTCAACCGACTGATTGATGTGAAAGACAGAAACTACCTTAGGTAGAAACTTGCGGGTTAGTACGAAGAGCCACTTTGTCTCTTAAGTTGGAAAAAAGGATCTTCTATGGTTAGTGCCTGTAGGTCACCCACTCTCCTCAATGAAGTGACAGCAATGAAGACAGCGATTTTCCAGGAGAGAAATTGCAGTTCTTTAAACACAAACGAGGGTAATATTAGGGAAAATGTTTATTGACCTGGCATTGCTGCGATCCCTACATGTAATACAAAAACTATGCACAGACAATGGGTCAGAGATAATAGAAGCTAACTAAGAAACTGTACATTTATAGGGATACAATCTAGGAATCCATGGTATTCGTGGTGAAAAAAGTGTGTTCCCATCAGATACCCATCCTGTTCCGCCCTACATCATTTGGGATCCTTCACCCGAAGGAAGTGGAAACATGTCCACTGTGGATTAGGTAGATTGTAGCCTAATCTTCTCGGAGGAGACTGAAATATGATGAAGGGAAAATGGTATCAGGGGGTAAGTGACTAGCAGTGCAAAGGAAAAAATGAAAAAAATGTGCCGAGTTCAAAGGAACTATGTGAATGGTTTAATATTGGGTTGCAGGAGTGGAAAAAAACTTTTAATAGGATCCTACCCACACCCAAAGGATAAAAACAGTGCAAAGTAGTATAACAAATGACTACTTAGATGTTACGAGGTCGACATGTTTCTGCAGTGTGATAGGGTCATGTGATCCCTGTCTGCTTCTTCAGGACCTTTTCAATAAATGCTACTGCTGGTGTGCTAAACAAAAATAATTTTTAAATAAAAATTCATATCACCTGAGATCGCCCATGGAGATGATCCAGTTGGTCATGTGAGCATATGGAACAAAGGCACACAAATAAATATATACAGTTAGTGACGATAGCTTCAAAGGAAAAAACACAATTGTGTATATAAAAATATGTCAAATAGTATTGATCAACAGTTGCTTAATGGTCAACTTAGTTGCTACAGAGCAATATGCATATATGGCCAGGATAACACTGTACCCACTCACCCACTGTTTGGGGAATGAACTCTCCACCTCACCCGGCTACAGCTCAGGTAGAAATGGAGCACCGCTCTATTAAGAAAAACAGAAGAAATACTATAGAAAGAGGAAGAACCGAAGAGACAAATAACTAGACATGATCGACTATGATCTTTTTCAGCCATCATTTGCGCCTGATCGGCGCTGTTTACAAAAAGCGACAGTTGACAAAAGAACATTAACATATGTAGAAGATGTTATATACATATCTCTCTGAGACTCGTTGTCTTACATTTACTCGCGTTGTACGTTATTATTCCTTTAGAAACACTCGCGCTGAGCCGGCAGGCCATGCAAGAGGATTAACCCCACTATGAATGTCAACATGGTTGCCGACTTAGTAGGGAAAACCCGCTAGTTCACAGGCAAAAGGTCGATGCCTCCGTGACAGGCGCTCCTGCTCTATGCATAACTCACATGGCCGAGGTCGACAAAGCCCCCGCCTTAGCGCATTGCTTACGCAGTAATGGAAAGTCAAACGGGAATGCAAAAAAAGGAGAATGCAAAAAAAGGGGGGGTGCCGAACACAGTCCCCTTCTCGTAAGCTTACCTGTCCGTCGGTACTCCTGACATCCGTCTAGGCTGTCAAGTGGGAGGTACCTGAACGGACAGGAAGCGGGGTTATGAACTGTGTTCGCGCGCTACTGTGTAGATCAGGTGACCGCTGATCGCGGTAGATTTCTGGGAATTGGAGTCTATCGTAAAAGACACTGAGAAAAGACTAGGCAAGTATTTTACCCGTTAACTAGTTTGATATTAGACCATCGGACATATCCAAAACATCTAATTCGATTGATTATGAGATGAAAACCGAATGCATGTAATCGGATGTAATATTTGTAACACTGACTTCTAGTTAAAAATATGCATGAGTCCTGTGGTTGGGCGTGGTACATACCACACAGGACTCTTGGGAAATGTAGTTTTTTCATATGCGGAAGTATAGCGCGATGTTTGCGGGTTGAACTACTGGATGGTTGACAACAGACGCTCTTGATAGTCAACCTGGCATATGATCTGCGGTGACTTTATGTAATCATACATCGCATACATATTCTATTGGAAATCGATTTTATAGAGATGATGATTAGTAGGGAGACCTGCTTATTCGCGGTCTATCCGTTGTCATTACGAGTAGGTCGTTATGGGATGCTTGAACAGTGCGTGTATTTTGCAAGACTACTCGTGAATATGGTGGAAATAATTATCAATGATATTATACGGAGCATTGGTACTCATTGTTGTAACTGAGGTATTATCTAGACCGACATTCTTAGTGGACGTTGCTTAGTTAGAGGCCACTATGCAGCTCAACTCAAACAGTCCAATTTATATACCCATAGTTATCAGGGGTAATCTGCAATGCCAGGTCTTAATACGATCCATTATAGAGACAATCACCACCATGGAGGGGTTATAGCGACATCCAAGGGATGTCTTCATTCAATCCCATTTTATCCGTTTTAAGTCTATACACCCATTTTTGTTCTCTTCTGTGTAGAAAGGTACTGATATTGGAGATGTGTTTGGGTATTGTGTGTATTGTGTTTTGCATTCTCCTTTTTTTGCATTCCCGTTTGACTTTCCATTACTGCGTAAGCAATGCGCTAAGGCGGGGGCTTTGTCGACCTCGGCCATGTGAGTTATGCATAGAGCAGGAGCGCCTGTCACGGAGGCATCGACCTTTTGCCTGTGAACTAGCGGGTTTTCCCTACTAAGTCGGCAACCATGTTGACATTCATAGTGGGGTTAATCCTCTTGCATGGCCTGCCGGCTCAGCGCGAGTGTTTCTAAAGGAATAATAACGTACAACGCGAGTAAATGTAAGACAACGAGTCTCAGAGAGATATGTATATAACATCTTCTACATATGTTAATGTTCTTTTGTCAACTGTCGCTTTTTGTAAACAGCGCCGATCAGGCGCAAATGATGGCTGAAAAAGATCATAGTCGATCATGTCTAGTTATTTGTCTCTTCGGTTCTTCCTCTTTCTATAGTATTTCTTCTGTTTTTCTTAATAGAGCGGTGCTCCATTTCTACCTGAGCTGTAGCCGGGTGAGGTGGAGAGTTCATTCCCCAAACAGTGGGTGAGTGGGTACAGTGTTATCCTGGCCATATATGCATATTGCTCTGTAGCAACTAAGTTGACCATTAAGCAACTGTTGATCAATACTATTTGACATATTTTTATATACACAATTGTGTTTTTTCCTTTGAAGCTATCGTCACTAACTGTATATATTTATTTGTGTGCCTTTGTTCCATATGCTCACATGACCAACTGGATCATCTCCATGGGCGATCTCAGGTGATATGAATTTTTATTTTAAAATTATTTTTGTTTAGCACACCAGCAGTAGCATTTATTGAAAAGGTCCTGAAGAAGCAGACAGGGATCACATGACCCTATCACACTGCAGAAACATGTCGACCTCGTAACATCTAAGTAGTCATTTGTTATACTACTTTGCACTGTTTTTATCCTTTGGGTGTGGGTAGGATCCTATTAAAAGTTTTTTTCCACTCCTGCAACCCAATATTAAACCATTCACATAGTTCCTTTGAACTCGGCACATTTTTTTCATTTTTTCCTTTGCACTGCTAGTCACTTACCCCCTGATACCATTTTCCCTTCATCATATTTCAGTATCCTCCGAGAAGATTAGGCTACAATCTACCTAATCCACAGTGGACATGTTTCCACTTCCTTCGGGTGAAGGATCCCAAATGATGTAGGGCGGAACAGGATGGGTATCTGATGGGAACACACTTTTTTCACCACGAATACCATGGATTCCTAGATTGTATCCCGATAAATGTACAGTTTCTTAGTTAGCTTCTATTATCTCTGACCCATTGTCTGTGCATAGTTTTTGTATTACATGTAGGGATCGCAGCAATGCCAGGTCAATAAACATTTTCCCTAATATTACCCTCGTTTGTGTTTAAAGTATTCTAGAGCAGTCTCCTGATTGCGGGTGTGTCATTAGTTTTCCGCGACTCAATTGGGTCACAGGCGAAGTATTTTGATTGAGTAGAGGAGCCTTTGTAGTAAATTACTAGACACATACAGATAGTACATCATGGCCACGAATCTAGGCCTAGCTTTTGATGAAACCGAAATCCAGGCACTGCTCCTGGAGAATCCCAGCATGCTGGACATGTTACCAACCACCTCTAGTATTCCTGAGGAGGGTTGGGCAAAAGTACTGGTTCTCAAAAAGAATCTGGCCAGAGTCAGTGTACATGGAATAGTTATGGCAGACTATCTAAGAAGCAATTGTGCCCCCAGCGGTCTGATTGTAGGAAATATCCCTCGCCTCTTTTTAGATGATAAGGAATTCCTGCATGACTGGTCGCTTATAGCGTGGAAGTGCACACGCGACTTGTTAGTGCTTATAATAAGAACGGCGAAAAAGACAGTGGATAAAATCTTGGTGGAGATCCAGGTCCTGGAGGGACAAATAAAAACAACCATTTCATCTAGTAAAACTTTTTCGAAACAGCAAGAGGATGGCAATAAATCTAGTAAAGAGTTTAGAGACTCTATACTTTTCACCAAACTTGAGAAATTCAAAAAGGACCTGGCCAAATTCTCAATGGAGAAGGTTTATCCATATACAAGCGATAATTTCTTTCTTTCCAATCAAAAGGATGGCCGAAAGGGAGGATCTAATTATGGGAGTACTAGTTCCGATGGTGCCTCCAGTGACTCGGATGGATCAAATACCAGCCAGTCATCACTTAGACAGCGGGGAAGGGGAGGCAGTAGGAGGGGATGGAGAGGGTACAATCAGTCTTTTTCCCAACCACCTATTCCACCTTGGTGGCAGCCCTCACCATGGGGCCCACCCCCTTTTCCAGCAATGATGAACCAATATGGCCCACCGCAATTCTATGGGGACTACAACCAACAGTCTTTTTTAGGAGGGGGCAGGAGGAGCCGGGGTCGTCAAAGAACTCCCAGGCAGGGACAGGTTCGCTGGAATCTACCCCCCCAGACCATTGATCTGAGGAGTGGGAAGAAGATCCCACAGGATCAACCAGCAACCGTGTCGGGACCAGCTTAGTCATTAATCTCAGTTCACAACCATTGACTGAGATTCAAGAACAGGTACTAAATAAAGGCCTTGGTTTCGTCTCAACGAATCGTACTGATCCTTTTCAGGCGCAAATCGAAATAAGCAAACTTTACAGAAAGATAAGACTCCACTATCTCTTCGCGAACAAAACAACAGAAATGAGTCAAACTAGTCCGAGTGTCAACACAGGTTTAAAAAAAACCTCTACTTTCAATCCCACCACGATGGGTTTGCCTCCAAAGGTCCTCACTTTTGAGGAAGCTGTAAATCATGACATTAAAGAACTCTTTGCTACCAGACAAAAGAACTTCTCTAATCTATCTAGAAAAGAGCGAGATGCCATTGAAGCATTGACAAGAAACCCCCTAGTCGTAGTGAAACCTGCTGATAAAGGGGGAGCAGTTGTCATTCTAGATGTCGAAACTTATCGCAATGAGTGCTTAAGGCAACTTAATGATGGTAAATCTTATAAAAAACTTAAAGAAGATCCAACTGCAAGATTAACAAACATTATCGGACATGTAGTCGAGGAAGCTCTCGCTGAGGGATGGCTCACTCCGAAAGAAGGACAATACCTTTGTACATCCAATCCTGTCATTCCCTATTTTTACCAACTACCTAAAATACATAAGGCTCAGCGCCCACCACCTGGGCGTCCCATAATATCTGGGATAGGATCATTGCTGGAGCCCCTATCGACTTTCGTCGATGTCTTTCTACAACCGATGGTACAAGAAATGCCAACGTTTTTGAAGGACACAAAAGATGTCCTTAGACTTTTACCGGAAATCGATTATGACATCCAGACCGACATCCTGGTGTCATTCGACGTCGAAAGTCTATATACATCAATACCACAAACTGAGACATTACAAGTGATTGAGGAGTTACTATTTGCAAGAGAGCTGAACTCTATAACTCCAGTCAGGTTCATCATGACGCTAGCGACACTGGCCATGACAGAGAATTTTTTCGCCTTTGAAGATTCATTATATTTACAGATTAGCGGGACCAGCATGGGCAGCGTTTTTGCCCCTAGCCTCGCAAATCTCTACGTGCACCAATTCGAACAGGAGCACGTGCTTGCAGACACTAACCCCCATCTTAAGTGTCTGCGAGCATGGAAACGCTATATCGATGATATTTTCGTCGTATGGCGTGGAAATGTATCCCAACTCAAAGAGTTCCATGAGTGGTTAAACCAACGAAATCGGTTCCTAAAATTCACCATGGAACATGACGTTGGTAATTTGGCATTTTTGGACTTATTGATTCATGGCACACCCCAAGGCTTGACTTCAGAGCTTTATCGCAAACCGATGGCTCGGAATTCATTGCTCAACTATCATAGCTGCCATCCCAAATCTCTAAGGGATAACTTGCCCTACGGGCAATTTTTGCGCATACAAAGAAACTGTACGACTAAATTGTCTTTTGAAACACACGCAAAGAACTTGGCACGAGACCTATTGGAGAAGGACTACCCCAAGAAATTGGTATATCAGTCTAAAAAACGAGCGGCGAATAATAACAGAGCCAGCCTACTTGATATACTACCTCCCAAAGAAAAACCAACACGGATGACATGTGTGACTACGTTTGGCACATCATCTAATCAGATTTCCAAAATCATTAAAAAACACTGGAGGATTCTGAACACCGGTAAGGACACTTTGCCAGTCCCCCTTTTTGCCTTTAAGAGGGGTCAAAATTTAAAAGATAAACTGGTCCACACTAGACCAAAGACGGACACTCCGAGAGTAGTAGGAACCCTTTGGGATATGCCTTCAGTTACCGGCCACCATCCGTGTGGACAATGTGCTGCGTGCCCCCAAACCTCTAAATCTACCATGATTAACATTGGAACAGAACGACCATGGGAACAACGAAGGTTTACGAACTGTAATAGTTCAAACCTAATCTACCTCATCACTTGCCCTTGTGAAAAAAGGTATGTGGGCATGACCATGAGAAAAATAAAGATAAGAATATCAGAGCATAAGAGCTCGATACGTTGTAACAAGCAGGCTACGAGATTAACCAATCATTTCTTATCAGCCCAACACTCTCCAACCGATTTACGCTGGACGGTGTTGGAACAACCAGTCATACCCAAACACATCTCCAATATCAGTACCTTTCTACACAGAAGAGAACAAAAATGGGTGTATAGACTTAAAACGGATAAAATGGGATTGAATGAAGACATCCCTTGGATGTCGCTATAATCCCTCCATGGTGGTGATTGTCTCTATAATGGATCGTATTAAGACCTGGCATTGCAGATTACCCCTGATAACTATGGGTATATAAATTGGACTGTTTGAGTTGAGCTGCATAGTGGCCTCTAACTAAGCAACGTCCACTAAGAATGTCGGTCTAGATAATACCTCAGTAACAACAATGAGTACCAATGCTCCGTATAATATCATTGATAATTATTTCCACCATATTCACGAGTAGTCTTGCAAAATACACGCACTGTTCAAGCATCCCATAACGACCTACTCGTAATGACAACGGATAGACCGCGAATAAGCAGGTCTCCCTACTAATCATCATCTCTATAAAATCGATTTCCAATAGAATATGTATGCGATGTATGATTACATAAAGTCACCGCAGATCATATGCCAGGTTGACTATCAAGAGCGTCTGTTGTCAACCATCCAGTAGTTCAACCCGCAAACATCGCGCTATACTTCCGCATATGAAAAAACTACATTTCCCAAGAGTCCTGTGTGGTATGTACCACGCCCAACCACAGGACTCATGCATATTTTTAACTAGAAGTCAGTGTTACAAATATTACATCCGATTACATGCATTCGGTTTTCATCTCATAATCAATCGAATTAGATGTTTTGGATATGTCCGATGGTCTAATATCAAACTAGTTAACGGGTAAAATACTTGCCTAGTCTTTTCTCAGTGTCTTTTACGATAGACTCCAATTCCCAGAAATCTACCGCGATCAGCGGTCACCTGATCTACACAGTAGCACGCGAACACAGTTCATAACCCCGCTTCCTGTCCGTTCAGGTACCTCCCACTTGACAGCCTAGACGGATGTCAGGAGTACCGACGGACAGGTAAGCTTACGAGAAGGGGACTGTGTTCGGCACCCCCCCTTTTTTTGCATTCTCTTTTTTTTGCATTCCCGTTTGACTTTCCATTACTGCGTAAGCAATGCGCTAAGGCGGGGACTTTGTCGACCTCGGCCATGTGAGTTATGCATAGAGCAGGAGCGCCTGTCACGGAGGCATCGACCTTTTGCCTGTGAACTAGCGGGTTTTCCCTACTAAGTCGGCAACCATGTTGACATTCATAGTGGGGTTAATCCTCTTGCATGGCCTGCCGGCTCAGCGCGAGTGTTTCTAAAGGAATAATAACGTACAACGCGAGTAAATGTAAGACAACGAGTCTCAGAGAGATATGTATATAACATCTTCTACATATGTTAATGTTCTTTTGTCAACTGTCGCTTTTTGTAAACAGCGCCGATCAGGCGCAAATGATGGCTGAAAAAGATCATAGTCGATCATGTCTAGTTATTTGTCTCTTCGGTTCTTCCTCTTTCTATAGTATTTCTTCTGTTTTTCTTAATAGAGCGGTGCTCCATTTCTACCTGAGCTGTAGCCGGGTGAGGTGGAGAGTTCATTCCCCAAACAGTGGGTACAGTGTTATCCTGGCCATATATGCATATTGCTCTGTAGCAACTAAGTTGACCATTAAGCATCTGTTGATCAATACTATTTGACATATTTTTATATACACACTTGTGTTTTTTCCTTTGAAGCTATCGTCACTAACTGTATATATTTATTTGTGTGCCTTTGTTCCATATGCTCACATGACCAACTGGATCATCTCCATGGGCGATCTCAGGTGATATGAATTTTTATTTAAAAATTATTTTTGTTTAGCACACCAGCAGTAGCATTTATTGAAAAGGTCCTGAAGAAGCAGACAGGGATCACGTGACCCTATCACACTGCAGAAACATGTCGACCTCGTAACATCTAAGTAGTCATTTGTTATACTACTTTGCACTGTTTTTATCCTTTGGGTGTGGGTAGGATCCTATTAAAAGTTTTTTTCCACTCCTGCAACCCAATATTAAACCATTCACATAGTTCCTTCGAACTCGGCACATTTTTTTCATTTTTTCCTTTGCACTGCTAGTCACTTACCCCCTGATACCATTTTCCCTTCATCATATTTCAGTATCCTCCGAGAAGATTAGGCTACAATCTACCTAATCCACAGTGGACATGTTTCCACTTCCTTCGGGTGAAGGATCCCAAATGATATAGGGCGGAACAGGATGGGTATCTGATGGGAACACACTTTTTTCACCACGAATACCATGGATTCCTAGATTGTATCCCGATAAATGTACAGTTTCTTAGTTAGCTTCTATTATCTCTGACCCATTGTCTGTGCATAGTTTTTGTATGAGAAATTGCAGTTCACAATTATACATGGGTTCAAAAGATGGGTCCATCAATAGTTTGAGGACTATGTTAAGATTCCACACTCGGACAGGTGGAAGTCTTACTGGGAGAAATCTTGTAAGTCCTTCCATGAAAGCTTTGATTACTGGCACTCGAAAGAGAAATAAGTGTTGTCTATTTTGTAGATATTGGAGCGAGATGTAGTCGGATAGAAGAGTACGCTAACCCCGACTGCTGCAAGTGTAACAGATAACAAATTATATTTTGTATCGATGCATCAAGAGGATGGATGATGTTGTGATTGCAATGGATAACAAAAAGTTTCCATTAGCTGCATAACATGCTCTTCTGGCCTCTCTGATGATGTTCAGACAGTCTGGTGGGAGATTTCGTAACCAAACTCGGACTTCAGGAGCCAGATCCCGAGGTTGAGTTGTTTGGGATCTGGGTGCCGGATTCCTCCATGGCTCTGTGAGGTGACTGGATGCGAGGTTCAGTTTTTGATATGGAACTAGTGACAGCTCCAACAGGGTTGTGAACCAAGGTTGACAGACCCATGTGGGAGCTACCAGGATCAGTGTGAGGGGTGTTTGCCTGAGCTTCAGAACCAGTAATGGGGTGAGCGGGAGAGTCGGAGAAGCAGGCAAATATCCCTGACCAATTCATCCATACAGCATTGCCTTTGGATAGCGGGTGTGGATACCTGGAGGCAAAGTTTGGGCACTTTTGAGTTTCGAGTGTGGCAAAAAGATCTATCAGAGGGAACCCCCAACTTTGAAAGTATGGGAGGAGAACTTGAGGGTGAAGCTCCCATTCGTGGATTTGTTGTCTCTGTCAGCTGAGAAGCTCTGCAATCTGATTTGTCACTCCTGGTTAGTGTTCTGCTAGGAGATGGATTTTGTAGTGAATGGCCCACTTCCAAATGTCTTAAGCCAAATTGGAGAGAGTGTTCCCCCCTTGTTTTTGTATATAATACATAGCCGTCATGTTGTCGGTACGAACTAGGACAGCTTTGCCGACAAGGTGAGTCTGAAATGCTTTGTGTGCTAGAGACACTGCTAGCAATTCTAGATGATTTATGTGTCGATTTTATTGCTGTTGACTCCACAGGCCTCTCACTGTGTGATGTTGAAGATGAGCCCCCCAACCAGTGAGGGACGCGTCCGCTGTAAGCATTGTCTGTGGAACTGGGTCTATGAAGGGCCATCCTTTTGATAAATTTTGTGGGTTCCACCACTGCAAAGAGCGAGGAGTACGACCGCTTACCAACACTAGATCGATTTAAAGACCTGGTGATTGGTTCCACTGACTTGCTAAGCATTCCTAGAGGGGACGCATGTGAACCCTGGCATGGGGAACAATTATGATGCAAGAGGCCATCATTCCCAGCAGCTGCATATACACTCGAGCTGGTAGTGAGTGGGCTGAAACTGGGGAACTAGAGCCTGAATATTGCAAATTCTGGTTGCATTACGAAAGGCTAGAGCCCGTTGAGTGTCTAAAGTGGATCCTAGATACTTTTGAGTGTTGGAAGGTTGAAGATGCGATTTCAATACATTGACTGTGAATCCCAGTTGGTGCAGTAACTTGAGTGTCCTGCGAGTGTGTTGGAGACGAACAAGTTACTTACCTTTGGTAACGATATATTTGTAAGAGGCATTATTAGTTATGGATTACTTACCTTCGAATTACCCCCAGGTGTCAGAATGGAACCAGAGACTTTTTTTCATAGCAGTACCCCTGCACGTAGTTGCGTCGGTCGACTCCGCGTTCGTCGTCGCCGGTATGACTTTGCAGTATCTACCTAGACGCCGACCTCGCGCGCTCACATCATTTCATTACATTACATGACATTCCACACCAGAAGCGCAGAGCCGTGCAAGACACGGACCACTGGTGTGCAAAACTAGGGCGCTGAAAGGAAGACCTTAACCCTAGAAGTCAGTTCGCAGAACGGGGGGGGGGGAGGGGTTGAGCGGTAAGGAATCTATAAATATACATGTCTCTTACATTTATATCGTTACCAAAGATAAGTAACTTGTTCATCTGAATGAGAATATTAGCTATAGATTTCTTACCTTAGAATAGATAACCCAGCAATACCAACCCCAGAGATGGGTCTGTGAACTAAGTTCACACCAGGAAGTCCCGGAGAACAGAACGGCCAAAGTAGCCGTCACTCCGGACTTGAGAATCCAGGCAGTAATGTTAAACATGTGCAGTGATGCCCACGTAGCTGCCTGGCCGATGTCATGAAGGGGGACTCCATGTCCCAAAGCAGTAGTGGCTGCCGTTGCCATGGTGGAATGGGCGCGCAATCCTACCGGAGGCTCCTTCTTTACCAAAGAGTAATACATTTTTATGCAAAGAACGACCCACCGAGTGATCGTCCAATTTTGCACGGCCCGACCTTTCTTTGCGCCCACATAGCCAACAAAGAATTTGTCATCCACTCTGAATGGTCTTGTGCGATCTAGACAGAAAGAGAGCGCATGTTTTGTATCCAGACGGTGGAGCCTCTCCCCTCTTTAGAAGGATGCGGAGGCAGAAAGAAGGTGGGCAAAGTGATGGTTTGTCCAATGTGGAAAGTAACCACTTTGGGAAGAAAGGAAGGTCTGGTTCTTAAGACAACCTTGCCTGGATGCACAACAAGAAAAGGTGGCTTAGAGGACAGAGCCGGAAGCTCACTCACCCTGCAAGCAGAGGTGATGGCCACTAGAAAGGCAGTCTTTAAAATTAAAAGTCTTAGAGGACAGTTATGTAATGGCTCAAAGGGAGCGCACATTAGATATGTTAGAACCAAGTTCAAGTCCCATTGAGGCATTACGAAAGGAATTGGAGGAAAGAGATGTGTAATGCCCTTAAGAAACCTATTTACAATAGGGGACTTGAAAAGAGAAGGCTGATCAGGCAGCCAAAGAAAGGCTGAGATGGCTGAGAGATAGCCCTTGAGTGTGCCCAGAGCAGAGCCCTGCTAGGCCAAAGAAAGGAGGAACAAAAGAACCTCAGAAAGAGGGGATCCACAGACTTTGCTGTGCACCATGCCAAAAACTTGTTCCATCTACAGGCGTATACCATCTTAGTGGAGGGATGCCTGGCTGCCAAGATAACATTACAGACTTCGGGCGGTAGGTCAAAGGCCGTCAACTGTCGCCGCTCAATCTCCACACAAGGAGGTGGAGGCTGGACAGGTTCGGGTGGAGGACAGTCCCCTGCTGCTGCGACAGAAGATTCTACCGAAGAGGCAGTCGGATCAATGGCCAGTTGTAAAAGCTCGGAATACCAGACACTTCGTGCCCAATCCGGGGCCAGATGGATGACTTGGGCCCGGTCGCACTTTATCTTCTTCAGCACTCTGAGCAGAAGTGATATAGGCAGAAAGGCGTATAGAAGACCGCAACTCCACTCGCAAGGAAAAGCGTGGCTATCGAGTGCCACAGAATTGCGCGTTCTCTTCGGTGGCGAATAGATCTAACAAAGGCTCTCCCCACTGCTGAAAGAGACCTTACACCAGCTCAGAGTGAAGACGCCATTAGTGATCCATTATGCACCTGAGTTTGTCCGCCCTGGCGTTCAGTGAACCTGCCAGGTGGTGAACAACCAAGGATACGCCTTGATGTTCCAGCCATGTCCAGAGGCGAAGAGCCTCTTGACATAGGGTTCACGACAACACCCAGCCCTGTTTGTTGCAGTACCACATGGCGGTGGTGTTGTCCGTGAACACGTGCACCACACTTCCCCGGACAGAGGGAAGGAATGCCTTCAGTGCAAGACGAATCGCCCAGAGCTCCAGAAGGTTGATGTGGAGCCCAGACTCCGCCGGAGACCAGAGGCCTCTGATCTCCGCCTCTCCCATTGTGGCTGCCCCAACCCAGAAGTCTTGCATCTGTCACCACCATGAACTCTGGTTGGGGAAAGGAGAGGGATCTGCCGTGGACCCAATCCTTGTTTGTTAGCCACCACTGCAGTTGGTGAGCAGTGCCCTCCGAGATCTGGACGCAATCAGAAAGATTCCACTGATGCCGTGCCCACTGGAACTTCAAGTCCCTCTGTAGAGCCTGTATATGCCACCTGGCATGATCCACCAGCAGGATGCAGAAGGCCATAAGGCCCGGCAGCCACTGGGTCATTCTGACCAAAACCCGGGATAGAGGCTGAAAGATCGGAATCATAGCCCGAATATCCCAGACTCACTGCTCGGGAGAATAGGCCAGAAACTGCATTGTGTCCAGAACTGCTCTGATGAAGAGGAGCTTTTGAGAGGGACTCAGGTGTGATTTCGGCACAGTGATAGAGAACCCCAGCAAATGCAGGAGGTCCGTCGTAGTCTGGAGGTGGGAGACGACAGCCTGGGGCGAGCCCGCCTTCAACAGCCAGTTGTCGAGATAGGGAAAAACTGGAACCCCTGACCTGCGCAGATGAGCTGCAACCACCGCCATCACTTTCGTGAACACCCGAGGGGCGCTGGTAAGGCCAAAGGGAGCACAGTAAACTGAAAATGCTTATGGCCTATCGTAAACTGAAGGTAACGCTGATGGGCCGGCAACACGAGGATGTGCAAATTAAGCGCCCTGCAAGTCCAACGCTACCATCCAGTCTCCAGGGTCGAGGGCAGACAGGACCTGAGCCAAAGTGATTATCCTGAACTTCTCCTTCTGGAGGAAACAGTTGAGGGCCCTGAGGTCTAAGATAGGACGCAGGCCTTTGTCCTTCTTGGGTACCAGAAATTAGTGGGAGAAGCAACCACTACGTACTTCTGGCACAGGGACCCTTTCAATAGCTCCCTTGGCCAAGAATGCTGAAACTTCCTGACGGAGAAGGGCCAAGTGATCTTCCGACATGCAATGAAAGGATGGTGGCATGGAGAGAGGGGTAGTCTCTAGGAGGAGGGGGTAGCCCCTTCGGACTACATGCAAAACCACCTGTTTGACGTGATGTTTTGCCAGTGGGTGAGGTGATGGCAAATCCTGCCGCCCACTGGCAACTGGTGGCCCTGGAGGGTCTGGCTAGAAGGGTTTGGAGGCTGCTGCAGAGAGGGCACTGGTGGACTGGCCCCCCGCTGGCCCTCTGACCCACGATGCTGGGTCCCACCTCCCCAGCCGTGCAGAAGCGGAATAGTTTCAAAGGCTTGTGGCCATGGGCGGGACGTGGTGGGGCACCCCTTTCGTAGCCACGGACGGGGCGGAAAGCAGACTGCGCAGGCCGGATGGAAGCGATGGCCATCAAAAGACATGTCCAAAAGGGTGGATTGGACATCGCCCAAAAAGCCAGTGGATCTCAGCCAGGCGTAGCATCTCAGGGCTACCGACGTGGTAATCATTCTGCCTAGCAAGTTGCCGGTGTCCAGCCCACACCGAATGGTGAACTTGGCTGCATCTCTACCCTCTGCAACGGCACGGGAGAGAGTGGCCCGGGCCTCCTCCGGACACTGTGGCAGCACCCGTTCAACTGAGTCCCACACAGAGTGGGTGTATCGGCTTAAGTGGAAATACCCAAAACATTATTTGGTAATTTCCCACATATACCTTTTAACCATGTCAGGTTGACCACTGAATACAATTTTTGCGTGGTACACTACCTTGACATTTTTAAAGCCACACTTTTTCACATCAAAAAAACCAGCTCCGCAGTATTCTGGCATTGAAGCACACCAGAGAGGCATTCGGCATCTTCTGGTGGGCCCGATGATTAAGCATGTCACCACTCAGGGTGGTGAGTGAGGGCTTCCTTAAAATTCCAATGTGATTTATTAAGGTCCAGTTACTCTCTGTCTCTGTGCTCACATATCTTCACATACAAAGCTGGCTCCGCGGGCGGAGCCGTAGGCCGAGCACCATCTGCCTCCCGCGTTGCGTATTCTGACGGACAGGGAGGATGCAAAGAGCAACGATGCTTCTTCGCCTTCTTTTTGTGCTGGCTCCGCGGGCGGAGCCGTAGGCCGAGCACCATCTGCCTCCCGCGTTGCGTATTCTGACGGACAGGGAGGATGCAAAGAGCAACGATGCTTCTTCGCCTTCTTTTTGTGCTTTGACTTAACCGAAGACTTCGATGACGAGTGGTGGTGACTACTCCGCCATCGGTCCCACAACTTCCACCTCAACCGGGACCTTGAGCGGCACGGAGCGGACTGTCGGGCCTCGTGAAGCTTTCGGGACCACTCCCGCAAAGACTTCGGGTCGTGGTCGTGCTCCAGACACCAAAGGCACACAAGGTGGGGGTCCATGGCAGACATCAGTTTGTGACAGGAGTCACAAGCCTTGAAGTCGGTCTGACGTGGCATCCCTAGTGCACCAGGAGTCAACATGACTCAAAATAGAAGTTGACAAAAGTTGAAAAAAGATCAGTCAAAAAGTGACTGGAGATAACTCTCTCCGGATCTGTGCTGGCTGGCGTGGGAAAAAATAGAACTTAAGTCAGCGCGCGAGGGGGCACCAAAGTAGATAACGCAATGTCATCCCAGCGACCACGATGCCGATGACAAACGCGGAGTTGACCAACGCCACCTATCGACGAGCAGGGGTACTGCTATGAAAAAATGTCTCTGGATCCAGGCTGACGCCTGGGGGTAATTCTAAGGTAAGGAATCTATAACTAATAGTCTCTTTCAGATACTTTGGATAAGTACTGGCTTTGATGAGTCAGTAGGGGAAGAGATGAATGTGTTATCTTCTTAGGTGAGCAGCGACCACTACTAGACACTTTGTAAAGATTCTGGGAGCTGTGGTGACTCTGAACTGGAGTACTTTGAACTGGTAATGATGCCCGCTACCACAAATCTGAGAAATTTGTGATGAGGGGGATGTATAGAAATATGGAAGTACACATCCTTTAAATCTAGGATAGACAGAAAGTCGCCCTGTTGTAGGAGTGGTAGCACTTGTTGAAGTGTTACCATGTGAAAATGGTCTGACTATGTAAAAATTTAATTCTCTGAGGTCTCAGATAGGCCTGAGAGAGCCGTCCTACTTGGGTATGAGAAAGTAGGAGTATAAGCCCGACCCGTGCCTTTGTAGTGGTACGGGCTCTATAGCTCCTTATAAAAGGAGAGACTGAACCTCTTATTTGATGAGATGTAAGTGATCTGGTGACAGTTTGTGTGAACGTGGAGGGATGTTTTGAGCAGTGTTGGTGAACTCCCGGCAATAACCAGAACTGATCATTTCCAGTACCCATTTGTCTGTAGCTCTCGCCTGCCAGACGACGGAGGAGGAGGAGGAAGAGGAAGAGGAAGAGGAAGAGGAAGAGGAAGAGGAGGAGGAAGAGGAAGAGGAGGAGGAAGAGGAGGAGGAGGAGGAGGAGGAGGAGGAAGAGGAGGAGGAGGAAGAGGAGGAGGAGGAAGAGGAGGAGGAGGAGGAGGAGGAGGAGGAGGAGGAGGAGGAGGAGGAGGAGGAGGAGGAGGAGGAGGACACATGTGTTGGAACCTCTACCCTTGACATTGTTGCCTCTGTACCCCCCTCTGAAGAAACCCTTAGAAGCAGAAGGCTGATTGTTGCCTTTATGGGTCGTAGAGACAGTGTCTAAGGAGTTGTTTTTGGACCCTCCATGATAGAAGGAGCGCAAAAAGGAACCCCGGCCTGAAGGTGACTGAAGGGCTCCAATAGATTCAGCCCCCCTCTGTGTCCTTTTTCATCTTTTCTTTTTAAATATTTTTTATTAAACAAAAGCAGAGGTAGTATCAAGTAATTAGTCACAAAGTACATATTTGACATAGAATACGTATGTTACAGCAATGTATCGCCACTTTTTCATCTTTTCTAATGATGAGGTTACTACAGGGCCAAAGAGGTGCTGCTTGTCAAATGGCGTGTTGAGGACAGAAGCTTGAAGAACAAGTTACTTGCCTTCGGTAATGATATATCTGTAAGAAACATTAGTAGTGGTAGGTTCCTTACTTTAGAATTACCCCCAGCCGTCAGACTGGATCCGGAAAGTTTTCGGCAGCAGTAGCCCTGCGCGTCAGTAGGTGGCGTCGTGCGGCTCCACGTCCGTCGTAGGCGCAATTTAGATGCCGCTCACACGCACTGACGTCAGTTCTGTACACGACTTTCCGAACCAGTAACACAGAGCCATGCAAGCAACTGAGCACTTGTGCCGTGAAACTAGGGCCCTGAAAGGGATGACCTTAACCCTAGAAATCAGTTCGCAGAACGGGGAGGATGAGTGGGGCAGTAAGTAATTTATCAATACTAATGTTTCTTACAGATATATCGTTACCGAAGGTAAGTAACTTGTTCATCTGAAAGAAACACAAAGTGATAGATTCCTTACCTTAAAATAGATACCCCAGCAATACCAACCCCGGTGGTGGGTCTGCGAACCAAGATCACACCAGAAAGTCACGCAGGATCTCCCCTCGTTCGGACAGGATTTCCACGCCCACAAAGCGCGTGCAAGGAGTCACCCACCTTGTTCCTCTCTTCATCATATCGCTGATTGGTACAGAGCAGGGCATATTCGGTGCGGTCAAGATCCAATGCCTGCAGTTGCTTCCTCGCCTGTGTGAACAGGCGCAAAGTTTAGACAGCCCCCGTGCGGTGGCGCAACCCCTCAAGATCCCGGATTTGGACCTCCAAATCCCTCCTCTTGGCCTTGCGTTCCTTATTCCGGCCAGCCTCGATAGCGATACAGCGGCCGTGGATGACAGCCTTCAGAGCGTCCAAAAGCATAGCGATCCCCACCGCGAGCCCACGTTGTTCAACTCCAGGCACGTCTTGATAGAGCCACATAATCCAGCAATATTAGCATCGTACGTGAGTCGTTTGCGGTTTAAGCACCACAAACTCTGCCGCGAGGCGCCACCCGGGAGAAGCAGCAACCGGGGAATGATCCGAGAGTGCCACGACCCCAATAGATACGTCGTCGGTGGACGATGTGGTCAAAAAAGGTCAATGCGAGCATATGTTTGATGCGCTGCGGAGAAAAAGATGTACTCCCGTGCTGTCGGGAAGCGATGGCGCCAGGTGAGACCCGCCTCCCTCAGTCTCTGAAGCATCATGTCAGAGATCGAGCCTGTGTGCCCCATACGTAGCATCGACCTATTCTGCTCCACGTTGGAGACTAGGTTAAAATCCCCTCCGATGACAAGATACTCATCAGGTGACTCCAGAATCGAGCTTATAGCATCTCGTAAGAAGGCTTCTTGGTGCTCAATGGTACTATAGACCGAGGCTATCTTATGGACCCCTCTCACCCAGTCGCACCCTCAAAGCCAGGAGGCGACCCGTAACCTCTGAGTGAGTTCCCACCACTTTCCCCTGAAAATGCGTGGCCAAAACAATCACCACACCGGCCCTCTTTCCCGCTCCTGATGAGAAATATTGTCTATCGAACCAAGGGGATCGATGCCGCTTCCAGTCCGCCCGCATGGGGTGGGTCTCCTGTAGAAGGCAAATATCACACTTAGCATCCCTCAACAAGGCAAGGAGCGCACGCCTCTTGCTGGTGAGTTAAGGCCCAGCACGTTGAAGCTCATAATCACTACCTTAAGACGTGTCATGTAAAAGGAAAAGGGGGATCAATCGCACATTGGGCGCACCGGTCTCGGAGGAAACTAGCAACAGCCAAGCACCCACTCCTCCCTCGCACGGCCTACCCCAGGGTCCCAGCGTCAGACGTCCCCCCCCACCCGCAACAGCTCTACATAGTGGACTTCTAGTGTAACAGTGCAGCCCCAACATGCGCAAAGGGAGGCTGGGCAGGGCCTCGAAGCACACCGACCGCACCCCTCCCCCTCATGTACACAACAGGACCGCCCTCCTACTCAAAGGAGCACCATTCTCCCCATCTCCTCCTGCCCCACACGGCTGCCAAAGACACAAAATCACCCTACCGTACGTGGAATGGCATCATTTCTCACAAAGTAAGAAAAAGAGAGAAGGAAGCAAAGGTAAAGTGAACAAAAAGAAACTTCAGAGTCTTCTTCCAACGATAACATAGCGCACCAACGTGCAGGGGTCCAGGAGTCTGACGATCGGTCATCACCACTGCAAGGACATTCTTCCTATTTAAAGGGATGTGGTAAACTTCTTCAGTCTCAGGTTTATGTTTGAGAGTCACTTTGGTGGCAAAATGTTCAGTTACTGGAAGAATGCAGAGTTCTCTCTGTTTCAGATCATGTTTTGAGGGCGGAACATCGAAACGGTACTCTTCTGATGGAATCAGCACATCTGTTTGTTTTGGCACCGAATGTTTCAGTGCCGGTGTTTTGGATGCTGGGGACTTTGGATCCAAAGACGTTTTCAGCGTTAAAGGGGGTGGGGCTGAGCCTGGCTTTGCCTTTGATACCGAAGGCTTCGGCTTTGTGCCAGATTTCAAACGACTCAGTTTGGAGCCAGAAGGCGTTGGGGTGTGTTTCGGTGCCGAGCCAGAAGGCAGGGCGTCGGAAACATGTTCTCGGTGCAGATCGTGGCCCACCAGGGGGGTGGTTTTGAACGGAGCCTTCTTCTTGGGCTTAGGTGGACTTTGGGGCAAGGGAGGATCAGTACTCTCAATACGCTGCCCTTGCGTGATGTCTACGTCCACATCGGAGCTGTATTCGGAGACAGGCTCTTGTTCTTCCCATGGCATCTCCAGTCTCTTTTTCTGCATCTCCTCTGAAGAGGTCCGGAATGGAACCGGTGTGCTGGCTCTGCATGTCGCGACGTCGAGCCAGACGGTTGCGAAGTGTGTACTTTGATCGGAAAGCCTTACACCCGTCGCAGTCTTGTTTTTTGTGCTCTGGAGATGAGCACAAGTTGCACACTTCGTGCAAGTCAGTGCGTGGGAATTTCGCGAGGCACCGAGGGCAGAATTTAAATTGAGTCCGTTCCATCGACTGCGAGGCGGACCGACACGGGTAGGCCCTTCGGCCTTTCACAAGCAATCCGATTGAAATTAGGATTTTCAGAAATACAATATGCGGAGAATGGGAATCTGCGATCGAAAACAATACCGTTGAGAGCAAGTGTATTGTGCACCGAGGGGAACCCGAGAAACTGTGTCGAAACTGGAGCGCAGCAATTCATGTCTGAACCAGATGGCGGAAAAAAACAATCTAACAATGGAGTTGATATCCATGCGCACTATCACCGAAAGGAAGAGTCACCTACCTTGTGACTGGAGACACTTATTCGAAGAAAAACAACTTGAAAACATCCGGACCTAACACTAGATGGCATGAGTATGCAAAGCATGTGATGTATAGCTCATATGCCTCAAACATAGTTACTTTTCTTATATCACAATACATGCTTTAATTTATACTTTTCTAGCCTGTCTCTCAAATAGTGCTGTGGGATAGGTAAAGAAAACAAGTTACTTACTTTTGGTAACTAGCTTTCTAATGGATACTCTTATCTAACTACAGAACCAGACTGAATACAGAGAACTTTAAATAGTTCTACCATGCCAACAGGTCTTGCAAGGTCTCCGACTCAATTCTGGGATCATCCCTGGAAATGTCAAGGAACCACGTATGGGGTCACCATGACTTCCTGATGTCAGTTTCTCATCCTTCTTTCCTTGCCCTTAGAGGAGGAGACTAGGCTGACAAGATTAAAAGAAAAATGAATGTGCAAGAATAAATTGGCAACTTATTCAAAATCTCAATGACACTCAAAACAGGGAGAAAGGGATGATCAGTGAGGAATCTTCAGACAGCATGAGAATGCATCAGAAAGATCCTTACCATTCTTACTGTGGAAAAATCTACCTGCAGACTCCACAACTGTGAATAAATTCAGAAGCAGTACTTCCAAGGTGAACAATCTGAGGAGATTGTCATATCAGATGTCTAGCAACACAGGTCTGGCAAAATTGCCATTCCTGCAGACTTCAGAGTTGAAACAGTAATGCCTAGTGAAGGTAGAAACCAAAGCACACATTTCAGCTCAGCAAATGTCCAACAAGTGAAGATCCAGAGACAATGCCAAAGAAGTGGCTTTCGCCCGGTTGAATTTATGGAGTGCTTTTTGGCAAGGGCATAGCAGATCTTAGTAAAACAATGCAGTAGGAAATTGTTTGCTTTTGAATTACATTGCCCTTTTTTTGGGTCAGCATAGCCAAGGAAAAGCTGGTCATCAACTGAAAAATTGTGAGTTTGGAAAAACGCAGAAACTAAGAGAAATGCAAGGATGCAGAAGGTGAAACCTTTGCTCTTCCTTGGTGGGATGAGGAGGTCAACAGAACATCAGAAAGCTGATAAACTAGCCCGCTTGACACTAGGTATGATAGTCCACTCTACAGGACTAGTCTATGCAGATAAAAGTGAAAGAAATGTAAGCATAAATTCTGCAGTTTACCCAAATTCAGAACTGAGGTACTGGCTTTCAGAAAAAAGATTTTGAGTAAGCAGACTCAATGGGCAACTACACTTAGGTTTGAAAGGTGAAATATTTCAGAAAAGTGCGCTCCAGATCAAGGTCCCCCTATGGCATTACAAATGGCAAAAGGGTATCCAAAAAAAGAAAAAAAGGTCATCCCCTTCAGAAAACGTATCACACGAAACATGAACATAGATGGCTGATCCGATAAACAAAGAAAAACAGAAGCGGCTGAAAAATAACCTTCAATGGTGTCCTAAAGCAAAGCCTAGCCAAACAAAGGCCAGTGCAAAGAACAATAAATCTGATACTAGCAAACTGAGGGGATAAACATCCACCTTAGAACACTAAGAACAAAGAAACCAATGCCCACAATAAACTGCTTTATTCGAGAGAAGACACGGGGATGAGATGATGTCCAACATCTCAACAGCCAGGTCAAAAACATGCAGGCTGCCCTTTCCAATTTGAAGTATACAAAGAAGTGACAGATTGAATGCTTGAATTATTCTCAGCCATTGCTAATTACTTGGGGAAGCACCTCAGTCCATCGTTATTTTGCACACCACGCCACCTCAGTTTGGAACCAGCCATTTGCAAATCAGTCTTGACCCTGCACCAATAGAACAGTCCAGACCGAACTGCCAGGCCCTCAGTGAAGTGGAACATAAGCAACCCAGGACCGGATTTGCCCTACTTTGGGCTCATCAGCCAGTTATAGCTGGCCTCCTGTGCAAATCTCCTCTTACTCATCTATTAATCCCACCAAACATGTGCTCACATATCCAGGCTCCCACTCTAATGATCACATCTAACCCCTGTTAATTTAGTTCCACCATAAAGAACCTGAAATGACTACATGGAATGGTTTGCTGGGCACACAAGACTTATCCCAATAACTGACAGTAACCATTAACCCTGGACTAACCACTAATAATCTTTCCGAAGCAGAGTGCTGCCTGGCGTAAAGAGCTTAAACGCCTCGTCAGGGGTAGTAAGCGCTATATAAATACAACCACAAGTTACAATAAACTATCCTGGGCATCTGAAAGGGGTCAGAATCAGACCCAAAAAGCCTTTCAAACCTGCCATAATGCTCATCACTAGGCAAGGCCTGTAAGGTTTTTCCCACTTCAAAAACGTTTGTATTCAGTGTCGGAACTGGACTAAAAGGGTCTTTTTCTTTGGAAAACTCACCAGTCTGCAGCAGAGTGGGCAAACAACAAGACCTTCAGAGGAGGAGTTTGGACAGATCATCAGGAGAATAAACAAGGTTTTTTTTAAATTTATTTTTATTTGTTTTTCCAAACCAAAAGGAAAACAAAAACAGAACGAGCATGTTGCATCCGAATAGCCATCACATCCTACCCTCCCTCCACCCGCCTCCCATCTACTCCCGCACACCACTGAACAAAGCAATGCATTTATATCGAAAATCCCACTCTCCATCCCAGCAAGTTGCTGCCTCCGGGTCCTCCCTGTGCACAGCAAAGCATCCCGTGGAGCCCTCCCTACTCTTTCAAAGCCCTTATCCAGGCCACAGAAGCGTCTCCATTTCCCCCACACTCTACAGAACTTCTTCGGGCAGCCTCTCGCTTTATAAGTAACTCTTTCAGCCGCCATGTATATGTCCATACCCTTCCTCCAGTCCGCAAACCTCGGTGGATTTGGGGCTCCCCATTCCCTCGCCACATCCCTCTTGGCCACCACTAATGCTAATGTCAAACAAATGAGATCAGGTCGAGTCAGGTCTAACTAGTTCGTTATCCCCAACAAGATTAGTTTAGGCTCCAGCGGTATGGTCACTTCGAGTATTTCTCCAATTTCTCCCAGTATCCTAGCCCAGTAACTTTGGACTACCCCACATTCCCAGATGGTGTGATAGAAGTCTTCCTGGACATGACCACATCTCCGGCAACTAGGGTCAGCAGCCCGCCCCATCCGGTGTAAACGGTGTCTGTCATAATAGACTCTGTGTAAAATTTTGAATTGAATGAGACGAAGATGGGATTTTATGGCCACCTCCCTAGGATGCATCAGTGCCGTCTCCCAGTCAAGCGTGTCCATCTCCCCTAAGTTCGACTCCCACACAGTTTTCAGTTTCACTAGGCCGTCCGGCATGTTGTTAAGAAGAGTTTTATAGGCCAGGGAAACTAACTTGGCCTGCACCTGCTCCTGTAGTAGGTGGCCCTCTAGGGGGGAATATTTCGGTAATGGCTCCGAGAGCGCCCCCTCCGCCTGCCACGCGTGCCGCAGTTGTGCATATTTAAAAAATTAAGAGCGGTGCAAGCCGTATTCTACCCTCAATTCCTGGAAGGACTTCAGGGCTCCCTGCCTCTGCAGGTCACCCAACTCGGAGATACCTATATCGTCCCACCATTTGAAGCCTTTCAGCTTGTGTAATTCTTTCAACCATGCGCACTTCCAAATTGGGGTTTGTGTCGATGGTTTGTGCAGCCAACCGATCCGTCGTGTCGCCCTATCCCATATCTCTACGGTCACCCTAGTCGCTGGTAGCAGTGCTGTGTTCCCTTTCTCTCCATATATGTAATGTAAGCATGTATGACGGCCCAATTTTTCCCTTTCCAGTCTATACGTGGGGTGATCGGCCAGGGCATGTATCCAGTCATTAATCGGGGCAAAATGTTCCGCCCAATAGTATGCCTCGATGTTGGGTAGGGAAATCCCTCCATTGTATTGGTTTCTCTCCAGTGTCTCCAGTGCTATCCTCGGCTGTTTCCCTAGCCAAAGCAATTCTCTAAGCCCATGCTGCCAGTGTCCACCGTCCAGTTTTCGTCCCTATTTTCATACTGAACGTTACCATCAGCGGCGAGTGGTCCGAGATGCCACGGGCTAGGAATTCTGCCCTGCTCGCCACTTCCAGCACATGGCGAGACAGGAAGACATAATCCAGTCTGGAATACACTTTATGTGCCCCTGAGGAATAATAAGAGTACATCCTAGTCTCTCGATGGAGCCATCTCCAAGTGTCCGTCAGCCCTACCATGTCACTAAATCGTGCCAGGGAGTACTGTACCGAGGGGTTTAGCCGTTCCCCGGACCTATCCATCGAGGGGTGAACCACATCATTGAAGTCTCCACCCACCACGTGCAGGGAGTCCGGTGTGTTCAAGATAATATCCGTCACCCGTTCGAGGGTTCTGGCCTGTAGTCTAGGGGGTGCATAAACTGAGACCACTGTCAGCTTCTGGTGTCTCCATGTCCCTGTCACACCGACGTAAGTACCTTGCGGATCTGTCCAGGTGTCAGTAACTAAGAAAGGGGGGATTTTCTAACAAGTATGGCCACCCCTTTGGAGCCTGTCGTGTACCCCGCGTGGGCCATACCCTTGTACGCCCCTCTAGACAAGAAACCGCATCGCGTGCCCTGTAGATGCGTCTCCTGCAGTAGCACTATGTCGGGAGCCATCCTTTTGACTAGGGCCATGACCAGACCCCTTTTTAGGTCGAGGCTAACGTCCCTCAGCGAAGCTGGAGCCGAAGATTTAATGATTTCAACAGTGGGGCTTTATTTCACCTCTCTCTTCCATTGGCTAGCTTCGTAAATAGAGGCTAGCCATTGGAAGAGATGGGTGTCAATTACTATTTTCCCCGCCTTGATGCGATCCGTGGGCGTTTCTGCCTCTTTTTTTAAGCCCCGCCCCTTTTTCGTCGTCATTCGGAGGTGGGCGTTTACTTCTTTTTTTTTTTGCCGGCCCTTTTGTTGCCATTTCCCCCGACCGCCGCTGGAGAAAGGTTGTGCTCCCCGCCCCCCCCCCCCCCCTTCTCGTGGTGCTTGTTAATTTACATTCTTGTTTTTAACATTTTTACAAAGTTCTTCAATTCCGGCTCGTGCACGGGTTCTAAGAGGCTCCGCTCTCCCAGTTAATTTATTGGCTCCTCGTTACGAACAGCACTGCAGGGGCATTATTACAGCAAACAGAGATACGGGCGTGGCCAGTGTAAACCGCGTTGTTGACTCAACTGGAATGTTTGCTCGTGCGATTACTCTTGTCTAGGAAGGTGTGAGCACTCGCTCTCAACGTCATTCGCTCCCAAGACTTTGAAGCAAAGGAGGAAGCGCGGTGTTTCGGTGTGCTGTTGGTTGCGTCTGTTTCTCGTCTCGCCGTCCTGTGATTGGCCCCGACGCTCGCGCTGTCCTCCCCTAGACCGGCCTTGGACTGAGGATGTTTAGTTGGTCGTGATCTGTTGCTATCGGCGGATAGTAGTAGAATCCAGCTCTCCTGTTCGCGGGATGCTTGGGAGAGATGAGCCCCGGCGGCACTACGCTTCCTACACCCCCGTGCGTTCTTCTATATGCTGTGTTAATGCTGCTGCCACCGGTGGGCTTAGGGGCGCCCACCTGTCCTCCAGGACACCCTGTTGTGCTCGGTAAGTGTGTTATTGTTTCCTGTTCGTATAGTGCGTGTCGGAAGTTACAAATATAGTTTCATAATCATGAAACGGAGTGACGTGGTGTTAATGTAGTTGAGACTGGGCTACTTTCAGGCAAACTTTAACTTGCTGCTTTGTGGATAGCGAGCGGCGCAGCACAAGCAAAGCCCAGGAGGGTGTGAACATCATCGTCCCTTAATATCCCAGCAAATGTAACATTCTTACGGGTTACCAGTTTAGGGAGGGGTCTACAACTTCGATCACAAACCTTATTCCGCGGAAAGGCAATAATCATCATTGCACTTTAAACCCAAAGTTCATTAAAATGCAAGACAATCTTGTCCCAAGAGCGCTGAGAGAAGCGGGGAATTACGTCCTCTTCTTACGCATAATGCATTTTAGAGCGGGTACCTACTTGCCTAAAATCAAACAAATTCGCATTTCAAGAATAAGTCTTTACCAATTCAAGGTAACGAACGCATCTTCATAGCTAGAGTTCCCGTGCTCTCCCAAGAAGCTACAGGCTCTCGAGGATTAGTGCCCAACATTTCAGATCACTGGAAAGAGGATGCGTGACAAAGGCGTAGTCCTTCCTTCGGTAGCGTCTAAAAGTGCTAAAAAGGTAGTGAAGATATTCATGTCACTATATTGTATAACACGCTGCCGCACCATCGCAAGTGTCCTTGTTTTTATTCCCATGCTCTGCCCTGCCCTAAACCATGGCCCCTACAATGTGACAGCTGGGGAGTGATATGTTTAATTCACACAGCCAATTAAAATGAGCAGGGCATCCATTAAAGGCAGACATCAGGATTACCTCTGGCTTGCATCTTGCGCCAAGTGAATTAAAAGACGCGCCACGGACCCATCAGTCATATGATGTCATAGAGACGGCATTCACCCTATCTGAGGGTTCAGAGCTCTGCCGTGGCCTGGCAGCTGCTTTTAGGGGTACGCTTCCTGCCTCGAGCTTTGTCGCCTCACACCCTCTTCTCCAGTCTTATTCCTGCTAATTGACATATTTACGTTTCTTACTTTCTACTGCACGTCAGCCTTGCCCAGAGAGGCACGGGAGCGGAATATGTATTGAGCCACATTGCTTGAAAGGTACTTTTTTCAAAGCACAGTCATTTAGTTTACTTCCTTATTTCAATTGAGATTTTTTTTTGCAATTGTTCTGCCTTTAAAATGTTTGAAAAAGTTCAAAAAGGACTTAAGATAAGCATTGCTTGGGGCATAGCCAAATGGATGCTGAGCGATTGGCCAGTGGGCAAATAAGTCAATTGGGTAAATGTTGAGACATGGGCGCAAGCCACAAGGTGCAATCTATATTTCCTCATGACATGCCTATGGCATGGCACCGGTTATGTCTTGAAAAAACTATATTCCCAATTTGGTGTTTGTGTTTGGGAGTTGTGTAGTGAAGAGTAAGCCTGTTGGAAACGTATCCAGCTGACCGGCGAATGCCCAGACATGGAAACATTTGCTCTCAGCATCTGTGTAGGAATCTGAAAGGAGAGGCTTCCAGGCCCAATAATCTTGTGTTCCAGTGCACCAGTGCAGAGTGCAGTGCTCCACTGAGCTTCAGGGTCACATACAGTGTGCTGTGCTCCACAATACTCCAGAAATGATGCTGAGTGTTGCAGCCATTTTGAGCCATGGGCAAAGTGGGCAAGTGTCCAGGGCCCCATCTTTCAAGGGGTGTCCTGGTACAATTATTGGGACAGTCAGAAATACTGTAGCAGCAACACTCCATACACATTCTTGTTCAATCTGAGAGCTGCACCTATCTCAGTATACCACTCTATGACCTCGGTCTACGCCTCTCTCTCCACCACTCTATGAGCCTGCCACTACGTTCTCTACCTCAACTCTCTTACTACCTCAACCCCTCTCTCTGAACCTCACTGCTCTGTTTCCATCTCAACTCTGTACCTCGGATCAATCACTCTCAGCCTTCTCTCTCTAATTATTACAGATCTGTACCTTTCCACTATCCCACTCTCTCGTTCTACCACTGTTCCCTCTACTTCATCTCATTTACTATCTCTTCTTATCTCTTTCTCTACAGCTACATTCTGTGCTGTAACTACCATCACCTTTCCCCTTCATCTCAGCGCCTCTTCTCTACCTCACCTTTCTCTGCCTCACCTCTCTGCCTCTTTCTCTTTAAAGTTCTCCATACTTCAGCTTTTTTTTAACTCTCCCTCACAACTCTCTCGACCAAGGTTAGTGCCCTTACATTTCTGGTGCTTGCTTACAGCAGTTCTAATATCTTAGAGTTTCTTGTTGCTCCAATAGGTGTAATTTCTATTATTTATATATGTTTCTGTTGTCTATATTGCTTGATTTTGCTCGTAGGATAGTGTCACTCATAATCTTTCATGCGTGCCCATTTAAAGTTGGTGTAATATAAAAATGCACCCATTCTACTTGCCACAGCTTGAGGGGCAGTGGCTGTGTACAATGGGACAGTGCACTTCAGCTGTATCCACGCATGTAAATTACAGGACATTTAAAGGAGCACTTCTTTAGGGACCTACCTAATCCAGTGAGATATTTCACTGAGCAGTTCAAAGTCGCTGCAGACATCACAAAATACTTCTCTATGTCTGATGTTGGTGGTTGTTAGAGGTTGCGGACTGGGGAAACGGGGCTGTGTGTTTTTCTCTGCACTGGAAGCCCCTTTATATCTAGTGCTTCACAGACCGTGCAGATGTGTGCATTAATTGCTTATCCTATAAAATACTATTTATGTATGGACAACATATTTTCAAAAGGGACATTTTTGCATTACATTTGTTTAAGATGTTTAAGGTGTTTCTAATACATTAGTTTTTAAATTTGACAAGCAGAAGCATCAATTGCTGTTCAGAGATCGAGTATTTTTGGTATTTACGAGTTTGAGCTATTGGTATTGTAAATGCAAATGCGTTTTATTTATGTTTCTTTTTTTAAAACATGGATAAAAGGCTTTGTCATTTACAATGCCAAAGTTTAAGCTATTGGCATTGTAAATGACAACGCCATTTATTTATCTGTTTTCAAAACCAACACATGGATGAAGGGTTTGTCAGTTACAATGGCAATGGCTCAAACTTTTGCAAATGCGAGACCTATTGCATTGCAAATGCTTGTTATCTTAGTGCCTAGGCCGTTTACATTCCAAGTAAGAATTTTGATTTGTCCACACTCTCGCGCCCCAACCTCGGGGTCACTCACCTCCTCAGAAGACATCAAACCGGATCAGGACATATCTCGGCGGGTCCCCAGTGGAGGGCCTACAGATGCAAGGAACCATCTCGACTGCAACATGCTTAAACGAGATAACCAGAACCCCAAATTCTTCCCAATCCAGACCCCTCGGCCCCCCCACCCTTACCCAACCCCCCAACTGATGCATCCCAGAAACACACCCCACCCCACCCCACTCCTCCGTCCAGACCCATCGCCATCCTAGTGACAGAGATACAGCTGTTCAGGTGAAGGAGGTCTGTCGCCCACCCGTTATCTTCCCCTCTACAAACCTGCCTGCGTCATCCCTCTTTGGGATAGCTGTACAAGATCAAAAACCACCAACATACAACAAAGTAACAAACAGAACAATAAAAAGCAATCCACTACTATCAAAATCGACAATTATAAAAAGAAAAGCAATGAAGACAGAAAAAGAAAAAAGGGGGGGGGGGGGGGGAAATGTGGTCAACAACTTGCGTGCTCTCGGCTACATTGTCCGTAACAGGTCGACCCCTCTGGACCTTTCCTCATGAGTTAGAGTCCTGTGGTTCCCCCTGCGAGGCCTCAGTATCCTGCGTTTGTCCCTGCTCCATGTCTTTCATTGCCGCCACCAGGGGATGCATCGAGCGTCCTTCAAAGTCTTCTCCTTCTGATGTGGTGACCTCGGGTTCATCTTCGTCTTCCGATCGTGCCTTGTCTGCTAAACAGCGAAAGCGGGAACCAGTCAGGTGGCCCGATTCAAGTGAGGTTGTGCTTTTCCGCCTCTTCCTCCGAGTTCCAGAAGTCACATACGGAGTAGCCACCACTTCTCGGCTTCCACCGCGTTGTCTCACTCTTTGTGATTTCGACGATCCTCGAGTGTTTCGCCCAGGGTGATCCCGCTCCGGCGGTCACCGCTCCCCCGTCTGCTGCCGCCCCATAGGTGGGCGCTCCTCCAACCATTGCCAAGCCTCCTCTGGGGATTGGAAAAAGTGGGCCTTCTCCTTGTAGATCACCTTCAGCTTTGCAGGGAATAACAGCATGTATTGTATTTGGTGTGTTCTCAACTTGGCTTTAACTGAATCAAAGGATCTTCGCTGTAGCTCTTGGCTGTAGTCCGGGAAGATCATTATACGCCCATTTTAATGCCGGATGTCGCCCAGTTTCCTTGCCTCCCGTAGGATCATGTCTCGGTCTAGGAAGTTTAAGAAGCGGGCAATGACTGGCCGTGGTCTCTCCCCAATCGGAGGTCTCGCCATCAGTGCTGTGTGCCCTCTCAATTATAAAACAGGTGGAGAATTTGTCCTTCGGGAATGTGTGCAACAGCCATGAGTGAAGAAACTCTGCCATATTTGGGCCCTCAAGTCCTTCCCTAAAGCCTACAAAGCGGAGGTTGTTACGTCTCGCTCTGTTTTCGCCATCGTCCACCTTCCAGAGAAGCTGCTTGTAGGAAGCTTGAAGATCCACTAGGTCTTTCCTCAAGTTCTGCACAATGTCTTCCGCCTCCCCTATTCTGGTCTCCGTGTTTGTCACTCGTTCAGCCAGGTTGCGGAGATCTTGTCCCAGGAGCGTCACCACCGTCCCCACCTCCCCAATCTTGTTCTCAAGGGCCTCGCCTGTATCACACTCATTAGAAGGGCCGTGTCGGAACTCACCCCCGTCGGTTCCGCCACCACCGGGGCCATGGCATACATGTCCAGGGTGCCCTGTTTGGGGGGCTTGGGATCTAGGGTTTTCTTGCCCATCATAGACAGCGCTACTGTTCCCTCGCCTGGCTTTCTGACCTCTGAGCCACAATTCCGCGGTATCTTCAGTGTTCTCGCCGTCATCCACCTCCCGCGTCGTCTTCAGGAAGCTTCGTCTGAGCCCCCTTGTCAGGCAGGCACCACCGGCAAGATCGCAGTACTCCTCACCTCCCAAACAGTTGGGACTTAGGCGCCAGTTCCCAGGCTTGCGTGGCTCAACCCAGCCCACGTCCGATGTCATCAACCAGGGCTGCTCCCGCGCTATCTGGCTCAGCCACTCTGATCCCCGGCGCTCACGTAGACCCTCGCCGCCATCTCCTCACTTGAGCCCCAGGGCCGAAGGCGGAGTCTCGCTACCCCCTTCCGCCTTTGTCGACGTCGCGCTACTCCCCAACAGCTCTCATCAGCCCAGTCCTGCGAGCGGGTGGTCGCATTTCAAGCCACTGCAAAGTGTATCGTTTTCCGGGTCTGGTCCGCAACGCCGGCTTCAGAAACACGGAGCCTGTGCCATTTTTAGGCCGCGCGTCGGGTCTCCAAATCCGGTGCCGTTTCTACCACAAGAGGGGAGCGCCCACAATCTAAGCAGGCACCGCTCTATTACCAGGGGATGCAGGAACCTTTAAGGAGCTGTAAGACGCCTGTATCAGGGTCCAGGGTTGCCTATAGGATCGTCTGATCTCTGCCGATAGCCGGAGCGCACGTCCTACTCGGCCATGTTGCTAGCCACGCCCCCCGAGAATAAACAAGGTTGACCAGTGACAGGGATGGATGGTGTAAGTCTGATAGGGAGCGTAATGGCTTTTTGGCGCACAAGGGAAGCCAGAAGCCAGTGTGGAGCATAAGAGGGCCAGCAGAGCACAAGTGAAAGCTGCAATTTGTACAGGTTAGCACTACAGGCTGGAAACTCTGGAAATCGAGTTGGGGCTCTGGTCCTTGATCCAGAGCCAAATCCAGTGATGGATCCATCATCACCAACACTGGCTCCGTAGAGGACATCGAGTATGGAGTTGAGGAATGGATCGGCAGGCTAGAAGTACTTACTCTTGAGGGGGCCAGAGAGTCAGACCTGAATCTGAACAGACCCACTGTTCTTCTTGGGTGCTAGCTATGAACAGCTTTGCCATCCACTCCTTAGTGTGCATGACCTCGAGCCGTGTTTCAGCCCCAAACATCATAAATAGCTGTCTAAGGGTCCACGAATAACATCTGCTTGTGCAGGAGCAGTATGGTTTCAGCCCTTACATTATCAGGAAAGACATTCTGTAAAAAGAAGAAAAAAATTAGAATTTTGGTCGAAAATGTTGAGAGGAGACCAACTCCAGGTTCGCAACAAGGGGAGCAGAAAAAAATAGGACTGATGTCTGTGTTCAGGGTGGTTTCTTACACTGCTTTGTGTGTGGCATATGAGGTGCAGTTCCTGGAGAAGAGCAAGAGCAGAGGAGTCCCTTATCGCCACATAAGAGCTATTTCAACTTTCTTGATCTAGTCTGGTGCATGTAAGAGATTCAAAAGGTGAAGAATCTGCTGGTAGACGTACCAATCAGAATGAGCTGGTGGGTTCCAAGAAACAAAGAGTTCATCTTTGGGAGCCCTTTAACTGCTGTCCCGATACCAAGAAATGGCAAGTTCAGAATTTGGCTTTGGCACACGTTTTTGCGCCTGCTTGAGGCCATTAATAGGACATTGAGGCAACCATCGAGCCTTAAAGGTACTCTTTCTTAATGCATGTTGCCTTTTCCTGACTTAACAGTAAAGTATGTGCTGCAGCATACACACTGACCGGGTCATCACTACAGTTCTCATCCCCTGTCTCAACTTGGCCAACCTCCGCTTCATGTGCGGCATCTGTTTCAAAGTTAAATTGGCCCGGGTATCCACATGGCTTGAAGAAACTGGAGGATTGTGAAATCGGAGAAGGGACTGAAACAGTAATTAGTGCTGCAATGACTGGAACTGGCAACATTGCTTCACAAGAACAAGTTACTTACCTTCGGTAACGCTCTTTCTGGTGGATACACAGACTGCAGATTTCTCACCCAAGGTGCCAGACAAACCAGGGATTTTTCCAAGCACTACTCCTACTCACTAGCAGGTGGCAGCATGCAACTATGAGTCAATTCTGTTCCGCCTTATACGTGACATTGGAGCCACA
The DNA here is from genome assembly GCF_964261635.1 of Lissotriton helveticus. Classification (NCBI taxonomy): domain Eukaryota; kingdom Metazoa; phylum Chordata; class Amphibia; order Caudata; family Salamandridae; genus Lissotriton; species Lissotriton helveticus. The sequence goes on from NC_136068.1 coordinate 834,406,522, forward strand.
TGTAAGCGTGACATCACCAATGTGCGCTGACATCAGTTTCTTTCTTGATTCGGTCCATGCAGTAGATCGTGGATCTCAACAAGTGAACAAATGTGACAGTGTGCAGATGTCTAAACTGGTAACTTCTTACAGGTGTACAAAAGGGTCATTCCACAGAATGGGGAGGGTGGTGAGGAATCTGTGGTGAGAGAGTATTTACCAAAAAGCGTGTTACTGTAGGTAAGTACCTTGTTCTTCTGATAGATACTTCAAACTGTAGATTCCCCACCTTGTCAACAGATACCAAAGAAATACCAGCCAAGGAGTTGGGGCAGTGGAATGACTCAAGCCAGACAGTCCTGCAGGATCAAACAGGAAAGGTGCGCCTACCGCTGGAACTGGCAATCAAGTCAGTAGTGCTATGTGAACTTATGAACTAACGCTCATGTTGTGGCCTGATAGATGTCCAAAACAGGTGCTGTGCATGCCAACTCCGAGGTAGCAGCCTTGGCTCTGGCACAATGAGCCCTCAGACCGTATAGAGGTTGCTTCTTTGTCAATGTGTAGCAGATCTTAAAGCGGAGGACCATCAACTTTGATATGGTACTTACCCTTCATTGCCCCAGCGAAATCCACAAAGAGCTGATTATTCATCACATGGTCCTTGGTACAATCAATGTAGAAGGTCAAGGCCCTTTTGGAGTCCAAACGGTGAAGTCTTTGGAAGGGTGAGATGGAGCAAAAAATGGCAGATGGGTGATGGATTGTCTGGCAAAAAAACGCATCACAGTCTTAGTCAAAAATGCAGCCCTTTCCCATAACACCAGTATGCCAGAGGAAAGGTGGTGTACGGCGAATGAACGGACAGAGTTTGTAGCTCACGCACGTGATGAGCTCTGATAGTTATCACTATTAGAAAGACAGTTTTGAAGATCTGTGGACACAAGGAACAGCTTTGAATCTGCTCCAACGGGGTACACATAAGTAAAGTGAAAACCAAATTAAGGTCCTACTCGGGCTTCACAAATTTTGTGTGGAAACGTATGACAGACATTTAATAACACGCTTCACACCAGGTGATTTAAACTAGAAAGGGGGTGGGGGGTAACGGGGGCACCAGTAAATGCACAAAAAGATCAAAAGGGCTGATAAATAACCTTTAACAGTGCCCACAAAAATTCTTGTTGGGCTAAAGACAGTACAAAAAGTAAAATATCTGATAACTTTGCCTGTAATTGATCTGCATGGCGGGATTCAGACCAGGCCACGAACTTATCCTAGCGTCTGGCGTAAACAGTTGTTACAGATGGATGCCTGGCTGCTAAAATGACATCCACTACCTCGGTGGAGTGGGTGTAATGGAAGTCAGTAAACTGTCACCACTCCACATGGAGGAGTAGCTCTGCCCTTCAACATAAGATCCTGACTGGAGCCCAGATGCTCATGCCCATAAGTTCTGAACACTCTCTCCTGGCCCGATCCAGAGTCATTAGGCTGATTTGGGTCTGGACACCAGAGGCACACCTCATGGGTATACTTCAGAGATTTATTTGCAACAATTTCTACAAGATTTAAATACTGTGGTTTTAGGAGGTGACATGACCTTTGTACATTGGAGCCTGAACTGCTTGAAGAAGAAAAACCCATCAATGGACAAACCCTGAGGAACCTAGCTCAGGGTTCACGTTGAAATGCATGGAAAGAAGACAACTGACATCAACAGGCAGTAGTGGCACTTATAAGTGGCTTCTGCATCACTTCTGGGGTGGAGAGAGCCGACGGGGTGTTGCACGTCACCACCAGCCAGTGTGCAGTAGCATTGCTGAGAAAAATCTCCAGATCCAGTCTGTCGCCTGGGGGTATTCACAAGGTGAGGAATATGCAATTAGTAGTATCCATCAGAAACTAGATTAGAGCAGCTTGAAAATAAGCCAAATAGAAAATCTGCACAAGTGAATTGTGGGCCTTCAGCTGGCATGCAAGGCAACCAAGAAATAATTTAAAACCAAGAGGAGGATAAGCTACCAAACTGAAGACCTCAGGCCTGTGGAACAGCATCAATGCATCAGTCTGGTTAGTAATCAGAGCACTATGGAAAATCAGTGATCTACTTCTTGGCGTTGATCTGTTTGGACTAAGGGACAGTCAATTAGAGTGTGTGTAGCAAAGAGGTTTAGTGAGAACCGACATAGAAACACACTGGAGAGCTCCTTCATTAAGGTATGTGATGCAGGGCAAGAATGAAAACATCACCATCCTTCAGAATCTGCTGAATGTGAAAGGACAACAGGGTCCCTTACTGCCCAGATAATGGAAGCCAATCTGAGAAAAGTGCCACAGCCCAAAGAAACAATCAAGCTGGCAGACAGATGGGCCAGAATCCAGAGGAGGGGGTGCTTAGACTCGTCCAAGAACTCTTTCTCCCTAATACAGTGTTACCGTCACCCATCAGCGGCCTTCTGAGAGTGGCACATGAGAGCTATAAGATGGCACTGCGGGTCATACTAGACATGCCGCAATACTCCCAGGAGATCCCTTTGTGTTTCATACTGGTCTTCGTGTGCGTTTCATACTGGTCTTCGGGTGTAAACTGGTCTGTGGGTGCGGGGGAGGAACTCTGGGATGCAGCAGCAGTGAGTACATGGTGGAACCAGTTTCAAGATGGAGAACTTAGCCTCTGTGATCAATTGACAGAAAACACAGATCTCCTGGCGGGACAATTCCTGGTGCACAGAGGCCTAACTGGAGAGCAGGAGGGACTATGGAGCATAGTGGACCAATAGCCTAATCCATACTTGTTGACACATACACTACAATGGGCGCTGGCTGACAGCTGGTTACCCAACTTACTAGGTGATTTTCATATAAAATCCAGGATCCGCTGACGACACTTTGGCGGACTTGGTAGTGGGACATTGTTCGTGAACTTGCCCAAAAAGAAAGGGACAAATATTGATGCACCTGCAAAAGTTTTCCCCTCCAACGCCCGTTTCAATACATACAGCATAACATTCTCCACAGGGCATACCTTACCCCGGTCAACCTACACAAAATTTACCTTGCAACACCACCTAACTGTGCATTATGCCATGCTCTTGAGGTGGATATGCTACACATGTTCTAGGATTGCAGATGCCGAGCCCTTTGGAGGGAGGTCACAGACTCTATTGATAGAGTAATAGGTCATACGGAACTGAACAATGCATCCAGCAGTCTGCTAGGCCTGCATAAACATCTGAAAGCAGAGGGGCCTCTACTAGCTTTACTGAGCCAACATTTTTAATGGCATGACGTAAGATCACAATGCACTGGAAGGCAAGTGCACTTCCAAACGAGATAAACTGGCAGGCGATGACTATTATATGTGGCAGGGCCGAGGCCACGGTGCTACACAGAGAGAAGGCTTAGGGATTACGAAAAAAAAGCTTTTGTGGCTATATAGGACGACCTATTGTAAGCATGTCATTGCACACCGGACAGCGACATTGCCCCAAATTAGCAAGACACATTGAACAGCTGGCTATCAAGAATACCCCTACTAGCGGGCCCTACATTCCCTCCCTTTCGGCTAATCCCAAACTCCCCAACTCGCCATTACCCCATCACACATACACAAGTCACATGAGGTGCCGCTGCACTACATACCTCGCAACGTTGTATTACCCTTCGATGCTGCAGATGGGCAGCAGGCAGACAATGTACCACCACTGCGCAACATTTATGCTTTATTCAAGGCCCATGGGTTGGTTTAGTGGTTTTTTCCTTAAAATCTGTACTGCTATCACATTATGTACGAATGTTTGTATGCATCGAGTCATGCTAGAAGATACTGAAATACTAGTGTTTACATAGCTTATTGATGATTACATCTCATGTACCATATTGCATAAATCTCAATAAAGATGGTTAAAAAAAAATAATTGGCAGATCGACGGGATGAGCCTAATGGGTTCATCCATCTCATTCTCAGTGGGCAAATCTCCCTTATACTTAGTCACCCAAACTTAAAGTCTGTATTCTATTTTTTACAGTTGCTGATACGTAACAAGAGACATGGAAAATATGAAGATTTGAGAAATGAAGCAGTATAAGGGAGAGCAACCAGTGATACAAGACGCTACCTGTCAATATTTTTATGCGCTGGTGGATATGTATTTCTATTCATGCACCGATTTAATTCCAAATGACAGATTTAATAAAAACATTTTTTAAAAGACGCTTGAAGTTCTGCAGCCTTTTATTCAGTTGAATGAGAGACTTTTTTTTACTGTTTGCCTCACGTTTTATTATGCAGGATAATTTTTTTTATTATGTTTATTTAGTTGCTAATTTCTACACCAAATTAAAAAATATTTTCAAGTAAAGTAAATGTTTTTAAGGTAAGTTTATACTTTTTTTATCATTCAGATGCATATATTTTTGAAAAAAAATAAGTTTGTTTGCTTCTGTGTTACGTTTCATTAGGATGCAAAATGCTTTTGAGGAACTGGCTTTTCTCTATCTATGTTGGCCTCTCTATTTTCCCCTTCTCTAAATCCGCTCTGATAGAGATGATTGAAAGATGAACTATGGGACAATACCCTCTTTGGAAGGGTTAACTATAGGGTGCTTCAATGTCTCCTAGAGCTGGGTTTTAAAATGGTTCAACGACCCAAAGTACTTTGCCACTGTGAACTACACTTGGCACATCTACACTTCACTTTCCTCCAGACCATTTCTTTTAATTTTACCTTACAATTTCTTCTTTTTCCCTTTCACATACCTTCCCTCACTATTAGCTTTTCTCCCTCTCCTTTTCCTCACCTCCATCTGTTACAGGTCTTTTAGTGTGGGTTGCGTGAAAACGGGGGCACATTAAAACACTCATGCTATACAAAGCACCTCTGCACCTTTCCCCTGAAGAACACCACCGAGGCATTAAAGGCCAGGCACCAGCTCTAAAGGTCAAGGCTACCAATTGTGAAATTAATTAGTATACTGATGGGTTGTTCTGTCGAAAGCTAAAGAGAAGACAGATGAAACTGCACCTGCAACACTTGTGTCATTTAAAAAAAAAAAAAAAAGTTAGACGTTTGTTTAGTATGATGAATATCTGCTTCAAATCAAAGTAACACACAATAGAAACTTTGCAAAGGGGAACTGCCTGCAGTGGGATCTATTAATTTCTGAAATGTCCTGCAATTAGGAGCCCTTTTGAAGATGCTAAGTAAAACCCAAATATGCCGAGTGGATCAAGCAAAAACCTGGTACACCACAAGCAAAGAGCATGTGTGCTCCAACCGGACCCTAAAATCGGCAATGACTTCAGGACTGATAGAAGTAATAAACGAATAGATCACAAACCATTTTAACCAGGTGCAGACCGAATGGCTTTGAGAAAGCTTGGTTTTGTCCCCAGAAGGAAGCAATGTGTATGCAGTCACCGAGGCCACGCTGACATTGCTTTTGCTTTAAGATAAACAACTCTTGTGGGCACACATGGGTGTGGAGGCAGAGCAGCCATGTTTGAATGGTCGGAAAACCTTTCTAATGTGGCTGCTTGCTAAAATAGTGAAGAATGATCAGCGAGACAAGTGACTGAGTGTTGGGGGAGAAGGCTGGGTTTGGTGGGTGGGGATTTTTGGGAGAGGGAGAATGGGAGTGTGGGGTTGGGTCAGGGTGTGTACTTGTGAAGTGGTGGTGGTTGGGAAAACAAGGAGTACAGAAAACAAGATGGGCGAGCTAAGGAAAGAGGATAGTCCCTTATGTGCTGCAGTACAAGGTCCTGATACGAGCTGTGAAAGACCAACTCATCCACTCAAAAAAATCAGCGGGACTGAAGAACAAGTTACTTACCTTCGGTAACGATATATCTGTAAGAAACAGTAGTTAGTATTAGATTCCTTACCTTAGAATATCCCCAGGCGTCAGTCTGGATCCGGAAACTTTTGCGTAGCAGTACCCCTGCGCGTCGGTAGGCGTCGTCTGCAGGCGTCTCCTGCGGCTCCGCGTCGTCGGCGTCGTGCGCCGTGATGACGTCGCTGGAGTATATAGACGCCGCCTCCGCGCGCTGACGTCAGTTCTTTGCACACAGCTTTTCCGCGCCAGAACACGCAGAGCCATGTGAGAACCAACACTGGTGCCATTTGAAACTAGGGCCCTGAAAGGGATGTCCTTAACCCTAGGTATCAGTTCGCAGAACGGGGAGGATGGGTGGGGTGGTAAGGAATCTAATACTAACTACTGTTTCTTACAGATATATCGTTACCGAAGGTAAGTAACTTGTTCATCTGAAAGAAACAGGTTAGTATTAGATTCCTTACCTTAGAATAGATACCCCAGCAATACCAACCCCGGTGGTGGGTCTGCGAACCAATACAACCTACACCAGAAAGTCCTGGAGGACCGAACGGCCAAAGAAGCCATCCCTCCGGACTTGACTGTCCAGGCAGTAGTGCCTCGCAAAGGTGTGCAGCGAGGCCCACGTAGCCGCCTGGCAAATGTCCTGCAAAGGGACTCCCCGGCCCAGGGCAGTAGTAGCCGCCGTAGCCCGAGTGGAATGGGCCCGCAGCCCAACAGGAGGCTCCTTCCGAGCCAAAGAGTAGCATGCTTTGATGCACAGGACGACCCACCGAGAGATGGTTCGTTTCTGTACCGCCCTTCCCTTCTTCTCACCCACGTAGCCAACAAACAGTTGGTCATCCACCCGGAACTGGCGTGTGCGATCCATGTAAAATGAAAGCGCACGTTTTGGGTCCAGACGATGGAGCCGCTCTTCATCCTTTGAAGGATGCGGAGGCGGGAAGAAGGAGGGCAAGGTGATGGACTGCCCAATGTGAAAAGCAGAGACTACCTTGGGCAGGAAAGAAGGTCTAGTCCTAAGAACCACCTTGTCAGGATGAACAGACAAGAAAGGAGGTTGAACAGAAAGGGCCTGGAGCTCACTCACTCTCCTGGCAGAGGTGATGGCAACCAGGAAGGCCGTCTTTAAAGTGAGAAGACGGAGAGGACAGGAATGAAGAGGCTCAAAGGGAGCACACATCAGGAAAGTCAGAACCAGGTTCAAGTCCCACTGAGGCATCACGAACGGAGCAGGTGGATACATGTGCGTGATGCCTTTTAAGAATCGCAATACAATAGGGGACTTGAATAAAGATGGCTGATCAGGTAGCCTTAAGAAGGCGGAAAGGGCAGAAAGATAGCCCTTGATAGTGCCCAGAGCAGAGCCCTGCTGGGCAAGGGAAAGAAGGAAGAGGAGAACCTCAGACAGAGGGGCAGAAAGGGGGTCCACAGCCTTTGCTGTGCACCATGCCACAAATCTGTTCCACCGGCAGGCGTATACCGACTTTGTGGAGGGACGCCTGGCTGCCAGAATAACATCACAGACTTCAGGAGGCAAGTCAAATGGCCTCAACTGTCGCCGCTCAATCTCCAAGCATGGAGGTGGAGACTGGACAGGTTCGGGTGGAGGACCGTCCCCTGCTGCTGCGACAGAAGGTCCTCCTGAAGGGGCAGGCGGATCGAGGGACCGACTGTCATGCTGAGTAGCTCGGGATACCAGTACCTTCGAGCCCAGTCCGGAGCCACAAGGATAACTTGGGCCCGGTCGCGCCTGATCTTCTTCAGCACTCTGGGCAGAAGTGGTATAGGCGGAAAGGCGTACAACAGACCGCAACTCCACTCGCGCCGAAAGGCGTCGCCGAGCGAGTGCCGTCTTGGAAACTCCAACGCGCAGAACTGATGACATTGCGCGTTCTCTTCTGTGGCGAATAGATCTAACCAAGGCTCTCCCCATTGCTGAAAGAGGCCTCTCGCCACGTCCGAGTTCAGACGCCATTCGTGATCCACCGAGCACCGACGGCTGAGTTCGTCCGCCCTGGCATTCAGAGAACCTGCCAGGTGTTGAACCGTCAGAGTCACGCCCTGACGTTCCAGCCATTGCCAGAGACGCAGAGCCTCCTGGCAAAGGGTCCACGACCCCACACCGCCCTGTTTGTTGCAGTACCACATGGCGGTGGTGTTGTCCGTGAACACCTGCACTACACTCCCGTTGACAAAGGGGAGGAATGCCTTCAGTGCTAGGCGAATCGCCCGTAGCTCCAACATGTTGATATGGAGCCGGGACTCCGCCGGAGACCAGATGCCTCTGATCGCCGCCTCTCCCAAGTGGCCACCCCAGCCCTGGAGGGACGCGTCCGTCACAACCACGTGCTCCGGTTGGGGAAGGGAGAGGGATCTGCCTCTGACCCAATCGCGGTCCGTAAGCCACCACTGCAACTGTCTCGCAGTGCCCTCCGAGATCAGGACATGGTCGGATAGGTTGCCCTGATGCTGGGCCCACTGAAACTTCAGGTCCCACTGCAGAGCCCGCATCCGCCACCTGGCGTGATGCACCAGTAGGATGCAGGAGGCCATCAGCCCCAGAAGCCGCAGCGTCAACCTGACCGAAACCCGGGATAACGGCTGAAAGATGGGAATCAGAGCCTGAATATCCCGGACCCGCCGTTCCGGGGGATAAACCCGAAACTGCGCCGAGTCGAGAACCGCTCCGATGAAAAGGAGCTTTTGAGAGGGACACAGGTGTGATTTCGGCACATTGATGGAAAACCCCAGCTCGTGCAGGAGGTCTGCCGTCGTCTGAAGGTGGTGGACGACTGTCTGGGGCGAGCCCGCCTTCAACAACCAGTCGTCGAGGTAGGGGAAGACTGAAACCCCTAACCGGCGCAGATGAGCTGCGACCACCGCCATCACTTTCGTGAACACCCGTGGGGCGCTGGTAAGGCCGAATGGGAGCACGATAAACTGAAAGTGCTCGTGGCCTACCGTGAACCGCAGGTAACGCCGGTGGGCCGGCAGGACGGGGATGTGAAAATACGCATCCTGCAAGTCCAACGCTACCATCCAGTCTTGTGGGTCTAGAGCAGCCAAGACCTGAGCCAAAGTCAACATCTTGAACTTCTCCTTCCGGAGGAAGCCGTTGACGTTCCGCAGGTCCAAGATAGGACGCAGGCCTCCCTTGTCCTTCTTGGGTACCAGAAAGTAGTGGGAGTAGCAACCACACCCTACTTCTGGCCCAGGAACGCGCTCGATGGCCCCCTTGGCCAAGAGGGCCGTAACTTCCTCCTGCAGAAGTGTCAAGTGGTCCCCCGACACACGGTGGTTCTGCGGTGGCATGGCTGGAGGAGTGGACTCGAAGGGGAGGGCATAGCCCCTTCGAACGAGCTGCAGCACCCACCTGTCCGATGTTATCGCGCGCCAGCGGGAGTGGTGATGGCGAACCCTGCCACCCACTGGCGTCACGTGAGCCCGAAAGCTCGGACTAGGAAGGCTTGGATGCAGCAGCGGAGGGAGGCGTGGACTGACCACGCCGCTGGCCTCTACCGCCACCACGGCGGAAACCACGGCCGCCACCGCGCTGGGGAGCGTTCTGCGGCGCGTGGCTGGCAGCACGTGTGGGACCGCCCCTCCCTTGGCCACGAAAGGGGCGAAACGAACCCGTCTGCTGGCGCTGGGTCGAAAGACCCAAGGACTTGGCCGTAACCCTGGAGTCCTTGAAGCGCTCCAGCGCGTGGTCCGCTTTGTCACCAAACAGGCGACTGCCATCAAATGGCATGTCCATGAGTGTATTTTGGACGTCTGGCGAAAAGTTGGCAGATCTCAGCCAAGCATGGCGACGAATCGCCACCGTCGTGGACATGGCCCGTCCCAGGGAGTCGGTCGTGTCCAGACCACAACGGATCGAGTACCGCGCCGCATCCCGGCCTTCAACCAAGGCCCGGGTGAGCTTGTCCCGCACTTCCTGGGGGCATTGCGGCAAACACTCTTCGACCGTATCCCACAGGGAGTGGGTGTAGCGGCCCAAGAGGCACGCGGTATTACAAGACCGCAGTCCAGCGCTCAAAGAGGAAAAGACCTTTTTACCAAACTGGTCATACCGCTTTGATTCCCGATCGGGCGGAGCCGACGGAAATGCGGACTGCGAAGTGGAGGCCTGGATCACCAGACTCTCCGGGGAGGGATGGGTGGATAAAAAGGCAGGGTCGTCCGAGCATGGACGGTGACGCCTTGCCACATTCCGGTCAACCGGTGCACCGGAAGCGGGCCTGGACCAGGTGCCCAAAAGGACATCCGTCAGGGCCTCATTAAACGGCAGCAGGGGCTCCTGGGGGCATGACTGCGGTTTAAATACTTCGGTCAGAATGTTCGGTTTGACCTTCGCGACGGGGAGCTCAAGGTGTAAGGCCTTGGCAGCCCTCATCAGGACCACTGAATAGGCAGCACCTGCCTCAGACGCCACAGGGGACGGGGAGACAAACCCAGGGTTGGGCGACTCGTCCAGGCCACTGGCATCACCCAGATCACCTACCCAGTCCACATCATACTGGCAGGCACGGGATAAAGGGTCCTCAGACCCCTCCCAACCCTCTCCATACTCTTCCTCATCATACCCATATTCTGGGTCGACGATATAGACATCGGGGTCAACGGGCCCCATCGGCCGACGCCGGTCCGACTCCGTGTCCGGAGCCGGGGAGGGAATGGGGGTGGCGCCGCGCGGCGTCGGTGCCGGGGACCCGACGCCGGCCGGAGCCGACGGCGGAGTCGCTGCACCACGCGGAGGCGGTACCACGGGTTGGCCCAAAGGAACCGACGCCGGAGAGGCCGGGAGACCAGCCGGCGACGAACCTGAGGGACCCAGCGGCGCCGGGACCGGAGCCACCGGCGGCGTCGGGGCAGAAGCACCCGAACCGCTCGGGCCCCCAGACGGGACCGACGGCCCCGCAGGCGCCGTAGGCCCCGCCGGAGGAGACCTCGCCCTCATAGCAATGAGGAAGGCCTCGATCTCCTCACGCGACGCGCCTTCCCCAGGGACCGACGGGTATGGGGTAGACGGCGTCGGTGACCCACGCGGGCCCGCGGGGGTGGGGCCACCCGAGCCCCCGGCCGCATCACGCGGGCGTCGGGGGGAGTCGGGGGTGCGATGGCGACGCCCCGACTTCTTGTGCTTACCTGACGAACCGGAGGAATGGTGGCGACTCCCGGAGCGCCCATGGCGGCTCCGCGATCGTTCCCTCGACCGCTCCCTCGACCTCCGACCGGACCGGGACCGCTCTCGACGCGGGGCCGACACTCGGAGCTCGAGAAGCTTGCGGGACCGCTCCCGCCTAGCTTTTCCAGTCAAGGCCCGACAGTCGACGCAGGACTCCACGTCGTGGTCCGCGCCCAGACACCGGAGGCAGAGTCGATGGTGGTCGGTGACCGACATCATGCGGTCGCACTCGTCGCAGCTCTTAAACCCAGGCATCCTACCGGCACCATAGAAAGATTAAGTTTTACAAACACTTGGTCAAAAGACCGGAGTACTGCTCTTCGGATCTGCGCTAACTGGCGCGGAAAAAAGAAGAACTGACGTCAGCGCGCGGAGGCGGCGTCTATATACTCCAGCGACGTCATCACGGCGCACGACGCCGACGACGCGGAGCCGCAGGGGACGCCTGCAGACGACGCCTACCGACGCGCAGGGGTACTGCTACGCAAAAGTTTCCGGATCCAGACTGACGCCTGGGGATATTCTAAGGTAAGGAATCTAATACTAACCTGTTTCTTTCAGATATGCTCATTGTGCTGGCCTAACAAAAGAATAAGGAAATACGTCACAAGACAAGAAGTCCACTGATCCATGAGCAAGAGAAGGATTCAAAGCCCACACTAAGTATATATACTGGATAAAATAGAAATAGATCTATAAGAAACAGTCCGTTTTCAGTAGACAAGACCTAATATAGAAACAAACACCATTTGTTCTCCCTTGAACTGAAAGCAGAAACTGAACATATGAAGAGGCAGTACTATGAGAACAGTTACAGTTAGAACCAATTAAGGAAACTTCTCACAAAAGGGATTTTGCCAGAGAAAACACCTTATTATGTTAAAGTGCCACAACAGCTGTACATTAAGACAACAATCAAACAACCGTAGTAATTCCTGCTTGAACGTACATTTTGTGCATCATTTTGTTATTAAAGCTGTCAAATAGTACATAATACAAACTTTAACATGTTTAGAATTTAATTTAGAGAACAAACGCTATGAACCCAAATTAGAAAAATATGTTTTGTCATGATAACTAGCCAGTCTAAATAAATATTAAAATATAACAAACAGCAAACGTTTAGGTTCAAAGAGCTATCCTCTAGCACTACATCATAGAGTCTGGTAAAAGTGATGTTACATACATGAACTTGATGAATTTGTCCACGGATGTGGTGAAAAATGTTGTCTATTAAAGCCAGGAGTCCCACCAGTTGCTGGTCCTTGAAGAAACACTTGAGTTCCTTGTATGTTTGATGAAAAACTTATGGGATGTGAAGGAGGAGTAGTACAGCTTCCAGAAATATCTAAGCTGGGCAACACTAACAGTAAAATGATCATATTAATAAATTATATCTTTAAAAAAAATGCAAGTAATGAAAACAATTTACAATGTGAAAGTTAAGTATAGCTTCAACTATGGATTGCTCACTACTTGGGAATGGGTTTAATTATTAAAAAATACTTACTCATAAAACACTCCAGATTACCAAGAAATTTGAATATACACAATGAACTATCTAAGAATCTAGACCTTGTGTACACTTTCATGCTACTAAATAATCCTGCTGCTTTGTACATGATCCTCAGTTCAGACAATAGTGAACAAGGATGCATATAACACCACCTAGCCCTGAAGCAGATTCTTAATGAAAGATAATGTAGTAAAACAAATATATATATATATATTACAACAGGGTAATAACCCTTTACATCTTAAGCCTTTTTGGTTTCTAACAAAGCAGAAGCGAATAAAGAGGTAGATGCAGTGTAGCATGAAAAAGAATGCGTGCACACACACTTATTTTAGTCAATCACAGATGTAAAAAAACAAACCCTATCAGTGGACACAAATAAAGACTTTTTAACATTAAAGATAACAGAACAAGATAAAATTCCACTCAAGATTGTGAATATATTGATCCTGTTGGACGCCGAGAAGGCGTTCGACAGGGTCTCCTGGGGGTTCCTGTGGGTGGTACTCAGATGGAAGGGGTTTCCAGATGAATTTGTACATGCAGTCTCTGCTATGTATCTTTCCCCAAGAGCTCAATTGCGTATCTCAGGGCAGCAGACTAGCTTCTTTCCTATTACTAGGGGCACACGGCAGGGGTGTCCTTGCTCACCCCTGCTGTTTGCCCTATACATAGATCCGTTTCTTTCTAAAATCGTGGGTAATCAGGCTATAGTTCCAATAAGAGCTGGTGATATCTCCTATAATCTGTTAGCCTACGCAGATGATATAGTTGTTATAACATCTGATGTTTCATCTGCATTCCCTGCATTGAAGGAACTAGCAAAACAGTTCGGAGCAGTGTCGGGTTATAAACTCAATGTCTCAAAAACTCAGGTGGTTCAGACTTCTGATATGCTCATATCCGACGCTCCTGTTGTCCCGGAAGCTATGTATTTAGGGGTGTGGATAAGTCCCGCAGTGGATAGGATCCCGGACTTAAATATTCTTCCAGTGATAGAGGCAGTCAATACTAAATTGGAGAGATTCGATAATTTACACTTATCCTTGTATGGTCGCTGCAGCGTCCTTAAAATGATAGTCCTCCCGAAATTTTTATATTTGTTTAGAACTATTCCTTTGCTATTTTCTCAAAATAGCTTGATCAAGGCGGAGTGAGTGTGTAGTAGGTTTTTGTGGGGTTATAGGCGCCCACGACGAGCAGCTAAGTGGATGTGCCTTCCTCGAGATCGGGGGGCTGGGCGGTCCCCAGCCTTGTTATATACTATTGGGCAGCAATGCTACAAGTTATGGGAGTGTTGATATGTGGAGATAGGGCGAACGTACCTATATCCAACCAACCTACTATTTATGAGATAGGGATGGGTGAAGCTGCCATGGGTATATTGTTGGAGGTTCTGGAGCCTAGTTATTATAAAAGGACACGTTTCAAAGTTTTGATCGCTGCATGTACTATCTGGCGGAAAATCAGGAAGAAATTTGCCATTCCTAATTTGAATCTTTACACGCCATTTAAAAGCAGCCAAGTGTTTCCGAGCGTTTTTCAAGATTATGTTACGCTTGGCTGGCAAAGGCAGGGTGCCTATATGTTGAGTGAATTAGCAGAGGATGGGCACATTTTAGCATACAGCGATATCAGGAATAAATACAAACTATCCCAGCGTGATTTTTTCAAATGTCTGCAAATACAAAGTTTTGTGTATAAACAATTGAAGACTTCACCGGGTATACTGGATAAGATATCAATCATTGAGATGATTTGGAAAAGAAGTAGAATAGGGGTACTTTATCAATATATAGTATCAACCTTCCCGGATGATATGCCAGCCCTAAGTGCTAAGTGGGAATCTAAATTAGGAAGGCCAGGTATTGACCTAGCCCCGGTAATGGACTTTGCCAGCAATGTCATTGTCTCAGGCTCGTTAAAGACTCAAAGCTATATGGCAATATTAGATCTTTATTATACGCCAATGAAAATTGCCAAATGGGGCGCTAGGAAGGGTAATACCTGTGCTCGCTGTGATTCACGGACGGCGGATTTAACACATATGCTCTACGCTTGTCCAGCACTAGTAAGGTTTTTTGAGGACATTGAGCGCTTTATCAATTCTACACTCAAGATAAGCTGTTTATTGACTCCAGCACTAGTGATATTTGGGGTTGACGTGGGCAATAGCTTCGCCTGTACTCATTACTTTTACAAATCAGCTTTTCTATTCATCGCTATGTCTCAGGCACATCTGTGCATTACATTTCAGCGGTTATCTGCGGAAGCCCCAACTTTCGCACAATGGCGAGCAAGACTGTTAGCCCTCCATAAGTTAGAATTTTCTGTTTTTTCTTGTAAAGGGGGGAGGAGCCGACAATTGGCAACTAGGATCTGGGCGCCGGTGTCCGAATGGGTTGGCTAAAGACTTAAGGTGTTACGGGGCACTGATTGATCTGCTTTTTTTTTTCCTTTCTCCGATTGTTGCCTATTTTGTCTTTGCCGCTATTGTTTTCTTTTCTTGTCAACTGCTCCACAAGTGTCTAACATTAGATTATTTACATTGATGTGCAATGTTATTTTGTTGCAATGCTTCTTGGGTCTTAAAACCAATTCTGTAGTGTGTATCGTAATGTGTTTTTGCAAATCAAAAATAAAATTAAAAAAAAAAAAAAAAAAAAAAAAAAAAGATTGTGAATATATCTTTTCATCACCAATACCAAATACTTATTTCAGACTTACTGTCAATTTATTTACTTTTAGGTTTGGCAAAGGGGTTTTCTGCGCAGAAAGTTAATAAAAGGACAGGCAAAAAGAAAGAATGGGGGCAAGAGAAGAGGACTATGTGAAAAATATTATACGATTGACCTAAAAGGGATTGTGGGTGAGAAGACTCAAGCATAATATTTGGAGATGTCATGGAACATAAGGAAAATATTAGAAATAGTTGAGAAAAGGAGAAAGACAAGAGATAAAGGCTAAGATGTTGAAAGGAAATGAAGGGGCAAGAGCCCATTGATATACTAGGCAAAAGGTGGCTGAGAAGAGTGGTGCCAAAGGAGGAGTAAGTGAACATGCTCAACAAGGACATTTATCACAAGAAAGGAAATTGCTGTTATGGGGTTGAATATAGCATCGGATGAATGGGTGCGTTAACATTTCTTCAAGTTATTTACCATTTGGTAAGGTTTTTATTTTGAAGGATTTTTCTTTCTGCAATCTAGAAATATTGTTCTAAGTAAGACTGGACCAGGAAAGTGTTTAAAATCCTAAGTAAAATACCTCAGTGAAATCAATTCGTGAGCAGACAGGCTTCATCGCTAGAAGTAATACAAATCCTATGAAGACACTGCTTACAGCTAATATTCGGTCTTATTTTCATCATACTAGCTAGATACACAGAACAAATACAGAATTATAAGAAACACGGGCAAATTTTCAAAATGATTATGAAGAAGTAGAGGGAAAAAAAGTATCAATCAGACTTTTTTTTCTTAAAAAAAGGGCTTGGGACTTTTAGTGAAGGATTCAAAGATTCCTCCATGTAAGAAAGAATCCCATAGAAGCTAGAACACAACAAAGAAGAGTATGAGGGAGAGGTGATGAGACCTGCCAAACAGGTAAATTATATTCTAACAAGGAATACACATTCTTTGGTAACACTCTTTCTGGTGGGCACTATCTACCCGCAGGTTCCTCACCTGTAGATTATCCACAGGCGCCAGGAACCCACAAAGAGCTAACTGTCCACCCAATGGTATTTGGTGCTATCTATGTAGAAGCTCAGTACTTTCTTGGCGTCTAAGAAATGGCGTCTCTCCTCCTTAGAGGGGTGAGGCGTATCATAGAATGCCAGCAGGGTGATGGTTTGACCTAAGTGGAACTGTGTTCACAACTTTTGGCAGAAAGGACGACAGTCTGCAAAACCAGTTTGACTGGATAGAAGGTGGTGTGCAGTGGGTTGACAGCTTGAAGCTCACTCACACGCATCACTGTCTTGAGCGTGAAGAGCTGTAAAAGAGCCATGAAGTGGCTCAAATGGTGTGCACATAGAAAAGTGAGCACCAAGTTATGGTTCCACTGTGACATGGCAAAAGGAGAGGGAAGAAACAAATGTTGAAACCCTTTCAAAAATCTAATAACAGATAATCTGAACAAAGAAGGCTGATCTGGCAACTGCAAAAAAGACTAAAGAAATAAAAGAAACCCATAGCAAGCCCTTGCTGGGCTAGGGGCAAAGCAAATAACAAAACATCAGATAATTTGGCCTGAAGGGGGTCAGTCTGCTGATTACTGCACCGAGCCACAAATGTGTCCCAAACCAACTACAGGTGTTTGCAGTTTTGTCAACGACAGGCTGCTGAGATGACATCAACCACCTAAAAAGAATGGGCAAAAGTGCTTAGCTGTAACCGCTCAATCTCCATTCATGAAGGTGGAAATTGTGAAGGCCCGGGTGCAGTGTTCTGTCCTGCTGCTGCAACAGCAGATCATCCCAAAGGGGAAGCCTGACAGGAGGACAGATGCTCAAGCCCAGGTGTTCTAGATACCATATTTTCCATGCCCAATCCTGTCCAACAGGATGACTTGGTCTGGTTGTTCCTGTTCTTCAGGGCTCGAGGCAGGAGTGGTATTGGCAGGAAGGTATACAGGAGTCCCAAATTACACTCAAGCCAGAACGAGTCACATAGCGAAAGATGCTTTGGAAACTCCAACGAGCAGAAGTGCTGACATTGCGCTTTCTCTGCAGTGGCGAACAGATAGAGCCAACGTTCACCCCAATTTCAGAAGAGACCCTGAGCCACTTCTGGGTGTAACTGCCAATTGTGACCCACTATGCATCAACAGCTGAGCTCATTCACTCTGGCATTTAATTATCCTGCCAGCACACCCGAAAGGCACTGCTGGGACCAAAGGGGAGCAGAGCAAAATGAAAATGCTCCTGGTTCACCATGAACTGCAGATAATGTCAGTGGGCCGGGAGGATGGGTATATGGAAGTATGGAGTTTGGCAGGTCCAATGCAACAATCCAGTCTCCAGGGTCTAGGTAAGACAAGAACTCAGCCAGTGTGAGCATTATTAATTTCTCCTCCGAGAGAAAAGTATTGAGAGGGCGTAGGTCTAAAATAGGCCAGAGGCTTCCATCCCTTTTGGGCACAAGGAAATAGCGGGAGTAACAACTACATCCTACTTTCGACACAGCACCTTCTCGCTAGTCCCTTTGGCAAAAAAAGGCTTGCACATCCTGCCACAAAAAGAGGAGCAGATAGTCAGTCGTTGGGGAAACAACGGAAGGTGCAAAAAGAGAACCGGTAGTGGTGTATCCAAATTGGAAAAGACCGCACATACACAATTTGAAGTCAAATAGTTAACAGTGCTGGATTGGTCATAAATCTTTAGTTTTAAAGATGGAGTGCTACATAGACCACTGTCCCCCACTACCAAGAGAGACTAATGACAATCAAAGATTGGCAATGATACAACTGAAAAGGAGGGGTCAAAGAGAGCACATTCCTAACGCACATATGTACAGAAAAAGACTAATATGTCTCCTCGTGGTTTCGCAACATATAAGAATTATCATATCATATCAACATTTGGACATAACAAACAAGCAGAAGAGTTCAAATTATCATATTCTTTATTGGAAGATCCATAGAAGTAGACTTGGCAAGAAACAGCCGACACGTGTTTCGTCAGTACTGCAGAGCAGTACTATGACTTTTTCAAGGCTATGCGAATAGGACTGGCACGGCGCATCCCAGATCAGAGCATGTCCATGTCGGGAATTATAAAAGTTAGAAACCATAGCAGTATAAATTCCAGACGAGCACGCAACTACAAGGAATTAGAAGTCCATATGATCCAATCAGATCACTTGAAGTATTAGCCGTCGAGTAAATGCACCAAAAGGCGTTCCACTGTAATCACGAGGGCAACTAGTCTCTATGTGTAAGAGGTGAGTCGTAAAGGATGTCTATATAAAAAACCCAAATACGATGATAATCAGTGATATGCCACAGTCAGTTAAATGGAGAAATCCTTAAATATGGAAACTCGAACCAAAGAAGCCCCTCATAATAGGTTGCGACGTACTTCGTCCCAGCCCCACAACAATCAGTGGCATGAGGATCGATTCCACATAGTAACGGAATCAGAGAAACTAAAAACAACGGAAGGTGTGGCAGTGCAGAAAGAAAGGGCATAGTCTTACCAAACAATCTGCTGGACTCCCACCGCCAGACCCACCTGATGGCTGTGCTCCACTAAAGTTCCGCTAAAGATGATGTTGCAGGTGGAGCTGCAAGGAAGGTTTTGGACTGGGTGGCTGGTTGAACCTGGCCACAGACGCAGAAGGGCATCACAACTGCAACCGTGAAGCTGCTGGAGCCCATGCCGGTGTTGGATTGGAGGGCAGAATGGGGCACCTCTGCCGAAACCACGAAAAGAGCGGTAGGGCTGATGCAGCTGATGCTCATGCACCACCTCCGTCGCCCCCGAACTAGGACGGACCATCAACACCTCCCCCCAAGCCGGCACATTTCCTGACTGGATAAAGGCAGAAGTCAAGCCCCTCATCAAGAAGCCCACGGCCGACCCCAAGGACCCGAAGAACCAATGGCCCATCTCCCTGCTCCCCTTTGACACCAAAGTAGCAGAAAGGGTGTAAATGCCCAGCTGACCACATTTATCGAAGAGCACTCCATCCTAGACACCTCCCAGTCCAGATTTCGCAGCAACCACAGCACCGAGACCGCCCTCCTCGCAGCCACTGACGACATCCGCATGCTACTCGACTAGGGACACACCGCAGCCCTCATCCTACTAGACCTCTCCGCGGCTTTCGACACCGTCTCACACCACACCCTCGCAGCCACACTGTACGGCCGGGATACAAGGAACGTCTCTCAACTGGATCCGCTCTTTTCTCTCTGACCGAATCCAGAGGATCAGACTTCCCCCTTTCATCTCCAAACCCACAGAGCTCAACTGCAGAGTACCACAGGGATCTTCACTCAGTCCCAAGCTCTTCAACATCTACATGTCCCCCCTCGTCGCCATTGTCAGACAGCACGGGCTCCACGTAGTATTTTATGCAGACACCCAACTCATCCTCTCCCTCACGAAGGATCCCAAACACACCAGGCTCAGCATCCCGAAAGGAATGAGGGACGTCACGGAATGGATGAAGGAAAGCTGCCTGAAGCTCAACACTGAGAAGATTGAAGTCCTCATCCTTGGACCCTCGACCTCCGCCAGGGGACGACACGAGGTGGCCCTCCGCCCTCAGGGATCCTCCCACCCCGACAGACCACGCTCGGAACCTCGGCATCATCCGTGACTCCTCCCTCACCATGACACGCCAGTTCAACGAATTTGCATCCACCAGCTTCAACTGCCTCCGCATCCTCCGAAAGACCTTCAAATGGACCCCCCCCCCTCCCCGAACACAGAAAAACCGTCACCCACACACTCATAACCAGCAGACTGGACTACGGAAACGCCCTATACGCCGGCATCAACAGGATCCTGCTACACAAGCTCCAGACCATCCAGAACCCAGCATCCAGGCTCGTCCTCGGGACCCCATGGCACAAATCCATGACGCAACACCTTTGAGACCAATACTGGCTCTCAGTCGAGAAGAGAATAACCTGTAAGCTTCTCACCCACACCTACAAATCCATCTACAACATCGGACCCAAATACTTCAACGGGAGTCAGTTTCCATGCACCCAAAAGAACTCACCGATCCGCCGATCTAGCCCTAGCAGAGACACCCCGCATCGGCAGAAGCATAACAGGAGGAAGGGCCTTCTCCTACCTCGCAGCCAAAACCTAGAACCAACTCCCGGTCAGCATCAGACGATCCCCTAACCTGCACATCGTCAGGAAGGACCTCGAGACCTTGCTCTTCGACTGATCCGAAGCTGCCTACCCCGCACTCCCTCCCCTAGCGCCTTGAGACCCTCACGGGTGAGTAGCACGCTTTATAAAACCTACTGATTGATTCAGTTGGCGGGGTTGGACAGATCGGCTCTAAGAATGTGCTATGCCCTGCTCTCATTGACCTGCTGTCCTTGACCTGCAGGAGTCCGTCTTGTCCCCAAACAGGTGAGTCCCAGCATGAACAGCATGTCCATAAGGGACAACAGGACATAGACTGAAAAAAGTATGAACCTCAGCCAGGTGTGGCAGCAAATGACAACATGGGTGCCGATGAAATCAGTGGTGTCCAATCCACAACAAATTGTGAACTTGACAGCATCCTGGCCATCCTGAATGGCTTGGGCAAGGACAAGTCGGAAATGTTTGAGGACAATTGGGAGGACTTGACCCAAAGAGCCACAAAGGGTGTGTGAATTGCACCCCTGCAGGTAGCTAGCATTTATAGATTTGAGCCCTAAGTTGGTGGATGAAAATACTCGTTTGCCAACAATTTCAACATGTTTTGACTTAGTCTAGGGAAGTAGCTGGGAATGCATTGGGATCGGTCTTACTTGCACAACCAGACTTTCAGAAGAGGGGTGCTGATATAGGAAAGTGGGCTTGCCCAGCACAGGGTGATGCTGTTGCACAATTTAGCATTTGACTAGCAGACCAGAGCAAGGTTTGGCTCATGACTCCAATAAGGCATACTTTAAGGCCTCGTTTAATGGCAAGAGGGGTTCGGAAGAGGTTTGTCCTGTCTGGAGAATTTCAGTCGATAAGTTAGTCCAACTCCAAGGTGGATAGCTAGAGGTCAAGGACTTCAGCAGCTCTAAGCATTGCCACTTCTGTGTCTGGTATAGGGGGATGAGAGAAGTCCCATTTCAGGGGAGGTATCAAGACCACTAGCCTACCGCAAGTCATCTTACCTATGATCATCTTGATAGGGCTGAGCAAACTCATCACTCCCATCATAATCATTGTCCGAGTCGGTGCAAAAAGTGAATGCAGGGTATGTGGTCTAACATGTGGTGAATAAGTGGCACCTCAACTGTTTACCGAGCATGGCAGCGGGTGAGGTTGGACTGGCGCAGTCTCTGAGTGGGACACTACTGTAGGTAGCTCCTCATCTGGATTTGCTGTATTTGATACTGGCGCTAAAATCCTGGGCACCAGCATGGACTTCAGCACTTGAGGTAGGGTGTGGACTGAGGACAGAGACGTCGTAACAGCCTCAGAGGATCCAGCTGGTGCTGAGGGTGAGCACTGCAGGTGGAAGTCCTCTCGCCTCCTTGAGGCCTAAAGACACTTCAGAATTAGTTGGCAAGAAGCCAAACAGATTGTGCAGGGCTGAGCAGGGCTGAGCAGACCTCTTTGATCTGTTGTGGAGTGCCAAACTGCTCCGGAAACTTTGGTTGTGCCCGAAACAGTTGAGGAACATTCTCTGAAGTCGGCTGATTCCCAGAGCAAGTTCTAGATCCATGCTCCTTCCCCATCTCAGGCAAATGCGAGTGGTGAAGAGAGCTGAGTTCTGCTTTGATTTCTTATGTTTCTTTTAAGACTTACTGGACTCGGTGAACATCAGCCTCACGAGTGGCTTGAGCAACTCCTGGATCGGAACCAAACCTTGGACCACAACTCTGAGCGGTTTTAGCAAGAAGTCTTCTTATGCTTGGCGGTGTAAAGTTTTGCCTCGTTGTCATGGATGGACTTCAGGTTTATCGATGTGCAGTCCCTTCAAGCCTTAGAGTTGTGGACCGACCCCAGGCACATCAGGCATGTAGCACTGGTCTTTACCCCTTACAGTAAAACCACAGGCACACTTGATGGGGATCTGTCGCAGACATTTGCTTGCAACAGTACCTACAGGGCCTAAAACTTGTATTTTCAGAGGGAGTCATCCCTTGCACACTGTAGATATTTGGATGAAATATCAATGTAAAGTGTCTCTGAGAAAGATAAGAGCTCAGATCCATGTCAGGAGGTGCTGAAAGAAAGGAACGGATGTCAGCGTGAGAGATTAGCGGCTATATAGGCTCCGCATGTCATTTCCAGAATGGAATGATATCAGTGGAAAGCAGGACTGCGCCACCTACCAACATGCAGAAGGACTACAGAGTAGTTTCAAGATCCAGTCTGTTGCCTGGGGCATATTGAAAAAAGTGAGAAATCAGCAGCTAGAAGTCTATCAGAAGCCTACGGAGTCTCTTCTCTTGAGGGGTCAGGATGGTCAAAGGACCTCATGAGAGTGATGACCTGCCCAACTTGAAAGGAATTTATAGCAAGTACGCTCTAGTTCTCAACACCAGTTTCTCTGAAAAGAAGATGCTACAGGGCAGTTGGACTTGAAGCTCACTCATGTGTCAAGCTGAGGTGATTTCAATAACAAAGACTGTCTTTAGGGTTAAGAGGTATAGAGAACAGCTGTTCAATGGCTCAGTAGGGGTACATATAAGGAAAATAAAAGCCTGCTTAAGGTCCAGTGTAGGATCACTAAAGGTTTAGGAGGAAATATGTGGACCAAACATTTGAGAACATGCATCACAACAGGTCATTTAAGTAAGATGGCTGGTCTGGTAAATGCAGAAAGACAAAAGGACTGACCAACAACTTTTAATAATGTCCTTGCTGGATGAAAGACAGAATAAACAGCACAACATCAGACAATCTAGCCTGCTGCTGGGTCCATGTTACAGATGCCACACCAAGCCACATACTTGTCCAAGCATCCAGTTTAAACAGGTTTTGTAGAAAGACACCTGCGATCCTCAAATTACATCCACTAGTTCAGGATGTAAATCAATTTCTGTCAACTGCCACTGCCCTATTTCCACACATGGGGGTGCAGATTGCACAGGCCCAGCTGCTGTAATGGAAGATCCTCTTGAAGCGGTAGTCTGATCAGAGAAGAGATGCTTGTGCCCCCACTTTCCTCGTCCAATCCAGAGCCACTAAGCTGATTTAGCTGTGGTCATTCCTGAATTCCTTCAGAACTCGGTGCACAAGAGGAAACAGTGAGAAGGCATGCAGGAGTTCTGTTCTCCACTCTAGGAGAAATGCATCTCCAAGACAGCCTTCTTGGAAACACCAACGTGCAAACTTGTTGACAATGTGCATTATGGGCTGTGGCATAAAGATCGAGCCAAGGCTCTTCGTATTGCTGAATGAGAGCCTGCCCCATTTCCATTTGTAGCTGCCATTCGTGACTTGCCAGGCATCGCTGGTTGAGTTTTTGTACCCTGGCATTTAAAGAGCTTACCTTGTGGTGCACATTCAAGGAGATGCCCTTATGATTCAGCCTAGCCAAGAGGTGCAGGGTCTGATGGCACAGAGACAAGGACTGTATCTCGCTCTGAATGCTGCAATACAACATGGCGATGGTGGTGGTGTCCTGCTTCATGGACAGCAGGATGGCTTTGAAAGCAAAGTAGATCGAACACAACTTTAGCAAGTTGATGTGGAGGGAGGTCTGCTCCGGAGGCCATAGATTTCCACCACTCCCATGTGACCTTGCTAACCTAGCAATACCAACACGAATGGACAAGTTACTTACCCTTGATAATGCCTTATCTGGTAGAGACATGATCTAGCTGCAGATTCCTTATTTTTGAACTCCAGGCATTAGGCTGGATCCGGAAGATTTTTCTTAGCAGCACCCCTGATGCCGGTAGATTGCGTTGGTCGACTCAGTATGACATCGTTGGTATTGTGTTCGTCGTCGTGACATCCACGTTGTCAATTTAACCACCACTCCGGCGCTGACGTTAGCACTTTTCACGACTTTCCACGCCAGAAGCGTGCAGCCATAAAGTGACTGACTATGGTGTGTAAAAAGAGAGACTAGTGCCCTGAAGGGGAATAGCCCTAACACTAAAAGACAATTCTTCAGTGCGTGGAGGATGGGTGGTCGGTAAGGAATCTGCACCTAGATCATGTCTCTACCAGATAAGGCATCACCAAAGGTATGTAACTTGTCCATCTGACAGACATCTAGCCGCAGATTCCTTACCTTTGAACAGATACTTAAGCAATACCTTCCCCAGAGGTGGGACTGTGGAAAGCTTTAGTCCAGGAAATACTGTAAGACAGAGCAACAAACAGACCCTCCCTGTGAACCTGACAATCCAGGCAATAGTATCTGGCAAACGTGTGCAGAGATGCCCACGAGTCAGCTTGGCAGATGTCAAAAATAGGAACACCACACTAGTGAGCTGTGGTGGCTGCTTTCACCCTGGTGGAGTGGGCCCTAAGGCCTTCAGACGGCTGCTTCTTTGCAAACACATTACATGTTTTAATGCAGAGGATTACCCAGTGTGATATGGTCGTCTTTTATACAGCACACCCCTTCTTTGCTCCTACATATCCTACAAAGAGTTGGTCATCCACCCTGAACTCTTTTGTGCAATCAAGGTAGAATGAGCACGCTCTTTTTGGGTCCAGACGGTGGATGGAGACGCTCTTCTTCCTTGGAAGGATGCGGATGTGCATAGAAAGTGGGCAGAGTAACGGACTGTCCCAGATGAAAGGGAGTTACAACCTTGGGCAAAAAGGATGCCCTAGTTCTCAGTACCACTTTGTGTGGGAAAAAATAAGGAAGGTGTGATGACAGTGCCTGTTTTTCGCTCATCCTAATGGCAGAGGTAATTGCCACCAAAAAGGCAGCATTGATAGTGAGCAACCATAGAGGACAGATGTGCATCGGCTCAAACGGTGCAGAAATCACTCAAACGGTGCGGAAATCAAGAAAGTAAGGACCAAATTAAGGTCCCATTGAGGCATAAGAAAAGTAGAAGTGGGAAAAGTGGGTTAACCCCTTCAAAAATCTCTGCACCAGACGGGACTTAAAAAGTGAAGGCTGATCTGGCAGCCGAAGTAAAGCTGAGTGGGCCGAAAGGTAGCCCTTCAAAGTGCCCAAAGCACAGACCTACTGGGCCAGGGAAAGGATAAAAAGGAGGATATTGTACAATATTTACAAAATGTATTCCATCGGCAGGCATATACCGATTTTGTGGAGGCCCTGGCTGCCAGAATAACCTCGCAGACTTCGGGAGGAAGGTCAAAAGCGGTCAACTGTCCCCGCTCAATCTCCACACAAGGAGGCGGAGAGTGAACAGATTCGGGTGGAGGGCCCTCCCCTGCTGCTGCAACAGAAGATCCTCCCGAAGAAGCATCATGATCGGAGGATAGATGCTCATATCCAGAAGCTTGGAATACCAAACCCTCTGTGCCCAATCTGGAGCCAAAAGAATGACTTGTGCTCGGTCGCTCCTGATCTGCTTGAGCACTTTGGGCAGGAGTGGTATGGGCAGAAAGCCTTACAGGAGAGGCCTGTGCTCCACTCGCGACAAAAAGCATCGCCGAGCAAGAGCCGCCTGGGAAACTACAACATGCAAAACTGCTGACAGTATGTGTTCTCTTCGGAGGTGAACAGACCGAACCAAGGCACTCTCCAACGCTGAGAGAGACCTTCTGCCACCTCCGGATGGAGACGCCACTCGTGATCCGCAAGGCACCTTCGGGGGCGTTAGTCTGATCTGGCGTTAAGAGAACCAGCCAGATGTTGAACTACCAGGGAAATGCCCTGTTGTTCCAGTCAAGTCCAGAGGTGCAGGGCTTCTTGACTAAGAGTCCACGACCCCACTCCGCCTTGTTTGTTGCAGTACCATATGGCAGTATTGTTGTCCGGGAACACCTGAACTAGCATTCCCTTGATGGATGGTAAAAAGACTTTCAGTGCCAATTGGATCGCCCGAAGCTCCAACGGTTGATATGGAGTCTGCCTCTGCCAGAGACCAGAGTCCTCTGATCTCCACCTCATCCAGATGGCGGTGCCATCCCAGAAGATGCGCATCAGTCACTATTGTGAGATCTGGGTGGGGAAGGGAGAGGGGCCAGCCTCTGACCCAATCGCGGTTTGTTAGCCACCACTGCAGGTCTTTCGTAGTGCCTTCCGAGATCTGAACCAGGCTGGTGAGATTTCCTCGATGCTGTGCCCATTGGAACTTCATGTCCCACTGCAAAGCTTGCATGCGCCACAGTGTATGATCCACCAGCAGGGTGCAGGAGGCCATGAGGCCCAACAGCCTCAGTCATTCTCACTGAAATCTAGGATAGAGGCTGAAACTTTGCTATCATAGCCTGAATGCCGTTCAGGAAGGATAGGCCCGAAACTGCACCATGTACAGAACCGCCCTAATAAAAGGAAGTGTCTGAGAGGGAGTCAGGTGTGACTTCAGCGAGTTGATAGTGAACCCCAACGAATGCAGGCGGTTCGCCATCGTCTGGAGGTGGGAGACAACTCCTTGGGACGAGCTCGCCGTCAACAATCAGTCTTCGATGTAGGGGAGGACTAGGACTCCTGATCTCTGCAGATGAGCTGCGATCACCACCATCACCTTTGTGACCACCCGAGGGGCATGGGTGAGACTGAAGGCGAGCACCACAAACTGAAAGTGCTCGTGGCCCACCGTAAACCGCAGGTAGTGATGGGCAGGAAGGATGGGGATATGAAAACCGGCATCCTGCAAATCCAGCGCTACTATTCAGTCTCCCGGGTCCAGGGCAGACAGGACCTGAGCTATGGTGAGCATCTTGAACTTCTCCTTTTTGAGATGAGAGGGCTCAGAGGTCGAGGATAGGACAAAGGCCTCCGCCCTTCTTTGGGACCAGGAAATAGCAGGGATAACAACCACAGCATTTTCTGGCCCAGGCACCCTCTGTATAGCTTCCTTCGCCAAGAGAATCTTGACATCCTCGCAGAGTAGAGCAAGGTGATCCTCCATCAGTCGATCATACACTAGAGGGATACAAGGAGGGGTAGCCTCGAAGGGGAGAGAGAGCCCCTTCGGACTATTTGCAAAGCCCACCTTTCTGAGGTGATGTTTCACTAGTGGTGGAGATAATGGCGTATTCTACCAACGACTGGTCGTGAATGATCCTGGGGGATTGGACAAGGAAGGTTTTGTGGTGGAGGAGGGGGATTATGGCTTGGCTCGACTTCTGGCCTTCAGACCCACAGGGTTGGGGTGAACTGCATCCACGTCCTCGTAGAGGCTGCAGAATTTGCAGTGCTTTCTGGCTGGATTAGGGTTAGTGTGGTTGGTAGCTCCTTCCGTAGCCACGAAAGGAGCAAAAAGCAGATACAGGCCGGGACATTGTGGTGAGGACTGAGGACCTTGGCCAAAACCCGCGAGTCCTTGAAACACTCAAGGGTGGCATCTGCTTGGTCTCTGAAGAGACGGGAGCCATCAAAAGGCATGTCCATAAGGTTAGCTTGGACATCCCCCGAAAAAACTGGTATCCTCAGCCAGGCGTGGCGACGTACGGCCACCGTCGTGAAAATCACTCTGTCCAGCGAGTGTCATATCAAAGTCTCATTGGAAGGCAAACTTTGACGCATCTCTCCCGTCTGAAATGGTTTTTGAGTAGGATCCGGTCCTCCTACAAGACCCTGGGCAGCACCTGCGCAACCGTGTCCCATACTGAATGGGAATAACATCCCAAAAGGCATGTATGCAATGTTCACCGACCATAATGTCAGACTGGTGGAAGAAAAAGTTTTCTTTCCAAAGCTTTCCATCTCTTGGATTTCCTGTCCAGAGGTGCAGAAAGTAGATAACACCTTACTCTCGAACTGTGATAGTGTGGGCGAGCAGTAAGGTTTTATCAAAGGGTAGTGTTAAGCATTTATTGTACACACTCAGAAAATAAATTATTTCACACACTCAGACTGAACTCTGACCAATTGTTTTGTATAAAAATATTTAGTTGTTGTATTTTATTTTTAGAACCAAGTCAGACTTGGTGCATGCAAGTAAAAGGAATATGCTACTTACCAGTATGCTTCTGTTCTTGGCATGTAGAGCTGCAGAGTTGTACACTTGGCAATAGATCGCCACCTGGTGTTGGGCTCGGATGTTTGCAGGTTGTTGTCTTCTTGGAAGAAGTCTTTTGTAGTCACGAGATAGGTGACTCCTCCCTCGGACAATACTGCGCATGGTCATCGACTCCATCCTCAAGATTGTTTTTCGCCATGATGGGAAATGATGGAGTTAGTAGAAGTAAAGAGAAAGGATGTCCATGCGTGTGCATCTAAGTAAGATGAGTACTGGAACGGATACAAGTCCCGGGGAGGCGGGAGGGCGTGTACAACTCTGCAGCTCTACATGCCAAGAACAGATGCATACTGGTAAATAGCATATTCTGTTCGAGGCATATGAGCTGCAGATTGTACACTTAGCAACGATTGTGCAGCATTGTCTCCCCTAGCGGTGGTCGCTTGTATCCGTTGCAGCATACTGAAATAGTGTTTTAAGGACAGCTTGGCCTACTTCAGCTTGCTGCTTGGCTTGCACATCAACACAATAGTGTTTAGTGAAGGTGTGTATTGTAGACCATGTTGCTGCCTTGCATATTTCCTCTAGTGGTATGTTTCCTAAGAAAGCCATAGAGGCTCCTAGTTTGCGAGTGGAGTGCGCTCTAGGAGGAACCGTTAGTGTGCGTTTAGCTTTTTGATAGCATATCTGAATACACTTTACAATCCATTTGGCAATTCCTCCTTTAGAGATGGGATTGCCTTTGTGTGGGGGAGAGAAAGATACAAATAGTTGTTTTGTCTTTCTGAAGGATTTAGTTCTGTCTGTGTAGTATAATAGAGCTCTTCTAACAGCTAAGGTGTGTAAAGCCCTTTCTGCAACAGAGTCCGGTTTTTAAAAAAACACTGGTAACTCTACTGATTGGTTAAGGTGAAAAGGAGTAATAACTTTTGGCAGGAATTTTGGATTGGGTCTAAGAACCCCTTTGTTAGGGTGTATTTGAAAAAATGGTTCTTCTATTGTGAATGCTTGTATTTCACTAACTCTTCTGAGAGAGGTGATGGCAACAAGGTAGGCAGTTTTCCATGTTAGGAATTGCAGTTCACACTTATGTAAAGGCTCAAAAGGGGGACCCATAAGTCTTGTAAGGACCACGTTTAGGTTCCATACTGGCGCAGGTGGTAACCTAGGTGGGATTATTCGTTTTAATCCTTCCATAAATGCTTTTATTGCAGGTACTCTAAAGAGAGATAGATGCTGTCTATTTTGTAAATAGGCTGCAATTGCTGCTAGATGCAGGCGTATGGAAGAATAAGCCAAATTGGACCTTTGTAGGTGTAGAAGGTAGCAAATAATATTTTGGATGGAAACATCCAGTGGATCAATGTGATTGTTGTTACAGTATATTGCAAATCTTTTCCACTTAGCAGCATAGCATGCTCTGGTAGTGGGTCTTCTAGCTTCTTTAATTATGTTCATACAGTCTGGTGGTAAATTTAAGTATCCAAACTCTAAGACCTCAGGAGCCAGATCGCCAAATTCAGTTGGTTTGGTTCTGGGTGCCTTATTTCTCCATGGTTCTGTGTTAACAGGGATGGCGTGAGACGTAATTTCTGATGTGGAACCAGTGAGAGATCTAGTAGCGTGGTGAACCACGGCTGACGTGCCCATGTGGGGGCCACTAGTATTAGTTTGAGAGACTGTTGTCGGAGCTTGCGTACTACTAGTGGAATGAGTGGGAGAGGCGGAAAAGCGTACGCAAATCTGCCTGACCAGTTCATCCATATCGCATTTCCCTCCGACCGTGGGTGTGGAAACCTGGCGGCGAATGTTGGGCATTTTGCATTTTCGTGGGTGGCAAACAGATCTATTTGTGGATGCCCCCACTTTTGGAAGAATGGTTGGAGAACTTGTGGGTGCAGCTCCCATTTGTGAATCTGTTGTGACTGACGACTCAACAGATCTGCTATCTGATTGTGAATTCCTGGAAGGTGTTCTACTGTCAGGTGTATGTTTTGAGGGATGGCCCACCTCCAAATGTTCTGTGCAAGCTGGGACAGTTGCAGAGAGTGTGTCCCCCCCTGTTTTTGTATATAATACATGGCTGTCATATTGTCCGTACGGATTAGAACAGCTTTGTTTTGTACTTGTACTTGAAAAGTTTTGAGTGCTAGGACAATTGCTAGCAACTCCAAATGGTTGATGTGAAACGGTTTCTGTTGATTGTTCCATTGGCCTTGTGTGGTATAATGCAAGAGATGGGCTCCCCATCCTGTGAGGGATGCATCTGTCGTGAGCACTATTTGTGGAACAGGGTCTAGGAACGGCCGTCCCTTTGTCAAGTTTTTGGTGTTCCACCATTGCAGAGAGCGATATGTACGGCTGTCTACCAACACCAGGTCTGTGAGCTGACCTTGAGCCTAATCCACTGCTGTGCTAGACATTCTTGTAGTGGGCGTATTTGCAGTCTTGCGTGAGGAACTATGAAGATGCAAGACACCATCATGCCTCTTAGTTTCATGAACACTCTGGCTTGAAGAGAGTGCTGGCATTGAAAAAGGGAGACTAAGTTCTGAATACTTTGAATCCTGGCTTGACTGGGATACGCTAGAGCTGCCGATGTGTCTATGGTAGCTCCTAGATATTGATGAGCGTGCGAAGGCTCTAGGTGCGACTTGGTGTAGTTTATTGTAAACCCTAAGTCGTGCAATGTTTGAATTGTTTGTTTTGTGTGTTGTACACACTGGTAGAACGATCTTGCTTTTATGAGCCAGTCGTTGAGGTAAGGGAAGACATGTATCTGTTGTCTTCTGAGATGTGCTGCTACTACTGCTAAGCATTTTGTAAACACTCGTGGTGCTGTTGTGACCCCGAATGGAAGGACTTTGAACTGACAGTGTTGTCCTTGTATGACAAACCTTAGATACTTCCTGTGCGCAGGATGTATAGGAACATGAAAATTGGCGTCCTTTAGGTCTAGTGTCGAAAGAAAATCTCCCTGTTGTAGTAATGGGAGTACTTGTTGTAAAGTGATCATGTGAAAATGATCCGATTGTATGTAGTGGTTGAGGGACCTGAGGTCGAGAATTGGTCTTAATGTCCCGTCCTTCTTGGGGATTAGGAAGTACAGGGAGTAAACTCCTGTTCCTTGTTCCTGTAAAGGGACTACTTGAATAGCATCTTTTTCTAGAAGTGCTAGAACTTCCTGTTGAAGCAGAGTTATGTGTTCTGCGGACATTGGACGCTGCCTGGGTGGTATGTTTGGGGGGGTTGCTGTGAGTTCTAGGCAGTAGCCATGTTGGATAATCTGTCTTACCCACCTGTCTGTTGTGATGGAATTCCAGACAGGTAGGAACTGTGATAGTCTGCCCCCCACAGGAGTGGAATGCTGTAGGGGAGGCAGAGGGAAGTCACTGTTTGGGAGTGGAAGAGGAGCGGTTGTTGTTATTACCTCTACCTCTTCCCTTATTGTTGTTGCCTCTGTATCCTCCTCTAAAGTAGCCTTTATTAGAGAAGGTTTGTGTGTGTGTCTTAAAAGATGATGTGGTATCTGTGCCGGTCTGCTTGGAGCCTCCCCTATGAAAGGAGCGGCGAAAAGAGCTTCTAGTCTGGGTGGATTGTAATGCACCCATAGACTTAGCAGTGTCCGTGTCTTTCTTCATCTTCTCTAGTGTGTTGTCTACTTCCGGCCCGAACAACTGGTTCTGATTGAAGGGCTGGTTCAGGATGGTAGTCTGTACTTCTGGTTTGAAACCTGAAATGCGTAACTATGCATGACGTCTGAGAATAACACTAGTATTAATTGCTCTGGATGGTGTGTGAGCTACATCTAGTGCGCATTTAATTGAGGTGTTACTGATTTGGGCCCCAGAGACCAGACATCTTTCCAGGCAGACCGGAGCCGTTGCTGTCATACCGGGGCAAAGCTCTTGGGACTACATTACCCAGCATTCCTGTTACGGCGAGGACGCCGCAACGCTGCACCAACGCGCCAGAAGGCGCTTAAAGGCACGCTAGGGGCCGAGGCCCTCTGTTGTACTGCTTTGGGCCATAGAGACCAGACATCTTACCAGGCAGCCACCAAGTGTTTGCGGGGACCAGAGCAGACGCCGTCATACCGGGGCAAAGCTCTTGGGACTACATTACCCAGCATTCCTGTTACGGCGAGGACGCCGCGACGCTGCACCAACGCGCCAGGAGGCGCTTAAAGGCACGCTCGGGGCCGAGGCCCTCTGTGTTACTGATTTGGGCCCCAGAGACCAGACATCTTACCAGGCAGCCACCGAGTGTTTGCGGGGACCGGAGCCGACGCTGTCATACCGGGGCAAAGTTCTTGGGACTACATTACCCAGCATTCCTGTTACGGCGAGGACGCCGCGACGCTGCACCAACGCGCCAGGAGGCGCTTAAAGGCAAGCTAGGGGCCGAGGCCCTCTGTATTACTGATTTGGGCCCCAGAGACCAGACATCTTACCGGGCAGCCACCGAGTGTTTGCGGGGACCGGAGCCGACGCTGTCATACCGGGGCAAAGCTCTTGGGACTACATTACCCAGCATTCCTGTTACGGCGAGGACGCCGCGACGCTGCACCAACGTGCCAGGAGGCGCTTAAAGGCACGCTAGGTCCCTCTTCCTGCATGGACGGGCGCGGGACGAGCCGGGCAAAGGGCGAGCCCTCTGTGGCCCGAGGAGGCTGGGCTGGGCCATACCATTTACATCTTCCTCCAGCCTCCTAGTGACATTCTTGGATAAAGGTATTTGGCCATTTGACTCTGGACCTTACGTTTACATCTGCTTCTCATATTGTGCTCTACTGGTGGGGTGTGTTCTTACTTTTTTATCATTTAGAAATCCACGTACTATCATAGCATATATAGTTGATTATGCCTTCAAGGGCCTCAAGGGGAAGGAAATCATTAGTGGGCGGGTCTGTGAGGGGGACGCTCGACCAATTTATCACCAGGGCGGCTTCCATGCTCGAGCATGAGATAATTATCACTGAGCGCCGCATCTCAACCGAGCTCCAAAATAAACGCTCATCCTTAGGACCCCTTAAGCTAGCTATTACCCCGATATATAATCCAGATAAGGAGAGCCCCTGGCATAGTAACATTAGCACTCCCCCCCAGCTCAAAGATCTCACAAATGAATCTGAGCCCAATAGATCAAATAGTAGTAAAGATTCAAGTATAGAGCATCCCCTAGTAATAATATCTGATGAACCCCCAAACATAAACCTCGAAACTCTACAGTAACTAAGAAACCTTGTGCCCAAATACCAACAAAAGGACACACACGAAAGAGGAAACGAGGTGATAAAAGGCATGGGGGTAGACAGGCGAAAATAACCAAGTCCGATCTATATCCTCCTCAACAGCAGATCGCAGGAATCGAGATCACTACAACAGAGTCAAATACAGGTCAGGCCACAATGTCCTCTTCTTCAACACATGAGCTCATAGGAAACATCGAAGTCCTGGTAAAATCTCTAATTCTCCCAATTGTTGAAAGAATTGAGAGGATAGCTGAGCAATTTGATACTATTGAGGCAGCTGTTAAATTAAATACAGGCTTATTAAGGGATCTACCAAATAATGTAGTTACTACATTATTGAATCTGGGAGACCTAATACTAATATCAGTAAGAGGACTAACAACCCAGAACACAAACACACTGGTAGAGAAAACTCAGATTCCAATTCCTACCAAAACAACGACAAGAGCAGAGGGCGGCGAGGGAAAGGAAATCCGGCCTGCGGCAACAAAGGGAGATATAAGCAGAACTAATCTACAAAGGACAGAGGGATTAGTGGGTCGCGAAACTGGGTTAGTTACAACACGAGGAAAAAAATCTAAGACCTCACTCTGAGAGTACTAAAAATATTCGCCCAATTGTCCAAATTGACCTTCCTCCAGAGTCAGCCCCCTACGTTGCTGTATTAACTAGGGTCCAAGAACTACCAATAGGAAAAACTGAAGTGTACAGGGAACTTAAAAATAAGGTCATCTATTGGCTGAAAACTAATAGACCGCTACCCCCTAATATTAATGGGGAAATCCTCTTTGCGAGAAGGTTGGATTGGGTGGGACAGAGGCCCAAGGATATAAAAGGTGATGTTGTATTAATCAATTTTAGAGACCGTAGGGTCATCCCTTACTTAAACGACTGGTATCATGAGAGCGGAGCGGCTGGGATACAGATTCGCAACTTAAGCCTATCTCGAACTATGCTCATCAGAGAACTCAAGGGTCCACTATTTATCAAATCCCGGTTGCTAATAGATTTGATGCTTTTACAGGACTAGATGAGTAGATTGACTTAACCATGACAAATGTGTGGACCCATGCTCACAAGATCATAGAGACTGGTCACCTGTTCAATCACAGACTAATGAGGAATTAAATAAAAGTACTTATCTTAATGCAAAAAAATCTTAGTAAAACTGTTAGCAGTTTAGATTATTCCAATCAAATTCAGGAATTAGCCCCTACAAACACTCTACCTCCTTTAACAAACCCGGTTAATTGCCCCCAAGCAGTTAATTCCCCGGAGAGATTTAAGTGGCATGCATCCCCCCCAACTGTAAGCGACTCCATAGAAATTTATCAGGCCGCAGACAGTCTGTCTGCCCTATGCCATTAGCAGGTAGCGATGAATTTATTCCCTTGGAACCAATTGAATCTAACACTTCTTTGGAATCTGTATTCCCTAGAAGTGTTATAACCTGGAACGTGGTAGGCCTATCCTATGATCCAAACTGGCAATCACTGACCCTTGAGCCATGGCATAATATGTCTGCAAGAAACATGGGCTAATAAAGAACTACACTTGATGGGTTACAAAACCTTTTTCACTCCGGCTACACCAAGTGGAAGACACAAGGGCGGATTATGTATGTATATGTCAATTACCACTGGACCCTCCAATGTTAATTTTTTCACTGATAATAATTACTACCAAATCTTAATTACATCCTGGGGTCACTTGCAAAATCTGGTGTTACAAAATTTTTACAATAATATCCCTCCCGTACAAAGAGACCATGTCATTAATAATCTCCTAAAGGTCCTGATCAAAATTGAAGAACGTATGTCAGGAGACATGGTTCTGTTGTGGGTAGGGGATTTTAATTGTTCACTGTGCCCCTGAGGCACATTGGGTGTGTGTGGTATGGATGACGATAACCAGGGGGCATGAGTCACTTTACCCATACCAAGCTAGGGGATATGTTAAACATATCAGCCCAATTTTCTCTTGCCTTTATAAACGAACTCTGTAGCCCTCCTAAAGTATTTAGACCAACTTTCAATGGGAGGGGGGCTAACTCAATCATTGTTTTAATTCTTTTTCCGACACGCTATGCTGGCATGGTGACTAAATGGGAGACTATTGTTATTGGATTTAGCGACCATTATCCTATCTCTGTAGCATTCAACCTTAAGGATGGTGACTTAAGCTGCAAAGATAATGTCAAATATGACTTAAATCCAATTCTTCCTGAAAAAAAAAAAAGGTTTTGCATCAAATGGGAAAAGGTGATACCCACGAATTTCCTAGAAAAACTTGTTAAAAATGTGTACGAGGATATTAAAATCTGCCTTTCACCTGAAGAGGACTCCCATGCCATTGTTGGATCATTTACAAAAATTTGCTCAACTATAAAACAACTGTTGACTAGAACACCACGTAATCTTCCTAAGGGGTCCCAGGGTTGGTTTGATGGCAACTGTCCTCAAACAATTAGTGCCTCGCCCATGTAGACATCCTTATTTAACGTGGACCGGGTAGGGATATAAATTCTCACTCCTACCTTGAATATGTCCAATAACATATAAAATAAGGTCTGGATGTACTCTTTTCACTTAAAAATAATGCATCACACAGGACCATGATGCATTATTTTTAAGTGAAAAGAGTACATCCAGACCTTATTTTATATGTTATTGGACATATTCAAGGTAGGAGTGAGAATTTATATCCCTACCCGGTCCACGTTAAATAAGGATGTCTACATGGGCGAGGCACTAATTGTTTGAGGACTTTCTGAGTGGGGGGCTGCCTCGCACATCCCCATCCCCCTGCACCCCTCTTATTTATGCGGTTGATGGCAACTGTACCAAGGCACTTGTTGCCCTGAAAAAAGTTCTTCATTCTTCCCCACAATCCAGACACAACATCCAGTTAGCCAGGCTTTAACAAATAGGAAGAAAGAGCTCAAATCGCAGGCGTGGTCAGCCCTGCATGTAGCTTCTGAGCTAAAAGATAACACGGCCTTTTGGAAGGCCCTCAATGCCCCATTTCTTCAAGCACACCAGGGCCCCCAGATAGTCAATGTCATAGGACTGGGTTAACCATTTCCAGGGTCTGTATAATGAAATAGCCCTTCCAGGAAGATCCCTAACTGAGCCCGTGTCACTGATGGCTGGGGAAACATGTACTTCTTTTCCACTGGGTATCCAGTTTCAACTGGAAGAAGTGATTAAGGCTCTATCAGAAAGTCCTGCGGGTAAGGCTCCAGGGCCGGACTGCGTCCCAATTGACATTTTTAAAAGTGTACCTGACCTTTGGGCACCCGTACTTACCGGAGTATTGAACTCCTCAAATAAAGTTGGCTTTATTGCCACTTGGTCGGAGGCAGTAGTTGTCCCGATTTACAAAAAGGGGGACAGGAATGATCCTGCCTGCTACCGGCCAATTTCACTACTTGATGGCCTTATGAAGGTCGCAGGCAGGATCATTCTAGCTCTAATTCAGGACTGGTTGGAAGAACAAGAGATACTCTCCAACCTTCAATATGGGTTCAGGACAGGAAGAGGGACAGTCGAGCAGGGACTCAACTTAGCATTAATAACATCCAAATACATTCATGCCAAAAAAAGAAATCTCTTCATAACATTTGTAGACCTCAGCTCTGCATTTGATTGTGTTGACCACGATATGCTTTGGCAATCTCTAAAGGACATTGGCCTGGACAATCAAATCCTCATTTTTATTAAAGAGCTGTATAATGGGGCTGGTGCGCGTGTTAGATATGGTAGGATGGGGGAGTGTTCGACTTGTTCCGTATCCGCAGAGGAGTAAGACAGGGGTGCATACTTGCTCCCCTGCTCTTTACTCTATTATGAACAATGTCGGATCCATCCTTACTGAAGACTATCATGATTACCCCACAGTAAAAGGGACGCCCATTCCCATACTTCTCTACGCCGATGACGCGGCAATTCTCTCCCAGACTAAGGTTGGCCTACAAAAAGCAGTGCAAAATTTTTCGGAATTTATGAAAAATAGGGGTAGCCGCGTAAACGTATCAAAGACGTATACTATGACTTGCGGACCCAAGAAACGCAGAACACCCTGTTTGATCTCTTTGGATGGTAGGCGGGTAGAGCTTGCGGATAGATTCTGTTATCTGGGTGCACACTTTGAGAGAAAGGGCTCATGGAAACCTGTGGTAACTGCCAGGGCTCTGGCGTTTACCAGAGCCTCTGGTGCCCTGGTAAATTTTGCCCAAAAACTAGGTGGCAGACCAGTAAGGGAGTTGCTGCAGATTTTTAAGGCCAAATGTGTCTCTACTGGGACATATGGGGCGGGTCTCTGGGGGATTGAGCCAGTGGAGGTTATACAACGTATTGAGAATCGATTCTTACGGTACCTACTGGCCGCCCCAAAGAGCATGGCAACCTATGTGATACACACGGAAGTGGCCCTCCGGTATGTTTCGGACATTATTAAATCTGCCCCGGTCTTATTATGGCATAATGTGTGGGTTAATCCATGTACCAGTCTGAATAGAGAGATAATAAAAGATTGTTTGGCATGTGATGGAGCTACTAACATCAAATGGTTCACTTATGTTAAAGATTTGTTGCATGAAATTGGACATCCTGAATATTTCTCCAACCCAGACAGTATGGAGTGTGTGTCCAGAACTGCCTTAAAAAAGTCCCTTCTACAACACCTTGAGAGTAAAAGATGGCGAGAAGTAAGATCTAAGAAGACGGTCTTGGAACATGACTTGATAACAGTCCATGAGGGCATTCAGTTGTACCTTTGGTTGAACAATCCCCTTATCACCGTATGCTCCTGACCTATTTTCGCTTGGATATTTTTTATAGACTGGTTACCTTCCCACAGTGCAATGACTGGTCAAGGGAAAAAAGAACTTGTCCTTGCGATGATGTGTCTTTTCAGTCAAATATACATTGTATTCTTTTTTTGCACTTTTTATAGCCATCCATGGAGGAAATTGCTGAAACCTCTGCTTGTTTCATGGGGCTTGAGGTCATGTAGAGGGGCATATGACAAATTAAGAATTTTAGATAATGAGTGCACCATTAGTACTGTATCCTCCTTCCTGAGAGCAGTCGTGAGGTATAGAAATACGATGTAAATTGAATTTTCTTCTTTTACGCCCCCAGTAGTTGGAATGTTTGCAACCCAAAATGAATTTCTATATTAGCTATGGATATTTTATTATCCTTCTTATTTTTTTTAAGGTTTTAACAGATTGTTTACTTCCTTTTAAATGTGTATGTAATTTGAAGTTATTTAAGCTTTATTAGACTTGTTGTTCCTAAATGAGATTTTTATCTGTACGCTTTTATGAATTTGTCTGTGCAATTCGAATAAAGCTTTTGAAATTGAAATTGAATTGAGGCATTAGATATTAATTTGCCTT
This sequence comes from Lissotriton helveticus, assembly GCF_964261635.1. Classification (NCBI taxonomy): domain Eukaryota; kingdom Metazoa; phylum Chordata; class Amphibia; order Caudata; family Salamandridae; genus Lissotriton; species Lissotriton helveticus. The sequence continues at coordinate 834,445,454 of NC_136068.1, forward strand.
CTTGTAAGAGCTCTGCTGCCTGATCCTTGTATTGATCTGGTAGGTGTTCCATTAATTTTTCTAGTTGGTCGTAGTGAGCCCTGTCGTAGCGTCAAAGTAAGGCTTGTGTGTTTGCTATGCGCCATATGTTTGTTGCTTGCGCAGCAATCCGTTTCCCTGACGCATCAATCATTTTAGATTCTTTGTCAGGCAGGGGTGTGTCACCAGAAGTTTGGGAATTGGCTCTTTTATGTGCATTTGACACTACCAAAGAGTCTAGTGGCAGATGTCCCTTAATGTAGACTGGTTCAGCTGGTGCTGGTCTATACTTTTTTTCTATTCTGGGATTTAGCACCCTACATTGTACTGGATCTTTAAAAATGTCTGGAGCATGTTTAATGACTCCTTTGATCATGGGTAATATTTGAGTAGACCTCTGTGACTGCTCAAATGTGTCTAATAAGAAGTCCTCCTCAATGGCATCAGAGTGCGTTGAAACTCCATGGTAGAGGGCAGCTCTGTTTAATAGATGATTAAACACAATACTATCCTTTGGAGGGGAAGGTTTTGTTGGGTAGTACTGAGGATCAGGGATGTCTGGCACATTGTTTGGTGGAAAATTATATGCATCGTCATCCTTGGGATATTCTGGATTGGCATCCTCATCTAAAGGGTATGTATGTGGCTCTGGTACGTCATCCCCCCCACCTAAATCATACTCCTCATCAGTGTGGTGTGATGATGCAGGAGATTGAACAGGAGAAGTTATAGGTTCAATGCAAGGAGTGATAGGAGAGGAAGGAGGTGAAGGAGAGGAAGGGTGCATTGGAGAAGTTGCACAATCCTTTTTGGCAGGAACCACAGGTGGAAGTGGTGTGTCTGCTGGTTTTTTCTTATAAGGAATTGCATCCACATGTCCAGTTTTTGGATTAATATGGACTTTTTTCTTCTCTGTCTAGGATCTGGTCTAAACAGTTCTTACTCTTCTATAATCTTCTTCGGCGTCAATTTTTTCGGTGTCGATAGGGGTTGCCTAGTGTTCTTTGCCTTAGGAGGAGTGATTGAGTCCTGTGGCAATTTTTTCGGTGCCGAAGGTGGTTTAGGCTTGGTAGGCTTGTCAGAGGGTTTAGGCGTGTCTGTATCAGGCCTTGGAGTCTTTGGTACCGATATTGGAGATTTTGGCGTGGAGACAGCTTTCGTTGGTCCTGCGGCGCCGGAATCTAGCTTCCCTTCCTTATTTTTGGAACCGGAGGGTTTCGGAGTCTAAGCTTTCGGGTCCGGTACGGTTCCTGGCTTCGGCACCGATGTGTCTTTTGGTTCGGGTGCCGAAGGGTCTTTGGGCACCGAAGGGCGTTTTGGCTTCGGTGTCGAAGGATGTTTCGGTGCCAATGGAGGAGGTGGAATTGGCACATGTGGTTTTTTCGGCTCCGACGCACCGGACGGCGTAGTCTTTTTCCTCGGACCGAGCCCGAAGGCGGGGCGTAAATTCCGGTCTCGACTGGGCCCCATGGGCGGAGTGCTGACCGCTGCCTTTGGCTTGGGTAGTGTATGTTGTGCAGGGGCAGTGGTACTCAAGGGCTGCCGAGATGGTATCGAGTCGTCTGAGTCCTCTCCCCCTGATATAATCTGGAGATCAGGCGAGTCTTCCTCGGCGACGAGTGGAGCCTCATCCTCGGAGATATCTTCGAGTGGATGTTAGTCTTCGGAGACGTCCTCTCCGACGATCTCCTCCTCAAAGATGGCATCCGGTGCTGATCTCCTCATCTCGTGTCGACGGGCCCTCCGATCCCAAATGGTCTTCGATCGGAAGGAGTCACAGGCTGTGCAGGTCGACTCGTCGTGTTCTGGCGAGAGACAGAGGTTGCAAACCTCGTGATGGTCACTATGAGGGAATTTTGCTCGACATACCGGGCATCTCTTGAATAGAGTTCTGTCCATTTTTTTTTATTTTATAATTTTTATTGCGGAACTGATACACGGCCATTTAGCCCACAACCCGGGGGTCGGGCGGCAATTTAGACACAACGTATACATGTAGGCCCAACAAAGGCCCAATGCGGATAGTTATTGCCCTGTAGTCAGTTACGCTTTCACTTTAGTATACGTAAGAAAAAACCTAAGGTAGAACAACCCATGAAATCAAAGCAGCCTCCCTCCCCCCTCCCCCAATGCAGCATGGCCCACACAACAAGTCAAGGGCATGACGACACAGATATGGGATCAAGCGTTCATGATGTGAGCAGTATGTGTCGTCTGTGCATCAACCCCCCCCCGCCCCCGCCATTAGTGCAGCAGCAGATCAACTGTACGTGTAGGAGGAATCTACCTGGAGTGTGAAGGAGTACATGGTCAGTCTATTATATTACAGGGACGTAGGAAGTTCTGCAGCGTCACTGTCCGTGTCGCTGGGGGAATTGTGATCCCACAGGGCTTGCACCAATGTTTCCCATGCCTGCGCAGTGTCCAGCGCCTTTTCATTCTGTTGTCGCCTCGCCAGCTGATAACGCAGGGTGCTCTCTCCCTCTGCCCATTTAAGGAACTCAGTGCGCCATTTAGTGCCCGTCGGACCAACTCGTGCCTTCCAGCGCCACGTTATTTCCCGTTTCGCCAGGATAAGTCCCATATCTATAAACTTGCTGGTTACCCGCGTCTTAGGGGTATGCGGGAACCAGTGCAGAAGCGCCACTGCAATGTCAAACTGGAGGGTACGTCCCGTTACCTCCTTAAGGGTGTCCCCAACTGTCGTCCAGTAAGAGGCCAATGCAGAACAAGACCACAACATGTGGGCCAGGTCCGCTCCGATCGTCCGACATCTAGGGTAAGCCGCGGTGTCAGAGGCAAAGTATTTCCGAATTTTCTCCGGGGTGAGATATGCACGGTGCAAAATATAAAAGTGAACCAGTTGGAACCTAGCGTTCCGCGAGCTCTTCCAGGCCCGACGCAGCAGCTGGGCCCATGTGGTCTCCGGGATGGGCTTCCCTATGTCCGTTTCCCATTTATCCTTAAGCGCCGCCAATGGAGTCATCTGCTCCTGGGTCATCCTAGAATATAAGCACGTCACGGCTTTAACCGTTCCGGCTGCTATCATCACATATTGGCACGTCAAGGATAACGGTGGCTCCTCCATCCCGGACCGCCAATGCGTCTGTAGCGCTCTTGTGACGGCCGCATGCAGCAGGATGTCCCCTCTGGAGATGTCGAAGCGATCCAATAGTGTCTGGAAGGGTAGGAGCGTTCTATCCTCATACAGGTCCCCCCATGACCTGAATACCCGCCTCCTCCCAGGTGCTTAACCGGGACCAATCGCCGCCGTGGGGGAGCGCAGTAAGCATTCCCAGTGGGATCTCGGGGGCGTATGGGTGGACTATACCCAACCTGCACTGAACCCGATTCCAACACAGTCTAATGGTGCGTTCCTCCTGCGTGAGGTCCCTCACCACCAGTCTCTGCCGCAGCGCAATATAGAAGAGGACGTGCCGGGGGACACCGAGGCCTCTCTTCTCCTCCGGTCCCCGGAACTCCCTCGCCACCTCCTGAGTGTAAACCTGTAGCTGGGCAGCTAAGTAATACGTCTCAAAATCTGGGACCGCCAGCCCCCCCTCCGCCTTTGGCCTCATAAGGGTCTGAAGCGCCACCCTGCGGCGGCCCGACCCCCAAAGGAACGCGATCACGAGTGATTTCAAGTGTCTGAATTCAGCTGGCGGGATCCATATCGGTAACGTTCTGAAGTAATAAAGGAGTCGGGGGAGCGCCACCATCTTGAGCAGCGCAATTCGTCCCGCCACCGACAACGGTAGGGTAGCCCAGAAGGACATGCTGCCCTTCAATGCCCGGATACAACGGGATATGTTGCCCTCCAGGACATCGGCGGAGGAGTGGTAAACATGGACTCCCAAGTATTTGAAGCAGCTGGGCGCCCATCGAATCTCCCTAGACGTGTTAGGCCGGGGTTCTCCGTTACGCACGGGAAACAAGCAAGTTTTCGACCAGTTCACTCGCAGGTCCGACAGCGCCCCGAAAGACGTGAGTACTGCATCGGTGGCGGCCAATGCCTCCCCAGCATCTTCCAAAAATAACAGTAGGTCATCCGCATAGAGGGAAATGAACTGCTGCCCCATCACGGTACGTAGTTCTCCGTAGTGGGCACTGGTGCGAAACGACATCGCCAGGGGCTCCACTGCCAGTGCGAACAGCAGAGGAGATCGCGAACAGCCCTGTCTCGTGCCGCGCTCTACCGAGTATTGCCGGGAGATCAACGGACCAGATTTCACTCTCGCTACCGCCGAGGCATAGAGCACCGCAGTCCAGCGCAAGAAACCTTCCCCCAATCCGAACGCACCTAGCACCCTATGGAGGTAGTCCCATTCCAGGCTATCAAAAGCCATCTCCAGGTCTATCGAGAGAATCATGGGCTGGGAGGCCTCTACATGGCTATCCTCAAGCAGACGAAGCAAACGGCGGATGTTCATGGTGGTGTTACGCTTGGGGATAAACCCCGCCTGGTCGTCGTGTACCAAGGAGCCCATGTGCCCCAGCAACCTCGACGCCAGTATGCTACTCAGTATCTTATAATCTACTGTGAGCATCGATAGCGGTCTATAGGACGCCGGGTCATTAGTCTCCCTGCCTGGTTTGGGCAGAGGCACCACTAGGGCCTCCCTCATCGATCCCGGGAGGTATCCCCGGTGCATCGCCTCTTTGTATACCAGCAGCAAGCGCGGGGCGAGGAGGTCCATGTAGGCGGCATAAAACTCAACCGGGAGTCCGTCGAGGCCTGGGGTTTTGTTGCGTGCCATCCGCTTGATGGCGCTGCGGATCTCCCCCAGCTCCACCTCCCTCCCCAATGCCTCGGCACTCTCAGGCTCCAGGACAGGGATAGGCAATTCCTGCAAGAAAGTGTCTATGAGGTCAACATCCACGTCCGTCCTACTTTGGTATAGTACCTCGTAGTAGTTCGTGAAGCAGTCCATGATCTCCGGCTGGGTGTAGACCTCCACTCCCGCCGCATCGCGCATGGCCACCGTGGGAGAGGAACGCCTCGTGAGATTAGACAGCCAGGCCAGGAGCGCCCCCGATTTATCACCCTCCGCCAACGATCTGGTGAGAAATGCCTTGTAATCGAAGCTACGCAACCTTTCAACCTCCACTGCCACCGCCTCTCTCGCGGCCGCCATCTGCTCCCCGAGTTCCGGTCTGCCGGGGCGCCTCAGCTCCAGATCTCGAAGGGTCCGGTCAGCCTTTTCTAGGTCCTCTAATAGGACCCGGCGCACTCCCACCCTCGCAGCTATGCAGTAGCCCCTTACAACCACCTTGAAGGCATCCCATTCAGTGGCCCTAGCATCAGTCGAACCTTCGTTGTCCCCGAAGTAAATGCTAATCCTGTCCTCCAGGTCAGTCTGAAATTCCTGATCCTCTAATAGCTCGGGCCTCAATCTCCACGTAGGGACGCGTGGTGCACCCGGGAGCCACCTAAGGTCGGCCAGATAGTCCTCGTTAGGTACTCGGATCTCACAGCCGCGGACATTACGTCCGCCGATCCCAACAGAGCGTCCACTCGCACATGCAACTCGTGCAGTCCAGAAAATGAGAATAGTCCCGGGTATGTGGGTGTTGGGCGCGCCATATGTCTGTCAGCCCCCATGCAGCCTGCCAGTCCAGTCTGCCCTTAGCCACTCGATATGTAGGCGAGGTCCCCAGGGGGGGATGAGATCTATCAAGATCCACATCCACCACCGAATTGAAGTCGCCCCCAATCAAGAGCGGTCCCGTCATGTAGTGGGCCAGCGATCCCGAGAGCGCCGCAAAGAAGGCTAGTTGGTCCGTGTTGGGCGCATAGACACTGCAAATGTTCAGCTCTCGTCCCCCCAATTTACCCGCAATGGCGACAAATCTCCCCTCTGGGTCAATCGTGTGTTTCGTCACCTGCAGTGGAACCCCAGCCCGCACCCAAATCAGCGCCCCCCTAGCATAAGCCGAGTATGTGGTGTAATATAACTGTCCCCTCCATCTACGCTGCAGGGCTAAACCATCTGCTTTCGTGAGGTGCGTTTCCTGTAGCAGCGCAATCTGGACACCCCTGCGCCTCAGGTAAGCGTGCACTTTATGGCGTCTGGTCATAGTGTGTAGCCCACGCACATTCCAAGTAATGCATTTCAGGTTGGAAAATTCAGCCATTATCCCACTGCTTTCCTGTTTGTCCCCCCCCCCCCGTTTCCCACAATCCAGAGAAAATACCATAATCGCTCTGCACCAATGGCGTCCCTCCCCTGAAGCCAAAGCAACAGAACCCCCAACCATAACACCCCCCCCTCCCCCCCAGAATAGGACCCAGAGATTGCCCCTCAGTTCCCATCCAAACTGTGTTTCAAAACCAGAAAACTAACCTGTCGGTAGTCACCGCAGGTCTGCCTTATGGGCAAAGAAAGGGGCAGAGCACCGACGGGAGGGTCCTCCCGCACTCGAGCCCATATTACTGGCACAGGCCCTGGGCTTAATCCCAATCCACGGAACAGTCAATCATTCAGCAGTGTCAGTAGGGGTTGTATCAGTCCATACTGTACAGTTCTCCCAGCGCCGCCAGGAACGACTCACCCAAGCTCACCCTCGGCCATCAAGCAGTTCTTCCGCTGTATTAGGGGTAACCACTGGGAGGGTCACGCTGTCAGCCTGAGAGTCCTCCGTGTCCGAGCGTTCTCCACCACCTCTCATCTCCGGTTCCTCGGTCAGTGGTTCTCCCTGGGAACCCGAGATGCTGGACAGCATCTCAAGCACTCCACGCCGTTCCGCCGTAGTCACAACATTAGAAGGTCGGCCAAAACCACCTCGACGGTTGCGGACCCTCTTAGATCTCCGTGGAAGTCCAACCTCTGCAGTGGTTTGGAAAGAAGAGGCAGGGCCGTCCTTGCCAGCCCTGTAGAACTCCAGCCAGCTGCACACCTCGTCAGGGGTGCCGAAGAATTTAGTCCTGCCATCCAGGATGATGCGGAGCCTCGCCGGGAAGAGCAAGGAATATTGGAGACCCTCGTTGCGCAGTTCACGTTTGATTGCCAGGAAGGAGGTCCGTTGACGCTGAGTCTCATAGGTGTAGTCCGGGAAAATGTTCACCTTGCTGTTGTCCACCTGGTAGGGCCCATTTTTCCTGGCGTTGTTGAGGAGCAGGTCCCTATCGCGAAAATGCAGCAATCTCGCCACCACTGGGCGCTGTGGTCGTCCCTGCTGAGGCGGTCTGGCCGGAACTCTGTGCGCCCGCTCCAGAGTGTAAAAGGAGGAAAGCCCCTCGGGCGCCACCTCCGTTTTGAGCCAGGTTTCAAGATAGGATACCATGTCGCCATCCTCGACTTTTTCTGGCAGGCCCACTACCCGGATGTTGTTCCTTCTGTTGCGTCCCTCTGCCTCCTCAGCCCTCCTCTCCAGAGTATCTATTCTCGTCAGCGCATCTTTCATGACGACTGCCAACGTCTTCTGCGCCGGTTCCAGGGTTCCAACCGAGTCTTCCACCTCTTTGACTCTGTCCGAGAGCTTGCCATGGTCAGCCCTGAGCAATCCCAAGCCCGACACCACCTGGGCGATGTCCTGCTGGAGTGCCGACCTCGTGTCCGTTATGGCCGCCAAGATATTGTCCAATTGCCGCTGAAGACTCGGGTCAGTCGGCACCTCAGGGTCCATCTGGTCACCTCTGTCCGGCAGTTCGGTGTCGGAGGTGGCCTGCGCGTTTCCCTTGGCGCCCTTCGGTTTGCCCATGGCTGCCCCAAGCACCAGCCACGAGAAGTCTGGCTTTCCAAGGAATGTCCCCACGCAACCCCCCGGCGGCTCCCCGCCGGTCCAAGATCCTGGTCCAGCCCCCGCTCGAGCTCCCAGTCAGCGCCAACTACTCGGCCAAAGGCGACCCAGCCGGGCCCGGACCAGGTCAAGCAAGCAGCGGGCAGCCCGGTCGGATCTCATCGATCAGGACCAGGGACACTTCGGCAATCGACCTCTCGTTACGCCATGTTCGAGGCCACCTTCATGACCACGTGGTTCGGGGCTCTCTGTGCGGGTGGACGTCTTCGCCCCAACCAACCTCGCAGCAGTCGGGGGCCTCGCCAATAAGAAAGACAGCCACAGAGGGAAGACGGGCCCTTCACTGGGCTCTCTGCACAGCTAATTATTACTGGCGCCTCCAGCAGCCACCGCTGCCATCCTAGGGCTCAGGCCTTCCTCTCCGCCCGCCGGTTCGCGCTCTGCTGGTGGCCTGCACGAGCCCACTACGCGCTCACTCCTCCGCTCCTCAGGGCCGGTCCGTGTTGTAGGCCCCCGGCGGGTGCAGAGTAGCAGGCAGTAGAATCCCGGTTCCGGTGAGGGCACAGGAGAGTTTCCCCGTCTCCGCCGTTCCTCAGGGACCCGCCGGGCGAGCACCGCAGTTATCGAGGTCCGCTATGAGTTGGAGGCCGCCGGCAATTCAGGCGACCGGCTCTTGTGCCTCGTCAGGAGCAGGGGGCGGCTAGTAGTAACCCCCCGGTTCCGCGACCCGCGAGGGCCGCCGAGCACCTTACGATCTCCGGGCCGGGGCGGACGCCATGATGGAGTCAGCGTCACTCGCTCCTCGGCCGCCCGGCCAGGTCCCCTCTCTGCACCTCTCGCAGCACCGCAACGCTCCAGCCGCGGATCACCACGTAGCGCCCCCTCACCGACCCCCGGTGTAGGATCGGGGGAGCCCCTGGAGCCGATATATCAGGATGAATGTGGCTCGATCGTGGAGCCGAGCACTCAGGCGACCTCCGCCATCGGCGCCCTAGCCACGCCCACTTAATGGAGTTCTGTCCATGAGGCGTAGGGTACCGATAGGCCCAACGGCCCGAGTCGACGCACCGGAATGTAGCTGGTGATGTCGAAAAGTTAATTCGATGTTGAAAAAAGTTTATCTAAAGTTTCATGCTTTGAAAATGCAGAAAAAGTATTTTCTAGCCGGAGCGGAAAACTTTCATCCGAACCCAGTGGCGGAAAAAAAACAATCTGAGGATGGAGTCGATGACCATGCACAGTATTGCCCAAGAGAGGAGTCACCTATCTCGTGACTACAAAGACTTCTTCCAAGAAGACAACAACCTGCAATCATCCGAGCCCAACACCAGGTGGCGATCTATTGCTAAGTCTACAATCTGCAGCTCATATGCCTTGAACATAGTACTTTTCTGATAAAACAGTTGAATGTAGATACAGGTAGGTCAAAAGTTCAGACACAGTTGAAATTACTTATCAGTTACTTTGCAATTACTTTGTGATTACTTTTCAGATGATTTTTTCTACTCAGTGTGATATGCCTAGATATCACACTGGGACATTTCCTAAATAAAAGTTAAGTCAGTTTTTGTAAATACACAGTTTCTTAGGTTCTCACACAATTTCCAACTCAGAAAAGCAGTCAATGCAATCCTATGGGAGGAAATGATCTTATTAGTTTAAAGGTAAGTACTTGGTTGTGGGAGTTGGGTTTCTGGGGCTATTAGCAGGGTTCCCCGAGGGTCAACGATGCACTCAAAGAACATACTCAGCGGCCAGTTGGTGGCTGCTCACGGGCATGCCACTTGGATGTGGGAGCAAAGCTCCTAGGCTTTGGCTCAGGGCAAAGGGGCATCCGATTTAGTACACAAGGTGCACCCGGACGGGCGGTCAGGTGCAGGGTGCTGATTTGGTGTTGGGTGCTCTGTTTTCAATGGAAGTTGCCGGATTTGACTGCAGACTCGGTCCAGGAAATCTTCCGGGAGGAACCAACAGCTGGGCAGGTAAGTTGGAGGGTTTGGGGACGTAGGTGGACCTCAGGTCTTCCACTCCAGGGCGCCGGATGCAGGGGTGCTTTTTGAGGAGGATTTCACCTTACCAGGTCACTCGCGGTCGGGGTTCTTCGTGCACAGACTGCAAACCACGTCTGGGAGCCCTAGAGGGGTCAACCTACTGTGGACGCGGACGTTGGAGCGCTGGGGGACCTCTCTGGGACCGGTGGGCCACCCAGACACAGGCTGTAGGTGTTGGGTGCCGTGGTGGTTCTCCAGGCGTTAGGTTTCTTTGTCCTCAGCAGGCTCGGAGACTTTCTTTGGTGATTCTTTTGAACAGAGCTACTGTTCACAGGAGATCCGGTCTTTGTTGAAGGCACCAGAGGGGGTGGGGTTGGCAGAGGTGGGCACACCTTCTGGGCTGTTCTAATTTTTCCCGCCTGTCTTCCTGCCGAAAAAGGGGTGAGACAGGAAGGGGGTCTGGTCCTGATAGCAGGAGAGATTGGGGGTCATGTTACGAAGGAGGCAGGGCCTTTGAAACTTCACTGCCACAGATGGCTCTTCTTGACCTGGGGGAGGTGCAACCACCTCCGCCCAGGAAAGGCTTCGTTTCTGGGCCCAGGGAGTTATGTTATGTTATATATGATTTGTAACTCACGCAACTACTCAGGAGTATCCTGGCGCTAATGGAGTAAAGGCTCCAACCCCAGGGGTCTAAAAACATGTCTTGTGGCAGGCTGGTGTTTACCATGCAGGGAATCCACCAGAGGCTGGTAGCTTTCAGAGGGCATCTCTAAGATGCCATCTGAGTGCATTGTATAATAATTCCCACACTGGCATCCGTGTGGGTTTAGTATGCTGAGATGTTTGCTATCAAACTTCCCAGAATGCAGTAAAGCCATTATGGTATTGTGGAGTTCGTAATGACAAACTCCCAGACCGTATACTCTTTACTGCTTTACTGCACTGACAATGTCTAAAAATGGACTTAGACACTGTAGAAGTACAGTGCTCACACAACTGTACCCTCACCAGTTTTTTTTTTACTATACCAAAAGCAGTGGGTTGCAGGAATGGCAGACAGGTATGTGTGCCATGTCGACTCTTCACTTTTCTCTGCACCAAAACACACAGCATGCAATGGCAGTGTGTGTGTGTGTGTTAAGGTACAGGACCTCTAAGGGTGGCACAATATGAGGTGCAGCCCTTAGAGGCCTTCCCTGGTCACAGTGCCCTTGGTACCTTTTACAAGTGACTTACATGTGGCCAGAGAGGTGCCAATTGGGGTACAAAGGTATAGTTTTGGGAAAGAACACAGGCCCTGGATACCAGTTGTCAGGGATTCAGGGCACATGAAGTCAAAGTGCAGAAGAAATCTGGCAAAAAGTGGTGGGGTTATTGCAACAGAGACCCGCTTTGCTACACTGGGCAGTGAGGAAAACTGGGTCGCCCGGTGCAGGGGCGATGGCAGAAGTTAATTGTCCTATTCACAGCAGCCCCTGTGCTGGGTTTGGACCAGGTGTCCAGAAGAACGTCCGTTAAGGCCTCACTGAAAAGCAGCAAGGGTTCTGAGCTTTAGACACCAGGCTTCAGGACCTCTGTAAAGACGTTTGTCTTGACTGCCACAGTAGCGAGCTGCAGGTCCAACACCTCCGCAGCCCTACGCACCACCATAGCAAAAGATGTCCCCTCCTCCATAGCCAGGTTAGGTGAAGACAGCATGCCAGAAACTGAGGAGGTGTCCAGACCACTGGCCTCACCCAGTTCCTCATTCCAGTCCATGTTTTGTGATTGCGGGATTTCTAAGGGATCCTGCTTCCCCTCCCAATCGTCCTCATCCATTCTTAACACTTCAGAATAGAGCAGGTTGAACGGCATGGAGCCGTATGGCTCCGTCGGCATCTGACTCGGCATCGGGGGATGCCGGACCGGCTCTGTATGGTCGAGGAAAGTTGCTGCAGAGGTGCCACTGGCACCGCTCCAGACCCGGGAAAGGGTCCAGTTGGAGGCCAAGGTGCTGAACCCACAGAGACTTCATCATCTGAGCCTGTGGGGTCTGATGGCGCGCCTGCAGGGTCACACTGCCCAAATATGGCGCACATGGGGTCATAAAACTCCTTAAGCTGGGCGGGGGTCGCGGTTAACGCGGAGCCGACCCAGGCACCAGGGTCCTCCGAGTCGTCATGAGACAGGCAGGGCGCTTAGACTTCTTGTGTTTTTTGTGCTGCCTCTTACCTGACTTCGATTTACTGGAGTGGCGCTCCGACCTTCCTCTTGACCGAAACCTGGACTGTGAACGACGAGGCGACTTCCGTGGTGCTTTATGGACAGCTCCCTCAAGGCCTTCAGCGCCATGGCCCGGCACTCGGTATGCAACTTTGCGTCCTGGTCGCGCTCCAGACACCAGAGACACACTAAGAGGGGGTCCGTGACCGACATGGTGCGCTAACAGGCGCCGCACAGTTTGAACCCAGAGGTCCTCTTACTAGACATCCTACACAGCAAAAAGAGTCAACAAAACAAAATGTAAAAAAATGACGGGTAGCTCTTCAATGGATCTGCGCTGGGGGGGCGCAGAAAGAAAAGAACTGACATCAGCGTGCCGAGAGGCGCTTATATTGACTGTAACTTGATACTTGTATAGCGCACTACTCACCCGCAAGGGTCTCAAGGGGCTTGTACGAATACCGCTGTGGAACCCATCCTGGCTTTCCCTGTGAGGTGTCCACTCCTGGGCACCCCCAAGGTGGAGGCCAGGCATCCTTAGTGTTGTGGGGGCCGTTGTGGAGATTAGGCAAGCTATTGCCCAGAGTTGCAGAGTGGGACTCCATGATTGGAATAGGCACCGAGACGAGAATTATCAGGTCAGTGGAATTTTTGAGCCCAAGACCCGCCGAGGCGGGGAATTGAACCCTGGTCCTGGGCTAGAAATCTGCATCAGGGTCTGCCGCTCTAACCATTGAGCCACACTTCTCCACGATGCAAACGTCACGACAACGATGTCACGCAGAGTAGACAGGCATGAGGGGCACTGCTAAGAAAAATCTTTTGGATCCAGCCTGACACTTGGAAGTTCAAAGCTAATGAATCTGCGGCTAGATGTCTCTATCAGATGTCAGCTCTGTCTGGGCTACGGAGATTGGGCTACGGAGATTGGTCTACTACTGATCCAATTGCAGTCAAGCAGCCACCACTGCAGATATTTTGCAGTCAGCTCTGAAGCCTGGACGGAATCCAACAGATTACCTTGGTACTGGGCCCACAGACTTCAGATCCCACTGCAGAACCTGTATGTGCCATCTGGCATGTTCGACAAGCAGGATGCAGAAGGCCAAGGAGCCTAGAAGCCTAAGAGCCATCCTCAACGAGACCCAGGACCGTGAAATATCAGGATAATAGCCCGAATGTCCTGGATTCGTTAATGCAGAGAGTGCTTCTCATCCAGGGTGGCTCAGAGCAAAGAGAGCCTCTGCGAAATTGTCATGTGTGACAAACACATTTATAGTGAACATCAACATTTTAAGGATGTCCACCAACATCTGAAGGTGGTCCAAGGCTGACTGGGGCAAGCCTGCCTACAATAGCCAGTCATCAAGGTAGGAAAAAAACTGGTACTCCCAACCGCTGTATTACTGCGACCACCGCCATCGCTTTCGTCAACAACCAAAGGGCACTGGTGAGGATGAAAAGGGACCATGGCAAACTGAAAAAGCTTGTGACCCACCTTGAGCCGCAGGTAGTGTGAGTCTGCAATATGGGGATATGGAAATAAGCGTCTTGCAGGTCCAACACTACCACCCATTCTCCTGAATTCAGGGCAGATGGAACTGGAGCTAGTGTGATTACTTGTTCTTCTTCAGAAAGAATTAAATAGGTTAAGGCCTCCCCCTTTTACCACACTAGGAAACAGCTGCAATAACAACTAGTTCCGATCTCACAGGCTGAAAACATCTCTATCACTCCTTTCACCAAAACAGCTGGAACTTTCTGCAGCAAAATGGACTGATGAACCTCAGGAAGCTGCTTGGATATAGGTGGAAGAGGCAGCAGGACAGCAAGGAATGGCAGGGCATAGTCCTGTTGGGAGTATCTACAGTACCGACCTGTCATATGTTATGGCTTGGTACCTGCGGAGAAGAGGAGTGATCCTGTCACCCATAGGGTGATCGTGTGACGCTAAGGACAAACCAGAGTAGGTTAGAGGCTGCTGGCGAATGGGATGGGCACTGGGAAGTTCGCTGCCCCAGATGGCCTGGATGCACCCTGCCAGGGCGGCAGACCACTACGCTGTCTGAAGGCAAAACCCCTAGCACTGTCTTGAAAAGGGCAACATTGTTGGGTTTACAGGCACGACCAAGGGAGAATGCAGTAGGTCTATTCTCTTTAAAGCGCTGGAGAGTGGAGTTGGCCTTCTTGCCAAAGAGGCAACACGCATTAAAAGAGTATTCATGAATGTGTCAACATCACAGAGAAGCCTGTGGATCTCATCTACGCATGGAGCTGGAGCCTCAGGCTAGAGTCGATTGTTCTTCCTAAGCAGTCTGTTGTGTATAGGCCTGACCGGATTACATACTTGGCCGCATCCTGCACATCTTCACCTTCGGGATTGCTGGAAAGATCTCAGCAACAGAATCCCATAATGCATGGGAGAACCTTCGCAGAAAACAGCTGGAACTGACTGACCTTAGGGTAAGGCTCGCAGTTACAGTCACCCGGAACAAGTCTTTGGCGAAAAGCTATTTGTCTGTTTAGGGTAAGCAAATGCAGGGGTTGGTACAACTGCCCATGAGGGTATCAGTCAGGGCGTCACTGATCAGCAGAAGGGGTTCAGGTGAGGATTGTCTGGATTGTAACACTTCCGTGAAGAAGTTGGTTTTAAACCTCAATTGCAGGTAATTGTAAATCTAAGACTTCAGCTGCACATCTAATGACCCTGAAAAATGAAACAGACTCCTCCGTGGAAGGGCCGGCGAAGAAAGCAGCCCCTTAGCTGGCCACTGGCATCCTGTAGGTTCGAGCAAAATTGCCATTATAATTTTGTGTGGAGAATTTGGACCCACCATCACCACCAAACATGGGGTGGTCTGGTCAGGATTCCATTCAAATAGTTGGTAGAGCACTGGGGTGGCTCCTACGCAAAAGAGCTGACTTATCAGTTTTGGAATGTATGAGGGCCAGGCACAGCTTTGGCTGAGGTGATATTTGGTTTGGAGTCTGACAACTGTGGTATCAAGGTCCTTCTTCAGCATCAATGTGGCAGGAACCAGCATGCACCATAGTGCCAAACATGGAATCTGCTCCAGAGTCAGAGCTTAACTCGAAGCAGATTCAGGAGGCACAGACTGTGCCGGGGTAGACCCACCAGCTGTAAGCTGACTGGAGGCCTCAATGAATTCATGGTGCATGGAGGGAGCTGGTAGGATGCACAAGATTCAGAGCATGGCCTCCTTAAATGCTTCAATCCAATCAGCGGTGACGCCTGCAATGGAGTCAAACATTTGGGGTGTATTCGGATGAGTTGTGGGATTGGCTCTGCAGTAAGGGACTTGCAAGCAAGACTGTGGGGCACCATCTTGTCCTCACGCATTCTCAGGAGTAGCGAGGCTGGATGAGGCCCACTTGTGCTTCTTCTTAGACTTTGACTTACCAGAAGACTTGGACCGCAACAACGTATTGCAAGACCAACCCCGGGAGCAGGTATGGTCTGTGTCCTTAACATCGAGAGGGAGCGACTCTTACACAACTTCCTTTGGTGCACGGCGATGTACAGCTTGACATTCCTAGACTACATTCAGGTGCATCAGGGCACACTTCGCAGAACTTGGTAGTCGGGGTCTGACCCCAAACAGCAGAAGGACACCTGTTTTCGATCTGTCACAGACATTTGCTTGCAACAGGGCTTAAACTCCGTTGCTAAAGGAGCGGACATATTTTCTCGCCCACTGGAAACAAATTTAAGAGAAAAAATTGATGAGAAAAAATTAGGAGCTAGATCCAGATCCATGTATGAAGGTGCAGAAGGAAATTAAAAGACATTAGCACTCTGGGGTTGCACCTATATGCAACTCCAGCCAGGAGCATAGAGGAGTCTAGTGGGCAGGGGCTATGCAAGAAAACTTTCTGAATCTAGTCGGACCCCTTTAAAAGTGAGGAATCTGCCATTAGAAGTATCTATTGAAAAAATATGCCTCAAACTCAATTCACGCTCCAAAGAGTAACGCTCTCTATAGGAGTGTAACAAAACCCTGCAGGCTGGTTTGCAATGTCCACAATCGCTCTCATTCACACCATAATTTAATTTATAAGACAATGCACCTGTAGATGTTTTTTCCATACCACCTATACCTTCTGAGCACAAGAGAAGACATCAACCAGTTGTTTGTCCACCTTATAGGCGTTAAGACTCAATCTAATATGGCAACTTTCTTAGAATTTGCAATGAAGGGAGGCAAAACACATCACGTCAATTTTCTCTGTGCAATGAAAGGGAACCACTTTTTTGGAGTGCAATAATGCCTTTACTCTCACTTTTTCCAGTTAAGAAATGGTGTAATATGGATCAACAGAGCTTGAAATTCCAACACAAAGCTGCTACATAGTAATCTACCACAGTCTATTGATCTGCTGATGGTCTTTAAAAGGAGGACCATTATTAAAATAATCATGCTGAAGTTAACTCCAAATAAAACTCAAAGGAAACAATTTGGAAATCTTTCAGAAGCCTTGCAAAAAGGTCTTGTTCAGATAATGTCCTAAGGGCCTCAATGGTAGGCAACAAACCCTAGATTATCTTTGACGTCCAACCCTATTTGACCAAAGACTACAAATTTAAAACAACAAAGGAGAGAAGAAACTCATTCAACTATGAGCTAATTTTTCAGGTCCATTTGAAATAGTTTTTTTAGCTTCCACCACACACCAGCCTGAAGGAGGCTTTCTGATTAAAAAACCACACACAGCCTTTAGACAATGAACATTTCCAATAACTTAATTCAGACTTCATGCTTGAGGCTCATGACCCTAAAGTTCAAGATATACCCTCTATTGAAATAAAGGTAATAAAGTTCTTGATTTACAGTGAAAAGTGAGCTTTGCTGAAAAACAGAAATGGCACATGTTACCTCCCAATTTACTGGAGACCCTTTTTTGCGTAAGAAATGGCAAAACCCAGAAGAGGGGAATTCTGCTTGAAAATAATTCAGCACCACAGTCAAAGCACAAAGGTGAAAGGGTGGTAATAGGCATGGAACAATTTAGAAGATGGCAGTCTAGACACCAGGGCTTAATTAGCCCCATTCTTAAGGAGAGTATCCTGCAGATGTCTATGGCTCAGCCCGGTTGTATACAAAGCTATGGTGCGTACGCTGGAATGAGACAGGCTTCCCATGCTGTTGGTATCCAAAGTCTAACCACAACATAAGCCAAATTAGAGTGGAACCAGTGAGAACTAGAAGATCAAAGAACCAGTAACACTTCACAGATTCAAAACCTACCCAATTCATTTACAAATAAGGGAACCTCAAATTCCTCACAACAAGATACAAAATGGGATTCTGGGATTTAAGGGCCCTGAGTTACAGTCCAACAGGAACTCATCCTCCAAAAGGCACTTCTGCAGAAACTATTTAGAATAATATACTTGGCACTTTGCATGCAAGACAAAAGGCTTGATAACTATAATTCTCTAATGTGAGGTAAGACTCGAAACCTCTGCAGGGCAAGCAGAGACTTGTTTAAAGACTATGTCAGCCTGTTCAGAGTACAGTCTGAGCTAATCATTTCAGCTGGAAGCCAAGAGACTTTATGAGAACTCCCACAATCCAAAAAGGACATGTTTTTTAAAGAATGCCTGAAAGAAGTTCACATGTTTCCCACTTGACGATGTAGTCCATGAAGTTAGGATTTCTTTGGCATCTGTACTGCTCAGCCATGTATCTAGGAAAGGAAAGATACCAGGAGCAAATCTCTACAAGATCAATGTGGTATTTCCTTAGTGTATGAGCACAAGCACTAATGCACAAGTTACTTGCGTTCGGTAACGATATATCTGTAAGAAACATTAGTTAGTATTAGATTCCTTACCTTAGAATATCCCCAGGCGTCAGACTGGATCCGGAAATTTTTGCGTAGCAGTACCCTGGCGTGTCGGTAGGCGTTGTCTGCGGCTCCGCGCCAGTCGCCGGCGTCGTGGGCGCCGGAATGACGTCGCCGGAGTACTTAGACGCTGCCCTCGCGCGCGGACGTCAGTTCTTATACACAGCTTTTCCGCGCCAGAAATGCAGAGCCATGATAAAAACCAACACTGGTGCCATGAAACTAGGGCCCTGAAAGGGGATGACCTTAACCCTAGATGCACAGGTTAGTACTTGTGTAACGATATATCTGTAGGAGACATTAGTTAGTATTAGGTTCCTTACCTTAGAATATCCCCAGGCGTCAGACATGATCCGGAAAATTTTGCGTAGCAATACCCCTGCGCGCCGGCAGGCGTCGCCCGCGGCTCCGCGTCTGTCGTTGGCATCGTTAGCTCCGGAATGACGTCGGAGTACTTAGACGCCGCCCATGCGCGCTGACGTCAGTTTTGATACACAGCTTTTCCGCGCCAGATACGCAGAGCCATGATAGAACCAACACTGGTGCCATGAAACTAGGGCCCTAAAAGGGGATGACCTTAACCCTAGATATCGGTTCGCAGAACGGGGAGGATGGGTGGGTCGGTAAGGAATCTATCACTAACTAATGTCTCTTACAGATATATTGTTACACACGTAGTAACTTGTGCATCTGAAAGAGACACGTTAGTGATAGATTCCTTACCTTAGACTAGATACACCAGCAATACCAACCCCGGTGGTGGGTCTGAGAACCAATAATCACACTAGAAAGTCCTGGAGGACGGAACGGCCAAAAAAGCCTTCCCCCCGGACTTGGCTGTCCAGGCAGTAATGTCGTGCAAACGTGTGCAGCGAGGCCAACGTAGCCGCCTGGCAAATGTCCTGCAAGGGCACTCCTCGGCCCAGAGCAGTGGTAGTCGCCGTGGCCCGAGTGGAATGAGCCCTCAATCTAACAGGGGGGAACTTCTTAGCCAAGGAGTAACACGCCTGGATACACAAGATGATCCACCGAGAGATGGTCCGCTTGTGCACCGCCTTTCCCTTCTTAGCGCACACGTAACCAACAAAGAGTTGGTCATCCACCCGGAACTGGCGTGTGCGATCCAGATAGAAGAGAGCGCACGTTTTGGGTCCAGACGGTGGAGCCTCTCTTTCTCTTTCGAGGAATGCGGAGGCGGAAAGAAGGTGGGCAAGGTAATGGACTGCCCGATGTGGAAGGCCGTGACAACCTTGGGCAGGAAAGAGGGTCTTGTCCGCAACAAAACCTTGTCCGGATGGACAAAGAGGAAAGGAGGTGTGGAAGAAAGAGTCTGGAGCTCACTCACTCTCCTGGCAGAGGTGATGGCAACGAGGAAGGCAGTCTTCAGAGTAAGAAGACGGAGAGGACAGTTATGGAGCGGCTCAAAGGGAGCACACATTAGGTAAGTAAGTACTAAGTAGTAAGTAAGTGGGGCCTCACGAAAGGAACAGGAGGGAACATGTGTGTGATGTCCTTCAAAAACCTATTTACAATTGGGGACTTGAACAAGGAAGGCTGATCAGGTAGCCTTAAGAAGGCGGAAAGGGCAGAAAGGTACCCCTTGATAGTGCCCAGAGCAGAGCCATGCTGGGCAAGAGAAAGAAGGAAGAGGAGAACCTCAGAAAGGGGTGCAGAGAGTGGATCCACAGCCTTTGCTGTGCACCATGCCACAAATCTGTTCCACCTGCAGGCGTATACCGACTTTGTGGAGGGACGCCTGGCTGCCAGAATGACATTACAGACTTCAGGAGGCAAGTCAAATGGCCTCAACTGCCGCCGGTTAATCTCCAAGCTTGTAGGTGGAGACTGGACAGGTTCGGGTGGAGGACCGTCCCCTGCTGCTGCGACAGAAGATCCTCCCGAAGAGGCAGACGAATCGGGGGATCGACTGACATGCTGAGTAGCTCGGGATACCAGTATCTTCGTGCCCAGTCCGGAGCCACAAGGATAACCTGGGCCCGGTCGAGAATGAGCTTCTTCAGCACTCTGGGCAGAAGTGGTATAGGCGGAAAGGCGTACAATAGACCGCAACTCCACTCGCGACGAAAAGCGTCTCCGAGCGAGTGCCGCCTTGGAAATTCCAACGCGCAGAACTGATGACATTGCGCGTTCTCTTCTGTGGCGAATAGATCTAACCAAGGCTCTCCCCACTGCTGAAAAGAGACCTTGCGCCACGTCCGAGTTCAGACGCCATTCGTGATCCATCATGCACAGACGGCTGAGTTTGTCCGCCCTGGCATTCAGAGAACCTGCCAGGTGTTGAACCACCAGGGTCACGCCCTGATGTTCCAGCCACTGCCAGAGGCGCAGAACCTCCTGGCATAGGGTCCACGACCCCACCCCGCCCTGTTTGTTGCAGTACCACATGGCGGTGGTGTTGTCCGTGAACACGTGCACTACACCCCCCCGGACAGAGGGGAGGAATGCCTTCAGTGCAAGTCGGATCGCCCGCAGCTCCATAAGGTTGAAGTGGAGCCGGGACTCCGCCAGAGACCAGAGGCCTCTGATCTCCGCCTCTCCCATGTGGCCCCCCAGGAGGGACGCGTCCATCACAACCACAAGCTCCGGGTGGGGTAGGAAGAGGGATCTGCCACTGACCCAATCGCGGTCCGTGAGCCACCACTGCAACTGTCTGCGCCGAGTCTAGAACCGCCCCGATGAAGAGGAGCTTCTGAGAAGGACACAGGTGTGACTTCGGCACGTTGATGGAGAACCCCAGCAAGTGCAAGAGGTCGGCCGTAGTCTGGAGGAGGCTGACGACTGTCTGGGGCGAGCCCGCCTTCAACAACCAGTCGTCGAGGTAGGGGAAGACTGACAACCCTAACCTGCGCAGATGAGCTGCGACCACCGCCATCACAGTTTCGTGAACACCCGTGGGGCGCTGGTAAGGCCGAAGGGGAGCACGGTAAATTGAAAGTGCTCGTGGCCTACCGTGAACCGCAGGTAACGCCGGTGGGCCGGCAGGACGGGGATGTGGAAATAGGCGTCCTGCAAGTCCAACGCTACCATCCAGTCTCCTGGGTCTAGGGCAGCTAAGACCTGAGCCAAAGTCAGCATCTTGAACTTCTCCTTCCGGAGGAAGCCGTTGACGTTCCGTAGGTTCAGGATAGGGCGTAGGCCCCCTTTGCCCTTCTTGGGTACCAGAAAGTAGTGGGAGTAACAACCACACCCTACTTCTGGCCCAGGAACGCGATCGATGGCCCCCTTGGCCAAGAGGGCCGTAACTTCCTCCTGCAGAAGTCGCAAATGATCCCCCGACACACGGTGGTTCTGCGGTGGCATGGCTGGAGGAGTCGCCTCGAAGGGGAGGGAGTAGCCCCTTCGGACGATTTGCAGCACCCACCTGTCCGACGTGACAGTGCGCCAGTGGAGGTGGTGATGGCGAACCCTGCCCCCCACTGGCGTCACATGGGCCTGAAAGCACGGACTAGGAGGGTTTTGAGGCGGATGCTGCGGGGGAAGGTGTGGACTGACCTCGCCGCTGCCCCCGACCGCCCGGACGGCAGTTCACACGGCCGCCACCACGTTGGGTACGGCCCTGCGGAGCGTGGCTGGCGGCGCGTGTGGGCGCACCCCTTCCGTGGCCACGAAAGGAGTGAAAGGCAGCCGATTGCTGGCGCTGGCCCGAGAGGCCCAAGGACTTGGCCGTAGCCCTGGAGTCCTTAAAGCGCTCAAGCGCATGGTCTGCCTTGACGCCAAAGAGGCGACGGCCATCGAACGGCATGTCCATGAGCGTGCTCTGGACATCTGCCGAGAAGTTGGCGGACCTCAGCCAGGCGTGGCGTCTGACCGCCACCGTCGTTGCCATCGCTCTACCTAGCGAGTCAGTGGTATCCAGCCCACACCGGATGGAATACTTGGCTGCATCCCGGCCCTCCACAAGGGCTTGGCCGAGTTTGGCCCGTACCTCCAACGGACACTCTGGCAGCACTTCCGCGACCTTATCCCACACAGAGTGGGTGTAACGTCCCAAGAGGCAGGCGGTGTTGGAAGACCGCAGGCCTAGACTAAGGGATGAGAAGATCTTCTTCCCATACTGGTCATACCTCTTGGATTCCCTGTCCGGCGGGGCCGACGGGAATGCGGTCTGGGAATTGGAGGCCTGGATGACCAGGCTCTCGGGGGTAGGGTGGGAGGACAGGAAACATGGGTCGCCCGAGGCTGGGCGGTGGCGTCTGGCCACGTTCCTATCTACGGGCGAACCCGTAGCGGGCTTGGACCAAGTGCCCAGAAGAACGTCGGTCAAGGCCTCATTAAAGGGCAGCAGAGGCTCGGCCGAGCTTGACTGCGGTTTAAGGACCTCAGTGAGGAGGTTAGTCCTCACGGCCGCGACGGGGAGCTCAAGGCCCAAGGCCTTGGCAGCCCTCATCAGCACCACACTATATGTTGCCCCCTCCTCCGAAGCCACGG
Source organism: Lissotriton helveticus (assembly GCF_964261635.1). Classification (NCBI taxonomy): domain Eukaryota; kingdom Metazoa; phylum Chordata; class Amphibia; order Caudata; family Salamandridae; genus Lissotriton; species Lissotriton helveticus. The sequence goes on from NC_136068.1 coordinate 834,467,725, forward strand.
TAGGAGGGGAGACAAAACCAGTGTCTGGAGAGGTGTCCAGGCCACTGGCCTCCCCCAGGTCTCCTGTCCAGTCCTCATGAGACTGACACTCCCTGGTCAGAGGGTCCTCAGAACCCTCCCAGTCCTCTTCATCACCCATCTCCTGAAACTCAGGGTTCTCAGCTAATGGGGCCTGTTCATAGAAGTGAAACTCCCCAAACGACGTTTGGAGCGGCGCCGGAACAGAAACGAAGGTGGAACCAGGGACGGCGCCGCCAGAGTACGGCGCCGGAGGCGACACCTGAGGGTCCGACGCCGGGGAGGTCGTAAGGTCCACCGGCGACGAACCAGATCCCGAAGGAGGTCCAGCGGCGCCGGGCCCGAAGGCGCCGGCGGGATAACGGGAACCTGCGGCGCCGGCGGCGCCGGGGCCGAAGCACCCGACGGCGTCGGGGCAGATCCCCCCCGACCCGCTAGGGGTCCCAGACGGGTCCGCTGGGCCCGAAGGCGCCGCGGAGCCCGTCGGAGGAGAGGGTTTCCTCATGGCCATGAGGAAGCGCTCGATCTCCTCCGGCGACGCATTGAGCCCAGGGACCGTAGGGTATGGGGCTGGACGCGGCGCCTGCGACTCAGTCGGAGCCGCGTGGGTGGTGTCACCCAAACCCCCGGCCGCGTCGGGGGGAGTCCGAGGAGCGATGACGCCGCTTGGACTTCTTGTGCCGCTTACCTGACGACGACTTCGACCCAGAGGAGTGCGGCCTACCCTCGGAACTGTGGTGGCTCCGAGCCCGCGACCTGTCCCTCGACCTCCCATGGTATCGGGACCTCTCGCGGCACGGGACCGCTCCCGTCTGGCCTTCGGAGAGAGGGCCTGGCAGTCGGAGCAGGCCTTGTCGTCGTGGTCGACGCAGAGACAAGATAAACACACGCGGTGAGGATCCGTGACCGACATCAGGCGGTCGCAATCCTCGCAGTGCTTAAATCCGGGCATCCCTACGGCACCGTCGGAGTCGATAGACTTCGAGAACAATCAAAAGTGATCAAAAAAGTTAGTCAAAAAATGACTAGGGTTACTGCTTTTTCCAGATCTGCGCTTGCTGGCGCGGAAAAAAGAAGAACTGACGTCAGCACGCGGAGGCGGCGTCTAAGTACTCCGACGACGTCATCACGGCGCCCACGACGCCGACGACGGACGCGGAGCCGCAGACGACGCCTACCGACGCGCAAGGGTACTGATACACAAAAATTTCCGGATCCAGTCTGACGCCTGGGGATATTCTAAGGTAAGGAATCTAATACTAACGTGTCTCTTTCAGATATCATAAATTAACACAGCATACCCCGTTGCTTGGCATTTTGAGAATGTTCACATCCGAGATCTTTTTATTTTTACTTTCTGTACAATAGACTGTGTCACTAAGTATTGTGCCCTTGTCGGCAATCAACCGCCTTGTCCAGCACAGAGATCCCCTAAACCTACTTTGTTATATCATTGGTTCACAAAAGATCTTAAGATCCTGAAAAGATCTTTGAATAAAATGGTCATATCGCTGAAATCTGGGTCCATCAACGTTTCGTCTGAGGATAAAAAACAGCCTACGTAGTAGCTACAAAAAAAAAAAACAATCTGGCAAGTGAAAAAGATACGAGGAACCACTCCAGATTGAACTTCTCCTGGCCTACGGAAGTAAATACTTTAAGGAGTTTTGTATCCTCATTATTCGCCTCAATGGACTGAAACTGTTAAATTTAACAGAAACAAGGTCAACTCTGGAAATTGGTCCACACATTAGTACCCTTAATAAAACCAGAAAGTTTCAACGTGCAAGCAGAAGTACAACCCCTTCAATATAAGTATACCATCCTGGCTAAAAGAACAGCAACCCTGATCAATTAAAGCAGAGCTGACGGAGCCCTAGGCCAAATACTGCATTCCAGCCTCAGTATATAAGCAGGACGCGGAGTTCTGGTCCCGACTGTTAAAAAAGTTGCTCATAACGTGCCTCACCACTGATTCCATCCTCTCATCCTGGCAAGGATCGATATTGCAACCCATCTATAAAAAGTGCCCAGTGTCGAGGCCCGACAGCTTTCGTCTCAAATACCTTTTGGACGCTAAAGCCAAATACTTCGCCTCACTACTATTGGAAGATCTGGACACATGGACAAGCTCTAAGAACTTGATTCTTTCTAACCAAACTAACTTTAGACCCATGTTGGGCAGCACTGACAACCTTGTTGCCATCTGAATGCTGGAAGCAAAGCAGAAAAGGAAAAAAGCTGCTTCTTTATTGTTGCTTTGTAGAGTATTGCAAGGCTTTTGACCATGTCAACAGCCAGCTGCTCTGGTCAAGCCTGGGATATCCCAGATATACTACTTCGAGGCATTTAACTGCTTTAGTCTGACACCTGGGCCATACTAAAACTGGGAAATAACTCCGCAGTCTCTGACAAGCTAAAAACATAACAAGGCGTTAAGCAAGGGTTCTTTCAATCCCCAGCTCTTTTTAACTTGCTTAAGTGCGATTTGGTACCTGCATTGGATTCATAAACCTGCGATGCACCAAAACTGGCAAATTGCCCCATCACAGCCATGCTCTACACCGTCCTCCTAAGTTAAATGGCGATAGGGTGTCAACGGCTGATAGACGTTTTACATCAGCTTAAATGGATTGAAGGTCAATTCCAAAAAAACAAATATCAGGATATTTGGCCACAAAAGGGAAAAAAATTAAGGAATCTGGCATCTGACCAACAGCCGCCTGATTATAGCAAACCAATACAAATATCTGGATGCTGGCTGGACCACAAAGGTGGCCACTTAACCCATTTAAACTCACTAACACCAAAATCCGAGTACGAACACAACAGCCTACACTTGAACCTCTGTTGAAGATAGCAAAGGCCAGACCCATTCCCACATTGCAGTACGGCACAGAAGCTTTCCCAGGGAAACTGGGCACCTTTCTGAAAATTGTCCTGTGTGCTGTTTTTTAGAAGACTGTTTAAGCTCCCTTAATAGACTTCTCCAGCCCAGATGAGGCTGGAATTCAAGCTGAGCAATCAACTCCTAGTAAAGAAAGGTAGTGTAAAGTTGAGGAACTCACTGATGCAGCAACAACTTTAGGCAAGCCTTCTCAAGTTTATTGAATACCAACAGGCTGAAGAGAAACAATATCCTGTTCAAAGGACGCTCATTCCGAATGTGCGAGACACCGCTCTAAATGTGCAGTCTTACTGGAACAATGAGCGAATTAAACAGGACTCCTACGGCACGCAGCCTCCCTAAATTTACTAAAATTAAACTTCACCACGCCAGACTGCAGGACTATCTTCCGATGCCCAGTCAGCAATCTCCAACTGAGCGGATCACCACCACCAATCCGAGAGTACTCTCCAGAGTACTTACATTTCTTCAAAAAGCACAAATATGGCAAACTCCTGTGCAACTTGTCGCCAGATGTAAAGTTGAAGAAATCACTGATTCAGCAACAACTTTAGGCAAGTCTTCTCAAGTTTATTGAATACAAACAGGAGCCCATGGGAGTGTGTCTTTATCCGGTGAGTGGCAGCTCGCAACTGCCTGGCAGGAGCAATCTGAGAACATGAGACAAGAGCACCATCACGGGCCATAGATGAAAAGTAAACATCAGCAGATCGCATGCAGGGAACTTCTAAGGAAAACAACTCTAGAATATATTTCACGAGGAACAGAGATAAATGAAGGACATACAAAGCAAAGTTACAAACATTACAGCTTGCCTCCTCAAATATATGCACTCAGCATGTGTGGGAAAAGAAGGCTGATTGAAGAACCTAATTTGGCTGAAGTGCTATCAGCAAATATCATGGTGCCTCAAAATCACCGGATCATCGTTCTTTCTGAAGCTCATAGGTGCAGGGGCCTTCTGGAATCTAATTCTCCTCCACCACCGTTTCAAAATAGCTTTTAACATAGATGTCTAAAAGGAATCATTAGCATTGGATCATCAGACCCTCAAGAGCAGAAAACATGCAGCCCTTGCTATTAGGAGCTATGTTAAAAGAAGAGTGCAAAAATACATCACTGATACCTTCTCCTTGTACTACAAAGCTAAGTTCTGCCTTATTTATATGGTCAGCTTCTCCAGATTAGATCTTTCCCCTCCATGGGCGAGCCACATATCAGTAACAAGTGCCATCACTGCGGCTTGTTCCAGGTGTCTCTTCCGCACATGGTCTGTATTTGTCCTGTGTTATCTGACAACCGCAGAAGGTTTCTTTACCATTTCCCGATTAAACAAGGGACACAGACAATACAGGCAGCCGTTGACCTCCTCCTGAATGATTCTTGCCCCTAAGTAACCGAGGACTTGATAAACATTTCTGGACAAAGCAGATCAATTGCTAAGGAACTCAACCCCAAACTCCTTGGGGTCACAGGGCTATGATCCTGGAGTGCGCTTGTAGCATGAACTCTGCTCCAATGTGCCTCAAGAGTGTAAGCTACAAACCTGTTCGCTAATGAGAAATCATTATGGGCAGGCCACTAGGAGAATTCTGTAAATATGATGCAGTAATAAGCTGCATCTTTTCACCATCGTTTATCTAGTGCTGAATTTCGCCAGATGTTTAAGTAACATTATTTTTATATTATTGCTACTGGGATTATTCAGCAATTTTGCTTAGCACATGGCACTTTTAGGTCTTAGCACTTTAAGTAAAATTCCCCGCCTATGATAAATTTTTGTCAAAATTGGAATAATAGCACTATGACACTTATGTCTGGTTTTAGCAGTTTTATACCTGTTGTCAGTATTTTGAATTGTTACATACTCCTGCCCTTTTTTTGCAAATGCTATTTCCCGGTCTCTTTAGGACTTTTCTGTTTACATCCTGATGTAGACAAAGAACATCTTTAGCTCCGTTGTTTGCAATTAATTAATTGGGTCGGTAAGAGAACGTGGCACTTTAAGAATACGTACTTTAGCTTAGTCACCCTGGCCCTGATCAATGTTTTTAAACTACGTCCATTAACAGGGCTGGAACGCTATTAAGCTTTTGTCTACATACTTTAGCGAACAATAACCACACAAGAATTAGTGCCTAGTCTTAGGGCACATTATCTAGAATTTTATATTACACATAACATGCACAACTCAGTTGGTCCGTTTTTAGCACTCTGCTGTAATTTTACTGCTAAATGCCTAGATATGTCATCAGCTACCCGTGTAACGCACCACAGAGGTCTTAACTATTTTGAATTGTGTCACTTCTGTGACATCTTCTGTTTTTATGTAGCTCTTTCACATTATTTTTTGTGTTGCTGTAACTTTGATGGAATCGATTGTCTAAAAAAAGTATCTTAAAACTGAAAAGTATTGTAGAGGAAGTGACAGGCTATTATCAATGAGTATTTTAGAACCGAGTATACTATCAATTTAGGATATGTGCACCAATGGGTTGTAATATGACAAACTAATGGTTTGTACATTTGTGATGAGCCCCTTAGATCATGTTGCAAATCATTTTTTAAATACCTTTTCTGCACTCAAGCAACGAGGATTTAAATATTTTTTTTTCCATTTTTCCAATGTACTCTATTTTGTCTAACACAGGCATTAATGAAATTGCAGCTATTAAGAATTTCTTTCAACGGCTTTTGAAAAGTTACAAGCATCGAATATAGCACTCTTACGCAAGGTCATACTTGATATAACTTTTAAAACATGACCCTTACTTATCACATTACTATGAGTACCACTGAGACAATGTACAATATTGCGATAGACTGCAGAGTTCAGCATAAGTATATATTGATGTAACTAGGATTCCTTCGAACTTCTAGTTTGCTGCTTTCTTTTATTACATTTTGACTAGAGATCTGCAGACCTTTCACTATGTATGTTGCACTTTGGTAGATGGGCCCAGACTACAAAAATGGGCACAATAAACATGCGATTATCGTGAGAAAGGTAGTGGTTTGCTGATACTAGTTGATAGCTTTTGTGTGTATCATGATGTAATAAATACACAGTATGATGAACAGAGTGCTTGCGTTTTCTTTCCCAAATACCATGTAACCATCTGTTCGTAGTGTGTGTTGCTGTAGATTAACATGCTCAGCATACTCATGCCGTCAAGTGTTGCGACATTTGCAAATTTAATTATGTATGTATGTGTGTATATATATATATATATATATATATATATATTTTTAAACATTCGAGTCACAAAACTCCATCCTTGGTCCACAATTCACTAACACACTAGCTCCACCTCAGATAGTTTTCCGCTCAGCTGGCGTGTAGCATAAGCATGGAGTGGTGTCAAAGACAGGGTGCGCTGTACATAATAAAAGGGAGTATAAGGACAAAGCAACATTTGTGTTCATCGCTAGCTTCTGGCGAGGAGAGTGGGAGCAAGTGAATCCACAGCACTACTTGCTACGAACAGATGGTTACAGGGGAAGAAAAACTTTGCATTAGCAGCAAAATTGTACTTTATTGTGCGTTACTGAAGGTAAGCAACTTGTTCTTCTGATAAGATACAACTAACTGCAAATTCCTCACCTTGTGAATTGGTACAATAGCAGTACCTTCCCAGGCGGAGGTTTCTCAGACTAAAACATCCTGCAGGACGGAGTGGGCAAAATGCCTTTCTCAAAGGACCAGACAGTTGAGATAATAGTGTTACATGAACATATGTACTTGCAGCCACGTAGCTGACTGACAAATGTCCAGGATAGGTACTCTGCATGCAACTGCAGCAAAAACAGCCTTAGCTATGATGGAATCAGCTCGTGAATCTTTTGGAGACTGCTTCTTCATCAGTGCCTAGCAGATTTTTATGCAGAGAATAATTAATCAGGAAATAGTCAATTTTTGCATTGCCCTTCTTTGCCCTGGAGAACCCTACAAAGAGGTGACCTTCCACCAGATGGTTCTTTGGTGCGATCTACAAAAAAGCTTAGTGCCTTTTGAAGGTCTAGACAATGGAGACACTCTTCCACCTTAGAGGGATGTCAGGAAAATAAACACCGAAAGGGTGACAGCGAGCCCGATATGAAATAGAGTGACCACTTTTGGCAGAAAGAAAGCTGGGATCCTCAACACCACCTTATCTGGGAATATATACACACACACACACACATATATATATATATATATACATATATATATACATATATATATATATATATATATATATATATATATATATGTATATATGTATATGTATATATACACACACACACACACACACACACACACAGACACTCTTATTTATTTATTTAATTTTGAAATTTGTAAAACGCACCAATGCCCTGGGGCGTCTCGGGGCTGCGGACAGCAGACAGAGTCAATGGGCAAATGATTGGTTAAACAACCAGGTCTTTATCATCTTTCTAAAGACTAACAATGATTGACATGATCTGATCTCCAACGGGAGGGAGTTCCAGAGTTTTGCCACTGTAACAACAAAACGCCTGTCGCCCCAGGAGACGTTTTTTGTACGTGGTACATTAAGGTGAAATGCATTGGAGGATCGAAGTGGTCTGTTGGGAATGTAGGTAGCTAAATGATTTATTAGGAACTGGGGGCCTATCTTACGGGAGGCTTTATAAGCAATGCATAATGCCTTAAATTTTATTTGGTTCCTCACTGACAATCAGTGGTGCCTTTTAACTTGGGGGTTCCCGACAGCATTCTGGTGGACGCATTCTGGACAGTTTGAAATTTTGTATAACCCTGCTTTGTGCATTAGCAAACAGCCCATTGCAGTAGTCCAAGGATGACATCACCAGTGTGCTGACCAAAGTTTTTCCCGCATTCAAAGGGAGAAATGGAAAAATCTTCTTGATCATTTGGAGTTTATGGAAAGCCGCCAAAACCACCAAATTGGCATGGGGTGCAAAGGACAGCCTATCATCGAATAAGATACCTACGTTCCTGACCTTAGTGACTGAGTTTGGTGGAGAGCCTAAGGCAGGTGGCCACCAGGAACTGGACCATATGGGGGATAGCTTACCAAAGATAATAACCTCCGTTTTGTCGGAGTTCAGTTTTTGACAATTGCTAGCCATCCAGCTACTGATGGCCAGCATGCCCTTTTGGAAGCTAGCTGCTACCCTCTCTCCATTGTTGCTAGTCGCGAGCACCAGCTGGGTATCGTCAGCATAAGATTCAAGGCCCATCCCATTTGCCTTGATGACTCTGGCTAAGACCGACACATAGCTGTTAAAAAGTGTTGGGCTTAGGGATGAGCCTTGCGGAACTAGTTCCAATTCCCTCGATAGGGATCGGACACTAACCACAAAGAAGCGGCTCAATACAAATTTCTTCTTTTTTGGCACTTTATTAATATATATGATATATTCCAAGAAGGGTTTATATAAACAACCACAGCAGTCGCCATGGGCCGAAGGTGAGACAATGTGGCACCATCGAAAGAGAAAGGGTACGGCAGAATACACACACCCCAGAAAACCAAGTGAGGAGACAGAAACAGCACATCGACTGAACGGGTACAATTAGGTAGGCGAGAGACAATTGAAAAGAAAAACGCAGGGAAGAAACAACCCCACTGGAATATAGAAATAAAGACCACAATGGAGGACTGGAAAAAGGGCAAAGTTGAACAGGGCTGACACAGGGGAATCAAATTCAGATAACTAGTCTTCATTGCAAAAGAAAATAGTTTGGCAAGACAAATGCCAGGAACGAAAGTCCACCCACAGGACCAGTGTAAATAACTGAAGCAGCAGATAGAGAGACAGCCTAATAAGCATGAAGGCCAGAAGCAAAAGAAAGTCCTTGTGTGCATGGGGCAACCTGTGCTCAGTCAGCAAACCAGGGAACAACGTGAGTGAAGATCCTCACATCACCTAAGATCATACTAGGTATGCTTATTAGTATAAGGGAAACAAACCCCCACAGGGGTTAGAACTGCAACTGCGCTCGCAAGAAGTTAGGAAACTCCCTGGAAAAGAAGCCCAAGAGCTCACAAACTACTGAACTAGCCAAACCAGAGTGGACGGGTAAGGAACCCATGTCCAAGAAGAACGGAAGATGACAAATAACCATAAACCCCCAAAAACGGTAAAAGGCACATCTGAAGAACAGCCAGACCAGTAACAAAATTTTGTGATTGTCATTGGAGAGGTCATGGAAACGTCTCCATTCAAAAAGAGAAAGTATCCGAAACTTTGCGCAAGGCAGAAACAGAGAAAAACAGGCCATGCAGAGGCATAGAAGAGATAGGGTGGCTAAGTAAGCCACCCATGCTAAGATGCAAACAAGGTATGGTGGCAAGGAACCTACAAGAAAAAAAGAGAGCGGGCAGGAGCCAGTCTTGCCCAGAACTAGCAGAAGAAGTACAAACGGCTGAAGAGAGGAAGAAGGAACACATTTCAGGCCAGGACCAGACATGTATTTAGGCCAAAAACCATACTTCTTCCTTTGCATCTGCGAGGAAAGAAGGGCACCAGACAGAGTAGAAGGAAAGAAACCCATGGCCGGTATGGAGAAACACTCAACATGGGGTGAAGGGAACAAGGCAACAGTGCATTCGCACAATACTATGAAAACACCCCAATCAGAACTTGGGAAGCAACTAAGAACACCGTGCAGCCACCAGTGAAGACACCAAACAGGGTCCGAAATTAAGATGCATCCCAAAAAACAACCAGTCATCGACAGGGTAAGAATGCAAGAAAAGAAAATATCTGCTGAGCCAACTGGCACTGCCCTATAACAGCCCACACAGAAGGGAATGCGGGAGACCATTCCCATCTGACCAAGTAAGGGGTGAAGAAGAGGACGGTATAGCAATCAGAGTCAGCTTGAGAGCCAAACAGATATTGCCCATCAAAAGGCATGTCCACCAAGGCGGACTGAACAGCCTCAGAGAAGCCTTTAGTATGTAGCAAGGAACGCCGGCGAAGAGCTACCAAAAGGGCCATGGCACATCCGACAGAATCAGGGGTATCCATGTTACAGTGAAGCAGTAATGTTAGCGCCCGACGGCCATCCCGGGTCTACCGATTAAGAGTGTCCCAAGACTCATCAGGGACAGAGGGAAAAGGCGCCAGACCAAATCCCACAGCACATGAGAAAAACGGACTAATCCACAAGCCGTATTAAGGGATTGTAAAGCAGAGCTGGTAGCAGAAAAGAGATATCGACCAAAAGCTTCCAGACGTTTAGACTCCCTGTCCGGAGGGACGTCAGGCGTGGTGCCGATGCTGGGGCAGGCCGTAGCAGCCTGAACCACAATGCTGTGCAGAGTAGGCTAAAAGGATAGGCAGAGCAGGTCTCCAGGATCAGGATGGTGACAATGAGCCATAGACTGGTCCACAGAGGACCTTGAAAAGAGTTTGGCCAAGGGCCCAACAGAATATCAAGGAGGGTTTCACTGAAGGGAAGCGCAAGCTCAGGTCTCATCTGGCCCTGCTGAAGCACCCCAAGTAGGGGCTCAAGGGCCACTTCCACAGAAGGAAGCTGCAGCCCCAGAACTACATCAACTCTCTGCAAAGGCTGAGCAAATAATAATACTGGAGTTTATATAGCATAAACAGCTACCTCAAACAGAGGTGTCCCACTGCTCTAACAGCAGGCATTACGTGCATAGAGGTCCGAGCACTGATCCCAATCCTAGTCAGGCCTAAAAAGCCACGTCTTCAGCGCTTTTCTGAAGCAGGTCTCTGAATCAGCTTGGCGGAGGTTCCCAGGCAGGCCGTTCCACATTTTGGCCGTCCTCACTGAGAACGCTCTACCACCCTGACGGGCTTTCGCAAAGCACGGGGTACAAAGCACATTTTGTGAATTTGACCTCAGAGAACGATTTTGCTTATAGCAGCATAATCTTTGTTTAAGATATCCGGGGCATTTTCCCTTTAGAGCCATGTAGGCCAGAGTCATGGCCTTGAATTCGATTATTTTGGCTTTTAGGAGCCAATGAAGTTGTGTAAATGCGGAGAGATATGATGCCGAAAAGGTATGAGTCTGATCAGTCTCGCAGCCGGATTCTGTACCATCTGAAGGCGTCTAATCGAATATTTAGGAAGGACAAAATAGAGACCATTTGCGTAGTCCAGCCTGGATATCACAGTGGCGTGGACTATGGATTTGCAGCAGGAAATGTAGACATTTCCGGATGTTTTGTAATTTGCTGAAGCAAGTAACAGAGACCTGCTGAATTTGAGCCGAAAAAGAAAGATCAGCCTCCCACTTCACGCCTACATTTTTAATATTAGTGGCGGGGATAGGAGATAGGCCCATTTCTGACAGCCACCACAGATCTGGTGCTGGCACTGGGCCCTTTCCAAAAAACAGCACCTCTGTTTTTCAAACATTGAGTTTTAGCTTATTTTTATTCATCCATAGTGCTATATCTCTCAGACAACCTTTAAAATTCTTGAAGCCATCTACTGTCTGCTCTTGAAATGGTAAAACCAACTGGGTATCATTAGCGTAGGAGAACTTCTTCACCAACCAGTTGGCATTCAAAGAGAAAAGCTGAGCTAGGTACAGATTAAACAGCAGAGGGCTCAGCGCTGAGCCCTGAGAAACACCACACCAAAGATTTTTAGGTTTTGATTCAAATGGTTGCAAGTCGACTCTCCGAGTGCGACCATTCAGATAAAATTTCAGCCAAGCCAACACCTTCCCCCCGAAACCCATGTCTTGCAGTCTCTGAACCAACATGGCATGATTGACTGTGTCAAATGCCGCAGACAGATCCAGGAGCACCAGCAACGCTGGTGCCCCTTAATCAAGCGACCCTCTCACTGACTCAGCCACCTCGAGGAGAGCGGTCTCCGTGCTGAAACCCACCCAGAATCCAGATTCTGTGTCATGCAAAGAGCCATGGCTCTCAATAAAGTTAGTCAGTTGGCACTGGACCAACTTCTCTAACATTTTTCCCGGCGCGGGCACCAAGAAATTGGCCTGAGATTGTTGAGATCTCCTGGGTCTCCATTTGTTTTTTTCCTCAGAGGAAGAAGGGTAGCATGTTTCAACTCGTCAGGGAAAACACCAGATTCAAGGGAAGTGTTCCAGATATGAGATAACGCACAAATAAGAAAATGAGAAAACACTTTCCAGAGTTCAGGAGGACATGGATCATCTGGGGCGCCTGATCTGCATTTTTGAATTTCTGCCAATGCATCTTGCTGCAAAATTGGCGCGAAAGCTGTCAACAAGGGTTCCGCCGCAACTCCCAATAGCCTGTCTGATTTCTCCATTGCCACTGGTGTTGAGAAGGAATCATAAACCTTCAAAATGTTATCGTCGAAGAAACTTCGAATCTTTTCACACAGAGCTGGGGAAGGTTGCACTTCGGTCTCTAATGCTTTAGGCTTAAAAAAGGTCTGAAACCCCTTAAAAACCTTTTTACTAGAATGATCTGCCTTGTGGATACTAGTAACTATATATTTCCTCCTGGCTACTTTTAGCAACTTATGTAATTCTTTCAATGCATTTTTATAGATTGCTTTTGCCAGTTTGCAGTAGCTCGCTCTCCACTGGTGTTCCAGGCGTTTACACCTGCTTTTAGCATCTCTGAGTCAGAGGACCATGGTGCTGAGGGAGAAAGTCTAAGAGACTTCACAACTCTGGCCGGAGCAATGGACTCCACAACCGCGGAGATCCATTGATTTACAGCGAGGGCATCTGCATTGGGGTCTAAAGATAGAGGAAGATCATTTTCCTGTAGAATCGGACTTAGGGATGCTGCGGTCAGATTTTTCCAATTTCTTTTTATAATGGAGTACTTGACCTTAAACTGGTCGGGTTTGGCCAGATTAATAAAAAAAGGAATCAAACAGTGATCCGACCAAACCAGTGGGCAGGGAGTCTCCATACCTATAGATGCAATGTTAGAAAAGACTAGATCAAGGGTATGGTCTGCTTTATGCGTTGGGGAAGATACTAGTTGCATAGGATTAGCCCCTGCCAAGGAAGAGACCAGCTGAGCTGCTTGTGCACAGTTGGTGTCATTCACATGCAGATTAAAATTGCCAAAGGAAGTAAAATTAGCCTGAACTAGTGTTTTTTGAGCAATATAATTGCAGAGATCCTGACATACATTTGCTGCACAATCAGGTGGTCTATAAATAAGAATGCCCGAAAAGAAGGTTGAGGGGTTAATTTGGAGGCAGAAATTGAGGCCTTCTATGCCCTGCTTGTAGGGTGAGGTGGAGGAAACTAGCTCCCACGAGTCTTCAAAAATATTGGCAACCCGCCCCCTCTTTTATTGCCCTCTGTTAGCATAGCACATTTTAAAACCTGGTAGGATGGCAAAGGCTATTGCTGCCACAGTGTCCGCATATAGCCAAATTTCGGTTAAAAACATGGCGTTCCAAGTATTCTCAGCTAAAACTAGCAAAACATCATCATCATGTTTGGGCAGCAATCTGCAGTTGACTTGGCACGTCCTAATTCTTTCAGTATGCCTGACCGCTGTGTCCTGGGGAGCAGCTCTCCCAGTGCTACTATTCCCCTGCAAGCCTGCGGTGTTATTAAACTCCGGACCACATGTGCGACATCTATGTGGCACTGTAATCATTGCGAGGTTAATCTGGTGAGACCCAGGACAAACAGTACCTTCGTATAACAATAGCTCGTCCCTAGACCAACATATGGCTGCCTAACCCTCCCAGCCGGCAGAATGGCTGGCGCTGGCCACATCCCGGTCGCTGACGGGCTTGCCTCCGAGGAGAGGAGAAGAAAACAGTCCAGAGAATGGGGAAGAATCAATGCTTCTGGCGTCAACATGGGCAGAAATCCATTGAAACTTAGGAGAACGCTCAGCTATGTGATCCCCCACATCACCAAAATACCTGTGTGCCAAAAAGAAAATAGTAGGGGGTTTCTCCGAAGGCAAAGGAAGGTAGCCCTAGGAGGACTGTTCCACCGACCCAGAGTGGAGTCGAGGAGGCGACACCTCAGCGTCGGGGAGGAGGGATGAAGTAGGGGCGATTAGTGCTCGTTGACGCCGAAGTCAGAGCCGGAAGATCAAACACAGGCGTCATAGGTGGGAACCCCCAAGGGCTGTTCACCGGAGCCGAGACAGAGTTGATCACGGATCCGGAGGGCACAGCTGACACCAAGGGAGGTCTTGCAGGTTTGGAGTCAGTCAAGGCCTCACCAAACTCCTTGAGGCCAAGAAGCGCACCAAAGGGAGGCTGAAAACCAAAAAAAGCATCAAGGTACAGATAGTATTCTCTTATCTGAGCCACTCGCCTAAGCGCCGGGAAAACCTGGAAGGCGTGAGATAGACACTCTGCGACTCCGAAATGGAAGCAATAGCAGAGACAGTGACACCGCGCGTATGCTGTAAAGTTTGGGAAGGCCACATCAAGCGACAGGGAGGACGAAGGACTTCAGGAGTTGCCCTTGAATAGACTTTCGAGGAAGAAGAGGATCACGACAGACAAGGGACCATCAACCACTGCGCTGCTAACAGTGTCAAGTGGCGCCACTGCAATGCCAACAACTAAAGCTTTAGAAGTCTTCCCCCACCCTGTTCGGAGTCAGTGTGCACGCCTAGACACCACATGCAAATAGAATGTGGGAGCAGGGTTAACATCGTAATCCACAGGACCTCAAAGAAATCTAGAAAAAAAGAACACTTTCACTGTGTGAGGCAAAAATGGCTAGAGTACCGCTCTCCGGATCTGCACGGAAAGGAAGAAAAGGACATCAGGGTGCCAGGGGAGGGCTTATATGAACTCTGACAATGTCACATCTGGTGGTTAAAGTCATTACAGAATTGCTCAACGCCCTCTACAGATGCACCAAGGTACTGCTGTAGAAATATTTCCAGATCCAGTCTGGGGCTGGCGATAATTCAAAGGTAAGGAATCTGCAGCTAGACGTCTCTATCAGATAGACAGTTTTCAACATCAATAGCCTTAATGTAGAACTGTGCAGCAGATCAAAAGGGGTGCACATTAAAAAAGGGAGAACCACATTTACATCCAAATGTGTTATCACAAAGGGTGTTGGCGGAAAGAAATGTTGCAAATCTTTAAAACAAAAAAATCACCACAACACATGATTTAAATAAAGAAGACTGATCCAGCAGCACCAAAACTCCCACAAATCTAACAAGCAGCATTTAACAGTGTCAAAGCAAGTCCTGGCTGGGCAAGGGACAAGACAAACAAAGGAAACTCACACAAAGTGCATTTAGTGCACCAATTTGGCAATTTGCCAGGTGACACAGCAAGCCATAATTTTGTCCCAAAGACTGGGTTTCACAGATTTTGTGGAAAGATACCTCACCACTAAGATGACATCAAAGACCTCAGGAGGAAGGTCAAAAGAGGTCAAGTGCCACAGTTCAAACTCCACACAGGGGCAGAAGACTCAGTGATGGGAAGGCATTCAGAAGGCCTAAGCTCCACTCTATGCAAAAAATCTCACCAAGAGCTTTCTTGGGTAATCCAACGCACAAAATTCCTGACGTTGCGAGTTCTCAGTGATGGTGAAAATATCGAGCCATGGTTTTTTGCATTGTTTTACTGCCATTCGTGGTCCCCCAAGCGTTGGTGGTTGTGTCCAGAGATCCCACCACTTGGTTCACTACCATAAAAATGCCTTGGTGGTTCAACCACTTCCAGAAGCATAGATCAGCCTGACACGGTTCCCATGACCTAACCTTGCCCTGCTTTTTGCAGTATCACATGGCAGTGGCGTTGTCAGGAGCACCTACATAAGCCTTCCTCTGATGGTGGACAGAAAGGTCTTCAACGCAAAGCTAATCACCCTCAGAAGGCATTTAATAAGAAATTGGGCATAAACAAGTCAGAAAAAGCAAAAAAGAACATCTGGTTTGATAGTGAATGCAGATCTCTAAAAAGGTGGATAAAGAAATTAGGAAGACACTTAAGGTACTCTCTGGGTAGAGACCGTCTCAGAGCTCTAAGAAATTAGCTTAAAAATTGATAGTAGTAAGAAAATGCATCACTGTAAAAAAAACTGGAATATCTTGCTAGAAACCAGAGAAATAAATAACATTAGAATGCCTGGGAATTTGTACAGAACTGCCTAGGGAAGAATGATGGGAAGTTGAAATGCTTGGTAGGAGAGGAAGCATGAGGTGACTACCTGGAAGAAAAGTATAAATAAGATACAGTAACCACCCAGAGGCCGGTTAAAGTTTATATAAATATGGAAAACAACAGGGGCAACTCTCTATGAGGATAATTAAGACAACTGTGTCTTTAAAGCTCACAAGAGCAGCTGGTCCGATAACCTGCCTATGGTCTAGTCTATTCCATCCTCGGTTCCAAAAAATCCTGTCAACCGGGAGCTTCCCAGATAGCTGGAAGTGAGCGGTGATCAAACCTTTGTACAAAAAGGAGATACTGCTTCCCCCGGTAGCTACAGGCAAATAAGTTAGTAGGAAAGTGTTCTCCAAAATTCTCCTGTGGATATTAAGAGTGGATAGACAAAAACAAAATAATTCCAATAGATCAGGGTGGTTTAAGGGGGAGGAGAGTGGCACTCAATAGCAGACAAATGCACAAGTTACTTACCTTTGGTAACTATATATCTGCAAGAAACAGTAGTTAGTGTTAGATTCCTTACCTTAGAATATCCCCAGGCCTCAGACTGGATCCGGAAAGTTTTGCGTAGCAGTACCGCTGCGCGTCAGTAGGCGTCTGCGGCTCCGCGACAGTCGTCGTGGTTGCTGGGATGACGTCGGAGTACTTAGACGACGCCCTCACGCGCCGATGTCAGTTCTTGTACATAGCTTTCCGTGCCAGGAATGCAGAGCCATGCCAGAGACCGACACTGGTGCCATAAAACTAGGGCTCTCAAAAGGAAATACCTTAACCCTAGATATCGGTCCGCAGAACGGGGAGGATGGGTGGGGCGGTAAGGAATCTAACACTAACTACTGTTTATAACAGATATATCGTTACCGAAGGTAAGTAACTTGTGCATGTGAAAGAAACAGGTTAGTGTTAGATTTCTTACCTTAGAATGGATACCCCAGCAAGACCAACCCCAGTGGTGGGTCTGCGGACCAAGATCACACCAGAAAATCCTGGAGAACAGAACGGCCGAAAAAGCCATCTCTCCGGACTTGGCTGTCCAGGCAGTAGTGTCTAGCAAACGTGTGCAGCGAGGCCCACGTAGCTGCCTGACAGATGTCCTGCAAGCGGACTCCCCGACCCAGAGCAGTAGTAGCCGCCGTGGCCCGAGTGGAATGGACCCTCAGCCCAACAGGGGGCTCCGTTTTAGCCAAGGAGTAACAGACCTTGATGCACAACACGACCCACCGAGAGATGGTCCGTTTGTGCACCGCCCTTCCCTTCTTCTCGCCCACGTAACCAACAAAGAGCTGGTCATCCACCCGGAACTGGCATGTGCGATCAAAGTAGAAGGAGAGCGCACGTTTTGGGTCCAGACGGTGGAGCCTCTCTTCCTCTTTCGAGGGATGCGGAAAGAAGGTGGGCAAGGTGATGGACTGCCCAATGTGAAAGACAGTAACCACCTTGGTTACAGTCTTGAGAGTCAGAAGACTAAGAGGACAATTGTGAAGTGGCTCGAAAGGTGCGCACATCAGATAGGTGAGAACAAGGTTCAAGTCCCACTGAGGCATCACGGAAAGGAACAGGAAGAACCATGTATGTGATGCCCTTCAAGAATCTATTGACAACAGGGGACTTGAAAAGAGAGGGCTGATCAGGAAGCCTCAAGAAGGCAGAAATGGCAGAGAGGTAGCCCTTAAGAGTGCCCAGAGCAGAGCCCTGCTGGGCAAGAGAAAGAAGGTAGAGGAGAACCTCTGAAAGGGGGGCAGAGAGAGGATCCACAGCCCTTGCTGTGCACCATGCCACAAACTTGTTCCACCTGCAGGCATATACCGATTTTGTGGAGGGACGCCTGGCTGTCAGAATCACATCCCAGACTTCAGGAGGCAAGTCAAATGGCCTCAACTGCCACCGCTCAATCTGCACGCATGGGGTGGAGGCTGGGCAGGTTCAGGTGGAGGACCGTCCCCATCTGCTGCGACAGAAGGTCCTCCTGAAGAGGCAGACGAATCGGGGGATCGACTGACATGCTGAGTAGCTCGGGATACCAGTATCTTCGTGCCCAGTACGGAGCCACAAGGATGACTTGGGCCCAGTCTCGCCTGATCTTCTTCAGCACTCTGGGCAGAAGTGGTATAGGCGGAAAGGCTTACAACAGACCGCAGCTCCACTTGCGATGAAAAGCGTCGCCGAGCGAGTGCCGCCTTGGAAATTCCTACGCGCAGAATTGATGTCATTGCACGTTCTTGGTGGCGAATAGATCTAACCAAGGCTCTCCCCACTGCTGAAAGAGACCTTGCGCCACGTCCGAGTTCAGATGCCATTCGTGATCAATCATGCACCGGTGGCTGAGTTTGTTGGCCCTGGCTTTCGGGCAACCACCAGGGTGACGCCCTGGTGTTCCAGCCACGTCCAGAGAGCAAGAGCCTCCTGACAAAGGGTCCACGACACCACCCCGCCCTGTTTGTTGCAGTACCACATGGCGGTGGTGTTGTCCGTGAACGCCTGCACTATACTTCCCCGGACAGAGGGAAGGAATGCTTTCAATGCAAGTCGTATCGCCGCAGCTCCAGAAGGTTGATGTGGAGCCGGGACTCCGCAGGAAACCAGAGGCCTCTGAACCCCCCCTCTCCCATGTGGCCTCCTCATCCCAGGAAGGACGAATCTGTCACTACTAAGTGCTCCGGTTGGGGACGGGAGAGAGATCTGCCGCTGACCCAATCGGGGTCTGTGAGCCACAACTGCAACTGTCTCGCAGTGCCCTCTGAGATCCGGACACAATCGGACAGGTTGCCCTGATGCTGTACCCACTGAAACTTCAGGTCCCACTGCAGAGCTCGCATCCGCCATCGAGCGTGATGCACCAGAAGGAGGCAGTAGGCCATCAGTCCCAGGAGCCGCAGCGTCAACTTGACAGAGACTCGGGATAAAGGCTGAAAGACTGGAATCAGAGGCTGAATATCCCGAACCCGCTGTTCGGGGGGAAAAACCCGAAACTGCGCTGAGGCCAGAACCTCTCCGAAGAAAATGAGCTTCTGCGAGGGGCACAGGTGTGACTTCAGCACATTGATGGAGAACCCCAGCGAGTGCAGGAGGTCGGCCGTAGTCTGGAGGTGGGAGATGACTGCCTGGGGCGAGCCCGCCTTCAACAACCAGTCGTCGAGATAGGGGAAGAAAAACCCCTAATCTGCGCAGATGAGCTGCGACCACCGCCATCACTTTCGTGAACACCCGTGGGGCGCTGGTAAGGCCAAAGGGGAGCATGGTAAACTGAAAGTGCTTGTGGCCTACCGTGAACCACAGGTAACGCCGGTGGGCCTGCAGGACGGGGATGTGGAAATATGCGTCTTGCAAGTCCAACGCTACCATCCAGTCTTCCGGGTCCAGGGCAGCTAGGACTTGAGCCAAAGTCAGCATCTTGAACTTCTCCTTCCGGAGGAAGCTGTTGACGCTCCTCAGATCCAAGATAGGGCGTAGGCCCCCTTTGCCCTTCTTGGGGACCAGAAAGTAGTGGGAATATCAACCACGTCCTACTTCTGGCCCAGGAACGCGCTCGACGACCCACTTGGCCAAGAGAGCGGTAACTTCCTCCTGCAGAAGTTGCAAGTGATCCCCCGACATGCAGTGGTACTGCGGTGGCATGGATGGAGGTGGTTGCCTCGAAGGGGAGGGAGTAGCCCCTTCAGACGATTTGCAGCACCCACCTTTCCGATGTGATGGAACGCCAGTGGAGGAGGTGATGGCGAACCCTGCCCCCCACTGGCATCGAATGGGCCTGAAAACTCGGACTAGGAGGATTTTGAGGCAGATGCTGCGGGGGCGGGTGTGGACTGGCCGTGCCTGTGTACCCCGGCACCGCCACGGCAGTTACCACGTCCGCGACCACGTTGAGGTGGGTTCTGCGGCCTGTGGCTAGCTGGACGTGAGGGGGCGCCCCTTCCTTGGCCACGAAAGGCGGAAGTCTGCTGGCGTTGGCCGAGGCGAAAGAACTTGCCGTAGCCCTGGAGTCCTTAAAACGTTCCAGCGAGCTGTCCGCCTTGTCGCCAAAAAGGCGACTGCCATCAAAGGGCATGTCCATAAGGGATGCTTGGACATCGCCTGAAAAGTTGGCAGACTTCAGCCAGGCGTGGCGGCTAACTGCCACCGTCGTTGCAATCGCCCTGCTAGCGAGTCCGTGGTATCCAGCCCACACCGAATGGAATATCGTGCGGCATCCCTCCCTCCGCGATGGCCTGGGTCAGCTTTGCCTGGACCTCCACTGGGCATTGCGGCAGCACTTTCGCAACCGTATTCCAACAAGAGTGGGAGTAATGGCCCAAAAGGCAGGCGGTGTGGACAGACCGCAACCCCAAACTCAGTGAGGAGAACAGCTTCTTACCAAACTGGTCGTACCTTTTGGATTCCTGATCCGGAGGGGCGGTCGGGCATGCGGTCTGTGAAGTGGAGGCCTGGATCACCAGACTCTCAGGGGTGGGGTGAACGGACAGGAAACTGGGGTCGCCCAGAGCCGTGCGGTGGCATCGGGCCACGTTCCGATCCACAGGGAGGCCTGTGGAGGGCTTGGACCAGGTGCCCAACAGAACGTCAGTGAGGGCCTCCCTGAACGGCAGGAGAGGCTCCGAGGAGCTTCCCTGCAGTTTGAGTACCTCAGTGAGGTAAGTCCTCATGGCCGCGACTGGGAGCCTTGGCTGCCCGAGTCAACACCACGCTGTATGCAGACCCCTCCCCTGTAGCCACGGAAGGAGGAGACACAAAACCAGTGTCGGGTGAGGTGTCCAGACCACTGGCCTCCCCAAGTTCGTACGTCCAGTCCTGACTCACCTGGCACTGCAGTGCCAGAGGGTCCTCAGACCCCTCCCAATCCTCCTCGTCCTCCATCTTCTGAAAGTCAGGAGGAAAGGATCTGCGCTTGCTGGAGCGGAAAAAAGAAGAACTGACGTCAGCGAGCGAGGGCGGCGTCTAAGTACTCTGACGATGTCATCCCGGCGACCACGATGCAGACGACGCACAGACGCACAGACGCGGAGCCGCAGACGACGCCTACCACGGGCAGGGGTACTGCTACGCAAAACATTCCGGATCCAGTCTGACGCCTGGGGATATTCTAAGGTAAGGAATCTAACACTAACCTGTTTCTTTCAGATGCTTTAGTTTATGGACAGTAGTTAAAAAATTGATAGAGCATCAGGGATGACTACATTGTTGTTTTGTCAATTTTTGCTCCATGTTTGATACTGTCGATTGGAAATTATTATGGTAAGCTTTTAAAAGTTATCGTATCCCAAAAGACTTGCTTTTAATCTTACAAGAATTACACAGCCACAGCTGGGCTCAAGTGGAATCAGATGTGGATGGGTCCCTCTCAAGGAAAATAGACAAAGAATAAACTCAATCATGGCTGTGTTTCGGCACCCACTCTATTCTCCATTTTCTTGGCAGATCTGCCAAAACGTTTGAGCATACCAAATAGCTTTAGCCCCAAACGTAATGGCGGACATGTAAGCGGTCTCCTTCACGCAGATGATTTAATTATCATTGATCTGACAGAAGAAATAAGTTACTTACTTGTAACTGCAGTTATCCAGTATTGGTTTCTTTCATAGATTCTCATGCTTGTATCATTCCCCGTTGTCGAAGTAGGAGTCCTGCGGTACATATAATAAAGCAGTAAATAGTAAATTCCATAGTCTATCATGGAGGTAACCATGCACTCAATAGATTATCAACCTCCTTTTATAAAAATGACCAAATTCAAAACCTGACAAATCAGCACCCTCTAGAACCTTCCCAAGAGAGGCTGAATCCCTCAGATTTTCCAGCGCAAGTGTAGTTAGTAGTACTGTAGTGCCAGAGGAGCCTCTCCGGGGAGGAGGTTGGGTTGCATGTGAATCTATGAAAGATACCAATACTGGATAACAGCAGTTACAGGTAAGTAACTTATGTCTTATCCAGTATTGGGGTATCTTTCATAGATCCACATGCTTGAATCAGAGTAACAAGCAGTAATCTAAAACAAGTACCCTTAGTGGATGGTGGGTTGTACCAATAGCATATCAAAATGTATTCACAGAAAGGAATGTTCTGTGAAAGCGCTGGTGTATAACTATATGCAAATAAACACATGGACATGTAGAATAAACATTTCTACCATAAGCTTAAACATGTAAACCATCTTCTATAAACAATTAGGGCACATTTTAAAATGTAGGTAAATACTGAAAACAGAAAAGAAATCCTCTAATTAAAGAGGCTCACTGTACTGAAACAAATGAAGTAGCACTGCCTGTCCCACGGCTGCATGTGCACGTTGCGTTGATTTCAGACAGTAATGCTGCGTGAAAGTGTGCATCGTTTTCCACGTCGCAACTCTGCAGATTTTTCTAGTGGCACCCCTGCAAACATAGCAGCTGATGTAGAGACTGCTCTTGTAGAGTGCGCTCTCACTGGTTTTGTCAAAGGCTTGCCTGCCATGGCAAAACTGAATTGTGGCTGCTATACATCTTGCAATGGTAGTTTTAGAAACAGTGCCCCAACGACCTTGCCCATAGGCTACAACCAGTTGATCTGTTTTACAGATAGACTCAGTCTTTCGTAGGTAGAATTTACAACACCTCTTGATGTCTAGAGTGTCTAAAGTTCACTCCACAGGTGTAGCAGGATCGAAAAGAAAGTTCTGAGAATGACAGGTTTGTTTAAATGGAACTCTGAAGGAACATTAGAGATGAATCTGGGATTCGAATCGTCCGGAGGATAATTATTTATTTGAAAATAGAAGAAAAAGATGTTTTATCGTGAACGCTTGGATTTCACTAACACTTCTGGTTGATGTTAGGGCGAGTAGAAGAGCACTTTACTCGTCAGGTATTTGATGTCAGCCCTATCGATACGTTCAAACGATTGCTTCATCAATTGCGACAGGACTATATTCAAGTGCCACTCAGGAGGTGGAGCCTAAACAGGTGGATAAGTGTGAAACAAGCCTTTCATGAATTGCTGTTCAATTCTGGTAGAACAAAGACAGATGTTTAGGGGAGCGTCTACATCGAGATATAGCTGCTAGATTAACTCTAATTGAAGAATATACTAGTCTTGATTTTGCCAAGGACAGAAGGTATGGTAGGATTTGCTCTGGAGCAGAGATACACGGATGCATGTTGTTTTGACGGCACCAGAGGTAGAATTACTTACATTACAGTCTGTAAGTCTTGTAGGTGCTATCCGCACAAGACCTGGCAATAATGTCTTTATACTGCTGTGTAATAGTCAAATCCTTAAATTGAAAGAATTCAGGAGCCACGCATGAAATTAGTGGGGGCTCTCAAGATGAGAAGACTCAGTTTTCTTGTTGCTGAGAACCTTATGTATTAAAGGTATCAGGGGAAAAGTTAAACAGAGATCCTGGACCATGTGTCGATAAGTTTTCCTTCATGATCCCAGATGTAGATGACAGACAAGTTGTATAGAATTGGCATTTGCAGGTTTTGTTTGCTGCAAAGAAATCTAGAGCCAGTTTGTCCCAGAACGCAAAGAACATTTTTGGTGCCGATCGATCAAACTTTTATTCGTGGAGGCTGCTTCATTGCGTGAAGGTGGTATTGCCCGTGCGAACTAACACCGAAGACTCCGATATCATTGGCAGGAAAGCTTGGCGACAGAGTTAGATGGTTTTGAGCTCCAGGCGATTGATATGCATGCTCTTTTGGAGCGGAGACCACTTTCCTTGAATTTGTAGGGTCTGTAGATGACCACCCCAGCTCTCCAGGGAGGAATCCATAGTCATTACAAAGTGAAGTATTTAGGGTAAGAGTGTGAGGTCCTCTAATAGGTGGGAGATATGAGACCACCAGTCTAGAGTTCATCATATATGTGCAAAGATCACCAAGCCCCTGAACGATTCTTGAGATTAATCTTTTGTTTTGTAGCTGTTACTGTAAGAGTCTATTTTTTAGGTGCGCAAGAGGGATCATATTGATAGCGGAGAACATGATGTCCAGAAGCTAATTGAATCAACGCACTCATTTTAGTTTTTTTTGTTTTAAGTTTGAGAGCCAGTTCCTACAGCATTAGTTGCTTGGAATAGGATAGAAAGTCTTTTGTCTTGGACAGTATCAAGTGTTGTGGCCTAGCAACAGAATCTTCTGAGATGAATGAGTAGGAGATCTTAGATAATTCACAAGGGGACCTAGTTTGTGAAACAACTTTTGGCAAGCTTCTGTGGTCGTGGATGATTAAAATGTCTTTAGTACTTTAATCAACCAGTAGCCAAGGTAGGGGAATACCGGATGACCCTTCGTCCTGAAAAAACCTGCCAAAGGGCAATGCAGTAGGCAAAATTTACGAACTTGAACTGAAGCCAAATGGAAGGGCTTTAATGCGTGGGAGGAAATGTGAAAGTATGAATCCTGTAAATTCAGAGCTGTCATGTGGTGTCGGCGAGGGTGACCATGTAACAGTATTCGTTTCAGAAACACTTGTTAAATTTTCAGAGATCTACGATGGATAGCCAATCCTTTATTTTCATGTCTATGAATAAAAAAACAGAGAATAGAAGCCTGTTGCTTAAAATGTACTCCTTTCTGTACAGAACCTCTTGTTAGAGTAGCCATCACTCGTTTTCAAAGCAGATGCAGATAAGGGGGGCACCCTCATTTTGGTGGAGTAGTGGGCGGAATCTTGGTGAACTCTAACGTCTGACCGTATGTTTTGAGAGCCAGGACTTATTTATCCGAAACTATTTTCCGCCATAGATGACACCATTTGGAACGGCTTCTCCCACAGGATGGCGTAAGTATCACTAGAACTTTGTCCCTGTAGGTAAGCTAGCCTAAGGGCTACTGATAGCATTGTTAAGTCTGATACCTTTGGCATCCTTCTTGATACAGATGAGCATCTCTTTCACGAGTGCCTCAAAAGGGTGTTTGTTTCTTTTGAAATTGAATGTGACAAAAATCTTGCGGTGTCAGTCATCCTTGACTGCTTGCACGGCGTCGTCAATGTGCTTGCCAAACAGAACATCGCCATGGTATGGTAAAAATATTAGATATATTTGCACCTCAGGTTCTATATTCAGTGGTCTTGAACCAACATTGGCGTCTAAGGACCACTGGCTCCACCAGTTGTCAAATACCTATTGAGGCTATATCTATAGCGCAATATATATTTACTGATGAAGAGGTTTCAATCCCTGCAAAATATTGAATATGCTACTTACCAGTATGCATCTGTTCTTGGCATGTAGGGCTGCTAACATTCATATCTGTAGCATAGATCGCCGCCTAGTGTTGGGTCCGGATGATTGCACATTGTTGTCCTGGAAGAGTCTTCGAAGTATCACGAGATAGGTGGCTCCTCCCCTGGACTACAGTGCGCATGGGCATCGACTCCATCCCCAGATTGTTTTTAGCCATTGTGGCAAAGATGGAGTGTAACTGAGAAAGTGATGGCCATGCTAGAGATGAAATGCAAGAAAAGTCTGCAGCCGCTACGGGCGCCGGGGAGGAGGGCGGGCGATATGAATGTTAGCAGCCCTACATGCCAAGAACAGATGCATACTGGTAAGTAGCATATTCAGTTCGAGGCATGTGGGCTGCTAAATTCATATCTGTAGCATAGAATACATAGCAGTCCCTCCATTAACGGCGGCCGCCAGTGCCAGCTGCAGAAGTCTGAAAAAGTGTTTTAAGAACAGCCGGTCCTACAGCTGCCTGCTGTTTGGAATGCACATCTACACAGTAATGTTTGGTAAACGTATGTGGTGTAGACCATGTGGCTGCCCTACAAATGTCTTCCAAAGGAATGTTACCCAGGAATGCCATGGAGGCCCCCAGTTTGCGTGTGGAGTGTGCTCTGGGGGGGACCGTTAAAGTGCGCTTAGCCTTCTGATAGCAAATCTGAATACATTTAACGATCCACCTGGCTATTCCTGCTTTGGAAATGGGGTTGCCTTTATGCTGGGCTGCGAAGGCAACAAAGAGTTGCTGTGTCTTTCTAAAAGGTAGTGTTCTGTCAATGTAGTACATAAGCGCTCTTTTGACATCAAGCGTATGGAGCATCCTTTCGGCCACCGTTTCTGGGTTGGGAAAGAATGCGGGCAGTTCGATCGTTTGATTGACATGAAACTGCGACACCACCTTAGGGAGAAATTTGGGGTTAGTGCGCAGCACCACCCTGTTTGAATGAATTTGTATAAATGGCTCTTGAATGGTGAGCGCCTGTAGCTCACTAACACGTCGTAGAGACGTTATGGCAATGAGAAAAGCCACTTTCCATGTGAGGAACTGAAGCTCACATGAATGCAGAGGTTCAAAAGGGGGACCCATCAATCTGGTGAGCACCACATTGAGGTTCCACACAGGAGCTGGGGGGGTCCTGGGAGGGATGACCCGCTTCAGCCCTTCTAGGAATGCTTTAATGGCAGGCACCCTGAAGACAGAGAGATGCTGCCTGTTTTGGAGATAAGCCGCTATGGCGGATAAGTGTATCCGAATGGAAGCGTATGCTAGATTGCATTTGTAAAGATGCAACAGATAGCAGATGATATTAGGAATGGATGCATCGAGCGGGTTGATAGCGTGCTCGGTACAGTAGATAACAAACCGCTTCCACTTTGCTGCATAGCAAGCTCTGGTAGTGGGCTCCCTTGCCTCCCGGATGATGTCCATGCATTCAGGGGGCAAACCAAGGTAGCCAAACTCTAAGACCTCAGGAGCCAGATCGCCAGATTGAGCTGCTGCGGATCTGGGTGCTGAATGTCGCCACGGTTCTGCGTTAAGAGCCGGGGTGTGAGGTGCAGTCTTTGATGCGGTACCACGGAGAGTTCGAGGAACGTGGTGTACCACGGTTGTCGCGCCCATGTTGGAGCGACTAGGATGCGCGTCAGCGAGTGTTGCTTTAGCTTTTTTGCCACCAGCGGAATGAGAGGCGCTGGGGGAAAAGCGTACGCAAATCTGCCTGACCAGTTCATCCATATCGCATTGCCCTGCGATAGTGGGTGAGGGAACCTGGCGGCAAAGCTTTGGCATTTTGCGTTTTCCTCTGTGGCAAACAGGTCTATCTCTGGATGACCCCACTGCTGGAAGTACGGGCGGAGTACTGATGGATGTAACTCCCACTCGTGCATTTGGTGGCTGTACCTGCTGAGCAGATCCGCCATCTGATTGTCCGTGCCCGGGAGGTGTTCCGCCATGAGGAAGATGTTCCTCTGAATGGCCCACTTCCACATGCTCTGAGCCAGATGAGACAACTGTGGAGAGTGCGTACCTCCCTGCTTTTGAATGTAGTACATGGCTGTCATGTTGTCCGTCCGGATCAACACGACTTTGTTGCACAGATGTACTTTGAAGGACTTGAGTGCCATGAAGATTGCCATCAGCTCCAAGTAGTTGATGTGCATCTTCCTTTGTTGCGTTGTCCATAGTCCCTGCACTGTATAGTGGAGCACATGAGCCCCCCATCCCTGGAGAGACGCGTCCGTTGTTAGTGTAATCTGTGGCACAGGCTCCTGGAACGGTCGGCCCTTGCAAAGGTTGTGTGGATTCCACCAATGCAGAGAGCTGTATGCCCGACCCGTCACCTACACTAGGTCGTTTAGCTGTCCTTGAGCCTGAGTCCACTGATGCGCTAAGCATTCTTGGAGCGGACGCATATGGAGTCTCGCGTGCGGGACTATGAAGATGCAGGAGGCCATCATGCCTATCAACTGCATGAACACTCTCGCTGGGAGTGAGTGTTGCGGTCTGAACTTTTGGATCAGCGCCCGGATGTTGTCGATCCTCGCTGGGTTTGGCTGAGCTGTGGCAGCCAGGGTATTGATCGTCGCGCCTAAATACTGCCGCACATGGGCCGGCTGAAGGTGTAACTTCGGGTAGTTCAGTGTAAATCCTAGACTGTGAAGGAGGTGAATGGTGTGGGACATGTCTGCAGCGCACTGCTGGGCTGACTTTGCCTGCACGAGCCAGTCGTCCAGATAAGGGTAGACATGTATACCCTGTCTCCGGAGGTGTGCCGCCACTGTCGCCAGACATTTTGTGAACACTCTGGGAGCAGTGGTCACTCCGAAGGGGAGTACCTTGAACTGGTAATGCCTGTTTTGGATGGTGAACCTGAGGTACTTGCGGTGGGATGGGTGGAGTGGTATGTGAAAGTAAGCATCCTTGAGGTCTAAGGTTGCTAGGAAGTCTCCCCGTTGTAACAAGGGAAGAACCTGCTGCAGTGTCAACATGTGGAAGTGTTCTGAAAGAATGTACTGATTTAAGGGGCGTAGGTCTAGAATCGGTCTGAGTGAGCCGTCCTTTTTTGGGATTAAGAAGTACAGGGAATAAACCCCCGGGCCTTCTTCCTCCACTGGCACGAGCTCTATTGCGCCTTTTTGCAGCATCACAAGAACCTCCTGCTGCAATAAGTGCAAGTGCTCTGCTGACATAGGACGGTGTTTTGGGGGCATGGGTGGTGGGGTGGATGTCAGCTCCAAACAATAACCGAACTGGATAAGTTTCCTGACCCACCTGTCTGTGGTGATGGACTTCCAGACGGGCAGGAACTGTTGGAGTCTCCCCCGACAGGTGTTGGATGGTCGGGGGCAGTGACAGGGAGTCACTGTTTGTTGACGGCAGAGGAACGGGAACTGTTGTTGCCTCTGCCTCTACCCTTGGCACGGTTTCCTCTGTATCCACCTCTGCCCTGCTTGCTGTAGGAGGATTGCGCACCACTTTTATTGAATGGCGTCTGCTGCGTCATGTGCCCCCTGTTAACACCTCGATTGCCTGAGCGACGAAAAGTGTTCCCTCTAAATTGTTGTGACTGGAGAGCTCCCATGGACTTGGCAGTCTCGGTATCTTTTTTGATCTTCTCCAGGGTGGTGTCCACCTCTGGGCCAAACAACCTGTCTGGATTAACGGGCTGGTTGAGGATAGTAGTTTGTATTTCAGGTTTGAATCCCGAGATGCGGAGCCATGCCTGACGCCTCAACATCACACTAGTGTTGATCGCTCTCGCTGCTGTGTCCGCAACATCTAGCGCACACTTTATAGCCGCGTTGGTGATGAGCTTTCCCTCCTGGATAAGCATTTCAGCTCCCTCTTTAAACTGGTCTGGGAGGTGTTGTAACAGCTGCTCTAGGGTGTCGTAGTGTGCCCTATCGTATCTGGCCAACAGAGCCTGCGTGTTTGAGATGCGCCATATGTTGGCCGCCTGAGCTGCCACCCTTTTCCCAGATGCCTCCAGCACTTTTGACTCCTTGTCTGGGGGAGGAGCTTCACCCGTGGTTTGGGAGTTTGCCCTCTTGCGGGCATTAGAGACCACCAAGGAGTCCAAAGGCAACTGGCCCCTGATGTAGGTCGGGTCTCCAGGTGCCGGTCTGTACTTCTTCTCAATGCATGGGTTGACAACCCGTGATCTTGTGGGTTCCTTGAAAATGTCTGCCGCATGCTTAAGGACCCCTTTCAACATTGGGAGAGTCTTGACAGTTTTTTCAGCAGTAGAGAAAGTGTCAAAAAGGAAGTCCACCTCCACGGGGTCAGCATGCATTTCCACTTTATGGTTTGTAGCTGCCCTTTCAATTAAGGCATTAAATGCCGCAGAGTCCTCAGTGGGAGACGGCTTCACTTTATAAACCTGAGGATCCTGGACCGTCTGCTGGTCCCCCTGATCACCAGTGTCCATCCATGAGTCCTGCTACTCATCAGGCTCTGTATGAGCAGGAAAATTGTACTCCTCATCTTGCTCCCCTCCATCCCCATCAGAGTATGTGGGTGAAGGTGTTGCACTCCGCCCATGCTGAGGAAGAATCTGCTCCACCAGAACTGGTGTTTCTGCTGCAGGCTTTTCACGTTTCAGAGGAATGGTAAAGGACTGCAAAGGTTGTGAAGTAATCTTCCTCTTGTATAGCGTGAGTTTCCCGGTGTCGGCATCGATGAAATGCTCCGACCGTTCTTCAACCAAAGGGTGTCGATGACCCACAGTCCCAGCCGGTTGAGTTGACGTCGACACAGTGTCCTTGGGCACCGACCGCGGTGCAAAGGCCTTCGGCAACACCTTAGGCGGCAACGTGTAGAGGAGCGGTGCCGATGTGGTCTTCGGTGTGTCTGCCGGCTTCGGTGCGGAAGGAGTCTTCGGTTCCGATGCCAAAGCCTTGTCCTTAAGGCGCTTGAGGGAGTCAGAGACCTGCTTCGTAAAGGAAGCGGACGGTTTCGTCGATCCGACCGATGTCCTTGGTCCGCCCCCCGGGGAAGACCCGAGCGTGGCTGACTTGTGTTTGTCCGGTCGAGGCGCAGGAGCACTCTTGACTGGTGCGCTTCGATCACTGTCCACTGCCGCAGACGTCGATGCAGATTGCTTCGGATCGATAGGTTTTCCTTTAGGAGTCACGGCCCCAGACCTTGGCTCTGCGCCCTTCACTGACTTCGCGTCAACGGGCCCCTTGGTCATCGGCGCGACAGACTGTCCCGATGTAGGCTCGACAGTCTTCTTGGGCGTCGGCTTGTCTACCTTGGTGGACACTGGCTCGACGGGCTTCTTCGAGCTTGGCTCCCTAACCACCTTCGGCACCTTTGCCTGGTCGTCAGCTTGCGTCTGTTTGGAGGCCCCCGAAGACGACGGCGTCGGCACCGGAGCAGACGTCTTCGGTTTCGATGGCGTGTCGGCCATCTTTGTTTTCATCGATACCGAGGATTTCGGTTTCGATTTCAGTAATGGCGGCTCCGCGGAGGTGTCCGTAGCCGGGCCGGAAGGCGGGGCCGTGGATCGAGGTGTAAGGTCTTGGGTAAGGCCGCGTGGCGATCCCGTGACCTGAGCCTTTGTAAGAGTACGAACGGGGCATAGCTCTTCCTCCGAGCTATCTTCCATGGCCCCATATGCTTCGTCGTCGTCCCCTACCTTCTCGACGATTTCCTCAATGTCGGGACTGTGGACGTCTGCTCTGTCGTCGGACTCGACCTCCACCGGGGTAGGGGAAATCTGCAGGTGACGCACTTGCTCGTCTTCCGCGGGGTCGTCAAAGATGTCCACCGGTGCCGGAGCCGATCGCTGGGCCTCAAGGCGCGCCACGCGCCGAAGCTTGATTGTCTTCTTCGATCGAAATCTGGAACAGGCCATACAGTTGGCCTCGTCGTGGTCCGGCGACAGGCACTTGTTGCACACAGGATGGACGTCGATGTGTGGGTACTTGGATCCACACACGGGACATTTCTTGAATGGACTCCGCTCCATGCCGTCGAAGTCTTGCTGCGTCGACTAGGCCCCGATCACCGAAGAGTCTCACGACCCCCCGGATATCCGACTCTACGAGCTGGAAGATAAACGGGACCGAACGCGATCAATACCGACGGTGCAAAGAAGGCCTTTTGGCCTTGAAAAAGTTCTATCACGATTCCGAACAGGAGACGCCGAAATCACATCCGAACCCAATGGCGGAAAAAAACAATCTGGGGATGGAGTCGATGCCCATGCGCACTCTAGTCCAGGGGAGGAGCCACCTATCTCGTGATACTTCGAAGACTCTTCCAGGACAACAATGTGCAATCATCCGGACCCAACACTAGGCGGCGATCTATGCTACAGATATGAATTTAGCAGCCCACATGCCTCGAACTTTTCATTTATTTATATATACATATTTATTTATTCATTTTTGCCCTATCTGTCTTCCGGCAGAAATTCTATGTATGTGGCAATGTTTGACTACATCTCGTAATTATACCAGCCCCATATTGTCAGTGATTGGGCAGACTGTACAGAAGCACCAAGCATAGTTGAGAACGTCTCCTTGCTGGTAAGGCGGGGTTATACGTGACCGGGTATTCCTTGATTGTAATTCCTCCTAGATAAATCAACAATTGGAATAGGTCTCACAGCTTTTCTATTTAAAATCAGAAGGAGAACAAACCATTTCTTATTTGCTTTTGGCAGTTAGAAGCGTTTGGCTGCACGTTTCTTAAGGGTCTGGAAACCATAAAAAGTAATCTGGTAGGGAATCCAGCAGTTGTGGGCCTTCTCCCTATCATCACCAGCTATGAATGGGTTGTTCCTGGGAAGAAAAGTATTTTTTTTACCCTCTTTCTTGTGGCAAGAGCATCGGAGTATGCAGACATATCGGGCACAATGTGACCTTGCAGTCTTGTGAAAGTGTTAGTAATAATCCTGTAACATGCCTTATACGTCTAGCACTAGAGCGACATATCTGACCTATGCTGTGAAGTTTGAGGCGGAGCGAAGTGGTGAATTTGCTCCACATTTTGCCTCTCCATACATTGATTACTGTTGTAGATTTACTCATATTAGTCCCCTTAATTTGTGTCTTTAAGTTATTCTGGACTATGTGTCATTTGTACTTGTTGATGACTATGGTGTATTGTCATTGAGATCATAGTTGACTAGGTAGACGTACACGACTAGGCTGATTTTGACAATTTTTGTCATCGACGAGGCTGTTGTACAGGATGCAGTCATACATGATCTCATCGTAGACTAGGCCGTCGTAGACATCGTTATCGTAGGCGAGGTTATCACAGACGAGGCAGTCGCCATAGATAACCGTCATAGATGAGGCTGTCGTAGACAGTCAGACAATACCAACGTAGATGAGGGAATCATAGGCCTCGTCTAGGATGGCCTCCTCTACGATGTTTGTCTGCGACGGTGGTCGTCGATGGCCTCGTCTACGACGGTGGTCGTCGACGACAGCCCAGTCTGCAACGGCCGTCGACAGCCCCATCTGTGACGGCCGTCAGCCCCATCTGCGACGGCCGTCGACAGCCCCGTCTGCGATGGCCGTCGACAGCCACGTCTACGACGGTTGTCTATGACAGCCTCATCTATGATGGTCTCACCTACGATTGCCTCCTCAACAATGGCATTGTCTGACAGCCTCATCTGGACGACAGCCTCATCTACAATGGTCATCTAAGACAGTCGTCTATGACAGCCTTATCAATGATGGCCTCATCTATGAATGGAGTCTCCTTGAGCTCTGCTCAGTTTTTCCAGATTTTACTTCTTTTGGATCATCCAAGATTATACTTCGTTAGACTTTGTTTTCTGCCATTCTGCCGTATTACTGACATATTAGTACCAGAGTCAGAGAAATGAAACGAAGTATAATCTAGGATGATCCGAAAATAAGTAATAGCTGGAGAAACTGAGCAGAGCTCTAGGAGACTCCCTTAACACACGACGTGCAGTGAAAATCTGAGGGATTCAGCCTCTCTTGGGAAGGTTGTAGAGGGTGCTGGTTACTGATTGGTCGGGTTTTGAGTTTGGTCCTTTTAAATAAAAGGAGGTTGATAGGCTATTGAGTGCATGGTTCCCTCCATGATAGACTATGGAATTGACTATTTACTGCTTTATTATATGTACCGTGGGACTTCCACTTCGACGACGGGGAATGATTCAAGCATGTGAATCTATGAAAGATACCCCAATACTGGATAAATTGGCCTACAGAGGAAGTTAGATGTGTTTGGTAATTACTGTGATGAGAAAAAATTAATGATACATTTAAAAAAAACAAAAACAAGAGTGCTACCAGTTGGGATCAAGAAGATTAAGTTTAACTGGACCCCAAATGGTGCAAAAATGTAAAGAGTTAGCAGCTATAAATATTTAGGGCGGTGGTTCATGAACAACCTGTCCCGGAAAGCGCACCTTGAGTCACTTCAGGTGAAGACCTTTTCCTCAATACGGGATAAAGAAATTTGACAAAATGTATGGCGGTCCACCCTCGAGACCAGTGATGGTAGAATATTAAGAAATGGTACAACCTCAATTCTAATATGGTATGGAGGTGCTCAGTATTAGAAGGAAAGTTGGGATTTGGAAGAGCGTAGGTGCTTAAACAGACTACTACCCTCCACCATGGTACAGGCAATTCGGGCAGAAATTGAACTGAATGCATGGAGCTACTTAGTAGCCACGGAGACCTTAACATTTTGGGCAAGGATAGATAGCGATGAATGCCCCAAAATATCCACTCCATGTAAAAAGGAAATTATAAATAGCGATTTATACTGGGCAAAATCAGCCAGAGAAAAAATGAAATTAGAATTACATGGCCGTACGATAAACCTAGCAAACATTAGTAAAGCTGAGTTCAGTGCATGCTTTAGTAGATTGTCTGTGGTTTTTAACGGAAGATGCTATTGAGGCCAATTCTACAAAAATATGGTATTAGAGAAAGGGAGCAAGCAATTAATTTATTTTCTACAATGCAGTATTTGGATGTAACTTGTGATATAGGGTGATTTTGTACCATCAGTAAATCAAGTTTTATTATCAGTAAATAAAGGTTTAGTGAAAAATCGAACATTTTAATGTATATGATGGATTTTAGTAATTGTGAAATCTATTGTTTTTTAATTGAAAAGCTTTTATAATGTACGATAACTGTTACAAGGTAGTAAACTATTGCACAAATGTTTAAAAGACCATGGTCTAAATAAACATATTTTGACAGTGACAAATTGCCCTCAACTCCATCAAATTGATGTGGATTCGTGCTTCCGTCGGAGACCATAGGCCCCTGATCTCCACCTCTTCCACATGGTCTCCCCAACCCAGAAATAATGCATCCATCACCACTGTCAAATCTAGGTGAGGAGATGAGTCTGCCACTGACCCAATCGAAGTCGAGCTCCCACCACTGAAGGTCTTTCACAGTCTCATCTTAAGTCTGAATACAATCCAATAGACTGCCACGGACTTCAGGTCGCACTACAGATCCTGCATCCGGCATCTAGCATGTTTCACCAGCACAAAGCAGGAGGCTAACAATTCCAAGCCTTAGAATCATCTGAACTGATATCCAGGACAAAGGGTGAAATATTGGGATCATAGCCCAAATGCCATGATTTTCCGCTCTGAGACAGTCGTGAAAAAGTATCGCATCCGGAATGGCTCAAATGAAAGGGAGCATCGGCGAATGAGTCAGGAGGGTCGCTGTCTACTTAAGGTCATTGACAACTGCCTGGGGTGAGCCCGCCTTCAACATTAAGTTGTTGAGGTAGATGTACTCTCAACCTTCAAAAGAGTGCTGCGAATAACCGCCATCACTCTTGTGAGCACCCGAGGGCACTGGTGGGACTAAAAGGGAGCACTGCAAGCTGAAAATGCTCCTGGAGCACTATGAAACGCCGGGGCCACCTGCAGGATGGAAATATGGAAATAAGGGTCCTACAGGTTCAACGTCCTAATCCATTTTCCGGGATCTAGGGCAGACAGGCCCTGGGATAGCGTGAGTATCTTGAATTTGTCCTTCCACAGGAAGGCATTGAGAGGGCAGAGATCTAAATTATGACTTAGGTCTCCGTCCTTCTTTAGCACCAGGAAGTAACAGGAGTAAAATCCAGCTCCTATCTTCAGATGTCTCTTCAGATGAACACTCATCATGGCCCCGTTCGCCAAAAGCACCTGAACTTCGCGCTACAAGACTGACACATGGTCCAACATCAGGCGTCCTGATGGTGGTGGAAAGTGCAGAGGGATAGAAAGAAATAGGATGCCACAGCCCCAATGTACAATTTGGAGGGCACACTTGACTGTGGCCTGCCCCACTTTGGGGAAATATTGGATCCTGCCTCCAACAGAATGGCTGTGTGCTGGAAAGTGCACACTAACGCAGTTTTGCGGCTGGGGATGCTGGCGTGGCAGGAGACTGAGCTCCACGTTGTCCTTGATGCCCTGGGTGCGGTATTTGCAAACTGCATCCTCAGCCACGAAAGGAACTAGGTGTCTGTAAGGGCCGTATTCAATGGCATTAGAGGTTCTGTACGGGCAGGACCAGGGTGGAGGACCTCCGTCAGAACATTAGTCTTCACCTCCACAGTAGGTATCTATAGGTTTAGCATTTCTGTCACACCAGTATAACAATAGCAAAGGATCACTTCCCTGAGTGGCAAGATCGGGACAAGAAATAAGGCCAGTTTCTGGAGAAGCATCCTGGCCACTGGCATTGTGTAGCTCCTCATACCAGTTGTCATCATACTGGGAGACTAAATCATCCCCCTTTATTATAATTGTCGCTGTCTGAGTCAGTGCCAAAAAAGTAAAGTTGGACCAGTACTTCATGGTATGGGCAAGGTATCCAAATCAAAAGAATTGCTGGCTGTACTCCATTGGGAGAAGGGTGTGGCCTCAGTCAAGGTGGATTCTGCAAATCCTTCTCTGGCATCAATGCGATGGGAACTGGCACAGTGGGTGGTGCCAGAGCTGGTGTGGAACCAGAGGTGGGTTAGAGGGGCATAGACAATGCAGTAAGTGGAACAGCTGGCAGAAGTAAAACTGAAGGCCCAGGAAGATCCATGAGGCCTGAAGGTGCATCAGAGGGAGCCAGTAAAGTGCCTAAAATTAGTAGAATAACCTCACTTCCAGCCTCCACTGGCTGTGATGCACATGCAGTCTCAGAAATTCAGGGTACATCAGGATTAGACTCTGAATTAGCTCAGATGGATATCGGGAGCAGCACCAGGTTGCACACCAATGACCTCCACTCTCTCTGGAGTTTGAGAGTAGCAGAAACGGGCTTCATTCTTATGTTTCTTCTTAAACTTACCCTGAGTCTTTGACCACAGTAACGATCTGTCATGGAAATGACTTCTGGAGTATGAACAGGACATTTCTTTCGAACGGTCATCGAGTGAAGTCGTCTGATGTTTGGCAACATACAACTTCCCCTTGTGGTCCCTTATGGCCTTTGGATTCATCTGCAGAGTATTCACATGCCCTGGAATAGTGCTCCGACCCCAAGCGCCTTAGATATACTTCATAAGGGTCTATCAGACATTTGTTTACGACAGTCCCTACATGGCTTGAAGCCTGTTTTGTTAAGGGGTGGGGTTTTTTTCCTTGCAGATTGGTAAAATATTTTTTTTAAGGGTCTTGAAAAGACCATGAAGTAGCTCAGGATCAGTGTCTGAAAGCACAGAAAGAAAGGAACGGACATCAGCGCATATGGGTGGGTGCTTATACGCGGCTCTACTCACCACTTCAGAGAGACAATGTTGGCGCGGAGCCGCATGACACCACCTACTATCGCTAAGTGCTGCTTTAAAGATTCAGGATCCAGTCTGTGGTCTAGAGAATATCAAACTCACAAAAGGCGATGGAAGGAATGCTTGCAATAAGCCTAACCACAGGCAATCACTTGTGGAAGTATTCCCATCCATCTGGGGAATAATCTCAAGATGAGGAATCTGCGGTTAGAAATTTACATCAGAAAACAGCAAACATATCACATTGGCAAACAAAATACACATAATGTGACATGCCAACTTACTAGCATTTTCAAAACGTCATACTGTATCAACCGTTTTCACAACTTACCTATGGGACTTGAGGAAAGCCTTTGGGATTGTTGCCTGAATCCAGGGGCCTTTGAACCATCAGAATAATGGGTATTTTCCAAATGCCCGAGAATCGAATTATTTAGATAAGGAGATTGTGCATTGAAAGCCTGATCTGCTCCAGTTCGTGAGGAAAGCGGGCAGCCTCCCCAATTCTGGCTGACTGGCACCTGATTTTCAAAAAGACTGCTAAAGTTATTGAATAGAGCAGCTGGTCCGAAAGTAGAAGGTAAATGCTTATTTTGAGGGTTCATATGAAGTTGAGAACCATTCATAATGTTCACAAGTGAAGAAAGTGGTACAGCAGTAGGTGGAATTTGTTTCATCGAGTCTTGTGGTGCTAAACAACCGGAATTCGTTACAAAAACAGACTGATGATCTTGAAGCAGTGTGGTGTTACTTAACATTGGACAAAAAGAGCCTCTAGGCTGTACTCTGTGAGATGCTAATTGTGCTGGAGTAGGCAGTGGAGGTAAATTACAATGGTCTCGATTTTCTGTGCCTGAAGGTAAAACGTTTGGTGTAGAAGACGTTACATCTGCAGTTGTTGATTCTGAATTGGCAGAAGGTATCGACAATGGCAAATTTTCTTCCTGCATATTGGTAGGAGGGGGGGTGCTGGATGCTGGTCGAGACTCACTAACTCTTGCATGACTACTAGTGGAGGAGTTAAAACTAAGAGGTGTAGATGATTGCATACAAACATGTCCAGTATGTTGATCAGGGATTAATATCTCTTTGGTTGCAGAAAATGATTGATTTTTATTTTGAGAAGAATGTGGATTTGTAATTGTGCTCGGGGAAAAGTGTGTTTGCCCACTATTTCGTGATACAGACGTACTTAAAGGTAAAGTGGTACTGATGCTGGTCGTAACTGGGGCAATTGTGCTTAATTTAGGAGTAGAGGCGAAAAGCTGCTTTCTAGCCGATGGAGAAGGGGTATGAGTCAATGGCAAAGGTTGACTGGATACAGGGACAGAAGACATAGTGATAGAGCAATTAGCAGACGAAGGTGATGAAGAACACTCAGGCTGAATAAGGTTAGCACTCTGGACGGATGGACGAACTGTACCGTTATGCTTTGGAGAACTGTTTGAGCTTCCAGGACTAACTGGTCTCACAGGAAATGGTCCCCAAGTGCTGGAAGTTGGTGTAAAGTTTCCTCCAAACTGTGCCATGGGTAAACGAGGGTGTCTGATCTGTTGCATAGTTTGTGCAGCCAATAGGGCAAAATGAGGGTGGGAATAAGCTAAGGGAAGGGAGACTGGGAAAGTTGATCGCACACCCGCTGTAGCATTTTTGGTAAGTCTGCTGGAAGATTGAAAATTTGACAATGCTGCTGACTGTGAAGTTGTAATTGTAGCTGTTCCCAAAGCATATGATATTTTGCTAAATGGCGATGAAACACTGGCTCCAGAGGATGTATTCGATATCCCACATTTTGAGCTGGCATTTGGAGTTCGGATGTGATTTTTGGGAATTAAGTCTTCTAGTTCCTTTGCAGGATCTTGAATAAGTGCGTTGATGAGCTGAACTGCATATCTTGTTGACTCCGTACCACCTCTGGAAGGAGAAATGAGAATTATTTTCCAAAAGAACCAACTGCATTAATAACTGTTTGATATTTGGAGAGCATGATAACTAGATTACTGAAATCATCACATGCTGTATACCACAGAAGGAATCTAAAAAACAACATTTGAAAAACAAAGCATTTTTCATGAGGTTTGAGAGAAGCCAATTGTTAACACACACTGGTCTGCCCGGACCTTTAGACCTAGCAGCATCTTAAGCTTAAATTCTGTCAAACAAATTATAGATCACTAATTTAAGGGGCTGGGGTGGAGAAGAATGATTAATAGAGAGGCAATCTTTGCAATGGGAGAATTACATGAATATAAGTTAAATTCTACAAGTTACTATATCTATGACACTCACGTAAGTTGTATTGTAGGCATCAAGCCTTAAAGAGATAATATTACACTGAGGTTACTTACCTTATTTAAATTATTCTGGTAAAAATGACCAAATGAATTGAAGCCGAGAGGAAGGCCAGAGACCATCACAAACTGAATGTGCTCTTCTCCTACCTGAAACTGCAGAAAACGCATGAGGGACAGCATGTGAGGGATGTGGAAATAGGTGTCCTGCAAGAACAGCAACACCGTCCAGTTTCCTGGATTAAGAGGAAACAGAACTTGGTGCAGGGTGAGCATTTTGAACTTTTCCTTTTGAAGGAAGGCATTCAGTGGGCAAAGATTTAGGATGTGGTGGAGGCCTCCATACGTTTTTTGGGCACCAGAAAGTAACAGGAATAACAGCCAATCCCTATAGCCAACATCGGCACTCTCTCTACGACTCCCTTGGCCATGAGAGTCTGATATTCACTCATGTTGTGGTGTGGGTGGCCTACCCGAGGGATGCTTCAGTTGATATACCGGCCAAAGCCTCAAAAGGGACAAAATTGTTGGGGGAACTGATGTACCAGCAGAGCAAGGCCAAGAGGGTGTGTTGAAGCTCTACTGTCTTTAAAATGCTCTATGGCCGAGTCTGCCTTGCCTCCATACAGACGGGTCGCATCAAAGCAGGGCTCGAAAATTCCACTCGACCGCTCGCATAGTCGAGCTAAATTTAACAAGGTCGAGCTGTTTTTAGGTCCTACTCGCCCTTTCTGGCGAGTAGGAAAGCAAACCAACTTTTGTCCTCTGTCTGTGAAAACGGAGCAAATGTGACAAGATAACAAGATTTAAAGGCATTTTTATTGCTCACAAAGTTAATTAGCAATAAAGATGCCTTTAAATCTTGTTATCTTGTCACATTTGCTCCGCTTTCAGAGACGGAGCTCAAGTAGGTTGCAGTTAGGTCGAGGAAATTTTTTAAGGTACTAGTCTTGCAGGACTAGTACCATTTTGGGGATTTTTTGAGCCCTGCAAAGGATATATCAAATCAGCAACTGTTGGGCGTCACTCAAGAATCCAGTAGAACAAATCCAAGGCTGGCACCTAAGAACCATGCTGGTGCTGACTGACCAACTCAGACAGTTGGTCATGTCCAGGCCCAATCGAATGGAGTACTTCGTGGCTTGTCCATCTTGAATAATGCATTGGAGGTTTGACCTTATATCGCCTGGGACTTTGAGCAAAACATCTATAACTGTGTCTCAAAGCGTGAGTGCATCACCCCAGGAGGCAGCAGATGAACGTGAGGGCAATGCTGGCCTAAGGTTTCATCCTTTTGGCGAAGGCCTCCTTGCATTTTGACTGTCTGGTGGTGTAGTCTTAAACATATTGGGTTCAAATGGCTGGTGGAGACCTGCAGCACTAGGCATTCTGGTGATGTATGTTAGAGGAGGAAGGCAGGGTCCCTCGGAGCAGGCCTGTGCTGCTTTGTGATCTGCCTGTTGACTGGAGGTCAAAATCCTGGTTGTGCTCACTGTGAGAAGTTGGCCTGATATATAGTGCTCACTATTCTAGTGATCACTTTGTATCATACCAAACAACCCTTATTGATGATTGGTTGTAAGTCAACCTTTCAGACCAGCTATCCTAGTAGCATGGACACGAGCAGTCTTCAGGCTAAACTCTAGAGGGCGTGTTAAGCCAGCTGTTTTACCATCACATATACCCCTTGAACACCAAGTGAAAGGACACCACACAAGTTGTTATAAAAATATAGGATATTTATTAATAACAGTTCTACCCTGAACTCTTTATGAGTCAGGGAGCTAAGCACAATACAAAACTCTTATGAAAATACTTCAAGTTGCACAATTTACACAAATGCCCGAGGGGCACGAAAAACCATATACACAAAAAGTGGAATGCGAAATACTAGCAGGTAAGTAACAAGATCCAGAGGCTTCAGGATCGCTAGGAATACACTACTGAACCCTAAGGTTAGGAGCAGGAGGCCTAGGGAGATCGGGTGCAGAGTGTGCACTCTCACACGGGATGCGGGAAGAAGTCTATGGATGCTAGCGTTTCTAAAGTTACTGTTTCCGGAGGAATCCGACTAGATAGACTGAAAACGACAAAGGATCTGGACACTTGGATAGTGAACCTGTGCTGGAGTACCGAGATACTCAAGTTACCTAGCCCGGGGGCCGCGGCTGCATAGGGTTCAAGTGACGTCGGGAATCCTCGTTGAAGTCTATGGAGCCTGAAAGAAGAAGTTGCTGGCAGGCGACCAGTGAAGATGTTCGGTGTGATCCAAGGCTGGATCAGTGAAGGAGACGACCTGAAAGCAGAGGGGACTCAGTTCTTAATCACTAGCCAGTGATTATGTGGGCACCAGGATGGCACCGGATGAAGTCACCTCGACCAGGTGAGTGGGCGACGCTGGACTCTGCAGTCACACGGGCTAGGAGGCGTTGTCGGCGACCAGGCTGGAGGTGCGAGCTGTCCCACGAGGCTGTCGGCTGTCGGCGATGCTGGACTCAGGATTTGAGCAACAAAACCTTGGCAAAGGCAAGCCCACGCGGTGGAGTCAAGATGGCGTCTGGAGTGGACCAGGAGGGTCCAGGGCACTTCTTGTTGGACAAGAAACAAGGGCCAGTCTAGGGGACCTAGACCAGCGGTGAAAACGTCGTGGTACGTCGTCAAGAGGGTCACTAGCCAACGGGCAAGTGACCGGACAACGTGGCAAGCAGCAAAGAAGCAGAAGGGCCCCACGCAGATCTCGTGGATGCTGGGGGGGCTGGACTTCGGTGCTGGAGCTGCTTAGGGTTAGGGCTTCTCAAACCCCAATGCACTTACTCGAGGGTCTCTCGGGAGTCGTGCTGTTGAAGCGTCGTGCAGGTCTTGAAGATGGCCGGTCCCACGGGTCTCGTCACACCCACGAATCTCAGCTGGGCTGGATGATGTAGGTAGAGGTCAGAGATGGCAGGGAATCCGGGTCTCGTCGAGCTGGGCAGTCTTGATCCGGAGGATGGACTTACAGCAAACCGCAAGAGCTTCGATGGTGCCTGCTGGTGCAGGGTGGCTACTCCTTAGCCACAAGGGAGAGTCTTCAGAAGAGTCAAGAGTTCCTTTCGTGGAAAGTAGTTTCAAGATTATCTAATTTGGGAAGGGGGCCTGCTCCTACCTTTATCCTAAGAAAAGGGGCTGGCACGCGACTAAGTCCTGCCCTATGGGTGGGACTAGGAGGGGGGTGGTTACACCCCTCTCCTTTGTCCGGTCTCTCCCTAGCTCAGGGGCTGGTGTGCCCCAGGAACTGGTTTGAGCTGGCATATGCACAGTGAGCACCGGGGTGCCACTTGCAGTCACCTTCCTTTCAGCCCTGCCTACCTGGGATACACAAAATCCTGTCTGGGATGGTGCTAGCACCGCCCCTGACAGGAAACCCTTTGTCCATGCCTCCGTTGCTGGAAGGACTCCCAGCAGCAGGAGGGCAGACTGGTGTCTCGGTGACAGCATCCATTTTGTGGAGCTGAGGCTATGTCTGACTTTAACCGGGGTTCACAGTTACACACGTCGTGTCCCTCTAGAAGGGTGGAATGCTAACCCCGTCGCCAGAATTGGCGAGGGGTTAGTATTCCAATTCGTATGACACCTTACTCGACATGTTTTGATAATGCTATACCAAAGTTAGCATTTAACCGCGAGGATTATAATGCACTTAAGAGTATATGGTATAGCGTTATCATGGAACAGCTATTTGGACTTGGTTCCGCAAGCTGCAAACGGGCTCAGCTCATGCCAGAGCACCATCTCACATAATTCCAAGCACTCTGCCTTCAGGATTGATAAGGCCTGCCATAGGAGTGACTGATAGGAATATATGTGTCCATTTTAGGGTTAGATATAGGAATACTATATCTAAAGCAAAGGGTGTTTACACCACCTTGCCCCAGCTGTCGTGCAGCTAGTTGTGTCTGTTTGGGTGGCCAGCCAGGGGTGGCATAATACATGCTTCAGCCACGGGTAGGCCCTGGGTACACCTATGCCCTGGATACCTAAGGTATGCTGTACAGGGACTGATAAGGTGGCCCAGTACCAATTGGTAAAATGCACCTAAGGTACATGGTTGTAATTTAGAGAGAGAACAGCTAAGCTGTGGGTCTGATTAGCAGGCCCACAGCCAGGGAAAGTCGTAAACCAGTGAAGCAAAAAGCTAAAATCTGGGGTGGCCATGGGATTGCAGACCCCACTCTCCTACACTCACATGCCCAAAACTGTATCTGTAAGGGCCTCATTGAATGGAAATAGCGGCTCGTGGTTAGTTTGTCCAGGATGAAGCACTTCAGCCAGAACTTTAATTCTTAACTCACTGGTGGGAAGTGTGAGGTCCAAGAATTCTGCCACTTACAATTTGGAGAGGTGAGTGTCCGGGGAGGTATTCATTACACCGGCATCCTGCAAATCCAGAAATACGTTTTTGTCAAATAAACATGACTAGAATGGTCATAGTCGTCTCTGAATTGATGATGGCACCAAGGGAATGATTTGGAGTTAGAATGGGGCTGGAGGTGAGCTTGGTGCACTGTTGGTAGAGGTTGCTTTAGGCTGACCTCAGAGTCAACGCTCAGAATTGGAATGCCATAAAGTGCATCAGCCTCAAGCCGAGAGCTACTTTGGGGCAACTGGCACAGTCGCATTAAGGGTGGACCCAACAGCGGTAATCTGACTGAAGGCCTTCTCGGAACTATGGGAACCGAAGGCACGCCAGACAAGTCTGGGTGGTTATCAAATTGGTCTACAGCCTCTTTAAATTCTCAAAGCTGTGGTGGCGTTGTTGCAGGACCTGGAAAGTCTTGTCGGAGACACGTGAGGGTCGGAAGCAATTCAATGGTTGGGGGACCAAAACACTTGGCCTCGATGTCCCTGAGGCATTGCACGACAACGAGTGATGGGAGTGGAGGGACGAGTGAGAGCCATGTTTGGACTTGTGTTTTTCACTATTTTTGGACTTACCTGACTATCTCAATTTTTAGTCTGACCAGTCACAAGATCAGCCTCGGGAACGTACCCCCAACCAGGACTGGGCTGCCTTTGACTTTCATCGATGTTAAGCGAAGTCCAGCTTGACTTTGTGGTTGCGGATGGCTTTGGGGAGTCATCTTGGAGCACTTGCCATACATTGATGAGTCCCGCTTTGGAGCCTGACACCAGAGACAGAACTTGTGTGCGTCTGTCACCGATCTCAAATTGCCGCAGCAGCTTTCACAGTATAAATCCTGTAGTTTTATGACAGGACATGGCTCTTGCACATTGCAAAATTTTAATGGAAAAAACTAACAAGTCTCACTGACTCAAGGAAGCGACATACGGATCCATGTCAGAAGGCATGAAAAGAAAGGA
Source organism: Lissotriton helveticus (assembly GCF_964261635.1). Taxonomy (NCBI): domain Eukaryota; kingdom Metazoa; phylum Chordata; class Amphibia; order Caudata; family Salamandridae; genus Lissotriton; species Lissotriton helveticus. The sequence goes on from NC_136068.1 coordinate 834,512,355, forward strand.
ACTGATATCAGCGCACAGAGGTAGCAAGGATATAGTGGCCCCCACATCACTTCAAGGACAGGAAAGACCCAATGCGGAGATGCGTGATGTCACCTACCTAAGCATAAGGGAGGTGCTATGAATATCTTCTGGATCCAGTCTGGCACCTGTGAAAAATCACAAGGTGACTAATCTGCGTTTAGAATTCTCTATCAGAATAGGCAATGCTCTTTTTGGTGGATATGCTAATCCACAGTGTGCTTGCCTAGTTACCTAAAGTGATCGCACAGAGTATAAAGTATATGAAACATACAAAAGGTGATAGGAGGGATGTGTGCACTTTAACCACTGGCAATTGCTCCAGGTAACATTTTGGACCGGGACATACACACATCAGCCTTGAACACGCTCCTCATGGGAACAGTCCAGCCCGAACTGCCAGGACAGGTCCTCACCGAACCAGAACACAAGCAACCTAGGATCGGTATTGCCCTTGTTATGGACTCATTAGCCAGGTATTGCTTGGTTCCAGTGACATTGTGCAAGAGACCCAAGTCTGGGTATCAAAGGGCATGTTCATGAGTGATGCCTGTACATCCGTGGAGAAGGCTGTGGCACGCATTTAATGTGACGATAAATAACCATGCCACTGCCAATACCACAGCCTTCACAATGTGAGGTCTGTCCGGCCGCAAAACGTACTTAGCAGCATCCTGTCCATCATGCACTGCATGGGCAAAATTATTTTGAATCTCCTTGGGGAGAGCAGGCAAGATCTTGGTCGCCATCCAGACTGTCTGGACATATCTGTCCAGCAGAGACTACATTCAAACAGTGTAAAGCAAAGCTGGTGGAGAACACCCTCATGTCAAGCGTATATATGAGTTTAGATTCCTTTTAGGTGGCTTTATAAGAGGAGCAGTGGGAAAGGCATTCAGATTCACTTTGCTGTCTGGAGCCTACACTACAAGGGTTTCCAGTGAAGTGGGGGCGTTGCTCACGCAGTAACCAGAATATCTGTCAAGGCTTAAGTGAAAGATGATAAAAGGTCTCAAGATGAAAAGCCAGTTACCAACATTTCAGTCAGAAAAGCAAGCTTGCTGCCTAGTGTAGGCAGCTGTAGTTTCAAAACCTTAACTGTACTAAGTACAACAACAGCAAAGGATGGAGGATCTAGGATTAGATGAACAAATCTATCTTTTTTTGGGAGAAAATACAGGGAATAGATTCCTTTGTTTCACTAGTAATGGGGCACCAGGTAGATCGTACCATTGGTGGGAAGCACTTCTGTTTCTTCCTGTAACTGTTGTAGATGGCCTTATTTAATCAAGCTGCAAGGAGTGGCATGCACGGTGGTGAGGAACTCTGCAGTACTGTAGAAAGAAGGCTTTCTATATAGTGCACTAAAAAGAATTACACTGTGCACAGTCCAGTGGGTCCCCAATTTGTTTACCGAGGTCAAAGTAGATCACACTCCTGCGGTCCAGCAGTCGGACCACGACTTGGGATCGTGGTTGTGTTCCAGGCACCACAGGCACACGCGGTGCGGATCCGTCACCGACATCAACCGTCGGCAGGAACCACAAGCCTTGAAACCAGGCATCCCTAACATGCACCAGGAGTTGAAGACCCAAAAACAGTGTTGACAAAAGTCACAAAAAGTCAGTCAACAAGTGACTGGAGGTACCGCTCCCTTTGGATCTGCGCTGGCAGTCGCGGACAAAGAAAGAACTGACGTCAGCGCGCGAGGGTGGTGTCTAAGTAGCTGCCGCATTGTCATCCCGGTAACCATGACGCCAATGACTAACGCGGAGCCAACGCTACTATCCAGTCTCCAGGGTCGATGGCAGCCAAGACCTGAGTCCGTATCTTGAACTTCCAGAGGAAGCTATTGACGGTACAGAGGTCCAAAATGGGACGCAGGCCCCCTTTGTCCTTCTGGGGGACTAGAAAGTAGTGGGAACCACAACCACGCCCTACTTCTGAACCAGGAACGCGCTCGATGGCCCTCTTGGCCAGGAGGGCCGCAACTTCCTGCTGGAGAAGGGCAAAGTGATCCCCGACATGCGGTGAAACTGAGGTGGCATGGCTGGGAGAGGTAGACTCGAAGGGGAGGGGGTAACCCCTTCGGACAATTTGCAGCACCCACCTGTGACCGAACGCCAGAGGGGGAGCTGACGTTAAATCCTGCCTCCCACAGGCGTGGGGTGCACCCCAAAGCTCGGGCTAGGAAGGCTTTGAGGCGGATGCTGCAGGAGCGGAGGTGGACTGACCCGTCCGCTGTCCACCTGTGCCGCCAAGGCGGCTCCACGCCCACGGCTGCGCTGATTTTGGTTTTGCGCAGGCTTCTGGCTGAAGGAGCATGCAGGGGCACCTCTTCCTTGGCCACAAAAGGAAAGAAAGGTAGACGTGGCCGGGCGTGTGGTGGAGAGACCTAAGGACTTGACTGTAGCCCGAGAGTCCTTGAAACGCTCCAGAGCACTGTCTGCCTTATCGCCAAAGAGGCGAGTACCATCAAAGGGCATGTCAATGAGCTAACTCTGGACATCTCCCGAAAACCCATTGGACTTCAGCCAAGCATGGCGACGCAAGGCCACTCTTGTGAAGATTGCTCTCCCTAAAGAGTCTTCTGTTTCCAGCCTACACCGAATGGCAAATTTAGCGGCATCCTTACCCTCGGCAACAGCCAGAGACAGTACAGCTTGAACCTCCTCAGAACACCGAGGCAACACCTGTGCAACCATATCCCACACCGCATCGGAATAGCGGCCCAAGAGGCATGCGGTGTTCACCGACCGCAGCCCTAAGCTGGCCGAGGAGAACAACCGCTTGCATAACTGCTCCAGCTTCTTAGAGTCCTTATCCAGTGGAGCTGTGGGAAATGCACTCTGGGATGTCTTAGCTTGGATGACCAGACTCTCGGGCGTAGGATGAGTGCTCAGAAAAGCAGGGTCGCCGGGCGAGGACGCCTTACGACGTTTTTATCCATAGGGGGCCCCGTGGCCAGTCGTGACGAATTGCCAAACAAGACATCAGTGAGGGCTTCATTAAATGGCAGTAGGGGGTCTGACGAAGTGTACGCCGTCTGGAGCACCTCAGTGCGGAGATTAGTTTGAGGGCCACCGTAGGGAGATCAAGGTGGAGGAACTCAGCTGCCCGACAGAGCACCATCGTATAAGAGGCGCCCTCCTCCAGGGTAGGCGGGGGAGAGGCAAACCCCGGGTCAGAAGAGACATCAAGGTCGCCGACCTCTTCTAAGTCGTCGGCCCAGTCCTGCTCAGAGTCACACTGACAAGCAAGAGGGTCATCAGACCCCTCCCAATCGTCCTCCACCTCTGCTGCCCGTGGTAGAGACTGCGGTGGCAGGGCAGGGACCGGGGAAGGAACAAACGGCGTCAGGAACGGCGCCGGACGGGCGTCGCGTCCCATTGCGGATCCCAGGCCGGAACAAAATTGTCCTCAAACCTGGGCTGGGGCGGGACAAAAGACACCCACTGCTGCGCCGAGGGCGGAGACGAGAGTGGCGCTGGGGCCGGAGCCGGCAGCTTTGGATCTTGTGGCTCCGTTGCCGGAGCCATCTGCGCAGGATCCTGTGGCGCCGGAGCCGGATCCACCGGCAGCGCCGACAGGATCCTGACACGGGGCCCGAGGGTACACCGGCGGGAGCCCGAGGCCTAAAGAGGCGGTCCATGTTAGCAAGAAACTCTTGCACCTGTGCATGAGTCGCCAGCGGACCCGGATAAGGTGCCCACAGCTGTGGACACCAGGTGAGCAAAGGCCGCACCCGCCTCCGCACGGCCCCGCGGTGGGGAAAACAGCTCCTCAGTGGGAGACGGCTGCAAACTAAGGGGGCCGTCCCCGAGGCCAAGCGGGACGGGCAAGGGCCAGACTTGGAAGTCAGAAGGAGCTGAAGAATGAGGGACCTGCCGATCCTCCGACAAACACCTCTGCCTCAGGAAGGGCGGGGAGCCGCCCTTCGACGCGGTGAAAAAGGCACCACACGGCGATCAGTCTCCGGGGAAGACGACACCAATATACAGCCTGCCTCCGGAGAAGGAGCGTCCGAAGACGAATCCACGCAACAACCCCTGCGCTGAGGCAGGTTGTCGGCACCATCCGGCGTCGGACCAGGATCCTCCAAGTCATCCCACACCAGAGACCAGAGTGGAGCTGGAGTCAAACCGGCGCCGACCCCCGCCGAGATAGCCACCTGCATGGGGGAATGAGACGGGCCTGGGGAGTGACACAAAGCCCTCCGCCAGCGGCCGCCCAGAATGAGGCTGAGATCGCTCAGCAACCCACGTGGTGGTGCCAGGAAAGATCCAACCTCTGACTCTCCAACGAGGCAGCCAACTGTGGGGAGGGACGAGAGTGGCCCGGAGAGGGACGAGTGGTCCTCACCCAGCTTCGACACAGAGCGTGACGAGGAGGGTTCACTGACCCCTGTGGCTCTGCATGGTCCAGCTGCTGCCGGCGCTGTAGTGACATCGGCCTTAGACAGGACCACCTTATCAAAGGACCGAGAGGGGCTCGGGGATGCGACCCGAGCCCCGGCGACCTCCCGCGACACCACAGGGACTCCCACAGGAGTATGCGGCGAGGCAGAGATGCCGTGGCCTGAAGGAGGTGCCTCGGAGGAGCCGCACCCCAACAGCACCACATTCTCCAAGCCTGGATCCGAACCGGTCGGCGCCGGGGCCGGAGCCACCGGCAGCGCTGCGGAGGGCCCTGCGCAAGGCGAGGGGTCCGCTGACGCACCAGGAGGGGGAGACGCCAGCGAGGCCTGCAAAGCCGCCGCGTATGTCTCTATTTGGACTCTCGGTGCCCCAACACCGGTAAACGGTGGATAGGACGACACGCGGTGCCGCATCACCCGTGGAGAGTCCACGTCCCCAGCAGGCCGGAAACCAGTCCCCGGGGACAAACTGCGACACTTACCCAACAGGGAGCGATGCTCACGTGACATCGGAGAATGGCGAGGACGACGACCACGGCTGTACGTGAAGCCGTCCGCCGAAGCAGACCGAGGTGAGGACGCCGACCTGGAGAGACGCGCCAAGAGAAGTTTCATGCGGGGGGACTTCAGCTTCAACTGTTGACAGGCCTCACAGTCAGTGGTGCGGTGATCCTCCCCCAAACACCACATACAAATGAGGTGCGGGTCCGTCGCCGAAATAAGACGCCCACAAAACGTACACGTTTTGAAGCCATAAGGCATTCGCACACTGTTCCTACCAACAGAAATGGAGAAAAAAGGGCCCGAAACAGGCCCGTAGCAAGGGCCGGATCCGCGTTGCACGTGGAAAAGGAAAAAACTGCTGCATGCGCGCCTGGGCGTGTCTTATGTGACCTCGCTGACGCCACGTGTGTGGACGATGCCTGGGCGATGTCGTACCGCACCCTGCGAGCAGAGATACTGTGGCAAAAAGGTTTTCGGACCAAGTATCACGCCTGGGAGTAATTCTACGTGAAGGAATCTGCGGCTAGTAGTCTCTATCAGATGCTGGAGATACGGAGCCACGCATGCCTGTCCAGAAGGACACTGGAGTTGACCTCCGCCTTTTGAAGCTGTGTCTACAGCATCTAATGCACAGCAGATGATGGTGTTGGGAGATCTGCCTACCCTCAGTAACTATCTTATAGCCTACCCCATCTCATCCCAGTGGGTGCTGTCATATCTGGAGAGAAACTCAACAGACTGACAATCTACCAATGGTTGGCCGATTGCACAGCTATCCTCTTACAAACAGCATCTATCTGTTTGCTATCTTTAGCTGGTGGAGGGGCATCACCAGTAACCACTGAGTTGGCCCTTTTACAGGATTATGGAACAACCTGGGAGTCAGGTGGGAGCTGGGCATGAATGTAGGGCATGAATGTAAAGGAAGTCCATTGGGGAAGCGTTGTATTTCTAGTACATCCTGGGTGTGATGACCATAGCGCAGACTGTGTCTTGAAAGCTGTCAGGGGTGTGACACAGGCAGTCTTACCAATGAGTTCATGGTAGGGCATGGAGTTATTAGGAGTAGAGGGATAGGAAGGGTACAGGTTGGGATCTGTGCTCCCCAGTGGGTAAACGTAGAGTGGGAAGGGTCACCTCTCACAAGGATGTGCGCACAAGTACAGTTGAAACCTGATGGTTTCTTAACAGTTCATACTCATTTTTCTCCAATAGTAACGAATCTTATTCCAATGATTTCATTCAAATTTTATTCCAACGATCATGACTTTCATAATGATAATCTTACGATGCTTTAATCATTCGTTCCAATCCTTCACAATACCCAATGCATTTCGGGTCAATGATAGAGACCCTTCGTCAGGGGTATCCGGACCGGACAACACTCTTCTCCGTATAAGCATACCATCAGGTTTCAACTGTACTTGTGCGCACATCCTTGTGAGAGGTGACCCTTCCCACTCTACGTTTACTGTTGATAAGGCACGGTTTGACTACGTGCGTCGGATGTGGCGCCAACCTGAACATTTATTATCTCAGTAGAGCATCATATAAGAGAAAGTTGAGTGCACGGGGATAACACAGTTGTACATTGTTTCTCCCCAGTGGGTTAACATCATAGAGGAGTCTCAGGGATCGCCCTGCCGAGGAGTGTCTGAGTGAAGTGATTCTCGAGATGTACAGGGAAGGTTGGGGGACGCACCTGGAGAAGTGGGTGGTGAAGGTGAGCGCTTTGGAGCAGGGTGAGGTGGTGGTAGAGTGACGAGCAAAGGATTACTAGCCTTGTCCATCTTCTTGCACTGCTTGAGTGGAGGTGGCATGTCCAAGGTTTCCTCGAAGGACAGCTGACATGTGGACAGCCCAAAGAGGTCGGGCGAGAATCAGGCCCATGTGGGGAAGTGTCATCAAGTGATTTTGTTGGGCGTCAATCTCATCTTGTAGTTTGCAAAGGATAGGCTCAATGGTACCAGAGCTGGGCCACAGCTCTTAATCCTTCACCAATGAAATTCCTCATGTTGACAATGACTAGGTCAAATAAGGACACACATGCCACAAGAAATTGCCCTTGTTAGGCCCACAAGATATCTGCATTATGAGTTTAATATTGGGATGCAACACTGGAGCCGCCAACTGCTCCTCTCCTATGCATCTCAAAGGCACAGGGAACAGATCTCCAAAGAGATCCTCCCACAAAAAACACAGAATACCTGTGGAAACAGTCATGATTTTCAGACTGATCAGTCTCAATGTCTTTTCAAGGTTCTTCTATTCTCAGACAGGACAAAAACATTGAAAAAGGTAACATGGGATTGGTCAGGTCCATGAGCCAACCCCTGCACAGGTAAAGTCATTCTGGATGGCATTGCTGGATTAACGGTTTCGAGGCCTTCACATGTTTTGGCACCTAAGAACAAGTCAAATATTAAGGAAGGGTTATCCATCCGAAATTAAGATTTTGATTTAAATGAACTGATGAAGGAGAGCTCTGCAACAGGACTTCCTCACACAGTATAATTAGTACAAATCTGAATTCATAGTGGCATGTAGGAAGAGTGGAGTGCAGAGCACATTTACCTCTTGGGTGATGTTTGGACAGTTTACAAAGAGGTGAATGTGCAAATAAGTAAACTTTAAAAATAAACTAATATTTGCATAAAGGTAAATGCGATATATAACGTAAATAGGAACTCCCAATTTCACAAGGGTCATGATACAAGCATGTCAGTCTTATGCTGGAGAAACACAGGATCCATAGAGTGCAAAAAACAGCCTTTAAGAAAGGCCAAGATATGGCTGCTCTAAATTTCTTTAGAGGTACTATTTTAAATTAAGATGACATTTTAGTAAATCTATACTGGGAACTATATCAACGTGCGCAAAAATATTAAACAAGCGTATGTGAGTTTACCTTACATTCAAAAAAAGGTTTACATCTTACTTGCCTTATTGTGATCATTCGTTCACCATTCTTATCTTTTTGCTTGTCCACATCAATATGTGCGCCAGTTACATCCTGAATTGCAGAGATATTACAGCCACCTCTTCCCATGATTCTGGAAACAACCGAGGCAGGTACAGACAGCTTTTTCGATCTGCCAGTGTTACAAAATGCACACTTATATTAAACCTATGCTTTCTTTCTTTGCATAAAACTGTTCTCAGTGTACAATTATGTAAATCTTATCAGTCTGGAGTTTCAAAACAATTAATTTGCCAACAGATGCAGAAAACGGAACAGATCAGCAGACATCGAAAAAGATTTGTATCACTAGTGAGACCTTAAACTCATTATGGCTATTAACTGTAAATCAATTTCTAATAACATCCCTTTGCGGAAAATGTCACAAATAACTCGAGTAGGAATCAGCAGGTTGCCAGTTGGCTCACTGATTATCTGGAGAGCAAGTACCCCAAAATATCTGCCAATGTAGGCAGCTTGAAAAACTGAACGCAGAGAGTACCTGCGGCAGAGAAACTGTGTTGTTGGTTGGGTGGAGTGTTAACCCTGCTCAACCAACAGCCACAATCTGTCAAGGTGAACCACAAACGTCACCAATTAACCAGTGCTTAACCTCTGGTAGATTGTCTCTAAATTAAGCCTGGCTGCTTTTGTGCCAATGTGCAAAGTATTTAGGCAGCACACAAACAGTAGTAAAGTGAAAAAACAAAAAAAAAAATCCTACATTTTAATAAATGATTTGACATCAAAATGACAATCAAATCAGTAGAAAAGGTATGTTTTTTTAATTTAAGGTAAAAATTTGCACCTAAAAGAAAGCGCCAACAGCAGACATCTAGGGCCAGATGTATGAACATTACAATTTCCGAGTCTATAATAGCGAATTTTACCGATTCACTATTGACTCGCAAAATACAATGTGTGTAGAACTCTGCTAATATTTAGCGATACCTATGCATTCCTTATTTGCGACTTGCAAACTGCGAGTCACAAATAAGGAATGGCTTCATATTCATTCATATGGGCCAATAGGCCCATAGCAATGAATGGTAATTGCGTACGTAATTTGCGAGTACCCAAGAGGTACTCGCAAATTGCGCATGCAATTTCAAGGCTGCAAGGGTTCCTAAAGGACACCCTGTAGCACTCCTGAAATGTGCATGTGTGCACATGTGGCGCACATGCATGCCCTAAGGGCATGTATGTGTGCCACATGGCACTTTGAGAAATGCATGAAATTGCATTTTTCAAAGAAATCGCAATTTACCTCCAACCTGAAGTTGGTGGTAATTTGTGATTCCTTACAGCAAAATCGCAATTTGCGATGGATACTTTAATAGCATTTAGGGAATCACAAATTGCGATTCTCTAAATGTTTGCGCAAAATAGGGAATCGCAAATTTTGCGATTCCTTATTTTGCGAGCAGGTTTTTACTTACCTGCATTGCACACAGCTAAATTACGTTCGCAAACACTGAAATTCTGTGAAATTCAGCATTTGTGATCGCAGTTTACCTTGATACATCTGGCCCCTAGTCAATTGTGATTGGGTCAAAGTAAAAAAAATATGACCGAAAGTGAGTGCAAGACGGTTACAAAGAGTGGATTGGGCCCACCTGGTGCTCACTTTCGGGCTTAGAAGCAATTTCATAAAAAATATTCTGAGACATTCGAAGTTCAGCGTGGCAAGACTGTAGGTGATGTCTGAGGAGGAGGGGTCATCGTCGGGGAGCTGCTGGACAAGGTCAATGTGACTAATTCCACATTCTGACTTTTGGAAGTCGTAAAGCTTCAGCAGGAAGAGGCTGTAGCCGCCAAGTGCTTCACAAGGCTGGATACCCCTTCTGCGAAGGACCGCTTGAACAGGATTATTGGCTACAGGGAACAGCAGGAGCTGCCTTGAAGTCCAGGCAATCGGCGATGCACTTTGAGCAGATAGAAGAGCAGGTTGGTCCTGATCTCATAGCGCTTCTCAGGGCAGTTTTTAGCCCAAAAACACCTTAGTCTCAAGTTCTGACTAGGAGTTTGGCTCTCTAGACATCTTTAACACCACCATCAAGGTGGTAGGACTAGAGGTGCACCACTTGGCGGATTAAGGCTCACTCAGGCTGGGTCCAGGTGTGGGTTCAAGATGGCTGGAGCCTTTTCTGTCACTGAGGCTGATCAGGAGGCCAGCTAACTAGCCCATGGACTCACTCTGGTATCCCTGGGTTTAAGAAGTGGAACAGGGCTAAAGTAGCAAGGCAGGCCTCAGAGTATTCAAAGCTGGCATCAGGCAGCAAAGCAGTCTTTTTAGGTGTAGCAAAGCAGTCTTTCCAGGTGCAGCAAAGCAGTCCTATGACGTAAACAGCATCCCACAGAAGCAAGCAGTCCTTGGAGATCATTATGCATGTCCAGAAAGTGAACTGAAGAGTAGGACTGAGGGTCCCATATTTATAACTGGGGAGAAGTTTCTTGACGATTCCTGTTGAAGTGCTTGACGTTTCCTGTCTCCCAGGCTGGCTGCGTGAAAAATGCAGTGGTGACCTGTGTGTGAAGGCAGGGCACAGCCTACTGATTTGCAAGTGGTGCTGTACCCAGCTCCGCCCATCCGTCCAGACATGCCCATTCAGGCACACCTAATCCATCTATTGTATGACTATCTAGGAGGAATTAAAGTCCAACTTCACCCAGTCATGTGACCCAGGAACAGGCACCAAATAGCTAGGATAGGAAAATACCAACTTTCTAAAAGTGTCCTTTTAAACATTGTAGGAAGGTGGATACCTGACTATGGTTACACCAGATTTTTTGCCTAGTGTTTAGCTGGTTTTCGACTTAGTTGGCCTGGGATCCTGCTATTCAGGACCCCAGGCTATCTGCTCTCTCTGTAAAATGGACTCCATGTACCTTAGGTACATCTCCAATTGGGAATTGGGTCACCTTATGAGCCCCTGTACAGTGTACTATAGGTACCCAGGGCATAGGTGCATCCAAGGCCTACCAGCGGCTGCAGCATGTATTAAGCCACCCCTGGCTGGCCACCTAAATTGACAACTGGCTGATCACTCAGCTGGGGCAAGGTTGTGTAACCACCAACCCTTGCTTGGGTATAGTATCCCTATACCTACCTTATATATAGACACATAGTAACGAACAAGTTACTTACCTTCGGTAACGATATATCTGTAAGAAACAGTAGTTAGTATTAGATTCCTTACCTTAGAATATCCCCAGGCGTCAGTCTGGATCCGGAAACTTTTGCGTAGCAGTACCCCTGCGCGTCGGTAGGCGTCGTCTGCAGGCGTCCCCTGCGGCTCCGCGTCCGTCGTCGGCGTCGTGCTGACGTCGCTGGAGTATATAGACGTCGCCTCCGCGCGCTGACGTCAGTTCTTTGCACACAGCTTTTCCGCGTCAGAACACACAGAGCCATGTAAGAACCAACACTGGTGCCATGCAAAACTAGGGCCCTGAAGGGGATGACCTTAACCCCATGTATCAGTTCGCAGAACGGGGAGGATGGGTGGGGCGGTAAGGAATCTAATACTAACTACTGTTTCTTACCGAAGGTAAGTAACTTGTTCATCTGAAAGAAACAGGTTAGTATTAGATTCCTTACCTTAGAATAGATACCCCAGCAATACCAACCCCGGTGGTGGGTCTGCGAACCAATACAGCTTACACCAGAAAGTCCTGGAGGACAGAACGGCCAAAGAAGCCATCCCTCCGGACTTGACTGTCCAGGCAGTAGTGCCTTGCAAACGTGTGCAGCGAGGCCCACGTAGCCGCCTGACAAATGTCCTGCAAGGGGACTCCCCGGCCCAGGGCAGTAGGAGCCGCCGTGGCCCGAGTGGAATGGGCCCTCAGCCCAACAGGAGGCTCCTTCCGAGCCAAAGAGTAGCACGCTTTGATGCACAGGACGACCCACCTAGAGATGGTCCGTTTATGCACCGCCCGTCCCTTCTTCGCACCCACGTAGCCAACAAACAGTTGGTCATCCACCCGGAACTGGCGAGTGCGATCCATATAAAATGATAGCGCACGTTTTGAGTCCAGACGATGGAGCCGCTCTTCATCCTTTGAAGGATGCGGAGGCGGGAAGAAGGAGGGTAAGGTGATGGACTGCCCGATGTGAAAAGCAGCGACTACTTAGGGCAGGAAAGAAGGTCTAGTTCTCAGAACCACCTTGTCTGGATGAATGGACATGAAAGGAGGTTTGACAGAAAGAGCCTGGAGCTCACTCACTCTCCTGGCAGAGGTGATGGCAACCAGGAAGGCCGTCTTTAAAGTCAGGAGACGGAGAGGACAGGAATGAAGTGGCTCAAAGGGAGCACACATCAAGAAGGTCAGAACCAGGTTCAAGTGCCACTGAGGCATCACAAACGGAACAGGTGGATACATGTGCGTGATGCCTTTCAAGAATCTCGTTACAATAGGGGACTTGAACAAAGAAGGTTGATCAGGCAGCCTTAGAAAGGCCGAAAGGGCAGAAAGGTAGCCCTTGATAGTGCCCAGAGCAGAGCCCTGCTGGGCAAGAGAGAGAAGAAAGAGGAGAACCTCGGAGAGAGGGGCAGAAAGAGGGTCCACAGCCTTTGCTGTGCACCATGCCACAAATCTGTTCCACCGGCAGGCGTATACCGACTTTGTGGAGGGACGCCTGGCTGCCAGAATCACATCACAAACTTCAGGAGGCAAGTCAAATGGCCTCAACTGTCGCCGCTCAATCTCCACGCATGGAGGTGGAGACTGGACAGGTTCGGGTGGAGGACCGTCCCCTGCTGCTGCGACAGAAGGTCCTCCAGAAGGGGCAGGCGGATCGAGGGACCGACTGACATGCTGAGTAGCTCGGGATACCAGTACCTTCGAGCCCAGTCCGGAGCCACAAGGATAACTTGGGCCCGGTCGCGCCTGATCTTCTTCAGCACTCTGGGCAGAAGTGGTATAGGCGGAAAGGCGTACAATAGACCGCAACTCCACGCACGCCGAAAGGCGTCGCCGTGCGAGTGCCGTCTTGGAAACTCCAACGCGCAGAACTGATGACATTGCGCGTTCTCTTCTGTGGCGAATAGATCTAACCAAGGCACTCCCCATTGCAGAAAGAGGCCTTTCCCCACGTCCGAGTTCAGACGCCATTCGTGATCCACCGAGCACCGACGGCTGAGTATGTCCGCCCTGGCGTTCAGAGAACCTGCCAGGTGTTGAACCGTCAGAGTCACGCTCTGACGTTCCAGCCATTGCCAGAGACGCAGAGCCTCCTGGCAAAGGGTCCACGACCCCACTCCGCCCTGCTTGTTGCAGTACCACATGGCGGTGGTGTTGTCCGTGAACACCTGCACTACACTCCCGTTGACAAAGGGGAGGAATGCCTTCAGTGCTAGACGGATCGCCTGCAGCTCCAACAGGTTTATATGGAGCCGGGACCCCGCCGGAGACCAGATGCCTCTGATCTCCGCCTCTCCCAAGTGGCCTCCCCAGCCCTGGAGGGACGCGTCCGTCACAACCACGTGCTCCGGTTGGGGAAGGGAGAGGGATCTGCCTCTGACCCAATCGCGGTCCGTAAGCCACCACTGCAGTTGTCTCGCAGTGCCCTCCGAGATCAAGACATGGTCGGACAAGTTGCCCTGATGCTGGGCCCACTGAAACTTCAGGTCCCACTGCAGAGCCCGCATCCGCCACCGGGCATGATGCACCAGAAGGATGCAGGAAGCCAACAGCCCCAGCAGCCGCAGCGTCAACCTGACCGAAACCCGGGATAACGGCTGAAAGATGGGAATCAAAGCCTGTATATCCCGGACTCGCCGTTCCGGAGGATAAACCCGAAACTGCGCCGAGTCGAGAACCGCTCCGATGAAAAGGAGCTTTTGAGAGGGACACAGGTGTGATTTCGGCACATTGATGGAAAACCCCAGCTCGTGCAGGAGGTCTGCCGTCATCTGAAGGTGGTGGACGACTGTCTGGGGCGAGCCCGCCTTCAACAACCAGTCGTCCAGGTAGGGGAAGACTGAAACTCCCAACCGGCGCAGATGGGCTGCGACCACCGCCATCACCTTTGTGAACACCTGTGGGGCGCTGGTAAGGCCGAATGGGAGCACGATAAACTGAAAGTGCTCGTGGCCTACCGTGAACCGCAGGTAACGCCGGTGGGCCGGCAGGACGGGGATGTGAAAATACGCATCCTGCAAGTCCAACGCTACCATCCAGTCTAGCGGGTCTAGAGCAGCCAAGACCTGAGCCAAAGTCAACATCTTGAACTTCTCCTTCCGGAGGAAGCCGTTGACGTTCCGTAGATCCAAGATAGGACGTAGGCCCCCTTTGTCTTTCTTGGGTACCAGAAAGTAGTGGGAATAGCAACCACGCCCTACTTCTGGCCCAGGAACGCGCTCGACGGCCCCCTTGGCCAAGAGGGCCGTAACTTCCTCCTGCAGAAGTGTCAAGTGGTCCCCCGACACACGGTGGTTCTGCGGTGGCATGGCTGGAGGAGTGGTCTCGAAGGGGAGGGAGTAGCCCCTTCGGACGAGCTGCAGCACCCACCTGTCCGATGTGATTGCGCGCCAGCGGGAGTGGTGATGGCGAACCCTGCCACCCACTGGCGTCACATGGGCCTGAAAGCACGGACTAGGAGGATTTGGAGGCCAATGCTGCGGGGGGAGGTGTGGTCTGACCTCGCCGTTGTCCCCGACCGCCTCCACGGCGGACTCCACGGCCGCCACCGCGTTGAGAAATGTGTTGCGGCGCGTGGCTGGCAGCACGTGTGGGACCGCCCCTTCCTTGGCCACGAAAGGAGCGAAACGAACCAGTTTGCTGGCGCTGGGTCGAGAGACCCAAGGACTTGGCCGTGACCCTGGAGTCCTTGAAGCGCTCCAGCGCGTGGTCCGCTTTGTCGCCAAACAGGCGACTGCCATCGAACGGCATGTCCATCAAGGCATTCTGGACATCTGCCGAAAAGTTGGCGGACCTCAGCTAGGCGTGGCGACGAATCGCCACCGTCGTGGACATCGCTCTGCCCAGCGAGTCGGTCGTATCAAGACCACACCTGATGGAGTATCTTGCTGCGTCTCGGCCTTCAATCATAGCCTTGCCGAGCTTTGCCCGTACCTCCTGCGGGCATTCTAGCAGCAGGTCCGCGACCGTATCCCACAGAGTGGGAGTAGCGGCCCAAGAGGCATGCGGTGTTGCAAGACCGCAGTCCCAAACTCAGGTACGAGAAGACCTTTTTTCCATACTGGTCGTACCTCGTGGATTCCCGGTCGGGCGGGGCCGACGGGAATGCGGTCTGGGAAGTCGAGGCCTGGATCACCAGACTCTCAGGGGTGGGATGGGTGGACAGGAACTTGGGGTCATCCTTACACGGACGGTGGCGTCTGGCCACGTTCCTATCAACAGGCGAACCTGAAGCCGGCCTGGAACACGTGCCCAAAAGAACGTCAGACAAGGCTTCGTTGAACGGCAGCAGTGGCTCCTGTGGGCATGACTGCGGTTTGAAGACCTCAGTGAGGATGTTAGGCCTCACGGCCGCGACGGGGAGCTCAAGGTGTAAGGCCTTGGCAGCCCTCATCAACACAACTGAATAAGCAGCCCCCTCCTCCGAAGCCACGGTAGGAGGCGAGACAAAGCCAGGGTTAGGAGAGTCGTCCAGACCACTGGCGTCACCCAAATCACCTGTCCAGTCCACATTGTACTGACACTCGCGTGACAGAGGGTCCTCAGACCCCTCCCAACCCTCTCCGTAATCTACATCTTCACCATATTCGGAATCAACAATGTAGACCGGCTCCCTGGGGTCCACAGGCCCCATCGGCGTCGGACTCTGCGTCGGGCGACGCCGGTCCGACTCCGCGTCCGGAGTGGGTATGGGGGCGGCGCCGCCCGGAGCCGGCGCCGGAGCACCGGCGCCGCGCGGGGGCGGCGTCGGGGGCAACCCCGATGGAATCAGCGCCGGAGAGGCCGGTAGACCAGCCGGCGTCGACCCTGAGGGTCCCTGCGGGGTCGGAGCCGTCGGCGGCACCGGGGCCGGAGCACCCGACGGCGTCGAGGCAGGAGCACCCGAACCGCTAGGGCCCCCGGACGGAAGCACAGGGCCCGAAGGCGCCGTAGGCCCCGTCGGAGGAGACAGTGCCCTCATGGCCATGAGGAACTCCTCTATCTCCCCAGGCGTCGCGCCTTGCCCAGGGACCGTAGGGTATGGAGCAGGCCACGCCGGCGACTCACGCGGAGCCGCGGCCACCCGAACCCCCGGCCGCATCGCGCGAGCGTCGGGGGGAGTCGGGGGTACGATGACGACGCCCCGACTTCTTGTGTTTCCTACCTGAGGAACCAGAGGAATGGTGACGACTTCCGGAGCGCTCGTGTCGGCTCCGCGACCGCTCCCTCGACCGCTCCCTCGACCTCCGGCCGGACCGGGACCGCTCTCGACGCGGGGCCGACACCCGCAGCTCGAGTAGCTTGCGGGACCGCTCTCGCCTAGCTTTACTCGTCAGGGCCCGGCAGTCGACAGTCGTCCACGGCGTGGTCGGGGCCCAGGCACCGGAGGCAGAGTCGGTGATGATCCGTGACCGACATCGTGCGGTCACAGTCGTCACAGTTCTTAAAACCGGGCATCCTACCGGCACCGTAAGAAGAATCAAGGATTCACAAAAAACTTTGGTCAAAAGACCGGAGTACTGCACTTCTCGGATCTGCGCTAACTGGCGCGGAAAAAAGAAGAACTGACGTCAGCGCGCGGAGGCGGCGTCTATATACTCCAGCGACGTCATCACGACGCCGACGACGGACGCGGAGCCGCAGGGGACGCCTGCAGACGACGCCTACCGACGCGCAGGGGTACTGCTACGCAAAAGTTTCCGGATCCAGACTGACGCCTGGGGATATTCTAAGGTAAGGAATCTAATACTAACCTGTTTCTTTCAGATCTATATGTCACTCCTACGGCAGGCCTTAACAATCCTGGAGGCAGAGTGCTTGGTTATGTGTGAGATGGTGCTTGAGCTGAGCCTGTCTGCAGCTTTCGGAACCATGTCCTTATAGCTGTTCTATGATATTGCCATACCATATACTCTTAAGTGCATTATAATCCTCGCGGTTGGATGCTAACTTTGGTTTGGCTTTATCTAAAGATGTCGTCTAAGGTGTCATACGCTTTGGAAAACTACCCCCTCGCCAATTCTGGCGAAGGGGGTATCATTCCACCCTTCTAGAGGGAGAAGGCATGTTAAAACTACTGTACCCAGTTAAAGTTAACCAGAGCCCCAGCATCACAAAATGGATGCTGCTGCCACAGACACAAGTCTGACCTCCTGCTGCTGGGAGTCCTTCCAGCGAGGGAGGCCTGGACAATAGGTTTCCTGCCTGGAGAGGTGCGAGCACCATCCCAGACAGGATTTTGTGTATTGGGACAGGGAGGGCTGAAAAGAAACAGACACTGCCTGGGGCACACTAGGTGCTCCATGCATTGTCCAGTTCAAGCCGGTGCTGGGGCACTCCAGCCCCAGCTCTGGCGCGAAACTGGACAAAGGAAAGGGGGTGTAACCACCCCCCGTCCTGGTCCCACCCATAGAAGGGACCTAGTGAGTAAACCAGCCCCCTTTAGTTGTATAAAGGTAGGAGCTGACCCAGGAGATTTTAGATAAATCCTGATGAAACTTTGAAATGAAACTCTGGACCCTTCGACATTCAACCGACTTGAAGACTGAAGAATCTCCCTTGTGGCCAAGGAGTGACCACCCTGGGAAACCAGGCACCATCCAGCAACTCGACGGCTTGCTTTGTCCCCGTTCCCGCCGGAACTCGAGCGCAGAGCTTGACAAGACCTCGACTCCAGGACTCCTCTGACCCCACTGCACGACTCCAGCACAGCTGAGCTCCGTGGAAGGCGTCGGAATCCGTGGAACCAGGCTACTTGGAAAGTCTTCAACTTGCTAACAGCGCAGCTCCTGAGGCATCCTCGAAGCTGTGCACTGGGGACTGAGACACCCCGACACCGAGCTCCACCCGCACCGAAGACCAGCCCTCCACACTCCACAAGATCTGCGTGGGGCCCTTCTGCTTGTGCTCTGCTCGACGCGTTGTCCCGGTTGCTGGCCAGTTGGCTAGTACCCCTGTGACGACGATTCCTTTGAAAATCCATCGCTGCTCTGGTTGCTCCAGACTGGCACTTGCTTCCCTGAAAAGGTGAAGTACCTCAGACCCTCCTGGTCTTCACCAGAAGTTCCTTGTGTATCCTGCGTGGGTTGCCTTTGCTTAGGCTTGTTGGCTCCAATCTTGAAGTCGACCCCTCCATCTGCGAGAACCTTCGTGGGACAGCTCCTCTCCAGCACCTGGTCGTCCTCGACGCCTTCTGGTCCGCGTGGCTGCAACGACAAGCTTCACATCCGCACCCGATTGCTCCTCGACGATGTCTGGTTCCTCCCTGGTTCCACCCAGTCACTGGCTAGTGACCTAGACTCTGTCCCCTCCGCTTTCAGGTCCTCTTCATCCTAGATCCACCCGGACATCTTCCTCCTGGTCGCCTGCAGCATTTTCTTCCAAGACTCCATAGGAATCAACGAGAAAACCCAACACACTTTGACACCTATGCACCCGCAGCCCGTGGGTGAGGTAACGCAAGTACTTCAGTGCTCCTTTAGGGATTGACTATCCTAGTGTCTAGTTTTGTTAGCTGTACATTCCTTGTTAGACCGGAAGTGTCCTAAATCTTCGCTTATTAACCTTTAAAGTTCCCGTTGACTTTCTATTGACTCTCGCGTGAGTGTACGGACACTGCACGCGCCGCCTGTGGGCCTCCTACTCCTAACCTGAGGGTCAGATAGTGTAGCCCCAGCGATTCCCAAGGCCCTAGGCCTCCTCCTTTCCCAAGTCGTGGTTCTTATACCACTTACTCAGTATATGGTTTTACGCGCCCCTAGTGCCCAACTGTAAATTGTGCTATTTAAAGTATTTCTAAATGTAACTTGTTATGTGCTTTTGCCTCTGATCTCATAAAGAGTTCAGAGGAGTGTGTTAGTAAATAAATACATATATATTTTATATATATCCTGTGTGGTGTCCTTTCATTTGATATTCAAGGGGTTACATATGGTAAAACAGCTGGCTTTACACGCCCTCAAGAGTCTTTTAGCCTAAGACTGTTCTGTCCACGCTACCACTAGGATAGCTGGTCTATAAGGTTGACTTACAACCATCACCATAAGGGTTGTTTGGACTGGTGCAAGGTGCTCACTAGAATAGTGATCATCATATACCAGGCCAACTTACCACAAACATCACATGACATTTTTACCTATTTCCAATCAAAAGTTGCCACTTAATAAATGTACTAAGGTAACTCAATATTATACTATGGGAGAGGTAGGCCTCACAGTAGAGAAAAACAAATTTAGGGGTTATTTACTACAAGGACAAGCAAAACGTAAAGGCACATGTCCAAACTTCTAATTATAATGTACTTGGGCCAACCTTGGAGGTGACATGTAATAAACGGGAAGTCTAAAGCTTGGCAAGGGGTTTATTTTGACAAGTCAAATTGGCAGTTTAAAACTCCTTCAGGCTGCAATGGCAGATTTGGAACATGTTTTAAGGGGCTTGGGTGGCACAATAAGTGCTGCAGGCCCACTAGTAGCATTTCATTTACAGGTCCCGGGTATATGGTATACCACTTTACTTGGGACTTATAAGTAAATTAAATAGGTAAATTAGGGGTAAACCAATGTTACCATGTTAAAGGGAGCAAGTACAAGCCCTTTAGCACTGGTTAGCAATGGTAAAGTGTGCAGCGTATTTATGCAGGCAAAACCAAATTCAGAAAAATGGGAGGGGTGAAGGAAAAAACAGTTTGGGGTGACCCTGAAGAGAGGGCCAAGTCCAACAGTATCTTCTCTTCTTGCCCCAAAACACAGAGGTAAAGCAGGGGCTGTCTAAGAACCAATTGTGGCGAGCATAGAAGATAGATGATGTGTTGATGAAAGAGAATCCCCATCGACCTGAGATGTGCATTTCAAGGAATAAAGGAAAAAAAATTATTTGATGAATGACAACTAAAGATATCACAACTGAAAAAAGTTAAAATATGCTGTCTAATTAGAAATCTCTCTCTCAATGGCAGTAATATGTCTGAATAATATGTGCTGCTGTCATCTCAGCTCCTCCCCCTTATGTTCCCAAAGGTCTTGCTTGAAAATCTTTGTGCAATGTTAGTGACCAGCATAGGCCTATGAGATGGCAATAAAAGTCATTGTGATCAGTCATCGGCATAAAGAGATAGAAGAATTATTTTGTCATGGATAAGGAGGCACTTGTGAGTGATGTTCAAATAGGGCAACAGCTAAAGGCTTTGATGCTATACTGAAAACTAGGCAGCAGAGAAAGGGCACCCATGTGTGCCTCTGTCGATATTTACAGAGTTTGAGACACCTCGATTAAATTTCATCCACACTGCAGGAGCTGTATACAAAAGATATCCAGCTTTGTAAAGCAGAAGCAAGCCCCTTCCTTAGTATAACCAAGCAAGAAGGCCCATTCCAGGTAATCAAAGTTATTTTCCACTGCCAAAAAGACTGTGGAGGCAGACAACTACAGGCACAGATGGTGAAAGAATGTAACAAGCATTTGCAATGCAATAGGTCTCGCATTATTAAAGTTAGAGCTATTGGCATTGTAAATGGAAATGCCTTTTATTTATGTTTTTGTTTTTAAACATTTACAATGCTAACAGCTTAGCCCCTTCGCTGCGGGGGTAATTCCCCCGCTGTGCTGGGGGAGAGGGGGGCGCCCATAGTGCTCCCATGCTCATGACGAGCTGAGCTTGTCATGAGCTACAGTGCTCCTGTGCTCATGACGAGTTCAGCTCGTCACAGGTGCATTGGTTCCTGTGGAACGCTCAGCACAGCAGGGGAATTCTCCCCGCACCTGAGCGTTCCATGGCCCATGACGAGCTGAGCTCGTCATGAGCACCGGAGCACCGTGCCTCATGACGAGCTCAGCTCGTCATGAGCATGGAAAATGTTAAACTCTCGCAAAAATGAGACCTATTGCATTGCAAATGCTTGTTTAAAGGACGCCCCAGACACTACTTCCCCAACCTACCAACCTTTAGACTGCAAGCTTATCTTAACAAGTCCATACCTGAATACATCGTGCTTTGAAGAGCAGCACATGCGCTGCTCAGGAACGACCTTAAAAGTCTCTGTTTTAATAGCATTATACAATATGGTCGGGTATACAGGGAAGAGCCGATTCTGCAGCTAGGATGGCTAGAATGTTCCGGCAGTGTTGGATAGTTGTCAGGGGCTATTCATTCGTTGCCTTTTAGAGGATAAAGAACATTCTTTTCTGCTCCTAAAAAATGTAATAGGTGTCAGATATAAAGGGCTTTTATGTTAAGCGCTACACATGGAACATTGTTTAATGTAATGGATACCTAGTGTTAAGTGGTCCTTTTTTTTCAGTGACTTTGTGTGCATGCGTGTGTATGTATGTGTGCGTGCGTGTTTATGTGTTTGGGTTTGTTTGTGTGTGTTTGTATGTATGTATGTGTGCGTGTGTGTGTGTATTTATTTATGTATTTGTGTGTGTGTGTGAACGGTGAAAGCGAAAATACAAGTAGCAGAATGCTAATAGCTAAAATCCCTATAAAGGCGCAGTTGTCCCACACAGCAAAACAGACACTAGAAAGAAGGTGAGGGATTGATGAGAGAGGAAGAAGGGGACGGCCTGGTTTGAACATTTTTTAGCAAAGCTGCTTTTGGTTTGAAGAAGTATCATGTGCAGTGACCCTTATACAGACAGAATGAGATACAACTGCTGGTAGAACAGAAGCTAACCCCAATGCTGGTACAGCAGTAATCCTGAGAAAGGAAATGTAGCCCGGTGTAAGATATGAAGCACAGCGTGCCACCAGGCATCTTTTAGCCCTGTATTTAGTCCATTATTGTTCAAAGTCAAAGGATGAACTATAGCCAAAAATCTTTTAGATTTACTCTCTTGTCCCCTCATCCCCCCCCCCCCCCCCCGGCTTTTGTATACCGCGAATTTGACCCAAAGGTATCGGAGCGCTTCATATGAGCACCAGTTGCGTTACAGACGAAAACATTCATTTTTTAGGCAAGGGGAGACTAAGTGATTTGCCCAGTATCATAGGATCTTGAGCGTCCCTGCCGAGACTCGTACCCGGTTCACCAGCTTCGATGTCGACTGCTCTAGCTGTAAGGCCACATCCCCTCCTGTTAGATCTTTCATATTCATGCGTGTCACGCCTCCACCAACCTTGCAGTTCAAAATGTTTCAAAGAGAATAATGGCTATGGGGACGAGAAGGCAAGCAACTGTTTTGTGGTGTGCTCATTTCGGAGGCAAGGAGCTTGTAGGTGCAAATCAAACTGATAGAGGTCAATTTGATCAACATATCATTTTTAATAAGACTGGGAGGAGTAACAGTGCGATGGTGTCCTGAATAGCTCCAACACTCAAATTGATTCAATGGGTTAGTAAGAGTTGTTAGGAACGTAAACAACGTATAAAATGGAGACAAATTTAGATAGTGGCTGGTGAAATATACAAAGTTCTTTAATTGGAGGGTTCTTAGATCCCCGATTACCGTGCTTTTACAGCACTCCTCGTTGACACTATTCAGTATAGTCTACATAATGGCAAAAGTGAAAAGATTTCACACAATACATACTTTTGAAGGAACCATGCTGCAAATTTCACGAACCTGTTAAATGCAATAGGTATAGGCATTCAGAAAGCGCAAATCGGAGCATGTTTCATTCGCCTCGAGAAAACCATTCATGGAATGTGCTTCTGCGTTGTAAAAACGAATAGAGTGTTAAAAAAAAAAACATTTTTAACCTCACATGCGTGTATTTACAAAGAGAAGATCAAAGATGAAACGCGGGGATAATTACGTGATATTATAGTGATAAGTTTAACATATGGACGAGTGGCTACAATATACCACGCTTCATACAAACAAATTATCACGCGTCCTACAGGACTGGTGCTTAGCAGCAATTAGCAGTTGTAAACACTAACAACTGCCTGCTCTCATTAAAAACCAATTCATAAGACCAGACCAGCCCCATAGCAGCAATGCACACACAGAATGGAGCTTAGGCATCATTGACACAAAAGGGGGACTAAAAGAACTACAGACATGCGGGAGTTCTCCGAAAAACCAGGCAGGTGTGTTGTACCGTACACTTTCTCTAAACAGACCAAAGAGAGTCTCTAACCTACAGTAGCGGGAAAAATTGACTGATAAAATTATGTGCATTCGACAAGTTCCAAATACTTGTAGTACCTACTGGCCCATAACAGTTCGAGTATTCTGTGTTAACACTAGTCACGTATCCGTTTTCAATATGTGCTTACCGTTGAATTGTATTTTATATAATGTCATAATAATAAATGTGCAAAGATTTATATAGGCATTTCGTCGGACGACACCATCAAATAACCCACTTCAAGATGGCCGACAAGTGTACCTAATGGCTTAAACGAGGCAGCTGCTATTGCAGTCTTTCCTCTCTGTCCATTGCTCCCCCACCCCTCACTCCACGTTCTCTTTCTTACACCGTGATATGTCCAGCGCCCCTGACGATAACGGGTTCCGGTGCGTATCTTAGCAGGTGCTCGTCGCTAACCACTCGATTACCCCTCTCTCCCGTCACAGCTGTCTCCTCTTCGTCCAGCTCGTAGATGGTGTCGAAGTCCGCCATGTTGGGCAGCAGGACGCTCATGACGTCTGCTGCCACCGCGAGGCGGCGTGTATGCGCGAGGCGCTGTGACGAGCGGGCGAGGGCGGCGGTTAGAGTTCCTTGGGGGGAGGGCGCGTGCGCGTGGCCCGCCTGGCTTGTTCCTTTCACGACCACGCGCCCAATATGTGAGGAGAGTAGTGCGCTGGGTCCGTGCAGTAGCTACACAGGCACGAACATAAAACAAGGAGAGGAGGCAGCCTGGTGCCCACCTACCTCTCTGCAGGAGCCGCTTCCAGAGGAGCTGCCGCAGTACCGGCTGGAAGACCTGGACACGCTGGCCACAGTGGTGCGAGCCTGGTAAGGGGGGGGGGAGTTTGCCTGTATGTGTGTGTCTGTGTGCCTGCGTGTGTGTGTGTGTGCGCGTGCCTGCCTGCGCGTGTGTGTGTGTGTGCCTGCGTGCATGTGTGTGCCTGCCTGTTCACCAACGCGAAAGCGTGCGCGTTCACGAGGTCAAATCTCCGGCAGGAGAAGCTCGTGACAGTCTGCTGTCCACATTCCCCCAAAAGTAACAACATAAGTTGTCTCGCATAGACAGCAAACGCTTCGCTTTTGCTTTCGTCTAGCGAGACCTAAAAATGGTGTGTGACTGTTATAAGAGGTAGAATGACCCTCTTTCATGTTCCGCTCAGTCTTCAGAGAAAACGTCAAATCTGGCCCCAAAGTCTACATCAGCACATACGCCAAAGAAAAACCCCACTCCAACAGTTGTGTCCAACTTTGAGCCAATCAAGTCTTTCCCTGACCGAGGTCACACCCATAACAATGCACCTGGGTTTAGTTTCCATATGCTACAGATTTACTCCAGAGCTGCTATCTGGTACTACAACAACTTATTTTTGACTCCAACTCAAACTTTCAGAGATGACAATGGAGACTATGGAGATGATTTGCCCTCAAACTATTAAGATGACAACCTCAACATGGATTTGCAGGAGGCCAATGGGTTGGACACTTCGCTTGGAACAGGTTGAGTTCTACCTGTGGATCAGCGGAACAGAGTACTTCTTTTGCTTTGGTCATAAGTGCACCTGAGGTAATGGATTTATAGCCACCCTAGATGAAGTTGTAACCTTCTAACAGAAGTTTTACAAGCCTCTACAGTCTTCCTCCGAGCCTACATTGCCATTCAGACCGTGGCATCTAGCTATCCCAGAAGGATCTAGTCTAAACCTTATTCCTGCCAATCGTTGAACATGCAGGTTGCCAGGTGTAACAGCCCGCCACCAGGTAGCCCTGACTTCTTGACACAACACCATATACCAAAGTCTTGTAGTTCAAGCTCAAAAAAGTAGGGTAAACCCCAATTCATTTCTAAGATCTCAACAAAAAGGGGCTAAGAAACTTGAGGCATTTGGGAAACAAATGTTTTCATCGGCCAGCCTAACTAGTCAGTCGGTAACTGACAGCGGTACGGCGAGCAGATATTTCCAAGCTTTATGGGACATGGTGACCAATGACTTGCCTGCAGATCCAGAGGAATTTCAGGCCAACCTAGATCAAACCATCCAAGATGGTCAGGATGAGGCCGAATATGTAATCCGATGTGGACTGAACACTACCAATTGCTTGGGCAAAGCAGTCAGCACAAGGATGGATGAGATCCACAGGATTCTCTGGTGACGAGGGGGCATCCCTTATGGATATGTCTTTCAATGTGTCTCGCTTGATTGGCTAAGGCCGATTCCATACTGAAACACATCAAAGAAAGCCAGACTAAGGCACACTCTAAGGAACAATCTACTCCAACACAGCAGTACCCTCAGCAGTCCCCCCCCGTTAAGGATACTCCAGAGGTTTGGCATACCAGCAACGCCAAGACCCACGGACCATGCAACAGGCAGCCCAGTCCTTTTAGGGGCCAGGGATCAAGGATATAAGTCCAGGTCACCAGCAAACTTCCCAGTCTCCCATCCATGCGGCATGAGCCTCCAAGCTGCTTTAGTTTGCTCTTAGTTGCACACAACCACCCTGTGTAAGGCATTTAAAGAGCACCAAAACAACTGAAGAAAGTCGACAACCACGAAATCCAACACCAATTTATAAACATTTAGTAGCTTTTTATGAATTACGGACACCAAAACAATAAAGATCCACCAAACGGTTCTAGAGACATGGATTTTCCAAGACAGTAAATCAAGACTTTTCACCTAACTGCAAACAAGCGCTGGCAAATGTAACAAATTTGACACTTAAAACTTTATTTAAAAAAAAAAAGTTTCAGTTTTTGCAGTTACTGAGGGTGATCAAATATGTCGGGGAGCAAGGTCCAACAGAAGAGATACATCCTTTAAAAAAAGCAGTTTTCAGTCCAGTTCCAGCATTAGTGGCTACTTGCCACTGACTTTTAAAGAGTGGCCTTTATGCAAGGGACACAGGATGTTGAAAATGCCCAAGGATGCTGAACATGCTGTGAAGTTGACGGGGGCTTTCTGGGGCTACTCCTTAGTATTGGTGAGTGATCCTAGCAACAGGGGACTGATGTCCAACAAAGTCTTCTCCGGGTCAGCATAAGTCCAGTCACTGCCAGGCAACCAGTAACCTGGCACAACGGTTACAGCAGTTTCCTTCTCTTGCTGATAACTCTCCTTCTAGCTGGCCAAGCTGCACTTCAACCACTCCTACGGGTCCAGCAGACTCATGTGCAACTTTTGAGCATCGGGTCCTGGACTCTTGAGTTGCACGGTGGTAAGTGCAAGAAGCTGGCTTTTTATGTGGTAGTGCTAATGTAAGGGCACATGATGCAAAAAGACCCTTATTAGCTTACTGTGCTTAAATTGATAATACCAAGCAATCTATTCGCGGTAGTGTGATTGAGCAGCTTAAGCTGATCAGAAGGTAGTGTTTGTTGTACACACAGAGTCAAGAAATGAGACACAAACTCTAAAACAAATTCAAGACCAATTAAGAAAAATACATTTTTTATATATAGCTTGACACCAGGATCATCTGAATCAAGAAAGCACTTTCAGAGTTATAGATATTTGTAGAAATAGAAAATACAGTTGAACAACGGTTTGAGGTATCCGCCTTGAATGCGGTAATGTTATCCTATGGGAGAAACACACAGAGACTGTGTGTGTACGTACGTGTGTATACACACACACACACACACACACACACACACACACACACACACACACACACACACACACACACACACACACACACACACACACACACACACACACACACACACACACACACACACACACACACACACACACACACACACACACACACACACACACACACACACACACACACACACACACACACACACACACACACACACACACACACACACAAGTCCTTTATTGAGGCAATGTTTGTGGACTGCAGGATTCGAAATGTTGAGAAACCGTATTGCAGAATGACAGGCTCTGTGCATTTAATTTCAACGGACACAGATTTGGAGGCCTGACTAAGGGTTTGGTTTTATCTTGCAGGAGGCAGAGCCCAACATGGGTCATATGGTGGTTGGAGGACTACGAATCCCATAAGTCCAAAGATGACATCAGCAATAATTGCTATGAAACAGGACGAACCAGGGACTTGTTCTCTTCCTACGTCTGCCGCTGCATGCCCGCCCCGTGAGCAAGGAGCATAAGGAGCTCCGAAACGCGTTGGGGCTGAATGAAATATCCAGCGCTGTGTCCCGTTGTGCCTCAATAAAGGACTTAACCTTGGTGGCTGAGTTCGCCTGTCATTGCGTGCACCTCCAACTGTGGCAGCGTAATGGAATATATATATACATATACATACATATACATACATACATACACATATACACATATACATACATACACATACATACACATACACACATACATACACATATACACACATATATATATATATATATATATATACATACACACACACACACACACACACACACACACACACACACACACGCAAAATAGCCAGACTGCAGCTCCAGTTCCCAAGAACGGAACAGACGACCACACAAATCCAATATAAGGCAAAAGAGATTTTAATAAGGCAAACTTAGCAGCAATGCGAACTGACGCGTTTTGGGCAGATGCCCTTGATCACAGTCAAATGTTTACCCACAATGCCTGGATTTTTAAAATGCTAGTGCACACCATGTGATTAAATTCGACATAGAAAAAATACTACTACGTTTGTATGGCACACCAGAGTACAGAGGTAAGAAAAAAACACATCCAATGTTAATATCACATGGATATAAGTTCTAAACTGAATAAATTCATTAATTATGGCACGATTGTTTCTGCATAAATGCTTCAATATGGTCCAAACAGTATGATACTACCAATACACAACAAGTGCAAAACATCGCAATATGTAAACTTAACACTCAAATAGACAATTTAGTTTAAAAGTATAATATAAATACTTAAAAACATTTTAAATACAAAATGAATTGTTATTATAAAAACTGTCCTTTATCAATGTGCAATTCTACGCAATGTAAACCTAACACTCTGTGCAAAAGATGCTAATGAATATACCGTTAAGACCATAAAAACTATTTACAATCCTGCGGGGACATCTAAAATTGATGGCAACCCCTTCTGCTGTTAGAAACGCTATGGGGACATCTATTCATGATGGCAACCCCTCTGTTCTCAGATATTGAGCCTACGTCTAGTAAAATATCTCCTTTTAAACTATTTGTGCCCCTAACACCTATGATAACAAGTGTTAAACTACTTTTGTAGACTGGTTAATACATCCATATCTACATTCTCTACAGGTCAAAGAAAAATACAGGTGAATAACGGAAATATTAAATAAACAGCAAAGGAAATAACCTTTGGACAATACAAAAAGGGAATATTACAATATGGAAGCGGCCTCTTAGATCAATAGTGTTATAATTCAGTAGTTGAGGGTTAGGGTGCAAGTTAGTACTAGTCATAAATGACTAGTTCACCCTATAAAAAAATGGTATACATTTCAGTGGTGTTGAGCCCATTTGGTACCTTAGTATCCAGTTCAAGTATCATCTTGGATTCTAGTTGACGCAGCATCTTGTCTCTGTCTCCTCCCCTACGCGGTTGAGGGACAGACGTCAACACAAAATAACTGAGACACTCCAAGTTGTTGTTATGCACACTCTTGAAGTGCCTTGCCACTGGATAAGAGTTATCATTGTTTACAATCGCCCGAAGATGCTGTAATATCCTGGCGTGCACCGCAAGCCGAGTACTCCCAACGTACCTTAGGCCGCAAGTGCACGCCAGGACATAAACAGCAAATTCTGTTCTGCAATTGTAATTACCCTTAATCTGCAATGGCACCGAACTGAATGGGGTCATATAGGTGCTGGTATTAACACCAAATTTACACACACGACAACTTGAGCACTTATAGAACCCAAGTCGCTGTGGAAACCAAGATTTTTTTCTTCAAAAGTTCGGGGAATGAATTGGAGACATGACTACGTAAGGAGGGTCCCCTCCTAAACGTAATTATGGGATTCTCAGGAAGATCAGAAGCCAGAACACCATCAGTTTGGAGAATAGGCCAACTTTTTGTCAGAATCGAGATATATATATATATATACATATATATATATATATATGGAATATGCTACTTACCAGTATGCATCTGTTCTTGGCATGTAGGGCTGCTGACATTTATATATGTGCATAGATCGCCGCCTAGTGTTGGGTCCGCATGATTGCACATTGTTGTCCTGGAAGAGTCTTCGAAGTATCACGAGATAGGTGGCTCCTCCCTTGGACTACAGTGCGCATGGGCATCCTCTCCATCCTCAGATTGTTTTTCGCCATTGTGGCAGAGATGGAGTATAGTACGGTAAGAGATGTCAATGCAAAGAGTGAATGCTGCAGCTGCGACAGGCACCGGGGAGGTGGGTGGGCGATATGAATGTCAGCAGCCCTACATGCCAAGAACAGATGCATACTGGTAAGTAGCATATTACGTTCAAGGCATGTGGGCTGCTGAATTCATATCTGTGCATAGAATGTATAGCAGTATCTCCCTTAGCGGTGGCTACCTGTGTCAGCTGCAGCAGTCTGGAAAAGAGTTTTGAGAACAGCCTGTCCTACAGCAGCTTGCTGTTTTGAATGTACATCTACACAATAGTGTTTTGTAAATGTATGTGTGGTTGACCATGTGGCTGCTCTACAAATTTCATGTAAAGGAATATTTCCCAGGAAAGCCATGGATGCCCCTAGCTTACGTGTGGAATGCGCTCTAGGGGGGACTGTTAAGGTGCGTTTTGCCTTTAGATAACATATTTGGATGCACTTAACTATCCATCTGGCTATACCTAATTTTGAAATAGGGTTACCCTTGTGTTGTGGTGAGAAGGTAACAAACAATTGTTTTGTTTTCCGAAATGTTTTAGTTCTGTCTATGTAATATAGCAGAGCTCTTTTGACATCAAGGGTATGGAAGGCCCTTTCACCTACTGTTTGTGGGTTCTGAAAGAACACCGGCAGTTCTATAGTTTGATTTATATGGAAATGGGATACCACCTTTGGCATGAATTTAGGGTTTGTTCTAGGAACTACTCTATTTGCATGTACTTGAATGAATGGCTCTTGAATAGTTAGGGCTTGCAGCTCGCTAACTCTTCGAAGCGAAGTAATGGCAATAAGGAAAGCCACCTTCCAAGTAAGAAATTGTAGTTCCCATGAGTGTAGTGGTTCAAAAGGTGGTCCCATAAGTCTGATTAAAACAACGTTTAGATTCCAGGCTGGTGAAGGTGGGTGTCTTGGAGGATTACGCGTTTAAGTCCTTCCATAAACGCTTTAATTGCTTGCACCCTGAATGTTGAAAGGTGTTGCCTGTTTTGCAGATATGCTGCTAAGACAGCTAAATGTATCCTGATGGATGAATAGGCTAAATTGCAGCGTTGTAGGTGCAAGAGATAGCAAATGATGTTTTGAGTGGAAGCATAAAGTGGGTTAATGTCATTGTTATTACAGTAAATGACGAAACGTTTCCACTTTGATGCATAACATGCTCTGGTAGTGGGTTTTCTTGCCTCTTTGATAATATTCACGCAGTCTGGAGGCAAGTTGAGGTATCCAAACTCTAGGATTTCAGGAGCCAGATCGCCAGGTGCAGCTGTTGCGGGTCTGGGTGTTGGATTTCGCCATGGTTCTGAGTTAGAAGACTGGGTGTGAGTCGCAGTCTTTGATGAGGCACCACTGACAGTTCTAGGAACGATGTGTACCATGGTTGCCTTGCCCATGTGGGAGCAACTAGGATTACCGTCGGAGAATGTTGGTGCATTTTGCGTGCCACTAGCGGTATTAATGGAGCTGGGGGAAAAGTGTACGCAAATTTTCCTGACCAGTTCATCCATATCGCATTGCCCTGCGACTGCGGATGTGGGAACCTGGCGGCAAAGTACTGGCATTTTGCGTTTTCGCTTGTGGCAAACAGATCTATTTCCGGGTGTCCCCACTTCCGGAAGAATGGTTGGAGCACTTTGGGGTGAATTTCCCATTTGTGCATCTGTTGGCTGTGCCTGCTTAGCAGGTCGGCAACCTGGTTGTCCTTGCCTGGGAGGTGTTCTGCCATGAGAAAAATGTTCCTCTGAATGACCCATTTCCACATTGCTTGAGCTAGGTGCGACAGCTGTGGCGAGTGTGTTCCTCCCTGTTTTTGAATGTAATACATAGCTGTCATGTTGTCCGTCCGGATCAACATAGCTTTGTTGCGTAAGTGTGTCGCGAAAGCTTTTAGGGCTAGAAAGATGGCCATCAACTCTAAAAGGTTGATATGCATTTTCTTTTGCTGTACAGTCCAGAGTCCCTGTACTGTGTAGTGTAGGACATGGGCTCCCCATCCTAGTAGGGATGCGTCCGCTGTTAACACTATTTGTGGGACAGGCTCTTGGAACAGTCGTCCCTTGCAAACGTTTTGTGGGTTCCACCAATGCAGAGAGTTGTATGCCCGACTGGTCACCAACACTAGGTCTTTTAATTGTCCGTGAGGCTGGTTTCACTGCCTTGCCAGGCATTCTTGTAGCGGACGCATATGTAGTCTGGCGTGAGGGACTATGAAGATGCACAAGGCCATCATGCCTATTAGCTGCATAAACACTCAAGCTGGTAGTGAGTGTTGGGGTCTGAACTTTTGTATTATCGTTTGCATTCCCTGGACCCGTGCTGTGTTGGGATATGCTTTTGCTGCCAGTGTATCTATTGTTGCTCCCAGGTACTGTTGGACGTGGGAGGGTTGTAGATTTGACTTTGGGTAGTTTAGTGAGAATCCTAAACTGTGCAGTAGGTGTATGGTCTTTGACATGTGGTCGGCACATTGCTGGGCTGATGGCGCGTGTTTTAGCCAGTCGTCCAGATAAGGGTACACATGGATGTGTTGCCTTCTGAGGTGTGCTGCCACTGTAGCTAGACATTTGGTGAACACTCGTGGAGCTGTTGTCACCCCAAATGGTAGGACCTTGAACTGGTAGTGTTGTCCTTGAATGGTGAACCTCAAATACCTTCTGTGAGCAGGGTGTATTGGTATATGAAAGTATGCATCTTTGACGTCTAAGGTTGCTAGGAAGTCTCCCTGGCAAAGCAATGGTAAGACTTGCTGGAGAGTGAGCATGTGAAAATGTTCTGACAAAATGTACAGGTTGAGGGGCCTGAGGTCCAATATTGGTCTGAGAGACCCGTCCTTCTTTGGAATTAGGAAGTATAGGGAGTATACTCCTGTTCCCTGATGTTGCAGTGGGACTGGTTCTATGGCCCCCTTTTGTAGCATACTGATGACCTTTGCTGAAGTAGTGTTATATGTTCCTGTGACATAGGTGTAGGAGAGTGGGGTCTGCAATCCTATGGTCACCCCAGATTTTTGCTTTTTGCTTCACTGGTTTACGTCTTTCCCTGGCTGTGGGCCTGCTAATCAGACCCACAGCCTAGCTGTTCTCTCTCTAAATTGACATCCATGTACTTTAGGTGCATTTACCAATTGGTACTGGGCCACCTTATCAGTCCCTATACAGTGTACCTTAGGTACCCAGGGCATGGGTGTACCCAGGGCCTACTAGGGGCTGAAGCATGTATTATGCCACCCCTGGCTGGCCATCTAAACAGACACAACTGGCTGGTAAGACAGCTGGGGCAAGGTGGTGTAATCACCCTTTGCTGTAGATATAGTTACCTGTATCTAACCCCAAAATGGACACATATATTCCTATCAGTCACTCCTATGGCAGGCCTTATCAATCCTGAAGGCAGAGTGCTTGGAATTATGTGAGATGGTGCTCTGGCATGAGCTGAGCCCGTCTGCAGCTTGCGGAACCAAGTCCTAATAGCTGTTCCATGATAACGCTATACCATATACTCTTAAGTGCATTATAATCCTCGCGGTTATTGCTAACTGTGGTATAGCATTATCAAAACATTTCGTGTAAGGTGTCATACGCTTTGGAATACTACCCCCTCGCCAGTTCTGGCGACGGGGGTAGCATTCCACCCTTCTAGAGGGATAAGACATGTATGTAACTGTGAACCCCGGTTAAAGTTAACTCGAGCCTTGGCATCACAAAATGGATGCTGCCACCACAGACACAAGTCTGACCTCCTGCTGCTGGGAGTCCTTCCAGCGAGGGAGGCTTGGACAAAGGGTTTCCTGCCTTGGGAGGTGCTAGCACCACCCCAGACAGGATTTTGTGTATTGGGTAGGACAGGCCTGAAAGGAATGAGACATGCCTGGTGCACACAAGGTGTCCTGTGCATACACCGGTTCGAACCAGTTGCTGGGGCATCCCTGCCCCAGCTCTGGCTCGAAACCGGACAAAGGATACTGGTCCCACCCATAGAAGGGACCTAGTTGTAGTACAGCCCCCTTTAGCAGGATAAAGGTAGGAGCTGGTCCCATTCCAAATTAGATTAATCCTGAACGGAAACTCTACAAGAAGAAACTCTGGACTTCGACTTTCTACAACAGAAGACTGAAGAAATCTCCCTTGTGGGCAAGGAGTGTCCACCCTGCAACTGCAGGCACCATCAAGCGTCCAGCGGCTTCACTTTGTCGTCTTCCCTCGAGGATCCAGACTTCAGAGCCCGACGAGACCCAGATTCCCAGACCTCTCCGACCTCAACTCACATCTGCAGCACAGCTGAGATCCGTGGGTGCGACGAGACACGTGGGACCAGCCATCTTGGAGAAACTGCACTTCGCTTCCAGTATGACTTCTGAGGTAAACTCGGCCAAGTGCTTTGGGGATTGAGAAGCCCCAGCCACGAGCAGCTCCTGCACCGAAGATAAGCCCTCCAGCCTCGACGAGATCTGCGTGGGGCCCTTCTGCTTGTTTGCTGCTCGACGCGTTGTCTGGTCACTTGCCAGCTGGCTAGTGACCTCCTAGACGACGAACTTTGAAAACTACACTGCTGGTCTGGTTGCTCCAGACTGGTCCTTGCTCCCTTCCAAAAAGAGGAGCACCCTGGACCCTCCTGGTCCACTCCAGACACCGTTTTCACTCATCGCGTGGGTTGCCTTTGCCAAGGCCTGTTGACTCCAAATCCGGATCCGACACCGTCGACAGCGAGAGCGAGAGCCTGCGTGGGACAGCTCGTGCCTCCATCCTGGTCGTCGAAGACACCTCCTGGTCCACGTGGCTGCAGAGAAAAGCGTCCACTCTTCACCTGATCGCGACAACGACATCTGGTTCCTTCCTGGTTCCACTCCAGTCACTGGCTAGTGACTTTGAACATTGTCCCCTCTGCTTTCAGGTCTTCAGCATCTCTGATCCACCTTGGATCACACCGGACATCTTCCTCCTGGTCGCCTGCAGCATCTTTTCTTTCAGGCTCCATAGACTTCAACGCAGAAACCCGACACGACTTTGCACCTATGCACCCGCAGCCCGTTGGTGAGGTAACAAGAGCATTTCGGTGCTCAAGGGTAGCTTGACTCTCCTAGTGTCCAGATTCACAGTAGTTTTAGTCCTAACTAGTCAGGATTGTCCGTACTCACCTTTTTCTTGAACTGTACTGTCCATAGACGTTGTTACGCATCTCGCGTGTGAGTTCACACTCTGCACACGCGTTCCGTGGGCCTCCTATTACTTAGCTAAAGTTATGGTAGCGTAGTCCCAGCGATCCTACAGCCTCTGGACAGCTCCATTCCTTCTATCGATTTCCTCATACCATTTACTTAGTATATGGTTTGCCGTGCCCCTAGGGCACCATTGTAATTTTGTGCAACTTATCTTATTTTTCCTAAGAGATTGTCATGTGCTTAGCCCTCTGACCTCATAAAGAGTTCAGAGGTGTTTGTTATTATTAAATATACTGTTTATTTTCATAACAACCTGTGTGGTGTCCTTTCATCTGGTATTCAAGGGGTTATATTGTGGTAAAACAGCTGGCTTCACATGCCAAAAGAATTTAGCCTAAGACTGCTTTGTCCATGCTACCATTAGGATAGCTGGTCTATAAGGTTGACTTACAACCAATCACCATAAGGGTTGTTTGGACTGATACAAGGTGATCACTAGAACTAGTGAGCATCATCTATCAGGCCAACTTCTCACAATAGGACGGTGCACGGGTGGTATGTTGGGTGGAGTGGAGGTGAGCTCTAGGCAATAGCCATGTTGGATAATTAGCCTGACGCACTTGTCTGTGGTGATATTTAACCAGACTGGCAGAAATTGTTGTATTTTTCCCCCTCGACTGGTGTTATGTGGTCTGGGGGTAGTGCCAAAAAGTCACTGCTTTGTGTTAGTGGAGGATCTATTTGCATTGCCTCCACCTCTTCCCTTGGTATTGTTTCCTCTATAACCATCCCTGCTGGTGTTCTTGTTATATGTGGATTGTGTGTTACTCTTGTAGTTGGAGGATTGCTGTGATGTTCCTCGTGCTCCTCCTCTATATTTGGAGACATGAAAGGTGCCCCAGTGTTGTTGGGACTGAAGAGCTCCCATAGACTTTGCAGTTTCTGCATCCTTTTTCATTTTGTCCAGAATTGAATCAACCGCTGGACCAAATAAAAAGTCTGGGTTGATTGGCTGATTAAGAATTGTTGATTGGACTTCATTCTTAAAGCCTGATATATGAAGCCATGCGTGGCGCCTTAGCAGCACGCTTGTATTAATGGATCTGGCAGCTGTGTCTGCCGCGTCTAGGGCACATTTAATGGATGCATTGGTGATGAGCTTTCCCTCTTGTATAAGTTCATCTGCCTGCTGTTTGTAGGGATCAGGTAAGTGTTGGAGAATTTCTTCCAAACTGTCGTAGTGCGCTCTATCATATCTGGCTAGCAAGGCCTGTGTATTGGCTATTCTCCAGGAGTTTGCTGCCTGAGCCGCCACTCTTTTGCCTGATGCCTCACAGATTTTAGACTCCTTGTCTGGAGGTGCGGCCTCACCAGTAGTCTGAGTTTGCACGCTTACGTGCGTTGGATACCACGAGGGAATCTAGGGGTAGCTGTCCTTTGATGTATGTAGGATCTATAGGTGCAGCACTGTTTTTTTCTCAATTCCAGGGTTTATGACCCGTGCTCTAGCAGTGTCCTTAAAAATGTCACTTGCATGTTTTAATACCCCTTTTAACATTGGGAGTGTTTGAACGTGTCTCTCAGATGTTGTCAGTGTATCAAAGAGGAAGTCTTCCTCAATAGCATCAGAGTGTATCTCTACATTGTGGTAGGTTGCTGCTCTATCTAGTAGTGAATTAAATGCTACTGTATCCTCTGTGGGTGATGGTTTAGTAGGGTATACTGCAGGGTCTGTAATGGGCAGAATCCCTTCAGTGTCTGGTTCCCCTCCTCCACCCCATGGCTGTGTGTTTGGCTCTGAAAGTGGGTTTTGTGGATAACCAAAACCTACATCTGCGTCCTGATCTTCATCAGGGTTGTAGTCAGAGCGTGCCGGTGAAGTTGGGGCATAAGGAGTAGTAGGCATAGCAGGCGAGATAGGTTCAAAGAATATAGGAGAGGTAGCACAGTCTCTCTTTTTCTTTAGGGGGATCTTGGAAAGGTCTTCAATTGTTTGAGGTCTTTTCTTTTTTGTATGAACAGTCACTTTACCAGTTTTTGGGTCAATGTAGAGTTTTGACTGGTCCTCTGTGGAGGGATCTGGGTGAATAAGTTCCTCTTCCTCAGTCTTTGGTGCTGTAACCTTTTGTTTTTGTCTCTTTGGGTCGATGCTTTTTGGTCTTCGACCGTTTTAGGTGGTTGGATCGGTTTTGGATGTTTTTCAACCGGTTTTGTTGGTTGAACTTCCTTGGCTGGCTTCACGACCTGTTTCGGACCGAGCGGTTTTGTCGGTTCGACAGTGTCCTTATGTTGTTTTGGAGCCTGCTGTTTTTCCTCGATGCCCTTTTTCGGTTTGATGGGCTTCGGCTCGACTGATTTCCTTTCGTCCACCTTCGGTTTTGGATCGACAGTAGTTTTGAGCGTAGGCCTTGTTCTGTCGTCAACCGTTTTTCCCCCTTTGTCGATACCTGAGGCTGATTTGCTCGATTCGACGTTCTTTTTGGGGGTCGATTCGACATGCTTTTGAGTCGAATCGACGTGTTTTGGCTTCGAGGATGACTCTACGGCCTTCGACTTCGAGCTCGACTCGACTGCTTTACTCTTCGATGTCGACTCGACAGTTTTTGGTTTCGAAGGTTGCAGTGATACTGTGGCCTTCGGTTCGACGCCTTGCGGCTTAGATACCTTCGGTTCGACGTAATTCGGTCCGAAGACTGTATTGTCGATTAGTTTCCGTTTCGATGGAACCGATGTTGTGTAACGTGTCTCAGAGGGCTCTTTTGATATGTTCTTAGCCGGGCGGTATGGCGGGGCTGTAGAACGAGGATGTTGATCTCGGCTAAGGCCTGCTGGCGATGCCTCGACCTGAGTCTCTGATAGAGGTGTAGTGTCTATATGGGGCGGTGTACTCACGGCTCGCCCCTCGCCGTCATCGGAGTCGTCTTCAACTGCTACGATGTCCTGATCATAGTCCTCGAGATCGACGATTAGTTCTCCCTCTTCGGGGTAATATTCGGAGTCGGACTCCGAGTATTGTCTGTCGTCTTGATCTGATTCTTCAGCGCTCGCTAGATCTTCTTCGTCATCGAAGATGTTATCGGGCTCTGGCGCCGATCTTTGCATTTCTTGCCTCGCCGCCCGTCGATTCCGAATAGTCTTTTTCGATCGGAACTGGGCACAGGCTAGGCAACTGTCTTCATTGTGATCTGGAGATAGGCATTTATTGCACACTGGATGCTTGTCTGTGTGTGGGAACTTCGAGTTGCACTGAGGGCAGTACTTGAACGTACTTCGTTCCATCGACGGTCGGTCCACGTGGTGTCGAGAAGGCCTCACGGCCCGATTCGACGACTGGAGTGCAACAAAGTTGTAAAAGTGTATCGGCACCGAGCGCTGAACAATACCGACGGATCCGAAGGCTTTTTGGCCTTTTGAAGAGTTTTTCTTGATTCCGAACTTGGAGAGTAGGAAAGTACATCCGAACCCAATGGCGGAGAAAAACAATCTGAGGATGGAGAGGATGCCCATGCACACTGTAGTCCAAGGGAGGAGCCACCTATCTCATGATACTTCGAAGACTCTTCCAGGACAACAATGTGCAATCATCCGGACCCAACACTAGGCGGCGATCTATGCACAGATATGAATTCAGCAGCCCACATGCCTCGAACATATATATATATATCTATATATCTTTATCTATATATCTATATCTATATCCATATCTATATATCCATATATATATATATATATATCCATATATATAGTGTGCTGGTCTCATTGGTCTCTGGAGCACAGAGACAGTCGGTTTAGGTAAAACCAAGCTGGGAGGCTCGAGTGCAGAGTTCGTTTGTCAGGCGGGTCGCTGTAGTTAGAGGCTCTCACTTTGCTTTGGTCACCTGGACAGGGAAAGAAAACCGGCAGCAGGGCCATTCTCAACTAAGGCCTCGTGGATCTGGAAGTCCCTCAAGAGCAGGTCGGTGTCCGGACTGGACGCGCAAGATGCATTGGTAGATGCAAGGGCCCGATACCCAGGGCATTGCTGCGGAGAGGCTCCTGGAGGGGTCAGCGTCTCGAGACTTGGTGAAAGTGATGGGGCTGACCTCCTGGACTCACGACAACCTGTTCTGGTGAGTTGCACCCTGGGTTGGCCCGATGGCTAGCAAGACGAAGTACTGGGTCGATGCTGTTGGTGCCTGCAGAAGCAGGGGGATTGTTCCTCCACCCCAAGGGAGATGCTGTTTGTTTGTTGAATGGGAGAACAGTACTCAAAGGGTTTGGGGAGACTGCTCAGCTTCTGGATGAATCTGTCTTTGTTATTGTGCCTAGCCTGAAAGTGCAACACGCCCACTGACTATTTAATTTCCCACCTGCTCTGGTGCCTAATGGGACCCAGGGCAGGAGGTGGCATTCTCCAGGTCTGGGGCAAGCCATTGTCGCATATCAAGTACAGCAGAGGCTTTGAAGCCCTGCATGGACATGCTAATTCAGTAGCCATCCAGCCGGAGGATCTGTGATCACCTTCCGCAAGACTAGGTATTATTTCTGACCTCAGAGCGTGGGATCTCACCTACAGGTGGTCAGAAACTAGTCTGTGGTGGCATTATGGATTATACCAATCAGAGTACACTAGAGGACTAGTACGTTTTCCGAGGGCACCTCTGGGTACATGTCATAATAAATTTAGCACTGGCATCAGTATAGATTTATTAACACCATCGATGCGGTGCATTTTCCCGCTGTGCGCTGGAAAATTTAAAAAAACGCGGTTCATGACGACCTCAGCTCGTCATGAGTGTACAAGAGGAGTACTTCATGACGAGCTGAGCTCGTCATGAGCGTCGATGGGGTTAAAACATGGTGATTGATACCAAACACTAATTGTTTCAGAGCAGCCATCATGTAGCTGGTTAACGTACGAGTTACTTACCTTTGGTAACTAAATATCTGGTAGAGACGATTCTAGCTGCAGATTCCTTAACGTAGAATTATCCCCAGGCGTGAGACTGGATCTGGAATTTTTTTTGCCACAGCATCCCTGCGCGCTGGAGGGACGGCATTGCGCGACTCTGCCCTGGTGGCGTCCGCGCACGTGACGTCACGAGGTCACATAAGTCCCACCCGGCGCGCCTACATCAGTTTTCTTCGGAGAACTTTTCCGCGCCAAAACGCAAAGCCACCAGGCAAACTGTGGGAACATGGGACCATGGGAACAGTGTGTAAAATATTAGAACATTTGGAAAAAGGAATGGTGAGGAACAACAGCATAAGAAGTAGTGACAGACACTGCAGTACCCAAGGGCAGGGAACAGAATAAAGAACAGAGCCCAGCCCTGAACCACCACCCTGCCAGAATGCAAACCGTACCCTCTTGAGACAAGGCACACATGCAAAAGGTCATGAGAACCTGAGCAGGAGTATGACCCCAACCAGGAATGACGAAGGGGAACCAGTTCCAAGACAAACAGGGAACAACAACCCACCAATGCAACCCTAGCACATAGTGCGACAACCCCCTACGGAAAGAAGGGGCAAAAAGCTGTACGGTGAACCCAACCTAAAAAGGGGGGAGAGCAAGGCAAGCCCCAACCCCGAAGTAACCAGGACAGAGGGGCACAGGAGTACCCATAGACCCATCCTTCAATTGCCAAAGAGGAGGAAGGAACAAGAAACAGGACAAAAACATCCTGTCAGAGAGCGAAGAATGCACTCACAGAAACATAGCCATCCACCGGAAGGCGAGTGCAGAAGGCCAAGCCAAAAAGGGGCTCGTAGAACGGGGAGGAAGGGCGGGCAGTGAAGAAATCTGAGGCTAGAATCGTCTCTATCAGATACATGAATACCGAAGGTAAGTAACTCGTACATCTGATAGAGACTACTAGCTGCAGATTCCTTAACGTAGAAGAGATACCTTAGCCATACCCACGGGGAAGGAGGGTCTGCGAAAGGACCCCACTAGCCTGGACATAACAGAGAGTCCCGCAGGGGACTAATCCAACTGACAGGGCGAGGAGCCCTGTCCCCGAGGCAAGGGGAAACCCCCACAATAAGAACACCACCAACACCAAGAGGGGTGTGGGAAGAAGACAGAAGAAAGAGGAAGCCCGTATGCACTCAACAGAGGAACCAAGGGCAAGACCAGAGGAGGCCGAAGCACCCCACACACCTACAAGGCAACAAAACCCCATCCAATGCCAAGGCAGGGAAGAGGAAGAAGAACAAACCAGAGGGCCCAAGGAGATGAAGAAAAAGAAGGCAAGCCCAGCACAGTCCGAAGTCAATAGGCTTCAGACACAACGGCGCCAACATCTATAAGCAGCCGGAAGCACGAAGAAGAGCCCGGGGCCCCCAGGAAGACCGGGCAGGCTACACCTGAAAAGGGGAGAACATGAAACCATCTCAGCCTCCAAGACAGGAGCCGAAGGCGAAGAAATGCCCAGACACACCCCCACGAGGTGTCCGTGCACATGAACTAAAGAAGCATCCGCAATGTACATAAACGCAATGGAGAGCAGAGCCCCGAAGGCGACCACAACCCCCTAGCACAGCGCAAGCTATATAACCGCTACCACTACCCCACATAGAGTATGTTAAGTCCCAACACATGGGAACCCTCTTTGGAAGAAACGTCCGCAGCAGAGAAAAAAGCGAAAAGCCGTGGGGCAAAAACCTCAGCAGACGGCTTGACAAGCAGCCAAAGAGAAAACAGAAGGACTAATCTCAGGGCCAATCTGCGCAGATAACTCAAGTAAAAACACACACACAGGCAACAAGGGCCGTCCAGCAGCCAACACGCCACAGTCTCCGCAAGGAGGACTTGAGTGGCCATAAAACACACAAGCCAACAAGGGCGACTCGCCCAGAGAAAACGTCCAAGAACGAGATCAATTCACCCGTCGCTGAGGAGGAGGACGAAGTCACGCCAAGAACCTCTGGATGGCTGAGTCTGCCGGGGCATGGAATAACAGCGTTCCTGTCGAAAGGAAGATCAACCAGTCGTTCCCTAACATTCTCAGGGAACACAATGTCCCGAAGCCAAGTGTGGTGGCGAAGGGCAACCGAAGAACCCATGGCACGA
This sequence comes from Lissotriton helveticus, assembly GCF_964261635.1. NCBI lineage: Eukaryota > Metazoa > Chordata > Amphibia > Caudata > Salamandridae > Lissotriton > Lissotriton helveticus. The sequence continues at coordinate 834,554,017 of NC_136068.1, forward strand.
CCCAGCGCTTCCAAAATGCCCAGAGCAGAGCGAAGGATGAACGCTGCCAGCTCCCTGCCATCAACGCATGATGCCGCAAGTCAATCTGAACAGTCTCCTGCGGATCCCAAGACTCAGCCGAGTCCCACAAAGAAGAGGTGGCCCTGGCCAACACACATAAGGTGTTAAGTGCCCGTAGAGCGGCGCTGGTCGAAGTCAACATGTTGCGCCCCCAAGAGTCCAGCCAGCGGGCCTCCTGGGACGATGGAGACAACAGCAGCGACAGGAAAGGAAAAGCAGTCCGCAAAAGTGGACTGGAAGCAGAGGGGTGGCGGGAAAGACACGCCGGGTCACGTGGTGCCGGAGCGAACCTTCAAAGGGAAGCAACAGCTCCCTCCCACCAGAGCCCTGGTGGAGAACCTCTAGAAGATAATCTGCAGGAAAATGAGCAACCGGGTCACCCATGTGCAAAATACCCACTGCCTCCGTAGGGCCCCCGCGGTGGAGAAAGCAGCTTCTCCGTGGGCGACGGCTGCAAACTAAGGCGGCAGTCCCCGAAGCCAAGCAGGGCAGGCAAAGGCCAGACCTGAAAATTAGAAGGAGAGACCGAGGAGTGGGGGGCCTGGTGCTCCGGCAAAAGCCGCGGCCTCGGAAATGGCAGGGAACCGCCTTTTGATGACAGCGGGGGAAAAGCCACCACGCGGCGGCCTGTCTCCGGTGAGGACGACACCATCAGGCACCCAACCTCCGGAGAAGAGGGAGCATCCGAAGACGAGTCCGCGACCAGACGGCTGTCCGGCGCCGTAGAGTCCGCTGCCTGAGGCAGGACGCCATCACCATCCGGCGCCACGGGAGATCCCGGACAGGCCTCTTCCACCTCACACAACACCGGGGACCGGAGCCGAAGCGGCCAAGGGACGATGCCGACTCGACCTCCAACGAAGCAGCCGCCTGCGTGGAGGGACGAGAGGGGGCCAGAGAGGGCGAGGGGTCCTCTTCCAGCCTCGACCCATAGCAGGACGAGGGGGGTCCATCGACCCCTGTGGCACCGCCCGGGCCAGAAGCTGCAGATGCCGTAGAGACGCCTCCTCAGCCGTAGACGAGGCTGCCGTCTGTCCAGAGGGCTGAGAGGGGCTCAGGGATTCGACCCGAACCCCGGCGACCTCCCGCGACACCACAGGGACTCCCGCAGGAGTTTGCGGCGAAGCAGAGGCGCCGTGGTCCGAAGGAGGGACCCCCGTAGGGCGGCACCACATCCTCCAAGCCTGGAGCCGAACCAGCCACGGCCGGAGCCGCCAGCGGCGCCGCGGTGGACCCCACGCAATGCAAGGGATCCGCTAATGTCCCAGGAGGGGAAGGAGGAGGAGAAGCCAGCGAGGCCTGCAAAGTCGCTGCATATGACTCCATCTGAGCTCTCGACGCCCCCTCATAGGGAAATGGTGGATAGGAGGACGAGACACGGGCCGCATCACCCGCGGAGAGCCCACGCTCCCAACAGGCCTGAAACCAGCCCTCGGAGACAAACAGCGACACTTACCCACCGGGGAGCGACGCTCGTGTGGTGCTGAAGAGGGATGAGGACTACGATGACCGCTTCAAGAACCTTTCGCCGAAGCTGAGCGAGGGGAAGCCGCCGCCCTGGAGAGACGCGCCAAGAGCAGTTTCATCCAGCGCTCCCGCCGCGACTTCGACTTCAACTGTTGGCATGCCTCACAATGAGGGGAGCGGTGATCCTCCCCCAAACACCACATACAACTGAGGTGAGGGCCCGTTGTCTACATAAGGCGCCCACACGACACGCAAAACTTAAAGCCTGAGGCATTCGCACACTGTTCCACACAAATACCACAAAGGGAAGACAAAGGGGCCCTACCAGGCCTAGAGCAGAGACCAGATCCGCGTTGCACGCGGAAAAGGAAAAAACTGACGTAGGCGCGCCGGGGTGGGACTAATGTGACCTCGCTGACGTCACGTGCATGGACGACGCCTGGCCGGAGTCACGCGATGCCATTCCCCTGGCGCGCAGGAATGTTGTGGCAGAAAAAAATTCCGGATCCAGTTTCACACCTGGGGATTATTCTACGTTAATGAATCAGTGGCTTGTAGTCTCTATCAGATTCTTAATGACCAGTGCCCAGTACACTTCCTTAAGATGGCTGCCTGATCACTTCCGATATCTAGTAATGAAACTAGACATCAAAGTGCCTATCTGCTCATGCAGATGTGCTCTCACATTAATATAATGAACCCTGCCTTAGGGCTCCAAGACCTTGTAGGGGTGATTAACACATAGTATATGTAGTGTAAGTTAGCATGGCACATAAGGAGTGTGCCATGTCGTGGTTTCAAAATGGTTTGCACCATTTCATGCATCCTGCAATGGCAGTCTGCATGCAGTTTTTGTATGGGCCCCTTTGGGTGGCATAATACATGCTGCAGCCCATAGGGACAGTCTTTAGTACCCATGCCCTGGGTACCAAGTCTACCAATTACAAGGAACTTGGAGGGGTGCTAAAGTGCTTGCCAATTGGGTTGCAATTAGACATTTACCTTGTTTTAAGCGAAAGAGCACTGGAACTGGGGACCTGGTCAGCAAGGACCCAGTGCACTTTAAGTAAAAAAGCATCAGTTCTAGGGCAAAAAGTGGAGGTGCCTATTAAAACAAGCATTGGCATAGCCAATAGGTCTCGCTTTTGGGACCTTATAAGTATTGAGTTATGCAGCACAATATCCTTGGTGCAACAACATCAACTGTTGCATAGCTTATCACTTATAAGGTCCCAAAGTCGAGACCTATTGGCTGGGTCATACATAGGCATTAGAAACAGTGGTCCCTTTGGGTGTCCAACATTTTCACTGATCAAGGTAGGTCGGTAAATGTACACGAACTATGGGTATAGGTGGATTTTGCCAATTTTCAAAAATAGTGGCTTAAGACGATGTCGTCCTGCTTTTCTGTTTTTACAAACACTAGGAGAAGAACAGCTGACTGTTTCAATTTTAACATTTTTAAAGTTTGTTTTACAATGTAGAAATTCAATCATGGTCTAATCAAATTTTCTAATTTTATTGGATCTGATTTGTACTGCTATTACATGAATTCTATAAGATAATGTATGCATATATTGTGTCCAAACACTGTATTGGGATTTTATGATTATTTCTTTTAATCGAATAAAGATGATTGAATTGACTTGATAGGGAAGTCTACTTTGGGCCACAGACTTTTTTGTCTGCACTGTACTGCCTAAATTAAACAGTGCTGATGTTGGGGGTAGAGAAATGCCTGTTGACAGGGTGAGGAGGGGAGCTGGAGTACTGGAGGCACCCCCTGGAAAAAACCCATAAAAAAACAAATGAAGTAAACACCAGCTGCGAGCGTGTGTTGGTGTTTGCTCCATCCACCTTGAAATGTCCACAGATTGACAGAAGGAAGTCGCCGTGATGCTATCAAGGGTGTGGGTTTAAATAGTCCTGGGGGTAATGTTGAAACATTTCAGATGTTTGCTGTTTATGACATATTTTAGTTCTGTAAGGGATTTGAGGAGGCCAAACGTGGCTTTTTTCTCTATTCTGCCTAGCACAACTGGACCCCGATGATAAATGTGTGGTGCTGTTTAGCTCCGTGCCGTAACATGGCTTATAAAGTAGCAGTATCACTGTATGAAACCTGATTTCACTCAAATATATACACATTCATGTTCCAATGTAGTGATTAGGCAAAACAGGAATACGAATGAATGCCCTCCAATGTTCAGGTGTAAATTAACCAGCCAATTGGTAACTTTTAGAAAAAAAGAAAAAACATATTTTCCAACTGCAGGTAATTACACGGTGACATGGGGGGGACTTTACTCAGATCACTGAAAACAAAGCACAACTCAAATCACGGGCCCTTTATTAATTTGCGCTTCCAGCCCTAGACAATACACTACTTCCTTTAACAAGGGTTACTAGCAAAATCAGATAAGCCATTACATGCATTGCTTCATTTAGTCAGAGCATTTCATGTATTGTTAAACTGGCTGGTGGATGCGCGCAGGATCGCGCTGGAAGGGGGGCAGATGGCGCCTCGCGCGTGCAACCGCAAGCTTGAAGCCACCAAAAGCGTCTGGTAGCACTTTGAAATCTGTCTCGCAAAGCACCGCATGCGCTGGCTCAGGCGAGACCTAAAAAGGGCACTTTCCTACAGTGAGAAGCGGCAATCAGGGATCTGGGCTACCTACTCTTCCCAGCAGGGTTCTACAGCTTTTGCTGCCCTGTGCAGTGAATAGGAAATCAGCCATCTGACTCTTGGAGTCTCTGCTTGAGGATGCGCTGAGGAGACTACTTTTCCACAACAGACAGTCCTTTACTTACCTACCCCTCATTTTGGCCCAAGTTCTGTCTGCCTTAGCTTCAAGAGAATGGATGGTGGATTTGGACGTGTAGGGTGCCTACTTTCATGTGCCCGTCCTGAAGCACCCACAGATGCTATTTACTGTTCAAGGTGGGCCAGCAGCATTTTAAATTTGCAATGCTTCCTTTAGGCCTTACCAGCACACTTCAGGTGTTCATGAAAGTGATGGAGGTCATGGCAAACCTCAAAGGGGTGGGGGGGTAGGGGGGGTTGGGGAGGGTAGGCATTCCAGTCTTCCCCATCTTGATAATTGGCTGTTGGAGGCAGGCTTGCCACAGTCAGTCGTAGACCATCTTCAGGCGACAATGAACCTCCTGACATCATCGAAGTTCACAATCAATGTGCTAAAGTCACACCGACTCCTTTGAAGAGGCTCCATTTCATTGGAGCCATTCTGTGTACAGTGCAGCTCTACGCCCTCCCTGCAATGCAAGAAGTTAATTGTTTTACCTCGGTCCTGGGTCTCCATAAGCGTGGCTCACTCAGAGGCTTCTGCATCCTGTTCTTCGACTAGGTCAGGTGGCATATGCGGACTGTGCCGTCAAACCGAACTTCTCAGTGGGCCGAGCACCGGGGGACCCGGTCAGATTCCATCCAGGTTTCGAAGAAGACTGCAAAATATCTGCAGTAGAGGCTGCTGGACCTCTACTGGACCAGCTGAAGACATCGCTCCATGCCCCACCCAGAATGGAGTGGGTGGACAGATGCATAGATGCTGAGATGGAGGTGGATATCAGAGGACTATTTACCTGGTACTAAAAGCCTTCTTACCCTCAATCAAGGAGGTGCTGGCTCAGGTTCTTACGGACACCACCACTGCCAAGTTATACTCCAAGAAGAAGGGTGGAATAGGGTCCTGTCAGAAGGCTCCTGATCTCTGGAGCTTAAGGAATTTTCACTGCATCCACCCTACAGCACACTGCTATTAAGGACCAGAGCGGCCTTTTCACCTAAAGTCATTATAAATAACGGGTCATTAGTTGTGTGGCACGCACAAGTAATGGGTCCGCAATCCCGCCCTCACCAGGAACCAAACACCCCATTGTAGCTCTTCACTGTCAGGATAGTGAAGCAGAGCAGTCTAAGGCCTATTCAGGGGAGGTGGTGAGAGCTAGTAATCACCATTCGCTGGCTTGCAATAATAAGACTCACAATTGTCCAGTCTGTGCTTTTTCTTCAGAAAAGGAAATGAACATTTACTGTGCACACACTATTTAATACTACACAGTAATTTACAGATACACATAAGACTGCTGGAAATACCTTTAATAACACTGCATTTGAGCACTAAAGGGTAATGATTAAAAAAATCTCAGTTACCAACCATCCCTGTGCAATGCAGCATATATCCATAAAGGGTGTGTTATAATAAACAACCAAGGTGATGTAATAACACAGAATCGTTAGACACTTTTGGGAATTTATATGTCGAATATGGACTTATCAAGGTCCCTGATATTCTACCTTTGATACTTTCGTCATATGGTTGTTTATTAAAACACACCCTTTTTTGATAGAGGCTTACCATTGTCAAAGATACTCTGCGGTTGATGCACAAACTTCGTTAATTTTTGGTGGTTTGCTGTTGATTATAGAATATTTCTTCTGTCTAAACTGTGAATATGAGGTTATTTGAGAAGTCTATTTAAACACCTTTTGCAGAACATGTCTCAAACTGCGAAATGGTGACCTCACCAGTACTTGGACCATTTCCATTTTTTGATTTCCAGTGGCAACTACAGCAACATCAAGCGATAACGGACATGGTCTCCTTTAAAACGAATGTTTTTCGGTACTTTTACCTAACCAACAAGACCCTTCTAAGCCTTGAAAAGGTCACAGTGTGTGACAAAACACGTGTCTGCGGTCTTCCATATATTGAAAACTGGAGAAATCTGACCTGTGGGACAAAATAAAAGAAAAGCTATGGTCTTCAGGACTAATCCTTAGTATTCGGACTTTTACTCAAAAAGTGCAATAACTTCATCTGAAGTGCTGGGGTATTCTATTTTGCAGATTATTGGAAAGAAAGTTCTGTGGAGATTTTACCTAACTATACATGTTCTATGTGTCTTCTTACTGAAGGATTACCAACTTGACATGGGGAATTATTCAAATACCATGTCACAATACAAGTGATCCAATAATGTAGATGAGTGAAAATGCTCATCAAAACACAGGGCTGTCTGTGGCATTGAAAAACAAAAGTACCAGCAAGCTCAAAAAGACTGCATATTTATAGAGATGCTGTGCCATTTCTAGCAATGATGTTTGCAATTTCACAGTAACAGTCTGGCCCTCAATCACAGCATCACCACAAGGCTCTGGGAAGGAGCACCGAAGATGACCCATGAATCCAGTCTGACACCAAGGGAAAAAAATGTCTAAGGTGATTTATCAGAGCGAAGAAACATCCATTAAAAGATAATCACGAGGTGCAATGTAAGGAAAGCATATGTAGAGAAGCCACCTTACCTTCTAACAACTTCTTTCCATCCTTCTTCTCTTTTTTGCCCTCTTTTAGGACTGGTAAGATAAAGCTTTCCATTTGTTGCTAGTGGCAGAGATTTGTGACTAGACGATAGTGAATTCAGAGGCAAATCATTTTCAAATCTGTAAAATAAAGAAGAAGTAGCAGTTGAATCTAGCATCTAAACTTTCTTAAATTTGTGAAAGAGCCTGTGGTCACTAGAAAAAGACCATAAAATGCAACATTCGTGCACACTCAACCAAAGAAGAGCTCTAAACATGAAGACTTGTACATTGGTTGCTATTTATAAGAACCTGTAACAACAATACACGAGACAATTTGCAAAGCAGTATGCCACTTACGTACACTTTTGGGAGGAGAAGGCTACCACTTCAGCTCCAGCATCGAATTAACTGCCAAGCAAATGCACAAGTTACTTACCTTCGGTAACTATACATCTGTAAGAAACAGTAGTTAGTGTTAGATTCCTCACCTTAGAATATCCCCAGGCGTCAGACTGGATCCGGAAAGTTTTGCGTAGCAGTACCCCTGCACGTCGGTAGGGGCCGTCTGCGGCTCCGCGTCCGTCATTGGCACCAGGATGACATCATCGGTGTACTTAGACGCCGCCCTCGAGCGCTGACGTCAGTTCTTATCCACAGCTTTTCCACGCCAGAAACGCAGAGCCATGATAAAAACCAACACTGGTGCCATGAAACTAGGGCCCTAAAGGGATGAACCTTAACCCTAGATATCGGTTCGCAGAACGGGGAGGATGGGTGGGGCAGTAAGGAATCTAACACTAACTACTGTTCCTTACAGATATATTGTTACCGAAGGTAAGTAACTTGTGCATCTGAAAGAAACAGGTTAGTATTAGATTCCTTACCTTAGAATAGATACCCCAGCAATACTAACCACGGTGGTGGGTCTGCGAAACCATCAAGTCCGGGAGAACAGAATGGCCTAAAAAGCCGTCCCTCCGGACTTGGCTGTCCAGGCAGTAGTATCTAGCGAACGTGTGCAGCGAGGCCCATGTAGCTGCCTGACAGATGTCCTGCAAGGGGACTCCCCGACCCAGGGCAGTAGTAGCCGCCGTGGCCCGAGAGGAATGGGCCCTCAGCCCAACAGGGGGCTCCCTTTTAGCCAAAGTGTAGCATACCTTGATGGACAACACTACCCACCGAGAGTTGGTGCGTTTGTGCACCGCCTGTCCCTTCTTAGCGCCCACATAACCAACAAAGAGCTGGTCGTCCACCCGGAACTGGCGTGTGCGGTCCAGATAGAATGAGAGCGCACGTTTTGGGTCCAGACGGTGGAGCCTCTCTTCCTCTTTCGAGGGATGCGGAGGTGGAAAGAAGGTGGGCAAGGTGATGGACTGCCCGATGTGGAAGGCAGTGACTACCTTGGGCAGGAAAGAGGGACGCGCTCTCAAGACAACTTTGTCCGGATGGACAGAAAGGAAAGGAGGTTTGGAAGATAGAGCCTGGAGCTCACTCACTCTCCTGGCAGAGGTGATGGCAACCAGGAACGCAGTCTTAAGAGTGAGAAGACGAAGAGGGCAATTGTGGAGGGGCTCGAAAGGAGCGCGCATCAAATAATTAAGAACAAGGTTCAAGTCCCACTGAGGCATCACGAAAGGAACAGGAGGAAACATGTGAGTGATGCCCTTCAAGAATTTATTTACAACAGGAGACTTGAAAAGAGAAGGCTGATCAGGTAGCCTTAAGGCCGAAATGGCAGAGAGGTAGCCCTTGACTTGATAGTGCCCAGAGCAGAGCCCTGCTGTGGAAGAGAAATAAGAAAGACGAGAACCTCTGAAAGGGGGGCAGAAAGGGGATCCCACAGCCTTTGCTGTGCACCATGCCACAAATGTATTCCACCTGCATACTATACCGATTTTGTGGAGGGACGCCTGGCTGCCAGAATCACATCACAGACTTCAGGAGGCAAGTCAAATGGTCTCAACTGTCGCCGCTCAATCTCCACGCATGGAGGTGGAGGCTGGACAGGTTCGGGTGGAGGACCGTCCCCTGCTGCTGCGACAGAAGGTCCTCCTGAAGAGGCAGACAAATCGGGGGATCGACTGACATGCTGAGTAGCTCGGGATACCAGTATCTTCGTGCTCAGTCCGGAACCACAAGGATGACTTGGGCCCGGTCTCGCCTGATCTTCTTCAGCACTCTGGGCAGAAGTGGTATAGGCGGAAAGGCGTACAGGCGTACAACAGACCACAGCTCCACTCGCGACGAAAAGAGTCGCCGAGCGAGTGCCGCCTTGGAAATTCCAACGCGCAAAACTGATGACATTGAGCGATCTCTTCGGTGGCGAATAGATCTAACTAAGGCTCTCCCCACTGCTGAAAGAGACCTTGCGCCACGTCCGAGTTCAGACGCCATTCATGATCCATCATGCACCGACGGCTGAGTTCGTCCGCTCCTGGCATTCAGAGAACCTGCCAGATGTTGAACCACCAGGGTCACGCCCTGATGTTCCAGCCATTGCCAGAGGTGCAGAGCCTCCTGACACAGGGTCCACGACCCCAACCCGTCCTGTTTGTTGGAGTACCACATGGCGGTGGTGTTGTCCGTGAACACCTGCACTACACTCCCCCTGACAGAGGGGAGGAATGCTTTCAGTGCAAGCCGGATCGCCTGCAGCTCCAGAAGGTTGATGTGGAGCCGGGACTCCGCCGGAAACCATAGGCCTCTGATCTCCGCCTCTCCCATATGGCCCCCCCAGCCCAGGAGGGACTTATCCGTCACGACTACGTGCTCCGGTTGGGGTAGGGAGAGGGATCTGCCGCTGACCCAATCACTGTCCGTGAGCCACCACTGCAACTGTCTCGCAGTGCCCTCCGAGATCAGGACGTGGTCGGACAGGTTGCCCGGATGATGGGCCCACTGAAACTTCAGGTCCCACTGCAGAGCCCGCATCCCCCACCGGGCGTGAAGCAAAAGAAGGATGCAGGAGGCTATCAGCCCCAGAAGCCGCAGCGTCAACCTGACCGAGACCCGGGATAAAGGCTGAAAGATCGGAATCAGAGCCTGAATATCCCGAACCCGCTGTTCAGGAGGATAAACCCGAAACAGCGCCGAGTCCAGAACCACTCCGATGAAGAGGAGCTTCTGAGAGGGACACAGGTGTGACTTCGGCACATTGATGGAGAACCCCAGCAGGTGCAGGAGGTCGGCCGTAGTCTGGAGGTGGCTGACGACGGTCTGGGGCGAGCCCGCCTTCAACAACCAGTCGTCGAGATAGGGGAAGACTGACACCCCCAATCTGCGCAGATGAGATGCGACCACCGCCTTCACTTTCGTGAACACCCGAGGGGCGATGGTAAGGACGAAGGGGAGCACGGTAAACTGAAAGTGCTCGTGACCTACTGTGAACCGCAGGTAGCGCCGGTGGGCCAGCAGGACGGGGATGTGAAAATAAGCGTCCTGCAAGTCCAACGCTACCATCCAGTCTCCGGGGTCTAGGGCAGCTAAGACCTGAGCCAAAGTCAGCATCTTGAACTTCTCCTTCCGGAGGAAGCCATTGACGTTTCGCAGGTACAAGATAGGGCGTAGGCCCCTTTGCCCTTCTTGGGGACCAGAAAGTAGTGGGAATAACAACCACAACCTACTTCCGGCCCAGGAACGCGCTCGATGGCCCCCTTGGCCAAGAGGGCAGATACTTCCTCTTGCAGAAGTTGAAAGTGATCCCCCGACACGCGGTGGTACTGCGGTGGCATGGCTGAGTGGTCACCTCGAAGGGGAGGGAGGAGCCCCTTCGGACGATTTGCAGCACCCACCTGTCTGGAGTGATGGTGTGCCAGTGGAGGAGGTGATGGCGGACCCTGCCCCCCACTCGCGTCGAATGGGCATGAAAGCTCGGACTAGGAAGGCTTTGAGGCAGATGCTGCGGGGGTGGATGTGGACTGGCCACGCCCTTGTCCCCTGGCACCGCCACGGCGGTTACCACGTCCGCCACCACGTTGTATGTTAGACTGCGGCCCATGGCTGGCAGGACTTGAAGGGGCACCCCTTCCTTGGCCACGAAAGGAGCGAAAAGCAGACTTCTCCTGACGCTGGCCCGAGAGGCCCAAGGACTTTGTCGTAGCCCTGGAGTCCTTGAAGCGTTCAAGTGCATGATCTGCCTTGCCACCAAAGAGGTGGCTTCCATCGAACCACAGGTCCATGAGGGTGTTCTGGACCTCAGCCGAAAAGTTGGCAGACCTCAGCCAGGCGTGGCGGCGAACCACCACCGTCGTTGACATCGCCCTGCCCAGCGAGTCCGTGGTATCCAGCCCACATGGTATGGAATACCGCTTTGCGTCTCGTCCCCCTGCCAGGGCTTGAGCGAGCTTTGCCCGGGCCTCCTCCGGGCACTCCGGCAGCACAGCCGCAACCGTATCCCACAGAAAGTGGGTATAACGGCCCAAAAGGCAAGCGGTGTTGACTGACCGTAGCCCACAACTGGGGGAGGAGCACAGTTTCTTGCCAAACTGTTCATACCTTTTGGATTACCGATCTGGAGGTGCAGTCGGGAATGCGGATTGGGAAGTAGAGGCCTGATAACCAGGCTCTCGGGAATGGGGTGGGTGAACAGAAAGCTAGGGTCGCCCGGAGCTGGGTGGTGGCGCCTGGCGACGTTCCTATCTACAGGGGGACTTGTAGTGGGCTCCGGAGAGCCTATCTGCGGTTTAAGGACCTCAGTGAGGATGTTAGACCTCACAGTTGCGACAGGGAGCGTAAGCGCCAAGGCCTTGGCCGCCCTCGTCAGCACCACACTATAAGCAGCCCGCTCCTCCGTAGCGACGGTAGGAGGGGAGACAAAGCCAGTGTCAGGTGAAGTGTCAAGTCCACTGGCTTCCCCTAGCTCGTCTGTCCAGTCCTGAAATGACTGAGACTCCTGTGTCAGAGGGTCCTCAGACCCCTCCCAATATCCCTCGTCCTCCATCTCCTGAAATTCAGGGTCAAAGGATGGAGCCGGATCAAAGAAGAATGGCTCCTCAGCCGGCATTGAATGCGGGGTCGATCGACGCCGGTCCGGCGGCGGATACGGACCCAGGGAGGGATCAGGGATGGCGCCGTGCGGGGACGGCATCAGGGGGGGGGACACCCTGGGGATCTACGCCGGCGGGGTTGTAAGGGCGACCACCGGCGACCTGCATCCGGATCCAGCGGGGGGCTGTGGCGCCGGGACCAAAGTCGCCGGGGGGAAGCACCGGCCGGTGCCGGGGCCGACGCACCCGGCCCGCATGGACTCCCAGTCGGGCCGCTGGGCCTGGAGGCGCTCCCGCGGGATCCGACGGAGGAGAGAGGGAACTCATGGCCACGAGGAAGGCCTCGATCTCCTCCGGCGTCACGTTCAGCCCAGGGACCGGCGGGTATGGAGCTGGCCGCGGGACCTGCGGCTCCGGTGTTGCCCGAACCCCCGTCGTGGTCGGCACCAAGGCAATAGAGGCACCGGTGGTAGGGATCAGTAACCAACATCAGCTGGTTGCAGACGGTACCGGCACCGAGAGTCGTAAAGACTCGAGTAGTGATCAAAAAGGATCGAAAAAGTTTAGTCAAAAAGTGACTAAGGTACTGCGTTTTCTGGACCTGCGCTTGCTGGCACAGAAAAAAGAAGAACTGACATCAGCACGCGAGGGCGGCGTCTAAGTACTCCGACGTCATCCCGGCACCAACGACACCGACGACGGACGTGGAGCCTACCGACACGCAGCGGTACTGCTACCCAAAACTTTCCGGATCCAGTCTGACGCCTGGGGATATTCTAAGGTGAGGAATCTAACTCTAACCGGTTTCTTTCAGATACAATATTTACCTTCAGTATCCATCTTTCTGATGGATACTCTAACAGCAGATTCCGCACTATGAATATTTCCACAGCATCAGACTGCGTCCAGAAGCTTTAGAGCAGTATTCCTGTGCATCGATAGGTGGCATTGTGATTCTGTGCGCTGATGTAGTTCCGCTCCGGAAGTGATAACTAGTGCTGCAGATAAGCGCCACTGATGGATGTTAACGCCAGTTGCTTTCTAAGCCATCCGCATTCTCATTCGCTAAGCTTATCGGCAGACCAATGTGAAGATCTCTGAATTGGGTCCTTTTTCGATGTAAAAACAGTCTAGTTCACAGAACAGGTAATTGGACAGGTCAGTGAGGAATCTATGGTTAGATAGAGTACCCTCCAGAAGGAAAATGATTCTAACTTTTCAAGCATCTTTTCATACCGTGTAGTGCTGATGATTTTGTTATGTCAATTTTTATAGCATGCCAATCACCCGTTGGGGTATCCAGGTGCTCCGCAGGTGGGTAGGCGGCTCTCAGGTGAAATTATTAGAAGAGCCAGGCATCAGCTTCTTGTCAAACTCAAGAAGCGTAGAGGAGGCTCTGATGCGTTGTGGGAGATGATTCAATGTTTTGGGGGAGGTGTACCAGAAAGAGCAACAGTCGGATCTCTTTTTGTGTGTGCGGGGTACCTATGGTAGTGAGTCCTAAGCGGAGGTGCCCTAGGAGTTTATTTGAGGTTTACATGTTGAGGTAGGCGGAGTCTGTGTTCTGTAATGCTTTGTATGTGTGTGTATTGGGAGCCAGTGAAGCTCCTTGAGGTGTGGAGTGATGCGAGAGCAGTTAAGGATGTCTTGCGACGCGTTTTGGATGGTTTGGAGCCTATTCAGGAGCGGTTTGGCGATTCCTGCAGCGAGTGCATTGTCGTAGTCAAGTCTCCTGATTATCAAGGCCTGTGTGACCTAGTTTTCATAGTATTCTCCAGTGTAACTTGAAGATTTTTCACAGAATCCTCAGGATGTTGAAACAGGTGGTGGTCAGCGCGTTTACCTGGGCTGTCATGTCAAACTTGTTGTCTAGGAGGATTCCTAAGTATCTGATGAGGTAAGTGTTGTAAATGAAAGCAGGCTCAGATCCAAGGTAGATTAGTTAAGTAGGTTTATAAAGTAAGATGTTAACAAGAGCCCCACCAGGAGCAGCCTTCCTGCTGCTCAGCCCACCCTCCAACTGACTCTCCCACTCACTCACCAACATTCCGCAGCCACCTCACACACCAACTTTCAACCACCACAGTCACACTGGCTGAGCAGCAGGTTTAACAGTAAGCCAGAGAGGTCATGTAGATGTTGAATAGGGTCGGCTGAGAGATGATCCTTGGGGACTCTGCAGATGAGGTTCTTGGCTTCTGATGTGTAGGGTGGCATGTTGACTGTGTTCTACCTGTGGAGAAGGGGCAGACCCAATTGAGGGTGGGTCCTTGTATGCTTATTTCATGAAGTATTTTGATCAGATTGTTGTGGAAGACTGTATTCAAGGCCGCTGAGAGGTCGAGCAGAATGAGGGCTGCTGTTTCTCTTCAGTCCAGGAACATCCGGATGCTCTCTGTAGCAGCAATGAGGGCAGTCTTGGTACTGTGATTGGGTCTGAAGCCTGACTGCATAGTGTCTAGGAGTTTGAGTGTGTTGAGGTAGTTGCTTTCTGATGGCTTTGTCCATGAACTTGGCTGGGTAGGGTAGTAGAGAAATCGGTCTGTAGCTTGCTAGTTGGGTGGGGGGTGCCTTAGTTTTTTTTTTTTTAAATAAGTGCATTGACTGCTGTGTGTTTCCAGGCCTCCAGGAACATTTTGGTGGTGATGGAGGTGTTCAGGATACGGGTGAATATTTCACTTTTTGGGTGGGTGCCCCTGCAGATGTGGTGGGGGCATGGCCAGATATGGTGGGTCCATTGGTGCCCCAGAGTAAATGTCCCCATAATGTTGGCTGTCTCCATTGTGGTGATCATTTTCCATGTAGTCCAGGTGTTTCCGAAGTAGTTAATGGAGGTGAGGCTGCAGGGGTTCAGTTCAGGATATAAATAGTTGAAAATGGCTTTGATTTTGTATGTGAAAAGTTTCGAGCAGTTATTGCATAGTTGTGGCAGGGGGTGATGCTGTTAGTGGTGCAAGCTGGAGTAATGAAGTCTTCGACAATAGTGAAAATTTCTGTGCAGCTATTGGTGTTATCTAGGCGCTCTGTTTGGGCCTTCTTTTTTCTCTGATCTGCTGGTGGTAGCATCTGAATATTGATTTGTAAGAGTCTTTGTTAGTTTCTTTGTGGTAAGTTCTCCATCTTTCAAGTTGCTTACAGTGATGTTTGGTTGAGCGGATTACCTCAGCTAGTCTTCTTTCAGGTTCTTTTTTGGTTGTTGTGTTTCCTGGGTGCTAGGGAAGCAGCGCATTCTAGGATCCACTAGTCGAGCTGTTTCATGTGGCTTGTTCAAGCGCAGGGTATGGGACCTGGCAGAATCTGAGATGTTGGTCCAGTAGCATCAGGCCAGGCTGGTGGTCGTGGGTTTTACTCAGGGAGGGATAAGGATTTTGGAGGGGCTCATGGAGTGGTCAGTCCAGGTGAGAGGGGTGTTTGCAGTGACTGATGCCGTTGGAGATGGCGAATATGGGGGTTGAGGGTGTGTCTGGCTGAGTGTGCGTGTCTGGCAACATGTTGTATCAGTCTAAGGTTTCCAAGATTTTTGAGGAGTGCGACCACAACACAGCTGGGGATTTTTGATCATACAAATGTGAGAGTAGGCCTTTCAGTAGAATGCACGTTTTTAAGTCCATGGTGAGGAGGAAGACGAAATCTGAGATGTTGTTGATTAAAGTAGTTTGTGGTCAGGGGGAGGCTCGATATTCTGTTACTGAGATTTGCAGTTTGAAATGTGGGCATTCCATGAAGGAGGTTTAGTTTTCTGTGGTCCAAGTGCAGCTGACTTTTTACTTTAAGATTGGTGGAGACTACGGATTTCTGTTGACAGTTCTGTCTTGCGATCCTGTATCCTGCAAGGATGGCCTTGGCGATGTCTGGTGCAGATGAGGTAAGGAGCATAATGGCAGCGGACCATTTCTCTCTTATGCAGAGATCCTGAAGGTGTGCACCCCACCCCTCTAGGGAGGCATCTGTTGTGAGGATGAAATCAGGTACGGAAAGCTTAAAAGTGAGCCTGACGGAGGCATTTTTAGAACGCCTCCACCAGGAATTGGCACTAAGTCGTCGAACGACCCTGAGAATTGCAGCCGCTGACTGTCCAGATTTTCCTGAACTGATTTCATTCTCAGACGGGTATGAGGTACTTGCAGAATTGCTGATGATAGTATTCCCAGAAAGGATTTGATCATCCTCACAGAAGCGAACTTTCTTTTTAGGAGGTCTGACGCCAAAGAAGCAAGGCGAGATTGCCTTTCTTTGGACAAGAATGCTTTGTCTCGGATGGCATCCAACATTGCCCGTAGAAATTGAATTCTTTAGTAAGGACAGAGGACTGATTTTTGAATATTCAGAGACAGTTCTAGAGAGTGAAAAACCTGCAGGCATGTGGATGTTGCGTGAGAAGCCTGCCGAAAGGAAGGAGACTTTATTAGCCAATCGTCCAGGGAATAATTGGATGCCATGCAGTCTGAGATGAGCTGCTACTGGAGTTAGGAATTTGGGAAAGACTCTTGGAGCCGAGAGTAAGCCGAATGGGAGGACTTTGAATTGGAAATGTACACCTGCCACAGTAAATCGAAGGAATTTCCGGTGTTTGGGATGAATTGAGATGTGGTAGTACGCATCCTGGAGATCCAACGTTATCATGAAGTCCGCATGACCCAAAAGCTGAAGGATTTCTTGAAGTGTGACCATGCGAAAGGATTTCCTTTGAAGATATTTGTTCAGTTTCCTTAAATCCAGGATAGGCCTCCATTCCCCTGACTTTTTCTTTATTAGAAAAATGCAGGAATAAAATCCTTTCCCCACCTGAGAGCGAGGCACTTTTTCTATCGCTCCTTTCGAAAGCATGGTTTTTCCCTCCTTTCTGAGAAGACCAAGATGCGGTGAATGCTTCTTCAGAGGTGGATGAGGAGGGAGGGAAGTGATAAATTCTAGGGTGTGACCAAATTTGATAATGTCCAATACCCACTTGCCTGTGGTTATTTTCTTACAATTTTCGAGATGTCGGGATACATTCGGAATTTTGTATACTAGTTGTGGCAGGTCTGGTGCAGGTGTTAAAAGATTGCCACTGTTTTCTAGCAGAGTCTCTGCCTTGAGGTGGTTGTCTAGAAGCGGCCGTTGGGGGATTTCTATAGGACTGCTGCAGTTGGTATCCATATTGTCCTTGACTGCCCTGATTTTGGTATTTTTGATATCCTCCAAGAAATGAATATGAACCTCTGCCTCTCGCTCCTCATCATTCTATATTTAAAGTACCCAGTGCCCTGGCGGTATCAGTCTCTATTTTGTAACACCTTATTAATGTGTTTCCCAAATAATAAGTCCCCATCAAATGGCATGTCCAGAATCTTTGTCTGAACCTCCGGGCGAAAGTTGGTGGATTTCAACCAACCCTGACGTCTAAGGGTTGCTGCTCCGGCAAGTTGGCGAAAACCCAAATAAGCCATATCCATAGAGATATCAATAATCTCTGATGCAGCCCTTTCGCCTTCCAGAAGTATTTTTCTTGCTTCCTTTATTTTATTCTCAGGAAGATGTTCAAGATAAGGGGAAATGTCCGGCCATAATTGGCGGTCAAATCTGCCTAAAATCGCCAAAGAATTTGTGGCACGAACTGAGAGACCCGCCATGGTGGTAAAGCATTTACCGATGTTATCCAGACGTCTCCCATCTGGTTGCGCCGTTACTGGAATAGATGGATTAAGAGACTTCCGTTGGGCCGCCTGTGAAATAACAGAGTCTGTCTTGTCTTAGGTATCGAAAATGGATTTTATTATTTTCGCTCCTTCCCAAATATGATCATTTATAGGCATTGAACGAACCAATTTTCTTCTTTGATCTTTAAAATCATAAAGAAAACACTCTGTTTTCTGTACCGATACAGCAAGATGAAATCTAGTTGCTGCCCTTTCCATGAAAGCGTGAAAACCTCCTATATCCTCAGGAGGGTATTCAACCACCTGAGGGACTGGTGAGGATGGCGTTGGAAAAAAGTACTCATCACATTCATCCGCAGTTGTGGGTGAGTTTGGTATCTCTCCCTCTTCAGCCACAGGGCCACCATCATCATTTTTAAGGAAATGAGTAGGCAAAACCACCTGAGGCACCGAGACAGGGGCAGCAGGACTCGCAACCTGCAAAACTGTAGGCGCAGGAGGTTGTTCTGTAACCGGTACTGGTGGGAAGCGTGCATTATAATCCCTCAACATAGCAGTTAGTTCTTGCATCAAAGCCGCAGGCATTTGAACCACAGGTTCCTGATGGAAAGATTCCTGAGGGCCTCTTAGAGATTCACAGGGCTCATAATATTCCTCATCATCTTCGTCCTCCTGATATTTAATTCGGAGCTGAGAAGGATCATGTGCTGAGATAAAAGGTCCTTCATCATCTGACTCCTTCAGATAGTGGCTAGGAGGTAACGCTGAGATATGGGTAACATCCTGATAAAATTGTCTTGAAGATGACAATTTTGAAGTTAGCACTGGCATAATTTGCAAAGATGTAGTTCTTATACGCTTCAGCGTCGACGAAATGTACATGGACGACGAGTCAGTATCAGTAGAAATTGGCATTATAGAAGAGACCGTCGACGTTGAAATCATTGAGGTCGTCGACGGAAAAACATCGCGGTCGCTACCGTCGTCGATGGTGGGCTCGTCGAAGAGAGTAGTATCGGCGTCGAAGGTGGGCTCGTCGACGGAAGCTGTATCGTCGTCGACAGCAGAGGCATCGTCTATGGCATGGATGTTCTCGATGACGTAGGCGTCGAGATTGGTATCGTCGACGGCAAAGAATGAATATGCTACTTACCAGTATGCATCTGTTCTTGGCATGTAGGGCTGCTAACATTCATATCTTAGCATTAGATCGCCGCCTAGTGTTGGGTCCGGATGATCGCACATTGTTGTCCTGGAAGAGTCTTCGAAGTATCCTGAGATAGGTGGCTCCTCCCCTGGACTACAGTGCGCATGGGCATCGGCTCCATCCCCAGATTGTTTTTCGCCATTGTGGCAGAAGATGGAGTGAAAAGTGTAAAGGATGTCCATGCTAATGACTGAATACAATAGTATATCTGCAGCTGCAACAGGCACCGGGGAGGAGGGTGGGCGATATGAATGTTAGCAGCCCTACATGCCAAGAACAGATGCATACTGGTAAGTAGCATATTCAGTTCGAGGCATGTGGGCTGCTAAATTCATATCTTAGCATAGAATACATAGCAGTCCCTCCATCAGCGGCGGTTGCCCGTGCCAGCTGCAGAAACCTGAAAGAGTGTTTTGAGAACAGCCTGTCCTACAGCAGCTTGCTGCTTGGAATGCACATCAACACAGTAGTGTTTTGTAAAGGTATGTGGTGTAACCCACGTGGCTGCTCTGCAAATGTCCTCTAAAGGAATGTTCCCTAGGAAAGCCATGGATGCCCCCAATTTGCGTGTGGAGTGCGCCCTTGGGGGTATCGTTAGAGTGCGCTTGGCCTTTTGATAACATATTTGGATGCACTTAACAATCCACCTGGCTATTCCTGCTTTGGAAATAGGGTTGCCTTTGTGTTGTGGTGCGAAGGCAACAAAAAGTTGTTTTGTCTTTCTAAAGGGTTGTGTCCTGTCTATGTAGTACATCAACGCCCTCCGTACATCTAAGGTATGTAGCATTCTTTCCGCTACTGTTTGTGGGTTTTGGAAGAATGCCGGCAAGTCAATAGTTTGGTTGAGATGAAACTGTGACACCACCTTCGGAAGGAATTTGGGGTTAGTGCGTAGCACTACCCTATTTGGATGAATCTGAATGAAAGGTCTCTTGGATTGTGAGCGCTTGTAGCTCACTAACACGCCTCAGTGACGTAATAGCTATTAGGAAAGCTACTTTCCACGTTAGGAACTGGAGTTCACACGAGTGCAGTGGCTCAAAAGGTGGTCCCATCAGTCTGGTGAGGACCACATTGAGGTTCCACACCGGAGCTGGTGGTGTTCTTGGGGGAATGACTCGTTTCAGACCTTCAAGAAAGCTTTAATGGCAGGCACTCTGAAGACAGAGAGATGCTGCCTGTTCTGAAGATAAGCCGCTATGGCGGATAGATGTATCCGAATGGAAGTGTACGCTAGATTGCACTTGTAAAGATGCAACAGATAGCAAATGATGTCAGGGATAGATGCATCTAGCGGGTTGATGTCATTGGCTGTACAGTAAATGACAAAACGCTTCCATTTCGCAGCATAGCATGCTCTGGTAGTTGGCTTCCTTGCCTCCTTGATGATGTCCATGCATTCCGGAGGTAGGTGAAGGTATCCAAACTCTAGGACTTCAGGAGCCAGATCGCCAGGTTGAGCTGTTGCGGATCTGGATGCTGAATTTCTCCATGGTTCTGCGTCAAAAGTCTGGGCGTGAGGCGCAGTCTTTGATGCGGCACCACCGAGAGTTCGAGGAACGTAGTGTACCATGCTTGGCGCGCCCACGTTGGAGCAACTAGGATGAGAGTCATCGCGTGCTGCCTTAGCTTTCTTGCCACCAGCGGTATCAGAGGGGCTGGCGGAAAAGCGTACGCAAATTTGCCTGACCAGTTCATCCATATCGCATTCCCCTGCGACTGTGGGTGAGGGAACCTGGCGGCAAAGTGTTGGCATTTTGCGTTTTCTTTTGTGGCAAACAGGTCTATCTCCGGATGACCCCACTGCTGGAAGTACGGGTGGAGGACAGATGGGTGTATCTCCCACTCGTGCATTTGATGGCTGTACCTGCTGAGCAGATCCGCCATCTGATTGTCCTTTCCCGGGAGGTGTTCTGCCATGAGGAAAATGTTCCTTTGAATGGCCCACTTCCACATGCTCTGAGCCAGATGAGACAGCTGTGGCGAGTGGGTGCCTCCCTGCTTTTGAATGTAGTACATCGCGGTCATGTTGTCCGTCCGGACTAACACTACCTTGTTGCACAGATGTACAATGAAGGACTTGATCGCCATGAAGATTGCCATCAGTTCCAGATAATTGATGTGCATCCTCTGTTGTTGCGTCGTCCATAGTCCCTGCACTGTGTAAGTGAGCAGATGAGCTCCCCATCCCTGGAGAGATGCGTCCGTTGTCAGGATAATCTGTGGCACTGGCTCCTGGAACAGTCGGCCCTTGCAAAGGTTGTGTGGAGTCCACCAATGCAGAGAGTCGTATGCCCGACTGGTAACCAACACTAGGTCTGTTAATTGTCCCTGAGCCTGTGTCCACTGATTTGCTAAGCACTCCTGGAGCGGGCGCATATGTAACCGTGCGTGAGGGACTATGAAGATGCAGGAGGCCATCATGCCTATCAACTGCATGAACACTCTCGCTGGAAGCGAGTGTTGTGGTCTGAACTTCTGGATTAGAGACTGCATGCTGTCTATCCTGACTTGGTTTGGTTGAGCCATGGCCGTCAGGGTATTGATCGTCGCACCTAGAAACTGCCGGACATGTGCCGGCTGAAGATGCGACTTTGGGTAGTTCAACGAGAAACCTAGATTGTGAAGGAGGTGAATGGTGGTCGACATGTCCGCGGCGCACTGTCGTTCCGACTTGGCTTGAACGAGCCAGTCGTCCAGGTAGGGGTAGACATGGATGTTCTGCCTCCTGAGGTGCGCTGCTACTGTCGCCAGACACTTGGTAAACACCCTTGGGGCTGTGGTGACTCCGAAGGGTAGGACCTTGAACTGGTAATGCTTGCCTTGAATAGTGAACCTGAGGTATTTCCTGTGGGACGGGTGTAGTGGAATGTGGAAATAAGCATCCTTGAGATCTAAGGTTGCTAAGAAGTCCCCTTGGTTTAACAAGGGAAGAATTTGTTGCAGTGTAAGCATATGGAAATGTTCTGATAGTATGTACAGGTTGAGGGGACGTAGATCTAGAATGGGTCTGAGAGATCCGTCCTTCTTTGGAATAAGGAAGTACAGGGAATATACCCCTGTGCCTTCCTCTCCCACCAGCACGAGCTCGATTGCGCCTTTGTGCAGCATCGCCACTACTTCCTGCTGCATTAAGTGCAAGTGCTCTGCGGACATAGGCCTTTGCCTTGGCGGAATGTTGGGTGGAGTGGATTTCAACTCTAGGCAATAACCATACTGGACTAGTTGTCGCACCCACCTGTCTGTGGTGATGTTTCTCCAGACGGGCAGGAACTGCTGCAGTCTCCCCCCGACAGGTGTTAAGTGGTCGGGGGGCAGTGACAGAGAGTCACTGTTTGCTTGGGGTAGAGGAGCGGGAGTTGTTGTTCGCTCTGCCGCGACCTCTGTTGCTGTTATTTCTGTAACCTCCCTTGTTCTGTTTTGTGAACGAGGATTGTGCTCCACCTCTTGAGAATTGCGATTGTTGACCCATTTGTCCTCTGGTGACTCCATGTGCACCTGAGCGACGAAAATTATTGCCACGAAACTGTTGTGATTGTAGGGCCCCCATGGATTTAGCAGTTTCTGTGTCCTTCTTTATCTTTTCGAGGGTGGTGTCAACATCTGGACCAAACAGTCTATCAGGATTGACTGGCTGATTAAGTATGGTTGTCTGAATATCAGGTTTAAACCCTGATATGCGGAGCCAAGCTTGTCGTCTCAGCATGACGCTAGTGTTGATCGCCCTAGCTGCTGTGTCTGCGGCGTCAAGTGCACACTTGATGGCTGCGTTGGAGATCAGTTTCCCTTCCTCTATAAGCAGTTTGGTGCCCTCTTGAAACTTTGGAGGCAGGTGTTGTACAATCTGCTCTAGGGTGTCGTAATGCGCCCTATCGTAACGTGCTAAGAGTGCTTGTGTATTTGCAATATGCCAAAAGTTGGCAGCTTGTGCCGCCACTCTTTTGCCCCCTGCCTCTAGCACTTTGGACTCCTTGTCTGGGGGAGGAGCTTCACCCGTTGTCTGGGAGTTGGCCCGTTTTCTGGCATTTGCGACCACAAGAGAGTCTAGTGGCAACTGTCCCCGAATGTATGCAGGGTCTGCAGGTGCTGGTCTGTACTTTTTCTCTATACGTGGATTGACCACTCTCGCTCTGGTAGGTTCTTTAAAGATGTCAGCTGCATGCTTGAGGACTCCCTTGAGCATAGGCAGCGTTTTCACAGTTCTTTCAGAGACTGAAAAAGTGTCAAAGAGAAAGTCTTCTTCTACTGGGTCAGCATGCATGTCTACATCATGATTAGCAGCTGCCCTCTCAATGAGTGCATGAAAACCTGCAGAATCCTCTGTTGGGGATGCACGTGCACTGAAAGGCTGTGGGTCTTGCCCCACACTTTGGGTGCCTTGGTCACCAATGTCATCATATGCATCTGGATGTGCATCTGGTTCATTGATGGGGAAGGTGTATTGGTCCTCTTCATCATATCCCTCACCCTCAGAGTGTTCTGGTGAGGGAGTAGGGCTTCTTCTTGGAGGAGGCTGGATAGGTTCTATGAGGTTAGAAGCGTCCTGAGGAACCCTTTTTTTCTTTAGTGGGATGACATAGGAGTCCAGAGGCTCTGAAGTGATCCTCCTTTTGTATAGGGTTAATTTGCCTGTGTGGCGTCGATGAAGTGCTCAGAATCGTCCTCTGATTCGAGTTCTCGACCTGAAGGTACCCCTGCCGTAGAAGAATCCGACTTCTTTGGCGTCGATTTCGTAGAAAAGGCCTTCGGAGCCTCTTTCGGCGGCAGAAGGAAGAGAAGCTTACTCTTAGGCTTCGCCGGAGTGTCCTTCGGCGTCTGAGGCGACGGCAACGGAGCCGACGTAGCAGCGGCCTTGTCCCTGATTCTCTGCAGCGAAGCGGCGATGGGGGACACTTCACGTACAGTGGCTTTTGGCGCTGATGAGGATGTCTTGACCTTCCCCTCGGATCCGACGTCATGGTGGCCTTTCTGAGTCTTGGACGCCGATGCAGTTGCCGCCGACCCAGAGTCCTTGGATCGATGCGCAGATGTGCCAGCCGTCGATCCGTGCGCTTGTGTCGCCTCCGACTCCACTACGCGACCGACGGACGGAGTCCCAGTCGGAACCGGAGCCGTGCCGCTGGCCTTGGCGTGCTTAGACGGTGTCGCAGCGGTTGATCCGTTCCGACCACCCTTCTTAGAGGATCCCTCCTCTGGCGCCGATTTTGACCCTGTGGAATCGACCGACTTCTTCGACTTCTGTGGACCGGAGGTCGACGGAGCCGATGCGGCGGCGGGTGCAGTAGTTTTCTGTGGGCCGGCCGCCATTTTAGGGACGCTCGAGTCCATAAGTTTCGGTTTCGTTTTCGGGTCGGCCATTTTAGGTGTAGTCGATCCCGTAGGTTTCGGTTTCGGTTTCGATCCGGCCTGCCCAGCAAGTATGTCCGTGGCCGGGCCTGAAGGCGGGGCCGTGGCTTGCGGAACGAGGTCTTGGATAAGGCCTACAGGCGATCCCGTGACCCGATCGTGATCTTCGAAACCTTCGGGGCATAGCTCGTCCCCTGAGCTATCTGCCGCGGCCCCATAAATCTCTTCGACGTCCCCTACCTCGTCGACGTATTCAAGGCCTTGACCCACGACTCCGTCGTCGTCTACCGGATCCGCCTCGACCTCCGTTTCGGGTGGGGATATTGGAGATGATGACCCTGTTCATCTTCATCTTGGTCGCCGAAGATGTTTTCTGGATCCGGGGCCGCTTGTCTGGCCTCCAGGCGCACCGCGCGCCGAAGCTTGAGAGTCTTTTTAGACCTGAATTGTGCGCAAGCCTTGCACTTGCCGTCGTCATGGTCCGGTGAAAGGCATTTGTTACAGACCGGGTGCAGGTCTATATGTGGGTACTTGGACCCACAGAGCGGACAGTACTTAAACGGACTCCGCTCCATGCTGGAAAGTTGTGGTCGTGTCGCGACGAGAAGGCCTCGATGTCCGAAGAGTGAAAAAACTCCGCTGAATCCGACTCCAAGAGTCGGAAGAACTCGAGACCGTGCGCAAACAATACCGACGCTATAAATACAAGGCCTTTTGGCCTTAAAAAGTTAGTTTTACTCGGTTCCGACAGAGAGAAGTCGAGACCGCATCCGAACCCAATGGCGGAAAAAAACAATCTGGGGATGGAGCCGATGCCCATGCGCACTGTAGTCCAGGGGAGGAGCCACCTATCTCAGGATACTTCGAAGACTCTTCCAGGACAACAATGTGCGATCATCCGGACCCAACACTAGGCGGCGATCTAATGCTAAGATATGAATTTAGCAGCCCACATGCCTCGAACATAATCATCGATGGTGCCATCGACTGAGTTTGTCGACGATGGGACTTTTAGTCAACGAATCACACCTTCTGAGGAGATTTCATCGTCAACGGAGCACTTTTTGATGTCGACTGAAGCTCAGAAAGGGATTTATGCTGCTTTGAGGCAGTTTTCAGCGAAATCTACACTTTTTCTCCCATTTTTACCTCTGAAGAGAATGAAGGCTACTCTTTTTTAGAGGAAGAGTGCCCAGTCTCTGAGTGAGATTTCTTCAGGGTCTTACTCTGTCACTCAGGGGGATCTCCAGATCTATCCCTCCTCTTGGCCTGAGGGGTGGACGCCTGAGGACTTACACTGCCTTCTTCTCCAGAAACCACCTCCGATGCAGCTTTCAGCTTTTCCAGCCAAACCAAAATTCTTCTTTCTCTGTCCTTCAAGGTCTTGGCAGGGAAGGTTCTACAGATCCTGCAATCCGTGACCTTGCGAGCTGAATAAAGGCAATATATAAATCCTTTATGTAGATCCTCAAAATGTAATCTTTTCTTCCCACAGGAAGAGCAAGGCAAAAACAAGCTTTCCTTTGAAGAGTCAGACATATCTACTCGCAAAGGTAGCTAAAGTTAAGGAAAACTGAGCAGATCTCAGGGAGACTCCCTGTCACACGAGGTGCGGTAGAAAATCTGAGGGTGTGCCTCTCTGTGGAAGGTTCTAAGAGGGTGCTACAGCCTGATTGGCTGTGTTCCAAGTTTGGTTCTTTTAGCAAAAGGATTAAGATAGGCTAATGTAGTGACTTTGCTGTCCATAGTAGCCTATTGTATAATGTTATTATGACTATATGTATATGTTTTGTTATACCGCGAGACTCCCACCTAGTCGGCGGGGCTGATTCTAAGCATGTGAATCTATGAAAGATACCCCAATACTGGATAAATAACAATATGCATTTTAGACAGACTCCCACTTGTGATTTTACAAAGACAACACTACAGCTCTGACAAATTTGAAAAATATTTTTCTTTCTTTACATTTTCAGTGACCAGACCAATAAATGTGTTTGGTGGATTCAACTATCTAATAAATATCTGTGCACAATAAAACAATTATGTTTTTGAATAGCTGCTAAATATAACTTTAGACCATGTAATGTTTGTGCTTACATATAAAATGATGCAATATGTTTGCTGTTAGCAATATAATTTAAAAATACCAGTAAAGGTTTACCTTGATTGAATTCTTGGCGCAGTTATGTTAGGCTTTTCTTCATGAGAATGGCGAAGTTCTGATGCAAATCGTCGGTCCGTTATAGCATTCATTTCAGGTGTGAAGTGCATCTCTTGGCTTTTTCCCCCACTGCTGCCCTCACTATTGCAATCTGTACTGTCTAGATTATCAGAGTCGCTATTGCCATCATTACATACACCTCCACCTCTAGGCTCTCCATTTATTTTATTTTTATCTGCTCTTTGTTGCGCTAAAGACATGTGCTCATCTTGCAATATTATTTCAGTGATCTGAGAAGTGTCTTTTGTTTTGTTTTTCTTGTTCTTCCTGTTTGTACTAGGTGTGGTTACAACATTTGCCCTCTTTTTTCCAAAGACACTTGTAAAGGTGGCTGAAGTTGCAGAAATACCAATCGTGGTTGTAGTTGTAGCAGACGGAGGCTCTATAGGAACATCGTCCTCCACTAAAGGGAAAAAACGTAGAAGACAAGGTTTTCTAAAAGCATTAATAAAATAAATTTTCAAGGCATGAACTAATTGAATTAACTTGATAAATCTGAATTAATGGTTTGTTAGCCAATTATAGTTTCATGCTAAATGTCATAAGTTAAATATTTATTCTTCACTTGACCTTAACACAAAAGGTCTAGGTTTACCAACATACGTCGAAAAACCAAAGGCTTGGAATGGTGCTATAAAACATTCAAACAGGAGAAGAGAACTGCTCAGTAATTAAGTAAAGCTTAACATGATCATCATATATGTGTACCAGGTCACACAGTTTTCCCACCAATTATACAACCAGATACATATCACAACGTGCCTGGATGTGAAAAATAATTGTGAACTCCAGGCTGCTCCAATGGGCTCCATAAGTGGAGAAACCTATGCATTGTCAAATAAAGTTATGAGTTAGTATCATGACGATACTACATATACCAATGATATCACTGACACCACGATTCCCCGTAAAAGGTAAAAAAAATTAAGATGGATCAAGCAGAGAAAAAGCTTACTAAATACAGAACCACAAACCTCCAACGCATCATAATGAGAGGAGTAGTGAAGGCAAAGTCCAATCTACTGAAAGACAACATCCAGTAAAAAAAAAGTGTTCCTAAAGGTAGATTTTCTAATGATAACTACTTTCCATATATTCCTCTTCTAGAAAGATGTCCCCTCTTTTAAACAATCACATGAGGGTCCAGGAAGAATACAACAATAAAACTGCGATGTACGAGTTACTTCCCTTCGGTAACTATGTATCTGGTCGAAACGATTCTAGCCGCAGATTCCTTCACGTAGAATTACTCCCAGGCATGTAACTGGATCTGGAAGCTTTTTTTGCCACAGCATCCCTGCACCCCGGGGGCGGGACGACATCACGTGACTCCGCCCAGGCGTCGTCCGGGCATGTGACGTCAGTGAGGTCACATAAGACCCGCTCCGGCACGCCTACTCAGTTTTCTTCGGAGAACTGTTCTGCAGCACAACGCGGAACCACCAGATAAACTGTGGAAGCATGGTAACAGTGTGCGAAACGCAGAAACTTTGGAAAGAAAAGGTGACTAACACCACCACCCACAGTAGTGTCACACCGCAGAACCCAAGGCAGGGAAAAAAGAAGAAGAAACTAGCAGAGCCCTGTGCAACCACCCTGCCAGCACATAGACAGCCTCCCACCTCTGTGCCCCGGAGGCAAGGAACAGGAGTAAGGACATGGTACACGTAGGAAACTCACCACCCCCATCCTGAGCAAGGAAGGGGACCAGTCCCAACACAGACAGAGACAACAAACCTCCAAGCCACCCCAACAAAGGGCAACAACCCACAAGGGCAAGACATGGCCAGATGACCCTTAATCAGAGGATAGCAATGGAAGGGAGGGGACGGAGGGAGGACAGGGATAGAAAGCAATCGCCCGAAACATGGAGTAGCCAGAGCAGCAGGGCACTGAAACACCGGGACCCCATCCTCCAAAGTACCAAAGGAGGAATAAACCGCCCCCAGACGGAGCCACCCGTCAAGAACGAAGAAGGCACTCACAGGAGATA
Organism: Lissotriton helveticus; assembly: GCF_964261635.1. Lineage (NCBI taxonomy): Eukaryota > Metazoa > Chordata > Amphibia > Caudata > Salamandridae > Lissotriton > Lissotriton helveticus. The sequence goes on from NC_136068.1 coordinate 834,582,264, forward strand.
CAGCCCCCCACCGGGAAGCGAGTACAGAAGACCAACCTAAGGGTCCTCGCAGAATAGGGGAGGAAGGGTGGGCTGTGAAGGAATCTACGGCTAGAAACTTTTCTACCAGATACATCGTTAACGAAGGTAAGTAACTCGCACATCTGATAGAGACTACTAGCTGCAGATTCCTTCAAGTAGAATAGATACCCTAGCAATACCCACTGGGAAGGAGGGTCTGTGAAAGGACCCCACCAGCCAATACAGAACAGAGGACCCCACAGAAACCAGATCTGTAGACCAGGTAGAACCTTGTCCCTGCCAGGCAAAGGGAACCCCCCAAGCAGACCCCCACCGACCCCAAAAGGATGTAGGAGGGAGAAGAAGGCTGAAGAGGAACAAAGGGCAACTGCCCCACAAGGCAACACAGCTTCCGCCCAATGACAAGACAGGAAGGAAGGAAGAAGAAATAGAAGCCTAGAAGACCCAAGGAAGCGAGGGAAAAGAAGGCGAACCCACTCCAAGTGGAGAACAACCTGCCAGCCAGAACAGCGCTGGCAGTCAAAAGTCGCCAGAAGCAAGAAGAACAGCATGAGGCCCCAGGAAGGCAGAGTAGGCAGCACCTGGCAAGGGAGAACATATCATGAACCCAGACCTCAGGGCAGGAGCAGGGAGAGGAGGAGTTGCCTGGGCACACGACCTCAAGGAGCAAAAGCAACCTACACAACGTCATGGGGAACAGGCACCTGAAGGCACCCAGAACCCTCCAGCAGAGCGCAAGCCATATGACAGCTACCACTACCCCACCTAGGGTACCATAAGTCCCAAAATATGGAAACCCACTTTGGAAAGAACTTCTACAGCAGAGGAAAAAATAAAAGACCCACGGGGAAAAAAACACCCCCGCGAAAGGCTTGACAAGCAGCCCAAGCAAGCAGAAGGCCTAATCTCAGGGCCAAGTCTGCGCAACAATTCAAACTCAGAATCAACAAAAGGGCCGTCCAGCAGCCAACAATGCCAAAGTCCCAAGGAAGGACGCAAATGGCCAGAAAACACACTCCACAGCCAGAACAACCGGCCTAAGAAGGCCCAAAATCAACCCAACTCAGGAGTCACTGAGGACAGGACTGAGGAGGAGGGTAAGGCGGAGGAGGGTAAGGCAGAGGAGGAGGATAGATCCCTGCCAAGAGCCTCTGGATGGCGGAGTCCGCCGGGCCATGGAACAATAAGCTGCCATCAAACGGAAGGTCGATGAGTCGCTCCCGAATATTCTCAGGGAATTCTCCATCCCGAAGCCAAGCATGGCGACGGAGAGCGACAGAGGAAGCCATGGCCCGGCCCAGCACCTCTGAGATGTCCGGAACAGAGCAGAGAATAAACGCCGCAAGCTCCCAGCCATCCAACGCATGATGCCGTAAGTCCACCTGACCACCCTCCTGGGACGCTGCGGATCCCAGAGACTCAGCCGAGTCCCACAAACAGGAGGAGGCCCAAGCCAGCAAACACAAGGTGTTCAGGGCCCGCAGGGCAGTGCTGGTCGAGGCAAACATGTTGCGCCCCCAAGAGTCCAGCGAGCGAGCCTCTCGGGAGGGCGGAGTCAACAGCGGCGGCAGTGAGGGAAAAGCAGTCTGCAAAAGAGGGGTGGAGGGAGAGGGGTGGAGGGAAAGGCACGCCAGGTCACGCGGCGCCGATGCAGAAGATGTTGAGGCACCGGGTCCCCTGAGGCAGGACGCCTCCAAGCCCCCGTCAAGGAAGAAAGGAGGGAACCTTCAAAGGGAAGTAAGATTTCCCTCCCACAAGAGCCCTGGTGGAGAACCTCCAACAGATGGTCCACCGGAAAGTGAGCCACAGGGTCACCCATACGCAGGATGCCCACAGCTGTGGACACCAGGTGAGCGAAGGCTGCACACCCGCCTCCGTAGGGCCCCGCGGTGGGGAAAACAGCTCCTCCATGGGAGACGGCTGCAAACTAAGGGGGCCGTCCCCGAGGCCAAGCGGGACGGGCAAGGGCCAGACTTGGAAGTCAGAAGGAGCTGAAGAATGAGGGACCTGCCGCTCTTCCGACAAACACCTCTGCCTCAGGAAGGGCGGGGAGCTGCCCTTCGACGCCGGTGAAAAAGACACCACACGGCGACCAGTCTCCGGGGAGGACGACACCCATATACAACCTTCCTCCAGAGAAGGAGCGTCCGAAGACGAATCCGCGGTACGACCCCTGCGCGGAGCCATAGAGTCCGCTGCCTGAGGCAGGTTGTAGGCACCATCCGGCGTCGCCGGATAAGGCTCCTCCAAGTCAGTCCGCACCGGAGATGAGCTGGAGTCGAACCGGCCCCGGGGCGGCACCAACACGACCCCCGCTGAGGTAGCCACCTGCGTGGGGGAACGAGACGGGCCTGAGGAGTGACACGAAGCCCTCCGCCAGCCGCGGCCAGAATGAGGCGGAGATCGGTCGGCAACCCAAATGGTGCTGCCAGGGAATATCCAACCTCTGACTCGCCAAACGACGAGGCAGCTGCCTGTGGGTAGGGACGAGAGTGGCCTCGAGAGGGACGAGGGGTCCTCACACTGCCTTGACCCGGAGCTGCATGAGGAGGGTTTACCGACCCCTGTGTCTGCGCACGGTCCAGCTGCTGCCGTAGCGGCGTCAGCTCGGCCTTAGACAGGACGACCTTGTCAAAGGACCGAGACGAGCTTGGGGATGCGACCTGAGCCCCAGCGACCTCCCGCGACACCACAGGGACTCCCGCAGGTGTTTGCGGCGAGGCAGAGACGCAGTGGTCTGAAGGAGGAGCCGCACCCCAACAGCACCACATCCTCCAAGCCTGGATCCGAACCAGTCAGGGCTGGAGCCACCGGCGCCGCCGCCGAGGGCCCTGCCCGAAGCGAGGGGTCCGCCGACGCCCCAGGAGGGGAAGACGCCAGCGAGGCCTGCAAAGCCGCCGCGCATGTCTCCATTTGGACTCTCGACGCCCCAATACCGGGAAACGGTGGACAGGACGACACGCAGGGCCGCATCACCCGTTGAGAGTCCACGTCCCTAGCAGGCTGGAAATCAGCCCCCGGGGACAAACTGCGACACTTACCCACCGGGAGCGACGCTCACGTGACATCTGAGAAGGGCGAGGACGACGACCACGACCGTACCTGAAGCCGTCTGCCAAAGCAGACCAAGGTGAGGACGTCAACCTGGAGAAACGCAACGAGAGAAGTTTCATGCGGCGCTCCCGCCGTGACTTTGGCTTCAACTGTTGACAGGCCTCACAGTCAGTGGTGCTGTGGTCCTCCCCCAAACACCACATACAAATGAGGTGCGGGTCCGTTGCTGACATAAGACGCCCACAAAACATACAAGTTTTGAAGCCCGAAGGCATTCGCACACTTTTCTACCAAAAGAAATGGAGAAAAAAGGGCCCGAAACAGGCCCTTAGCAAGGACCGGATCCGCGTTGCATGCAGAAAAGGAAAAAACTGACATAGGCGCGCCGTGGCGGGTCTTATGTGACCTTGCTGACGTCACATTCGCGGACGACGCCTGGGCGGAGTCGCGTGATGTCGTCCCGGCGCGTAGGGATGCTGTGGCAAAAAAAGTTTCCGGATCCAGTCACACGCCTGGGAGTAATTCTATGTGAAGGAATCTGCGGCTAGTGGTCTCTATCAGATATGCTGGATAACAGAACAATCAAATTGTGTCCTGTTACATGACTGTGCACAGAAGCACATGGGTATTCTTGGCAAAAAAATTTCAAAAGGACACCTCCATCAACATGGCCAAATAAAGATGCTTTGCCTCTTCTGAAATATGATTTGATATCTTTGGTGGTTCCATTATTCTAAGGTCATTACAACGTGATGCACAGTACAACATTGAAAATAACGAATATGCAACTTACCAGTATGCATCTGTTCTTGGCATGTAGGGCTGCTGACATTCATATCTATTGCATTAGATCGCCGCCTAGTGTTGGGTCCGGATGATTGCACATTGTTGTCCTGGAGAAGTCTTCGAAGTATCACGGGATAGGTGGCTCCTCCCCTGGACTACAGTGCGCATGGGCATCCCCACCATCCTCAGATTGTTTTTCGCCATTGTGGCAGAGATGGAGTGTAATACAGTGAGTGATGTCCATGCTAAATAGAAATTCTGAATGCCACAGCTGCAACAGGCGCCGGGGAGGAGGGTGGGTGATATGAATGTCAGCACCCATACATGCCAAGAACAGATGCATACTGGTAAGTAGCATATTCGGTTCGAGGCATGTGGGCTGCTGAATTCATATCTATTGCATAGAATACATAGCAGTCCCTCCATTAGCGGCGGCCGCCCATGCCAGCTGCAGCAGTCTGAAAAAGTGTTTTGAGAACAGCCTGTCCTACAGCAGCCTGCTGTCTAGAGTGTACATCTACGCAGTAGTGTTTTGTAAATGTATGAATAGTGGACCATGTGGCTGCTCTACATATCTCCTCTAGTGGAATGTTCCCTAGGAGAGCCATGGATGCTCCTAACTTGCGTGTGGAGTGTGCACGTGGAGGAATCGTTAAAGTGCGTTTAGCTTTTTCATAGCAAATTTGTATACACTTAACGATCCATCTGGCTATTCCTGATTTTGAAATGGGATTGCCTTTATGCTGTGGAGCGAAGGCGACGAACAGTTGTTTCGTTTTTCTGAAATCTTTAGTTCTGTCTATATAATACATGAGGGCCCTGTTCACATCTAATGTGTGTAGGCATCTCTCTGCAACATTTTCTGGATTTGGGTAGAAAACCGGCAGTTCTATGGTTTGGTTCATGTGGAACTGCGAAATCACCTTAGGCATAAAAGTGGGGTTTGTACGTAAAACAACCCTGTTTGGGTGAACTTGTATGAATGGCTCTTGAATGGTTAGCGCCTGGAGTTCACTAACTCTTCTGAGTGAGGGGATGGCTACCAGGAAAGCCACTTTCCAGGTTAAAAATTGAATCTCACAGGAATGTAGAGGTTCAAAGGGTGGCCCCATGAGTCTTGTGAGAACCAGGTTGAGGTTCCAGACTGGTGAAGGTGGAAGTCTCGGAGGGATCACTCTTTTGAGTCCCTCAAGAAAGGCTTTAATTGCAGGTACTCTGAACAGGGATAGGTGCTGCCTGTTTTGCAGGTAGGCTGCTACTGCGGATAGATGTATGCGGATGGAACTGTAAGCCAGATTACATCTGTATAAATGCAACAGATAACAAATAATGTTCTGAATAGATGCATCTAGTGGGTTAATGTCATTATTGTTGCAGTATATGACAAACCTTTTCCATTTAGCCGCATAACATGCTCTAGTCGTGGGTCTTCTTGCCTCCTTTATGATATTCATGCAGTCTGGGGGCAAGTTGAGGTATCCAAATTCTAGGACCTCAGGAGCCAGATCGCCAGGTTGAGCTGTTGCGGATCTGGGTGCTGAATGTCGCCATGGCTCTGCGTCAAAAGTCTGGGCGTTAGTTCAGCCTTTGATGAGGCACAACGGAAAGTTCCACGAGCGTGGTGTACCATGGTTGGCGTGCCCACGTTGGAGCAACCAGGATGAGTGTCATCGAGTGTTGCCTCAGTTTGCGTGCCACTAGCGGAATCAATGGCGCTGGGGGAAAAGCGTACGCAAACTTGCCTGACCAGTTCATCCATATCGCATTGCCCTGCGACTGCGGATGTGGGAACCTGGCGGCGAAGCTTTGGCATTTTGCGTTTTCCCTTGTGGCGAATAGGTCTATCTCTGGATGACCCCACTGATGGAAGTACGGCTGGAGTACTGATGGGTGTATCTCCCACTCGTGCATCTGGTGGCTGTGCCTGCTGAGCAGGTCGGCCATTTGGTTGTCCTTGCCTGGGAGGTGTTCCGTGAATGGCCCACTTCCACATGCTCTGAGCCAGGTGAGACAACTGTGGAGAGTGTGTTCCTCCCTGCTTCTGTATGTAGTACATGGCAGTCATGTTGTCCGTCCGGATCAACACGACTTTGTTGCACAGATGTACTTTGAAGGCTTTCAGTGCCATGAAGATTGCCATCAGCTCTAGAAGGTTGATGTGCATCTTCTTCTGCTGTGTCGTCCATAGTCCCTGCACTGTGTAATGGAGTACATGAGCTCCCCATCCCTGGAGAGATGCGTCCGTTGTTAGTATTACCTGTGGTACAGGATCTTGGAACGGTCGGCCCTTGCAAAGGTTGTGTGAATTCCACCAATGCAGAGAGTTGTATGCCCGACCGCTCACCAACACTAGGTCTTTTAACTGCCCTCGAGCCTGGTTCCACTGACGTGCCAAGCACTCCTGAAGCGGGCGCATATGTAGTCTCGCATGCGGGACTATGAAGATGCAGGAGGCCATCATGCCTATCAACTGCATGAACACTCTTGCCTGAAGCGAGTGTTGAGGTCTGAATTTTTGTATCAGCAATTGCATGCTGTGTATCCGCACTGAATTTGGCTGAGCTTTGGCTGCTAGAGTGTCTATCGTTGCGCACAGGTACTGCCGTACGCGGGCGGGTTGAAGATGTGACTTGGGGTAATTCAGTGAGAATCCCAGATCGTGAAGGAGGTGAATGGTGTGTGACACGTGGCTGGCACACAGCTGAGCCGACTTTGCTTGAATAAGCCAGTCGTCCAGATAAGGGTAGACATGTATGTGCTGTCTCCGTAGGTGTGCCGCCATTGTCGCCAGACACTTGGTGAATACTCTGGGTGCCGTCGTCACTCCGAAGGGGAGGACCTTGAACTGGTAGTGTTGATCCTGAATGGTGAACCTGAGATACTTTCTGTGGGAAGGGTGCATGGGAATGTGGAAGTACGCATCCTTGAGATCCAGTGTTGCGAGGAAATCTCCCCGACATAAACGCGGTAGGACTTGCTGTAAGGTGAGCATGTGAAAGTGCTCTGACAGAATGTATTGGTTCAGAGGTCGTAGGTCGAGTATGGGCCTGAGAGACCCGTCCTTCTTCGGAATCAAGAAGTACAGAGAGTACACCCCTGATCCTTGCTCCGCTAGAGGCACGAGCTCTATGGCTCCTTTTTGCAGCATACTGACGACCTCTTGCTGCAATAAGAGTAAGTGCTCTGCGGACATAGGACGGTGTCTTGGTGGAATGTTGGGTGGAGTGGCTGTAAGCTCTAGACAATACCCGTACTGTACAATATCTCGTACCCACCTGTCTGTGGTGATGGATTTCCATACAGACAGGAACTGTTGTAGTCTCCCCCCGACAGGTGTTAGATGGTCAGGGGGCAGTGACAAGGCGTCACTGTTTGGTATTGGCAGAGGATCTGAAGTTTCCTCTTCCTCTGCCCTTGATGTTATTTCCTCTATATCTACCCCTGGGTTTTTTATTGTAGGTGGATTGTGTACCTCCCTTGTTATACTGCGTTTGTTGGGTGTTTTGGCCCCTTGAGGGTCCTCTGTTATTGGAGCGCCGAAAGGAACCACCCCGAAACTGCTGCGACTGCAGAGCTCCCATGGATTTTGCAGTTTCTGTGTCCTTTTTAATCTTTTCTAGGGTGGCATCAACTTCAGGGCCAAACAAGAAGTCAGTGTTAACTGGCTGATTAAGAATGGTGGTCTGTATTTCTGGTTTGAAACCAAATATCCTCAACCAAGCATGTCGCCTTAGCATGACGCTAGTGTTTATAGCCCTAGCTGCAGTGTCAGCTGTGTCTAGTGCACACTTAATGGAAGCGTTGGAGATCAGCTTCCCCTCCTGAACCAACAGCTCTGCTCCTTCCTTGAATTGTTCTGGGAGGTGCTGTAATAATGTCTCCAGAGTATCGTAGTGTGACCTATCATATCTGGCCAGAAGCGCCTGAGTATTAGCAATACGCCAGATGTTTGCAGCCTGTGATGCCACTCTTTTGCCAGATTAGTCCAGTATCTGACTCTTTATCAGGCGGAGGCGCATCTCCCGTTGTCTGCAAGTTTGCCCTCTTCCTTGCATTTGCAACCACCATAGAGTCCAAAGGTAATTGACCTTTAATATAGGTAGGATCCAAAGGCGCCGGCCTATACTTTTTTTTCAATCCTAGGGTTAACTACCCGTGCTCTAGTATTTTGTTTGAAAATGTCCTTGGCGTGTTTAAGAACGCCCATGAGCATTGGTAGCGTTTTTACACTTCTTTTGGTAGTTGAGAACGTGTCCTCAAGGAAGTCCACTTCCACAGTATCACTATGAAGATCAACGTCATGATTGAACGCAGCTCTTTCAATCAGAGCATTGAAAGCTGTAGTGTCTTCAGTTGGTGATGTTTTGACATTGTAGACCGTAGTATCAGGGTCATTTTGCGTGTTGCCTGGGTCAGCAGGGTCTGCCCATGGGTGGTTCTGATCATCACGACCAGTGTCCATCACATCGTCATCAGCATCATTATTATCGTCACATGCCCCTGCATCCGAGTATGTAGGGGAAAAGGATTGAGGCTCCTGCTCATATGTCTGCAAGTGTTCGACCATCACTGGTGACGCAGGTGATCCCCTCTTTTTCTTAAGAGGAAACCTGAAAGACTCCATGGGTTTTTCTGGGACTATTTTCCTTTTGTAGATAGACAGTCTCCCCGTTTCCGAGTCGATGAACTTCCTCGGTTCTTGTTCCTCTGTCTCGAATGCAGGCCTGTGGGCCAATGCGGGTCTTTTTACGGGGTCAACGCTCTGTTTTGGCTCGAACATCTTCGGCCTCACTGGCGGTGGCAAACCGTATTTTATTGGCGCCGACGTAGCGAGCGCGGTGACCAACTTTGCAGTTGTGACTTTCTTCGGTCCCGCCGACAAAGCCTTGTATCGGAGTCTTTGAATCGACTCCCCGACGTGTAGGGCCAGGTCTTGGGCCTTATGCTCCGCATGCGCCGCGGCTGCATCTGACTTTGAACCGACGTTCGTCTCCGGTCCCGTCTTTGATCGAGGAGTGGAGCTCTGTCTCGATTCGAGCTGCTTAGCGGCTCCCTTCGGTGCCGACGTCTTCGACTCGACGATCTTCACCGTGGCCCTTGGCGCCCCGCTACTCGAGGGCCTTCTGGAAGCTCCCCGCATCGAAGTCCCTCATTTGTTTCGTCGGCCCGAGCGTTTGGAGGCCTTGGCGCCGACTAGAGCCAGTTGCACTTTCGGTTTCGACTGTGCTGGCTTCGGTTTCGTTTTGCTGAGATCAACTAAAGTTGGTTTGGAAACCGATGGCTCAATGATAATGTTCGAAGCCGGGCTTTGTTGCGGGGCTGTTGAACTCGAAGGTAGATCTTGGGTAAGGCCTTGAGGTGATCCCTCGACCTGAGCCGTTTTGATATGTCCATCGGCCCCCGCATCGACGGTTGGGCCTAGCTCCTCTGAGTTATCTTCCTAGGCCCCAAGGGCCTGAACGTCGACGTCTCCTACCTCGTCGACGACTTCATAAGTCTCCTCGTCTTCCAGATACTCCTCTTCATCGGCTTCATAGTCGGATCCATGCACAGATCCCTGCTCCGATGATTCATCTCGGTCCGGTAGCTCGACGACTTCTTCGTCTCCGGTCCCGAAGATATTTTCTGGTTCTGGCGCAGGCCTATTCGATTGCAATTGAGCCGCGCGTCGCGTCCGAAGAGTCTTCTTTGATCTGAACCGGGCACAGGCCATACATTGGTCTTCATTGTGGTCCGGTGACAAGCATTTGTTGCACACAGGGTGGACGTCGCTGTGTGCATATTTTGCATTACAAAGCGGACACCTTTTGAAAAGGCCTCGACTCTCCATCGTCGATGAAACTCGATGCGAGAGGTGAATGAAGCCGTCCGATAGTCGATGTCCTGTAGATAAATGTTATCGATACCAATCGAAACGATGCCGACGGTCACGAAAGCCTTTTGGCTTTGAGAAAAAGTTTCCTAACTTGAGCTAAGATGTTAACATCCGAACCCAATGGCGGAAAAAAACAATCTGAGGATGGAGGGGATGCCCATGCGCACTGTAGTCCAGGGGAGGAGCCACCTATCCAGTGATACTTCGAAGACTTCTCCAGGACATGTGCAATCATCCGGACCCAACACTAGGCGGCGATCTAAGGCAATAGATATGAATTCAGCAGCCCACATGCCTCGAACTTATAGATTAGAGCATGAACAACCTTTTCTGCTCAAGGGTCATCAATTAAGAAAAAACATACTTACCGGCACAGAATCAGTTCTTTAACAAGGTTATCTTTATTTAAATGATAAACAGTTAATAGCCCCAGAAACATGCTGAAATCGAGAACAATCTTTAAAAATAAAGAAGAAAAAAGATACTTACCTTCACATTTATTTTCTTTCTGGTGGATACTTATCTATCTGCAGATTCCTCACCTTTTGAATATTCCCAGGCGTCTCACCTATGGCAGCAGATGAGGTTGGCCCCCTTACGTCGCCTAGTGCAGCACTGATGTGACTTCACTGGAGTCCTATGTCGACTACGGATTCCCTAGGTGAGTCCCTCATCCAATTTATCTGAGCCCTTATAGGCAACAAACAGGGCAGGTTAATTAGAAAAAGAGAAAGCAGTGAAACCTTATTATCAATCAGATGTCCATAATAATCCTTCAGAAAGGGAAGGCGGATAGGATTGTACTGAATATGCTGGTAGAGGATCCACCATAAAGGTGGTGACTGAAAGCAAGTCATTTTCTCTTCTTGTGGATATATCTGACGTACCTGAATATTCTGCAACTGTATCCCTTCAAAAGTTTTTTTGGGGGTGGGGGCTTGAGGGGGAAGAGTGCCTTAAGGAGTGGCAAAACTGGGCACCATGGAGCAGGAAAAGTGGGCCATCCCTTTTCACCTCTGAATCTTAAGCAGTAATGCTTTGCAAATTTGTCAAGTGAGACCCATATTGTCATACATCTTTGTGATGGTCATTCTACTGGCCGCTGATGAGGTAGGTGCGTCGGCACTTGTGGAATGACCCCGGATTACTTCTAGTGGTTTCTTTTTAGCAAGAACATAGTAAACACAAGATGATGGGCTGAGTGCTGAAACTTTTCAATCACTCACTCTCAATCAAGACATCTGGGTTAAATCCATTGTTCTTTTGCTAACCATGCCTCCCTAGTTTGCGTCCAGTCATATGCAAATCAGTCCTGACCCTGCTTCCTATGGGAACAATCCAGCCCGAACTGCCAGGCCAGGTCCTCCCTGGACTAGAAACAAGCATCCTGGGACCTGTTTCGGGGTATCACTCTTCATCAACCAGACTAGCTTGAATGCAGTGGCACAGCAGGCAAGGGACCCACGTCTGGGCATACTCTTGGCCCCTTAAGGCGAACCTAGCAGTCCCATAGCGGTTAGCTGTATCTGCAGGAGAGATTCCTAGTGATGTTGTAGAGTTCTTTCAAGTTTCAATGGCTTGCATCTTTCTGGGCTTCTATGGCAAGACCATTGATTAATCTGTCTGCTCTTCAGCTTCTTTTTGCTTAATTGTTGGTTTTGATATATTCGCCTTGAGCGTTCACTTTTTCTCATCTTGTTAGGCTGGTGTTCATTGCTGCTTTTTTCCCCCTTCCTCTCTTGGAATTGCAGAGAGTCTCGACAACTTCAACACTTGACGAACTAAGAGTATTAAGGAAAATGCATAGTGAAGTGCAAAATTTCATGTCAACTGAAATGCATTCCCCAAGACAATAATTTCCACTCTGCCAGCGGAGTTTTGCCCACTTCGTGTGATGTTTATAACACAGAGTTCTGGCAAAGCTCCGCGAACTGCCACGTCGCAGTTTTTTCTCATGTGCGGCTCATCAAAAGGTAAGATGGCGAGCAGGAGCGAGAATTGGCATCCCCTAGCACGATTTTCAGAAGCTAGGATGGCAGCTGGCGAGAACGTTTCAAACTAGGCAGTTGTGGGTAGTCGTGACCATTCACAGTTAGAAAGGTGCCACTTGAGCAAAAATTCTACTTGCGCGCCACATGATGTAGTTCATGCGGATTTTGCCGCATGGAACAAGGTCGTGGCACTAAAAATCAGTGCAAGCAGCGTGACATGACAATTGCGCCTGCTCACGGAACTCGGCAGAATTTCACTGAGTTTCCATCTAACTCCACAGGATTCTGTGAAGTGAAACCCAACCAGTTCCGCCGACCCCTACCCAAAACTCACTGATGGAAACTAGCGGGGCACTGAACTGAGAACAATGTGCATTCTACTGAGTGGCAAATGGTCCACCAGAGTAGTGGACCACACTGTAAAAATGTCCTGAACCACCTCTCGATGGAGATGCAATTTGTGATTGACAAGATGAGGTAGACTCAGGTTGTTGACTATTGTTTCTGGGGTGCCTGTTAGATTGTTGGAGAGCAATCACATTTCATTCATTTCTGCCAGGCCTAGATTCTCAGAGCTTTCAGACCGAGAAGAAGAGAACTCCACACCTCCCTGCTTGTTCACATACATGGCAGTCAAGCTGTCAAGAACCAAACCTAGCTGAGGTGAATCACCTTGAACTCAACAAAATTGTTACATGTTTTTTGCTCATCCAAAGACTAAAGGCCCCTGGCGTACGAGTTACATACCTTCGGTAACAATGTATCTGGTAGAGACTATTCTAGCCGCAGATTCCTTCACGTATAATTATCCCCAGAAACTCTTTGCCAGAGCATCCCTGTGCGGCGGGGGCGGGGCGACATCACGCGACTCCGCCCAGGTGTTTCCACACACGTGATGTCAGCGAGGTCACATAAGCCCAACCCCGGTGAACCTACATCAGTTTTCTTCGGAGAACTTTTCCACGCCACAACGCGGAGCCACCAAATAAAAAACTGTGGGAGCATGGGAACAGTGTGCGAAAGAGCATACAAAAAGAAACCCCATAGAAACAGTGCAACACCGCAGTGTCCAAGGGCAGAGAAAGAGGAAGAACAGAGCAGAGCCCTGAGCAGCCACCCAACTATTACACAGACAGCAACCCCCCACTTCTCCCCCGGAGACAGGGAACCTGCGTAAAAGTCATGTCACATGTAGCAGGCCTACAACCACACCTTGAAACAAGGAAGGGGAGACCGTCCCAACAGGCAGGAACAACCAACCTCCAGCAACCCCAGCCTAGAGGGCAGCCACCCCCAAAGAAACAAGGGTACGGCACGACCAGAGGGTCCCAACTCAGAGGACGTAGATGGGCCAGGCCCCTAGCAGCAAGAGGAAGGGAGGAAGGGAGAGATGGGAGGCAACCTCCCTGACCTGGAGCAGCCATAGCAGCGGGGCATAAGAACACCAGAACCCTACCTTCCCAGAACCAAAGAGGAGGGAAGAACAGCGCTGCAAGAGCAAAATAAAGCACTCACAGAGGACATGGCTCTCCACCGGGAGGCGAGTAGCAAGGACCGGCCCAGGGGTCCTCGCAGAACGGGGAGGAAGGACAGACCGTGAAGGACTCTGCGGCTAGAATCGTCTCTACCAGATACATCGTTACCGAAGGTAAGTAACTCAAACATCTGATAGAGACTACTAGCCGCAGATTCAGTCACGTAGAATAGATACCCTAGCAATACCCATGGGGAAGGAGGGTCTGTAAAAGGACCCCCACCAATCTGGGCAGGACAGAAGGCCCACGGGACCAGCCCCGTAGACCAGGTAGGTAATCTCTTCCCTTCCAGGGAAGGGGACCCCCACAGGTCGACGCCAGCAGCCCCAGAAGGGATGTAGGGGGAAGAAGGAAGAGTGGAGGCCCACACACTCAACAGAGGAACATAGGGCAAGGCCGGAGAGGCCGAAGCACCCCACTCTACCCCAGGGCAACAGAGCTTCCACCCAACGCCAGGACAGGCAGAGGAACAAGAAGAAAAAGCCCAGGGGGTCCAAGGAAACCAAGGAAAGAGGCGAGCCCACCCAAAAGGAAGGCAACAGGTAGCAATACCCATAAGCCGCCAGAAGCATGAAGGACACTGAAGCATCCCAGCTCTCAGCACAAGAGCAGGAAGGAGAGGAAATGGTCGGACCCACTACTACAAGGTCCGCACACATAACCGCAAGAAGCAATAGCAACATACTGAAACGGCATGGAGAACAGGCTCCCGAAGGCAACCAGCACTACCCAGCAGAGCATAGCTATATAACAGCCACCACTACCCCACATAGGGTACAGTAAGTCCCAAAACACGGGAACCCTCTTTGGAAGAACTTCTGCAGTAGAGGAGAAAGCAAAGAGTCACCGGAAAAGAAAGTCCCACGGAAGGCTTGACAACAGCACAAAGAAAAACAGAAGGCCTAATCTCAGGGCCAAATCTGTGCAACAAATCCAGCAAAACACACGCACACACAGGCAACAAGGGCCGTCCATCAGCCAACAATTCCAAAGTCCCAGCAAGGAGGATTCAATGGCTAGCAAATACCGCCTACAGCAAGGGCATCCAAAAGGCCCAAACCCAGCATAGCGGTCACTGAGGAGGAGGAGAAAAAGGGGGAGGAGGAGTAGGAGGTGGAAGAGTAAGAGGAGGAGGACGGAGCCCCGCCAGGAACCTCTCGATGGCAGTGTCAGCCGGAGCATGGAACAACAGGCTGCCATCAAACGGAAGATCAATGAGCCGCTCCTGAATATTCTCAGGGAACACGCCGTCCCGCAGCCAAGCATGGCGACGGAGGAAGCCATAGCCCGGCCCAACACCTCCGAGATGTCCAGAATAAAAACGCTGCTAGCTCACGGCCATCCAAAGCATAATGCCATAGGTCCACCTGAACAGTCTCCTGGAAAGCCGCGGAACCCAGAGACTCAGCCGAATCCCACAGACAAGAGGAGGCCCTTGCCAATACACAAGGTGTTAAGGGCCTGCAGGGCCGCGCTGGTCGAGGCAAACATGTCCAGCCAGCGGGCCTCCCGGGACGGCTGGGTCAACAGCGGGCGCAGGGAGGGAAAATCAGTCCTCAAGAGTGGACTGGCAGCAGAAGGGTGAAGGGAGAGGCATGCCGGGTCACGTGGTGCTGAAAGGTGACTATGCAGAAGGTGTTGAGGCACCGTATCTCCCAAGGCTGGGCGCCTCCAATCTCCCTCCAGGGAAGAAAGGAGCGAACCTTCAAAGGGGAGTCAGATCTCCCTCCCACCAGATCCCTGGTGGGGAACCTCCAAGAGATGGTCCGCCGGAAAAGGAGCAATGGGGTCCCCCATGCGCAGAATGCCCACAGCTGTGGACACCGTGTGCGCAAAGGCCTCACCCGCCTCCATAGTGCCCTGCGGAGAAGAAATCAGCTCCTCCGTGGGTGAAGGCTGTAGACTAAGATGGCCATCCCCTAAGCCAAGCGGGACGGGCAAGGGCCAGACCTGAAAGCCAGGAGGCACCGAAGAATGGGGTACCTGCCACTCCTCCGACGAGCATCTCGGCCTCAGAAAGGGCGGGGAACCACCATTTGGCACCGGTGAAAATGACACCACGCGGCGGGCAGTCTCCAGGGAAGAGGAACACCAAAATGCAGCCAGCCTATGGAGAAGAGGGAACGCCCGTAGACGAATCCACAGCACGACCTCTGCGTGGAGCCGTGGAGTCTGCATCCTGGGGTAGGATGCCAGCACCATCCGGCGCTGAAGGAGAGTCCGGATAGGGCTCCTCCAAGTAACACCGCACCGTGAACCGGAGAGGGTACCAGAGTGGGGCCGGAGCCAAAGTGGCCAACGTCACCGACTCGACCTCTGCCAGAATGTTGCGGAGGCGGTCCGGCGACTCATGTGGTGGCGCCAGGGATGACTCAACCTCCCACTCTCTGACGAGGCAGCCGCCCGAGGAGAGGAACGAGAAAGGCCCAGAGCGGGACGAGGAGTCCCCACCCCACCTCGGCCCAGAGCAGGACGAGGAGAGGTCACCGACCCTTGCGGCGCTGCCTGAAGCAGACATCGGCGCCTGGACGGCGTCAGCTCAGCCTTGGACGAGCCCTTTGCCTGCCCAGAGGGCCGAGCAGGGCTCGGGGATGCTACCCGAGCCCGGGCGACCTCCCGCAACATCACAGGGACTCCTGCGGGAGTTTGCGGCGAGGCACAGGTACCCTTTCCTGAAGGAGGGACCCCAGAGGGGCCGCACCCCAACAGCACCACATCCTCCAAGCAAGGATCCGAACCAGTCAGCGCCGGGGCCGAAGCCGCCGCCGCAGAGGGCACTGCACGAGGCAAGGTATCAGCCGACTCCCCAGGAAGGGAAGAAGGAGGAGGAGACGCCGGTGAGGCCTGCAAAGCCTCCATTTGGACACTCGACGCTTCCTCACCGGGAAACGGTGGATAGGAGAACACCATGCGGGGCCGCATCACCCGCGGAGAGTCCACGCCCCCAGAAGGCCGAACACCAGCCCCCGGGGACAAACTGCAACACTAACCCACTGGGGAGCGACGCTCTCGCGACATCGGAGAAGGACGAGGACGATGACCACGGTCGTATCTGAAGCAGTCTGCCGAAGCTGATCGAGAGGAGGAGGTCGACCTGGAGAGATGCGCCGATAGAAGTTTCATGCGGCACTCCCACCACGAGTTCGGCTTTAACTGTTGACACGGTTCACAATCAGTGGTGCTGTGATCTTCCCCCAAACACCACATACAAATGAGATGAGGGTCCGTCGCCGACATAAGACACCCACAAGTTTTGAAGCCCGAAGGCATTTGCACACTGTTCCACCAGTACATAAGAGATTCAGTGAAGAAAAAAGGGCCCCAAACAGGCCCGCAGTAAGGCCGCATCTGCGTTGCACGCGGAAAAGGAAAAAACTGACGTAGGCGCGCAGGGGTGGGGCTTATGTGACCTCGCTGACGTCACCGGTGTGGACAACACCTGGGCGGAGTCGCGTGATGTCGCCCCGGCAAGCAGGGATGCTGTGGCAAAAAGATTCTGTATGCAGTCTCACGCCTGGGGATAATTCTACGTGAAGGAATCTGCAGCTAGTAGTCTCTATCAAATCTAAATTTCCACCAGATGTGCACACCACCCTATGGTAGAGGCATATGTCACTACCCTGTAGTCACCGCTGCTCGTAGTCAAAAGGGCATCCCTCTTAATAGGTTCCTCCACTGATCACTAAACATCTGAAGCAGTGTCTGGGGCAGGGGTGGAGCCTCAAGTATCATCATAACTGAGTTACCAGTAGGATGCAGGTCTAGCAGATAGAGAACCTTCAGGACGAACTCAAGCTCCCTACTGACATCAGAATTGGGTCCCAAAACTCCTGGATTATCTTGGGAAGAAGGAAAGTCCGGAGGGATGTTGTGTCCAGCACTGCCTCTATGAACATGAAGCGGAGAGTCTAATCCATATGTGACCTGGGTAGACTGATTGACAAACGTAGAGGCGAACTGCAGAGATGCTATGGCATTCAGATGGTCCTACATCAGCTGCGTTGAGCCCGGCTTGCTCAGCAAATTATCCAAACATAGAAATACGGAAATCCCTGACCTGCTCAGATGTGACACACCAACTGCCATCACTAGATGAAGACCCTGGTTGACTTGGTTAGTTTGAGCGGGAGGACTGTTAACTGGTGGAGGCTACCACACACCACAGTTAACGCCTGTGTGAATTCAGTATCAATATGCAGAAACTCATAGAAGACATCATCCATAATTCTAGCATCAAAAGCAGCCCACCCAGGTAGAGAATCTTGAACTTCTTTTTGCGCAGATAAAAGTTCAAGACCCCAGAGTTCAGGACCAGGCGCAGATCGCCATTTCTCCTTGGAATACAAGTACCACTATGATTAGAATCCCTGTCCAATTTCCTGCTCCGGGACCAAATACACCATCATTTTCTGCAGAAGTGCTACCATCTCCTACAGGAGAAAATGTGTGATCCTCTGTATAGAGGGGCCATAGTGGCAGAGAGTGAGGCGGGTGGGGACATGGGCAGCCTCTAGTGAAAGAGAGCATTTACATTTTTTTTTTTTTTACAATCTGCAAGACCCACTGGTCCTGCTTGAACGGCCTTCCATGCTTCTAGACTCGATCAAACCTTTCCACCAAAAGGCCATGCATGTTCTCTTAAGGGGAAACTAAAGCAGATTCCCAGGTGATACAGGGAAGGATGAAGAGGAGGAGGGTTATTGGACCGGTCTACCTTTGGGCTTGCTTCAGGCCTTGTACTGTCTGAAGAATTGGTTAGGCTGTTGAATATGCAGGGATAGCTGGCAATGAAGAAAGGGAAGCCCTTTGGAATAGCCACAAACTTCATGCACTGTGTATGGAAGTCCCAGGATAGAGAGGCTAAGCTCAGTGAACTAGCAATCGGCATCCTAGGTTTGCACCACTGCAGGGCAGAGTTCTCTTTCTGGCCAAAGAGGTGATCGCCATCAAATTGCATGTCTATAAGGATGGCTTGTACACTACCCTAAAAGGCTCTGAACGCAGCCAGCAATGTCTGTTGATGACAAATGAAGAGCTCCATAGTTTTGAACACCAAACCCACCATATCCAGGCCAGCTCCAAGGATTTGTCTGGCAGCATCCTGACCATCTCTGACCACGAAAGGAAACCTTGGCTGCAGGGGGTCTACCAGACACTGCCCAACCATATTTACCATCTCTTAAAGTGTTTGGGTGTACGTGGCGAGAAAGCACATGGAATTAATCAACGCAGCAATGAGCTCCCTGCAGACACTTTCTTACTATGGCATCCAATTTTATTTTTCTTAGACTTCTTGTCTAAAGGCGCAGTTGGCAACATCCCAGGGTTGTTTGGAGCAGGAGGCGGTTTGGACCGCCAAGTTTAGTGGCAATAAATGGGTGGATAGAAATCAGACTCCCTGGGTGCCAGCCTATAATGGCGAGCAATTAGTCTGTTAACCACCAGGGCAGACGAGGGCTTGTCCGAGGAAGCCTTGATAGGTTCCATTAATGCTTCACTTAAAGGAAGGAACAGTTCAGACGCCACCCAAGTGGTCTGTAGAATATCTAGAAGGATGCTCGATTTGGCTTTGACAGTCAGGAGGGTTAGCCACCTTCCTAGAGACTGCTGTTAAGAAGGTCATACCGGAGGTTGTCGGTTTCCAAGGGTACTCTATCTCCATTCTTGCAGAGAAATTCCAAGTGCTGGTGTTTCTGGTGTGCTGAATAGCATACATTGCCCGAAACTGCAGGAGAGAGAAAGCTGGTCACCCCAATGTTGTCAACATTCTTGTGGGGACAATCTTCAAATGATTTGACCCTGTCCCTAAATTGTAATATAGTCTTCAAATATTTCTATCTTGGTACAGGCCTCGGTTAGGGTTCTTTCCATACCTGCCCTCCTCCATCAGTTGTTTGTCTGTCACCCATAGAGCATTAATATGGCTTTCTTTGGCAGCTGGTGATGTTGCCCGAATCAAACATGTCACTTACCTCCGGTAACGATATATCTGTAACATACATAGGTTAGTTATAGATTCCTTACCTTAGAATATTCCCCAGGCGTCAGACTGGATCCGGAAAGTTTTGTCAGCAGTACCCCTGCGCGTCGCTCTACTCCACGTCAGGAGTCATGGTCGCCGGGATGACATCGCAGAAGCTACTTAGACGCCGACCTAGAGTGCTGACGTCACTTCTCTACACGACTTTCTGTGCAAGGAACGCTGAGCCATGTACGACACGGACCACTGGTGCACAAAACTAGGGCCCTGAAAGGATGCCCATAACCCTAGAAATCAGTTCTCACAACGGGGATGATGGGAGAGGCGGTAAGGAATCTATAACTAACCTATGTTTCTTACAGAAATATCGTAACCGAAGGTAAGTAACTTGTTCATCTGAAAGAAACAGTTAGTTATAGATTCCTTACCTTAGAATAGATACACCAGCAATACCAACCCCGGAGGTTGGTTTGCAAACTAAGTTCAGACCAGAAAGTCCTGAAGAACAGAACGGCCAAAGAAGCAGTCTCTCAAGACTTGGCTGTCCAGGCTGTAGTGTCTCGTAAACGATAGCTGCCTGACAAATGTCATTGAGAGGGACTCCCCGTCCCAGAGCAGTAGTAGCTGCTGTCGCTCTGGTAGAATGGGCACGCAGCCCTACTGGAGGCTCCTTCTTAGCCAAAGATTAACAGGCTTTGATGCACAGAACGACCCACCTGGAAATGGTCCGTTTGGCACTGCCCGACCTTTCTTGGCGCCCACGTAACCAACAAAGAGCTGGTCATCCACCCCGAATTGCTTGGTGCGATCCAAATAGAAGGAGAGCGCACGTTTGGGATCCAGACGGTGGAGCCTCTCTTCCTCTTTTGAAGGATGCGGAAAGAAGGTGGGCAAAGTGATTGTTTGGCCACTATGAAAAGAAGTGACCACCTGTGGAAGAAAGGAAGGTCTAGTTCTGAGGACGACCTTGCCCGGATGAACAGCCAGAAAGGGAGGCTTGGAAGACAGAGCTTGTAGCTCACTCACCTCCCATAGCAGAGGAGATGTCCACCAGAAAAACAGTTTTGAAAGGACAGTTATGCAGCGGCTCGAAGGGAGCACACAAGATAAGTTAGCACCAAGTTCAAGTTCCACTGAGGCATTAAGAAGGGAACAGGAGGAAACAGATGAGTAATGCCCTTATGAAAGTTATTTACAACAGGGGACTTGAAAAGAGAAGGCTGATCCGGAAGCCTGAGAAAGGCTGAAATGGCCGAGAGGTAGCCCTTAAGAGTGACCAGAGCAGAGCCCTGCTGAGCCAACAAAAGGAGGAACAAGAGAATCTCAGAAAGGGGATCCACAGTCTTTGCTGAGCACCATGCCACAAATGTATTCCATCTGCAGGCGTATACAGTCTTAGAGGAGGGGCGCCTGGCTGCCAAGATTACGAAATCAAAAATTGGGGGGCGAAAGAGGGATATGCTAGGTCCCCCCTCCTAGTTCAATCATAGGACAAAAAATCTGAATTCTCGGATAAAGGATCTAGCTATGAAAACAAAGATGAAAACCTGCTCAGTGTCAGGATAAATGATAAAGAAGGAAAAATGTCCTTTCTTGAGTCCCCTCACTCACCAGGGTTTCCTCACAGTGACATGCTTCATCATAGGGGCCATCCCAACCCGCTGCGGGTTGAGGCGTGCTACGACTTGCGACACTACGTAGGAGCACTTTTTTTGTGAGTGACTATGTGTTGTGCGGTGATGTGGGTGCAGTGGTGGATTAAAAATACCTAACTAGTGGGCGAATTAAACTTTATTCAATGCTCCTAGTCGATATGTTAAAAACGAGGTTGGTCCCTAGGGTTCTAGTCTGTAATGGGTCAGGGGTCCCTAGTAGACGTCAACTAGTTTTGAGCGTCTCCAGTGCTCTTCTTCAGGACAAACAGGGTCCAGCCCTGCGTGTACCACTCCTAGATAGAGACCTAAAGTGAGGAAATCTTGGGTAATGCTGCAAAGAATATAATCAGGCAAGATTAATGTATATGATGCACTGATCACGTAGTATCTGTAAAGTAGAAATAAACACCGTTATCATATCCTACCTACTCCTAGTGGTGTAGGCTGCTTAATAAGAACCTCAATATAACAGTTCACTCATCAAAAAATTGGTGTCACTTCAAAAGACCTCTACATGTTTACGCATGGGGATAAACACACGCATAGTAAAGCCCGGGACAAGTGTCACTGATTATACATGCCTGGTGCAAGTTAAAAGAGAAAAACAAAAGTCACCACGTGACACTCTCAGTACGTTAAAAAGACTGGCTCATTACTTGGTGTATTATAAAGTTCCCATATTGAACCATCAAAGTACAAAAATGCAATAGACTTGATTATATATGCGTTGTGTGACCCGTGCTTGTTAGTATGGTCTAAACATTTCACTGACACCCGTAAGTAATCGAGTGCCTCTGCAAAGGTGCACTTTCTCATCGTGAGACGATGAAGGGTGTGTACTCTGATACACGCGTAAAACAACGTAAATGTTGCCAAATGGTCTGTGCTTCATTAGACATACGTTGTTACATATTACACGGTTTCACAAAACAACACGGAAGGTAGTGTCCTCTGATTACACACGTAAAACAAACATTAGTTGTTGCCAATTGGTCAGCGCTTTTCATTAGACATACGTAATACACATCAAAACAATTTAACATACCACACGGAAGAAAACAGGAAAAGAAACATACTGGTTAAATGGCACTAATGTGCATCATGGTCTGTGGGGGCTTGGACGCGAACACTAAAGGGGAAAAAACAAAGCGTTGTTGAAAGCTTTGTTTTTTAAAGGAAAAATGAGGTAGGCGTCCTGCGGTGGTCCCCGCTGGCTGCCCGGTGTGTTCCTGTTTAAAAAAAAAATGCACTTACTTGAAGCAAATATCCTCTCTGGCTTGCTAACCTGATCACCCTCACAACCGCATATTAGCGAGTTGTTACCGGGGGCAGGTTTTTATAACTGAAGTGCTTCCGCCTAGTCCTACGAAGAGGACTACTGGGGGAACCCTCACAAAATGACCACCGATTTTGGCTATTTGGCTATTTTCTACCCCCTGCTGGGGGTAGAAAAAGATTACTGAAATGAAGGCGCTGTGGGTGTTGATGGGACACTGGCAGAATGGAATGAAAAATTAGATTTAAAAAGAATTATTAGATTAGGAAGAATAGTCAAGGATGAAACGTTAAAAGAAGAGGTTAAGAACATTTAAGCACATTTAGGGTGACAAACATTTAGACAAACGCTGTGTGCCTAACAGTTTGTTCTGGTTGGAGCCTGTTTTTTTTAACCTCTTTTCAATATTGGGTACTTATTAGTGAGTGGGTGATACATGAGAAGAAATGTGGATTCTTGTTGTTTTGGTGCGGTTGGTGGAGTTACACCTTGAAAAGTCCCTTCTTTGTAGGCTGTGCAGGTTGTGAGCAGAACTGCCCTCGTTACAATGGTAGCTGAGTTCTGGCAAGTTATTGCTCAGACTTTATCTAGAGAACTGGCCCCATGGAATGTTGTCGTTGATTGGTGGAGCAGTGTGCGACCCCATGGATTACTGTTTATTAAGGCTCCCTTGAGCCGGTTGAGCTGACGAGCTGGGGATCACACACCTACGCGCTGTGGAGAGGTACCAGACCTGAGAACACTTTTGGCAGCCTACACAGCAACCCCATACGTACGCCTATTCCCTGCTGATGAAGGGTAACAACCCAGAAACACGTGTCAGGGATGGCCAGCACAACGGTGAACACACTCGGGACTTTACAAGAAGCACACACGCTGAATCGAACCGCATTGACCATAATGCTAAGGGGCGAACCCGCTGGTGGGTGGAGCAGTATGCGACCCCATAGATTACTGTTTATTAAGTGTCCCTTGAGCCGGTTGAGCTGACGAGCTCGGGATCACGACCCTGCGCGCCGTGGAGAGGTACCAGACCTGAGAACACTTTTGGTAGCCTACACAGCAACTCCATACGTACGCCTATTCCCTGCTGATGAAGGGTAACGACCCAGAAACACGTGTCCAGGGATGGCCAACACAATGGTGAACACACTCGGGACTTTACAAGAAGCACAAGTTACTACTTGTGTAACGATATATCTGTAAGAGACATTAGTTAGTGATAGATTCCTTACCTTAGACTATCCCCAGGCGTCAGACTGGATCCGGAAAATTGTGCGTAGCAATACCCCTGCGCGCCGGCAGGCGTCGTCCGCGGCTCCGCGTCCGTCGTCGGCGTCGTTAGCGCCGGAATGACTTCCTCTGAGGACTGATTCGTGGTAGTGATTATATTTTCTGAAGTAGACTAGAAGGGGACTGGGTCTGCTGGAGTGGAGTCACAATATGATCTCTCTGTCATGGTTGATCTGGCACCAGATATCACTCTGGTGAGGCGGTACTTTAGAGAGAGGGACCAGTGCAGGTCTTTAAGCCAGTGTGGAAGTCTGCATAAGAGTTGGTGTGGAACTAGAGGCAGCGTCCAGGAGCTCAAAGAGTACAGAGGACCGATCCTCTGGTAGTACCAATTGGAGGGCCCTGTGGACCCTTGGACCACGAATGTGTGCCAGAGGGCCAGAAGAGTGACCCAAATATGCAGCATGGCTTCCTCAAAGGTCTCGCCCTGCAGCAGCATCACCAATGGCTTGGGGAATTCAGAGAGCATCTGGACCAGTGGCAGTACTGACACCCTCAATGAGGGATAAAGAGCGCGATCAATAGGCACTTTGACACCCATGTGACTTCTCTTTAGACAGAGAGTGGCAGGACAGGGTTGAATCTCACTTTGACTTAATAAGTTTCTTCTTTGACTTGGACTCCAAGTTACTAGACGAACGTGTTACTTACCTTCGGTAACGATGTACCTGGTAGAGACAGTATAGCTGCAGATTCCTTAAATTAGAATTTCCCCAGGTGTCAGACTGGATCTGGAAAACTTTCCGCAGCGGCACCTCTGCGCACGGGGGGGAAGGGGGCCGCATGGCTCCGCCCTGATGTTGTCCATGGATGTGACATCAGCAGAGCCATATAGGTCCCTCCCGGCGCGCTGACGTCAGTTTTCGTCGGAGAAACTTTTTCGCGCCACAATGCGGAGCCACTACCAAAAAACTGTTAGAATATGGGAACAGTGTACGAAAATTATGAAAGGAAAAGAGCAGAGCACCTCCCTGGGAAGCGACCCCGCAAAAATGAAGGCCAACCGCCCTTGGAGGTAATGAAGATGTAAACAACATCATGGCAGATGACAAAGTCCATAACCTTAATGTATAACTGTGAAGGACAACAAGTCAGGAACACAGGAGCCAGGACAATTAGCCAGAAGACGTCACCAGAAAGAGTTGTTGTATCCCCAAGAAGAGACCTATAAATTGTGGCAGAGCCAATACACTTCAAACCAATAGAGCACAGGGGCGTTAAGAGACCCCAAGGTGATAGAAAAGGGGAGAGCGGGGGTGGGAAAAACACGAATAGAACCCACACTGTACAACCCAGAGTGTAGGGTTGGAAAGGATACAGGACACATGAGCATACCGCCCAAGTATAAGCCTGGGCGGAGGAGATCTATGAAAACAGAATGAAGTATCAGCATCCTGTGTTGGAGTGACGTGAAAGCGACACCCTGCAGAAGGATCAGCCACCCGGAGGGAGGTGAGCATAGAAAGCCCAACCTGAAAAGGTCCTCCCAGAACGGGGAGGACAGGCGGGCGTTAAGGAATCTCTTGTTAGACTATGTCTCTACCAGATACATCGTAACCGAAGGTATGTAACTCGTTCATCTGATGGAGACGTCTAGCCGCAGTTTCCTTAACTTAGAATAGATACCAAAGCCATACCCATAGAGGAGGCAGGTCAGCGACTGAACCCCAATAAGTTGCCGAGGAAACAGAACCGTCAACAAGGTGACGACCCGTGGTGGGGACCGCAACCAGCACAGCCACACCAGACCATGAAGCTCCGAAAGAGCGAAAAACATTGGGAGGCAAAGGTACTACAAGTTGTCAAAGAACAGCATAAAAACTCCTGTATGCATACCGGGTGAGAGAAAGAAAACATACACTAGACATGTCTGTGTGAAAGGGACTTCGCAAGAATTGGAACTGAACCCAGGGCTAAAGGACCCACAGCATCTGACGTGCTGACCATAAATAAGACCCAATCAATCAATCAATGCATTTATATAGCGCGCTACTCACCCGGAGGGTCTCAAGGCGCTTGGGGAGGGGGTGGTCTGCTACTGCTCGAACAGCCAGGTCTTGAGCTGCCTCCTGAAGGCGAGGTGGTCCTGAGTCCGGCGGAGATGGGTCGGGAGGGAGTTCCACGTCTTGGCGGCCAGGTAGGAGAAGACAACCGGTATGACAGAGTCAACACATACCAGTCGAGTATGCACAACAGTGGAAAAAACACAGTCAAATCCAGTACCAACCAAACACGTAGAACAGTATTGGCAGGATGCCGACCCATGAACATAAAGTGCCAGTAGTAGCAGAAACAGAAGACACGCCGTTGGAGAGTCACTCTGTCATAAGGCATGTGAAAGGACTGACGGTAACCCTCAAAAGCACCCAAAACAGGACTACAGTAAGAATGATAGTCAAGTGGAAGACTGGATGAAACAGAAGCATACCGTGCGGACGGTAGAACCACACAAAGTAGAACAAGAACCCTCCTGTAGGGGTGCGTTAGTAGCCGAGATGCGAGAGACGCCATCGCAAGAAGGCAGCCGGCAAAAAGAGGCACCAAGCAAGCTGGACAGCCACATAAGAGCACTTTTGACGAGCAGACCGGGTCAATGACCACGGACACCGAATGAAGGAACATTGACAGCATGATTTTGCTGTATAACAGCACAGCAGATATAGAGGCAAAGAAATATGCCTAGAAATGAAGCGTAACAGAGGATGCTAAAGTACCAACAGGTATGATGAAGCAGAAGTGGACAGAACAATGCCCAGACTAGGAAGCCACATCAGCCCTTCACCCAGGAGGAGCAACGGTCCCCTGCAAGATAGAGGAGGATACGGAGCTAGACACGACAGTGGGAAACAGTCAGGACCAATCGAATTGTCCAAGGACTCAAGAAGAGAATATACTAAAGAGAACACTCCCCTTAATAGTGGTACAGCAGGAATCCAAGCAGAAGTGTGTAAAACACCTGTGCGAAAGCAGCAGGGAAATTAAATAAAATTCCTGTGGGGAAAGTGTCCCAAAAACGAGGGCACAAGGCAAGGTACAGTAGAAAGGTACAGGGCGAAACCGCCACCTGCGAAGATAAATCCAGTAAGGGCTGCAGTACAACATTTTTGTCCACCCTGTTCCTTAAACAGGAGGGAAGAACCAGCACCACAGAAATGGGAGAATCAATGCAAACACCCTATGATAGCAATCATACCAGGGTGCATTCCCAGGTTGCATCAACACTAAGAAGCGTACCACATAATAGTTGTATCTTGGAGCAAAAAGAGGATAGGGCAGCAGGGGTGAGAACTGCGCTTCTACCTAACAGAACAAGGCCCTAAGATAGTGACTGGCAAAAGAAGAGCAGCCATCAAGGGCAAGAGGATCACGGAGACGCTGAAAAATGCCCCTGTGAATATAGGCGAGGCAGAAGCCATACGGTAAGGAACCCATACCGAGGCAGTGAAGGATTACCAGAACCAACTGCACCGAAGGTGCAATGGAGCGATGTAAACGTCAGGATCGCAGAACGGCATAAAAAGCAAGCCCACAGCAAGATTGTGGTGAAAAATTACATAGGAGCGTGCTAAGGCAGTCACCGAATAGCCTATAAATACCCCAAATAGGGTGTCAATCCCTGCGAGGGGGAGTCTTCTTGGGCAAAGCATACATTCAGAAGACAGAAACGGAAGACAGAATCAGCCGCCCGGCTGCACGTAAAGAACAATGAAATGGCGGAACCACCGCCTAGACTATCCAGGTGCTAAGCAGAGTATCGGGACATGTACGAAATCAGACCAACAAGGCTACATCGCCTACGCAGAATAAAAAAATACTGAGAAGGCAAAAAGGGGCGTGCCGCAAGAGTCACGGTAGGCCTGACATGATGAGGAGACCGCTGAATCTGCATGTCTATTAAAAAGGTCCACGCCACTGAAAGGCAGATCCCTAAGAGCATCCCACACATCGTCCGGGAAACGACTGTGGAGCAGCCAAGCATGGTGGCGCAAAGCCACCCCCCGAGCAAGAGCTCGTCTCACCGACTCAGTGGCATCAAGAAACAAGCGGAGGGAGAATTGCGCCTTTCCCCTGCCATCATGCAGAATGCGGATTAATTCAACACGTGGGCCTTCTGGAATTGAAGGTAGAAGAGCCTTGACCAAGTCCCAAAGGGAAGAGGATGCACGTGCAAACACGCAAGCTGTATTCAAGGCGCAGATGCCAGCACTGGGAGAGGCGAAAAGCTGGTGACCACATGCGTCTAACCACCTAGACTCACTGGTGGGAGGCAACAGAGGCAGGGCGGAGGAAGACTAAGTCGAAAGCTGCCTGAACAACTAGGCCCTGAGCCCTAGAATGAAGGGACACACAGAGCGGATCATTAGGGGCAGGACGATGTCGACAAGCTATTGCCCGATCAACAGGGTCAACTGAGGAAGGCCTTGCCCATGAGCCGAGCATGATGTCAAACAGGGATGCCCCAAGGGGCAGCAAAGGCTCCACTTGAACCGGATTCATATGGAGCAGATCCAACAAAGGATCAGAAGGCAGAGGAACCACAAGGGGCTGAAAACAAAGAATAGCAGCCGCCCTGTGACAATAACCCATCTGTAGGGGAGGGCTGGAGACTAACCCGTCCACTAGATAGCAACAGTGGAGGAGCCGTAGGCTGATCCGGAGTCCACGCCATACAAGGCACCTGCACCATGGGCCGAAACGGCTGCAGATCAGGGGAGTCCTGAAGAGCGTCAGCATGTGGCATAAGAGGAGGCATAGGTGCCGGAAAAGGCGTCGACCGAAGCTGCGTGGGAGTCGCATAGACGTCCGAGGAGTTGGGAATATCAACCTCCTGAAATAGAAGAGACGTGGGGGCCGGCCCGTCGAGACGGAGTAGTCTGGACGTTGACGACCTCCAAGGGGGACTCGGGCTGGGAGCCGTCCGACGTCGACCCCACTGCAACATGTGGGAAACAGTACGTCAAGCCCGGCGCCGCCCCAACGTCGATGCAGGGAGACACTCAGGGCTAACGGGTGACTGAATGGGTGGGCTAGACAGACAACTGGGAGGACCCACTGGGCCGTGTTCCGTTGGCGTCGAATCAAATCTGGAATCGTAGTCGTTGCACACAGCCGGAGCGGAGGACGAATCCACCGGTAAAAACCAGATATGAGTGCCTTCCACCTCTATGGGACCCGAAGGTGCACCAGGGAAAGGGAGTGACCCAAAATAAGAGCGGGGTGCTTCAGAATAAGCCTCCATTTGGGCTTGTGTCGCTCATAGCACCCGGAAAGGGGGGGGGGGGTAAGGAGGAAAGGAGGAGACGACTGCCGGACGCCCATCCCCGGCAGGGAGAGAGACGAGCAGGCGCCAGCATAACGGGTAGGGGAGGAAGACCTCCTGGACATACGTTTGTGTTTACCCTCCGAACAACGTATGCGGGAACGACCTCGGAAGTGGGCTTGATCCAGAGAGTGAGAGCAGCGACGCTAAGGAGTAGGACTGGACAGCCATGCGGCCAACAATTTCATCAGACGCTCCTGTAAGGACTTTGGCTTCAAACGTTGACAATCGTCGCACTCTTTGGAGCCGTGGTGCACCCCGAGGCACAACATACAGATGGTGTGCAGGTCCGTCACGGACATCTGACGTGCACAGGTCTCACACGCCTTAAAGCCCGAAGGCATGGTACACTGTTCTGGGACACCAAAGGCATCAAAAGGACCCGAAAAACGGGTCAAGAAACCACTGGTTTTCCGGGATCCACGTTGGGACGTGGAAAAGAAAAAAACTGACGCCAGCGCGCCAGGAGGGGCATATATGGCTCCGCAGACGTCACATCCTTGGACGGCGTCAGGGCGGAGCTGTGCCGCGCCGCCTTCTGGCACGCAGAGGTGCTGCTGCGGAAAGTTTCCCGGATCCAGTCTGATGCCTGGGGACATTTCAAGTTAAGGAATCTGCGCTAGACGTCTCTATCCGATAAATTTGACGACTTAGAACGCCTGTCACGTTAACGATCTCAAACTTCTTTCCATGTTCGTGACGTCCAGCTTCATTTCATGGTCCTAGGTCACCCTCGGGTTCATTCTGCACAGAACTTGGAGTCGTGCCCCGAATCCAAGCACTAGTGGCACACATCACTGGAACTCTGTCACAGACATACAAGGCTTAAACCCTGTAGTTTTTGGAGAAGACATCGTTCCTGTGCACACTGGAAGCAAGCTCTGTATGCATGCATAACAGAGCAAACAGAAAAGAGTTAAAGTCGACACGCAGGTCTGGCGCATATATGTGGCATCATTGTCACTTGCAGAGTGGAACAAAGTTAAAGCTAAGCCACACAGATCCACCTACTGGCATGTGGAAGCAATGCAGTTAAAATCTCCTGGATACAGTCTTACACCTGGGATATTTTAAAGGAGAGGAGCCCGCAGTTAGAAATCGCCATCAGAAAGGCTTGGCACCAACTTAAAAGTAGTTTTCCATCCCCTCAAGGTTTAGGTGGACAGAAATTAGAGGTTTCTGGAGTGAATAATGTTTTTTTAAAACTGCTTCACACATCTGTGCTTTTTTCTAACATGAATACCAGTACAGTAACGTATTGTGAATGTGTAAGTGGAATGTTGCAAGTATTCTTAAGTGTAATGGCACCAAGAAAAAACATGGAGGCCCATTTTACATATGGAATGCGCCTGCATAATCTCCCTGAGTTGGCTATTTCAACTTGCTTAACAAACATGGGTGCACTGCAAAATCCAGCAGGTTATATCCCCTCTAGAGCTGGGTTTCCAAGGTGAGTGAGTGAAAATGAGACAACTCCCCCCCTCTCTCCCCCACAAATGTCTAGTACTTTTGGTGTAGTGCATGAGAACTTACAAGACATCTAATAAACGTTTGCTTTTTCTGCCCTGCTTTAAGGCTTTTTAGAGAAGATTAAACATCTAATGGTCTAAGAGAGTGGCTTCCAACCTGTGGTCTGAGGACTCCAGTGAGTTATGGACAAAAGTAACTATAACTCGTGCCTCTGCTATGCACAGTGTGGTCATCAACGATGTAATTTCCGATGCTGCAGTCATGTTATCAATGTCACAGAAAATGTCACAAGTGATATAATATTGGCGGTAATGATCAGTCCCTTTTGATGTGGTGGCAGCCAATCAGATCACATCTTGAGGTCTGTTGGATCCACGGATGCTCTGTGGCATGATACATCTATACATTTTGAGTTTCATTTCTCAAAAACTACTGAACAGTTTATGACCAGATCACAAACCGCACACTTTTTGGACCAAGATCAAGTTTCCTGCCAAATTGGGTGTAATTACTTTTCAGCAGTTTTTACAGTATCACTGTTCAATTTACCCATGATAAAATGCGTGGAGGAAACGCGTTCCCCTCCCCTCAAAACACACCCACCCCCCCACACATTCACGGCGTACCCCAAAACCTTCCAAGGCTAAGCGGAGGTGTACGAACCTTTTTCGAAAGTAAGATTTGCAAACAGCACCAAAGGTATAAGTAAACCAAAAATGATTATCCTAAAAGCAGACATAATTAAAACTACTCAGGGGCGATCGCCAGCTCGCTAATGTATTAATATATAAATATATATATACATATACATATATATTTATATATATATATATATCTATATATCACACACAAAAACACACATATAAAAAGGCTCTGTCAACGTGAAGGAATTTGAAATTGGAGGCTAAAAGTTAAGTAGATATAATTTACTTGATTTGTGGGACCAGGGCAAATACATTGAACAGAATCTAGGATGGACAAAAAAAGCAAAGTGATAAGCTAGAATCTAGCATATAGCGTCACGTTTTAGAAATGTAACCATATTTTTAAAAAGCTTCAATCTTATGTTTAAAATTAAAATGTTATTTTTGGGGTTTTTCCACAAATTGAATAAGATATTTTTAATTTGTTTATTTATTTGTTGTATACTTGTTTCTGTATTTTTGTGTTTTATTTTCAGCTTCAAATGGCAGAAATTGCTTGGGGCGGGGTCCCCAACTTACAGTAGTGATTCAATGGGGGGGGCCATCAAATTCAAAAATTCAAGAACAGTTGGTCAAAGAAGTGAAAAGCTGATACCACCTTTGGAAGACATCATGGATACTATGGCAGTGTGGTAAGCCCACCGACGATCATGATGTTTCTGGAATGTCTAGTTACACTTAAAATTCGGGCTCAAAATATAAATTTAAACCACGAAAAGAAACACTTGGAATATTTTGGACCCATCATTAGATGACCCGATACAACAAAACTTGTGATCTACAACAAGTGCTGCAAAGTACGAGTTACTTACCTTCGGTGACGATGTATCTGGTAGAGACGATTCTAGCCGCAGATTCCTTCATGTAGAATTATCCCCAGGCGTCGGACTGGATCTGGAAAATCTTTTGTGCAGCATCCCTGCATGCCAGGGGGACGGCATCATGCGACTCTGCCCAGGCATTGTCCGCGTATGTGACGCCAGCGAGGTCACATAAGTCCCACCCCGGCGCGCCTACGTCAGTTTTCTTCGGAGAACTTTTTCCGTGCCACAACGCGGAGCCATCAGACAAAACTGTGGGAGTATGGGAACAGTGTGCGAAAGAACAGAAAAATTTGAAAAATAAAGAAATTGGGACAACACCACCTTAAGGAGCAGTGGCACACTGTAGTACCCAAAGGCAGGGAAGAATAAGAAAGGACAGAGCACAGCCCTGAGCAGACACCCTGCCAGTACGTAGACCGCCCCTTATGGAGACATAGAACACATGTAAAAATGTCATGACAACATGTAGCAGGACTACAACCCCAACCAACAACAATGAAGGGGAACCAGTCCAAGACAAACAAGGAACGACAACCTCAAAGACAGCCCCGCCACAGAGTGTGACAACCCCCAAAGGAACAAAGGGGAGAGGCACAGCCAGATGACCCCAAATTAGAGGATAGCAGAGGGGCCAGACCCCTTAGTAATAAAGTGGGAAGGGAGGGAGGGAAAGATTGAAGGTAAGCCCCAATTCTGGAGCAACCGGAGCAGAAAGGCACAGAAGCAACTATAAACCCATCCCCCAATGTGCCAAAAGAGGAGGAAAGGAACAAGAAACAGGACGAATCATACCGTCCAAAAGAGTGAAAGAATGCACTCACAGAAGACATAGCCACCCCGGGAGGCGAGCGCAGAAGACCAAGCCAAAGGTCCTCGCAGAACGGGGAGGAAGGGCGGGCCATGAAGGAATCTGCGGCTAGAATCGTTTCTACCAGATACATTGTCACCAAAGGTAAGAAACTCGTACATCTGATAGAGACTACTAGCCGCAGATTCCTTAACGTAGAATAGATACCCAAGCCATACCCAGAGGGAAGGAGAGTCTGCGAGAGAACCTCCCCATTCCAGGCGGAGCCAGACTGACAGGGGACAAAAGCACTCCCCAGGGAGTGCGTCCCCACGACAATCGGCGGCCTCGCCGACACGAAACAGGAGAAGGAAGGCCATCCGC
Source organism: Lissotriton helveticus (assembly GCF_964261635.1). Lineage (NCBI taxonomy): Eukaryota > Metazoa > Chordata > Amphibia > Caudata > Salamandridae > Lissotriton > Lissotriton helveticus. The sequence continues at coordinate 834,615,219 of NC_136068.1, forward strand.
AAAGACACCATCAGCCAATGTACCCTGATCCTCCGCTGGAAACCCCCGGCACAGGCAAGACGAAAGGAGGCTAGGAGCTATTGTACCAGGGACCTCCATCAGGAACCCAGACACAGCCAGTACAAAAAAGTGGCCAACAGCCGATGTACCAGGGACCAGCACCGGAAGACCCAGGTACGGACCATACAAAGAGAGGCCAACAGCCGAAGCAGCCGGGGCCCCTAGCGGAGGCCCCCGGCACAGGCAAACTAAGGGAGAGAAGGTCAGCAGCCCATGTACAAGGGACCTCCACCGGAACCCCCAGGTACAGGCATCGCGAAAAGCGAACAGTAGCCAAGGTATAAGGCCCCTCCAAAAGAAGGCTCCGCCAGAGACAGGGAATAGGCCAAGAGGACAGCAGTCTACGCACCAGGGACCCCCACCGGAAGCCACAGGTACAGACTATGCAAAAGAAGGCCAAGGGAGAAGAGCGACCCAGACACCCAAAGGAAAAAAGCAAACGAGGGCAAGAACCCTCCACCGGAAACACGCCCGGTGTGGAGAAGGAGTAGTTTCTGTCCTGTAACTCCAGTTCTGTAGTAGGGGTATCTCTGTTATAGTCATAATCTAGTGAATAGTCCCGCCCATGTGCGTGGACCCCGGTGCAATCAAAAATAATCTCTTAAAGTGTCGAAAAATGCAGAACTGCACAGACACTTAAGAGAGAATTAAAGACAGATAATGCAGCCTATAACCACAGGCTACACTGTACAGTACTTCAACTAGAAATTCCACCAAAAATCCACAAACAGCAAAGCCTGTCCAGATTTCCCTTGCTTTAACATCAAAACCTCTCTGGAATGATAGAGAGGAAGGCATGGACAGACAAGCCCCATAGGCTGCCATTATGTGGCTCAGAACAGGATACTGTGCCTTTAAGAGAACTTTCCAGAACTTCACAGTATCCCAGCATGCACTGCAGGTCCCTTTTACTGTCAGTTCTTTTTGAAGGCGTAACACGCCAGACCTGTAGCATTCCTTACATGAATATCTCTCTCCACCGGGGAGGAGGGCGGGCGCTTATGACTATAACAGAGATACCCCTACTACAGAACTGGAGTTACAGGACAGAAACTACTCCTTCTGTAGTAGGGGATCTATGTGTATAGTCATAGTCTAGTGAATAGAATGGCAAGCCCATCCCCACACCAAAGCGGCGGTGGAGAACAGAGAAATAATACCACTATTGTGCGAACAGATTTCGCAGCGAAGCCTGCCCAACCGGAGCGCCTGCCCTGGCATCAGTGCTCCGTCCATCACCACCCCCTTTTGTACCGCTTTGGCCGCCATAAGTGTGGCAGGGTATGCTCAGACGTGAGTCCCCTTGCTCACTTTGCCACTGGATTCAAGCAAGCCGGGCTGAAGACGGCTGGAATGCCAGAAACCGGTCCTCGGAAGCTTGTTTCCGGTCCAGGGAAGGCATGGCTTGGCAGTTCGGGCTGGACTGTTCCCATGAGGCACAGGGTCAGACTGATTTGCATATAGCCATGTCTGAACTGGGGTGGCAGAGTGGGCTAAAGAACGGTGATGGATCAAACCCAGATCTTTTGACTGGGTGTGAGTGTTTGATTGGTTCAGATGCTCCGTCCATCACCACCCCCTTTTGTACTGGCATCAGTGTCCAGGCAGTAATGCTCAGCAAAGGTATGAACCGACTCCAAGTGGCCGCCTTGCAGATTTCTGCAATTGGAACTTTACGGAGCAAAGCAGTCGTGGCAGCTTTGCCCCTGGTGGAATGAGCCTTAGGCTTACCCCCTAAGGTCTTATTAGCTTTTTGGTAAAACAATTGTATACAGGACACAATCCACCTCGAGATAGACTGTTTAGAGGTAGCAAGACCTGACTGATCCATAATTGATAAACAATTGGTCTGACCTACGAATATCCTTGGTTTTATCCACATAAAATTTCAACACCCTCCTGACATCCAGGGAATGTAGGGACCTTTCCGCTGGAGAGGAAGGATTCTGAAAAAACGTAGGCAAAGTTATGGTCTGGTTAACATGAAAGTCAGATATAACTTTAGGAAGAAATTTAGGGTGAGTATGCATAACAACCTTAGCAGCATGAAATACAGTATAAGGTTCTCTGCAACACAACACCTGAATTTCACTCAGTCGATGTAATGGCCATGAGGAACGCCGCCTTCCACGACAGGTGCTGCAACGAAGCCTTATGAATAGGTTCAAAAGCCTCCTTCATCAATCTGGACAGCACCACATTCAATTCCCATGAAGGTGAAGGAAGCCGGACAGGAGGGAACACTTTCTTCAAGCCTTCCAAAAAATCTTTGGTCACAGGCATTTGAAAAAAGGAAGTCTGTGAAGGGCATTTCCTGTAAGCAGTCAATGGAGCCAGATGAACCTTAATGGAACGGACATTAAGGCCAGACTGCGCCAGATGTAGAAGATATGGAAGGATGACATCTTCCTTACATGTCGTCGTGTCATAGTTCTTGGACTTGCACCAGATGCAAAACCTCTTCCACTTGTAAGCATAAGAAGTCCTAGAGGAAGGTCGCTTAGCCTCCTTCAGTATGTCCATGCAATCTTCTGGTAGATTCAGATGGCCATATTGCACTATCTCAGGAGCCATGCCGCCAAACTCAAGGACGAGAGGTTGGGGTGCAACATCCGCCCCCGAACTTTATGAGAAGGTCCGGCCTGCACGGCAGCCATATGTGAGGAAGGAGAGACCGGTGAAGCAAGTCCGTGAACCACCACTGTCTGGGCTATTCCGGGGCAATCAGGATCATCAGCGCCCTGGACTGGGACAGTTTGATGAGCACCGCCGGAATCAGGGGAATAGGTGGAAAAGCGTACAGAAAGCTGTTCGACCAGTTGATCCATAATGCATTCCCCAGCGTTCCCGGCTGGTAGTACCTGGAGGCGAAGTCTAGGCATTTGCTGTTTTCGGCGGTGGCGAACAGATCTACGTCTGGAGTCCCCCATCTTGCGAAGACTTCTCCTAGTAGTTTGCGGTTTATGACCCATTCGTGGTTTTCCTGAATCAGTCTGCTCAGTGCCTCTGCCTGAACATTCTGCACACCTGGCAGATGGGTAGCCGTTATAGTCAGTCCTCTGGCTATCAGCCAGTGCCAGATCGCCTGCGCCTCCTGCGACAGAGTGCGCAATCTCGACCCCCCCCGCTTGTTGAGGTAATACATCGCTGTCGTATTGTCCATCTGAACAAGCAAAGCGTTGGTCCGGAAGGACGGATGAAAGGCCTTCAGTGCCAAGTGAACAGCTCTGAGTTCCAGGAAATTGATGTGGTACGTGGACTCCGTCGGGGACCACGTCCCTTAAATCTGTAGGTCTCCGGAGTGCGACCCCCAGCCGTGGAGAGACGCATCAGTCACTATAGTCTGCGTGGGAATGTCCTTGTGGAAGGGAACCCCTCTGAGGAGATTCTCCGCTGAACACCACCACTTCAGAGACTGAAGAGCATGCAGAGACAGTCGTATCTTGTCGTCCCAAGATCCTTTCCTCTGATCCCACTGATCCTCCAAGCACTCCTGCAATGGTCTCATGTGCAGCCGTGCGTGTGGTGTGAGGATGATACAAGAGGCCATCGACCCCAGTAGAGAAGACACTGTCCTCACTGTTGTAGATGGAGCGGTTATAAGAGCCTGAGCCTTCCGAAGGAGTGATAATCGTCTCTCCTCCAAAGGAGACACTCTTGCTGACAGCGTATTGATGGAGGCTCCCAAGTACTGTATGCACTGGACCGGAGTCGGGACAGACTTGGACATGTTGATGTGCAACCCCAGCTTGTTCAAGAGAACGCACGTCTTCTGGAAGTGTGCCTGAGCTTCCGAGAAGGAGGAGGCCTTGATCAACCAATCGTCCAGGTACGGGTAAACAAACACCTTGTTCTTCCTTAGGTGAGCGGCTACCACTGCCATGCACTTCGAGAATGTTCTGGGCGCAGACTTCAGCCCGAATGGCAGTACTGTGTACTGATAATTATTGGCGCCGACTTGGAATCGCAGGAACTTCCTGTGTTTGTGTGCAATGGGCACATGGAAGTACGCATCCTGTAGGTCTATAGCACATAGCCAGTCTCCCTGTTGCAGCTGAGGATAAATCTGATGCAACGACAGCATGCAAAACTTCTCTCTGCGAATCCACTTGTTTGCTTGTCGCAAATCCAGAATGGACCTGAACTCGTTCTTGTCCTTCTTGCGAACCAGAAAGAACCGGGAGTACAGACCTCTTCCTCTTTGAGACAGAGGTACATCTTCTATCGCCCTTTTTCTTAACAGGATATCTGCCTCCGCCTGTAGCCCGCACAGTTGAAATTGCGAGCTGACCGGTGGAATTGATGGAGTTGGGCTGGTGAACCGAAGACTGTATCCATTGCAACCAATATTCAGCACCCACTTGTCCCGAGTAATTTTTCTCCACTCTGCCAGAAAAAATGTAACGCTTCCCCCCCACCGGAGCGGGTAACGGATGTAGGGGAAATAACCGCTCAAGGTCGAGACCCCGCCGCGCCCTTTTTCGCTGTAGAGGACTGCTGACCTCCTCTACCCTTCTGGCGCTTCTGGAAGGGCTTCCGGAACTGCTGCTGTTGTTGCTGCTGCTGCTGCTGTCCCGAAGCCTGCCCTCGCCCTCTGCCCTGTGCCCCAAACCGTTTCTGGAATGGGCGATAGGCCTTCTTGTCCTTGGGCTTCTCCAAGCCCACAGCCGTCAGAGTCTCGGCCTCCGCTTTCATGCCATCTCATCGTCGGTATGATTGCCGAACAGGGTTTCCCCCGAGAAGGGCAGATTGGCCACTCGCTGCTGGGCCTCCGGCTTGAGTGATGTGAGCCTGAACCAAGCATGGCGCCGCTGGTTGATCCCAAGGCAGTACCCGTGGGCCGCCAAAAGCGAGACATCAGCAGCCGCACTGATGACCTGGTTCGAAACCAGCATCCCCTCCTTCTGGATCTCCAGGAAATCCTCCTTCTTATCTCGTGGCAGAAGGTCCGTGAACTGCTGGAGGGATTCCCACAGGGCACGATCATACCGCCCCAGCAAGGCCGCATCACTAGAGGCCTTCATGGTCGTAGATGCCGTCCCACAGGCCTTCCTGCCAGCTGAGTCGATCCATCGGCTCTCCTTATCAGGAGGCACGGTAGAAGACGGAGAGGTAGAGTGTTGTTTTCTGGCTGCCGTCACTATAACGGAGTCCGAAACAGGGTCAATCCGCAGAAAAGCCGGGTCGGAATCAGGGGCCCTGGTACTTCTTAAGAAGACGGGATGGAGCGGCTTTCGTCACTGCAGGCGTGAGGAACAGCTCCTCCGCCGGCTCTACCAATCCTGGCACGAGCGGCAGTAGAGGGCGAGACAAATGCTTCTTGTTAAGTGTCGCAAAAATCACGGACGTCGTAGGTGTTGGAGCCGTCACCGTGATTCCCAATTTTGCTGCACCCCTCAGGAGAACATCCTGGAACGTGCTGATGTCATCCACAGGAGACACTCTCGTCCCCGGGGAGTCCGACAAGGTCGGGGAGTAGGACCTGGTTCTGGAAGAGTCCGTCCGGGACCGTGATCCGCGCCTCCTGTGGCGCCGTCTTGAACTCGTAGAGGATCTGTGACGACTGCGCGATCTCCCCCTCCGTCTGGAGCGGGATCGCGACCTCCTTGGCTTCGGTCGCCCTGCCGGTTCCACCGGGGCGGGTTGACTTTTGCTTGGTCGGGGCCCTCGGCCGAGGGGTCCCCTTTGGAGGAGTAGGAAACCGTGGCAGTGAGACTGACCTCGGAGGAATCGGAGGAGGGATGTCAGCCGGCAACCGAGGTTGAGGCTGAGGAGGAGGCGGAAGTGGTGGCGGGGTGGGAGCCCGCGGAGCAAGTCCTCTCGGTAATGGAGGAGGAGGAGGCGTAACTGTCTTCGGCCTAGCAGGGGTATACACAACAGAGTACACCGATCCCGGTGACCCACTCTCCTTGCTATGCTGGGACTTTGGAGAGCCTCCCAAAGGCACTTGACGCTTGCCAGATTGACTCCTGGCGCCAGAACTCCTTCTGCGCCTTCTCGGCGTCGAAGAACGGCGACCGGACGGCGAGCGTCGGCCCCTCGACGTTGAGCTTAGTCTCCTTGACAGCGAGCGCCTATCCCTCGACGGCGAATGCCTTCGCCTCAACGGCGATCTTCTCCTCGACGTCGAGGATCCCCTCGCCGACGACCTTCTCCTCTTCGCCGACGGCGAACAGCGGTGTCGCCTGGACGGCGAGCGCCGACGCCGACGAAATCGTCACCGGAGACTTCGACGGCGGTCTGTTCAGTTCCCTCGACGCCGAGCGTCGACGTCGCTTCGATCCAGAGCCCTGGGGAGATGGGGAACAGACTGCAGTCATCCCTCTCGACGTCGTGGTCGGTGCAATCGACGCAGACGGAGAATGGGGACATTTGCTGGTCTTCCTGCCCCTGGGGAGCCCCCCAGATGCCTCAGCATGGGCAGAGGAAGCCCCTCCAGACCCACCTTGCGCCTTCAGCCTTCTGTCCTCTAGGCCCTGAAGTCTGATCTTCATTCTATCCCTCAGGGTCCTGCCAGAAAAGCCCTGACAAATGTCACACTCCTCTGGGACATGAGAAGAGGGAAGGCAGATGATACACACCTCGTGTGGGTCCGATTTGGCCTTCTTCCTGGAGCACTCTGGACATTTGTCGAATAATGCACGCATATTGACAATCAAAGAGTGCACCAAAAGACAAACAGGAAGAAAAACCACCAAAGTACTTCAGAAAAGCACTCAACTTTGAAAAAGTGAAAAAAATCACCAATAAACCCTTGAAAAGGGAGAGCTCAATGCTCCAGGGTCCTGCTTGCAGGAGCCGGAAAAAAGAACTGAAAGTAAAAGGGACCTGCAGTGCATTCTGGGATACTGTGAAGTTCTGGAAAGTTCTCTTAAAGGCACAGTATCCTGTTCTGAGCCACATAATGGCAGCCTATGGGGCTTGTCTGTCCATGTCTTCCTCTCTATCATTCCGGAGGGGTTTTGCTGTTAAAGCAAGGGAAATCTGGACAGGCTTTGCGGTTTGTGGATTTTTGGTGGAATTTCTAGTTGAAGTACTGGACAGTGTAGCCTGTGGTTATAGGCTGCATTATCGGTCTTTAATTCTCTCTGAAGTGTCCGTGCAGATCTGCATTTTTCGACACCTTAAGAGATTATTTTTGATTGCTCCGGGGTCCACGCACATGGGCGGGACTACTCACTAGATTATGACTATACACAGAGATCCCCTACTACAGAACGGCCGGACACATCCAACCGGAAGCCAACTGCCACACCCAGCATAGTCTCCGTAAGAAGGCGGGTGAAAAGAAGGGAAAACTGTACTGTAAGTTCCCGAAAGCCAGAAGCAGGGGCACCAGGCCTCACTCCAAGGCCTCTGGACGGACTATAAGAACTGGTGAACCGCGCTGGGTGCTTAACCAGGAAGCGACCCAGAAACAAGAAGAGGGCAAGTAGGATGAACGAAGTTGCCAACACAGGAGATAACCCTTCTGGACACCAGACAGGGGGCCAGGCCAAGAGCAAACCAGAGGCAGAATGCTTCCAGACAGAGGATCAGGCCAAGAGCAAACCAGAGGCAGAACACCGCCCCACGCCTTAGCCATCTAAGAAGCGCACCGGCGGCACACAGCAACACCAAAAAAGGAAAAGAACCTGCAAGGGGAAAGCCACCCTTCCCAGCGTAAGACAGGCTATCCAATAGCTACAAATACCCCACGTAGGGTAGTACACGACCCAGGAAGTATTGGAACCATTCTTAGGGAAGAAATCCCGCATCAAAGAACAAAGTAGAAACCACAGAAGGTTTAGTAAGCAGCCAAAATATAGTGGAGAATCCACCGAGGAAGGAGGGATCTGCAGGGCCTCAGAGGAGAAAATGCCGGTGGAGAAGCCAGCCGCGAGCCCAGGAAAGAAGGGTTCGAGGATATTGGCCGCGAGGACAGAGAGAACCTCCTCTAGAAGATGCCGGTGAAGAGGCAACCACACGGCACCTCGCCTCCGGGAAGAAGCGCATCAAAAGATGACAGGGTCGAATCCAGAGCCCGGGGCCTGCATGGCTCCGTGGAGGCCGTCAGCTGCACCTGACTGGCGTCATGTGGCGCCAGAGGGTCCACATGCGGTGTCAGCTTGGCCCCAGAAGGAGCAAGTAGGGCCCGCGAAGGCACTCCAACACCCGTCTCGACCCGTGACTTCACCGGAGCCAGGGAGGGAGACTCCTGGCACCGAACCAGCGCCAGCTCGACCACGGGTGAGGCAGCCGCCTGCTCAGAGGGCAGAGGGGGACCCGGGGGCAAGCCCGGGGTCCCAGCGATCACCTGCAACACCACTGGGAGCCCCGTAGGGATTTGCGGCGTGACAGGGACGCTAGGCGCCGAAGAGGGGAGCCCCGAATGACTACACCCAGACGGTGCCACTCTCCCACGACCTGGGTCCGAGATTGTCGTGCCGGGGCCGGAGCCGCCGGTGACTCTGCGGAAGTCCCCGCACGAGGCAAGGGATCCGCGGATGACCCAGGAGGTGGAGAAAGGGCCAAAGAAGCCTGCAGAGCCGCAGCATAGGCTATCATTTGGGCCCTAGTCGCCTCCGTGCCGGAAAACGGTGGATAGGGAGGTGACAGGCGGGGGCGCATGATCCCGAGGGAGCAGGCGCCCACCGCGATAGGAGGGTAAGGCCTCGGAGATAAACTGAAGGACATACTAGCGGGTGAGCCAAGCCCTCAGGGCCGCGGCGAAAGACGATGCCGCAGCCGAAACCGGCAGTTCCTTGCTTCCGAGGCAGGGGACGGACGTGGAGAGGACACTGACCTGGATAAGCGTGCCAACAGCAACTTCATCTTGAGATCCCGATGCAACTGCGGCTGGAGGTGCCGGCCTGCGCCACAGCTCTCAGAGTCCATCGCCGACATGGGACGTGCACAAGAGGGACACGTCACAAAGCCCGAAGGCAGTCGCACACTGTTACCAAACGTTGAAAAAGGGATTGAAGGCCTGAAAACAGACCAAAGCTCATCTGGATCCGCGTTGCACGCGGAATTAGAAAAAACTGACGTAGGTGCGCCGGGGTGGGACTTATGTGACCTCGCTGGCGTCACGTACGCGGACAACGCCTGGGCGGAGCCGCGTGATGGCGTCCCCCCGGCGCGCAGGGATGCTGCGCCAAACATTTTCCTGATCCACTATAATGACTGGGGATAATTCTACGTGAAGAAATCTTCAGCTAGTAGTCTATCAAATCTTACTTTTAAGGCAACGTTTTGTCTAACACTTTCAAATGGAACCAGCCACTGCAAAAATCGTCAATATAATTACATACGTTGTAACTTAAGGTTCAGGCATTTTGCTCATTAAATGACTCCGCTCAGTGGCTCCTTTCTGAGATGAAGGCGTTTTAAAAGATAGACTTTAATTGAGGGTTAACCATCACAGTGGGGAAGGCATATCTAAAAACCATTTGGAAAAAAAATTCACACACTTCTTGGGTGCAAGCACCCGACTGTCTTACTTGTACTAAAATGAAAATATTCTTATATGATTTTACTTAAGTCACAAACTACTCGGTAAAAGCCTAACTGAAAAAAATTGTCTCTCACCATCAAGATCATTTGTTTCTTCATCGTGTAGATCAAAGGCCTCGGCATATTTATTTTCTTCATCATCTTCTTGTTTTCTTTTCTGCTCCTCTTTTTTCTTTTTCCTCTTTTCTTTTCGCTTTTCTCTCTTAGCTGCAAGTGCTTGCTTTCGGTTTTCCTCCCTTGACTGTAGAGAATGAATATATGTTACATTCAAGTCTTTTTAAATTGTGTTAAAAAAAGACACCTACATTTATAACAAAGTTGAGAAATAATTCTTGGTAAGTAGTTTATCATTTTTAACTAACTGAAGTTCCCATCTAAAGTTACTTAGTGCAACTAGAATGTTAAGATTCGAGTACGAGGCACAACAAAAATATTGATACATTGGATGTCATACTAAATGCTGCTGTTCAGGTAATCAAGCAATGTAACCAGATAAACAGCACATTTTTCTCACTGTTGGTCAGGGACTCTTTCACTACAAGAATAAGTCACGTACCTTTGGCACCACTCTGTGTTAAAGACTATCTAACAGCAGAGTTCTTCCCTTTTGAATGTTCCCTAAGTGTCGAACTGGATCTGGAAAACTTTAGTTTGCAGTACCTCTGCATGACGGTAGGTGGTGCAGTCAGTGGTAGCTCCTTCGCTATGGCGGAGCGAAGTTGCCCTTCCTGCCAGCAGCCTCAAAAGTTGAAAAATAAAGCTATAATAAAACAGGTTTATCATCATTTTATTTTAAAACTTCTAAGTGTAGAGTCTTGGGGCGGGGCCATCGCAGGGACAGTCACGGAGGGGAAGTGGTGGGCACTGCTATCAGTGCACATGTCGGTTTGGCCGGCTGTCTTAGGACTGCAAAACGGACATACGCACTGAGCGGTCTCCAACCGGAGCTGTGTTGCTGGGTTTGAGATAGCAGGCACAGGCTCCCAGTCTTTCCGGGAGCGTACTTCCAGGTCTCTCAGGCCAATCCTGATACTGCTCTCATACATGAGAGCAGCATCAGGGTTTGCCATAGGGGAGTTTGGGAGCTGGTGCTGCAGTCAGGATCAGAAGAGCGTCGATGCGGCAGGTGGCAGGCAAGCTCTTATTTTCTTTCTTTTTATGTATATGTGTCGCACCCCCCTCCCCCAACACACCCCAGCGCTACCACCACCCACTACCTGGGTGCTGTGCAGCTCCGTACTAACCCAATTCCTCTCCAGAAATGATGTGCTTAGATTATATAGTCGCTATTTCCGCATGCTGACATCAGTTGCTTTCGAAACGGTTTGCGTCCCCAGACGCAGAGCCCCAATGGCAAATTGGTCATGACCAGTGTGCAGACTCCTAAATTTGGGCTAGAGTCTAAATCACAGAACAAGGAGGATGAGAGGGTCGCAAAGAATTCATCTGTTAGATAAGAGTCTATACCAGAAAGAGCATTTCTGAAGGTAAGTAACTTGTTCTTCTGATAGAGACGTCTAACCGCAGAGTCCTCACCTTTTGAGCAGATACCAAAAGCAGTACCTATTTGGAGGCAGATAAGAGAATGGGCTCAAACCAGAGAATTCTGTAGGACCGAGTGGGTAAAAAGTCCCTCTCTGCGAACCTGCCTATGCAGACGGTAGTGCTATGCAAACGTATGGAGTGACACCCACAAAGTTGCCTACAAGATGTCCAGGCCAGGAAATCCGCATGGCACTGAAGTCATAGAAGCTTTGGTCCTGGTGAATGAGTCCCCAAGTCCTTCCGTAGGCTGCTTTTTGACCACTGTGTAGCATATCTTAGTACAGAGTACAATCCAGCGAGAGATGGTCCTTTTCTGCTCAGCCTTGCCACTTCTTGCTTCAGCGAAAACCACAAAAGAAATAATCGTACATCTGTCATTCTCTAGTATGATCAATGTAAACGCTTAGTGCTCTTTAACGTGTCCAAAAGAGTCTTTCCTCCTCTTTATAACTAGTTGCGGAGCATAAGACACCAGTAGGGTGATTGTTTGATCGGCATGGACTGGCATCACAACGTTTGGAAGGAAGGATGCCTGTTTCCTCAACCTTTTTATTTGTGAAGAAGGTGGTGTACAGTGGGTTGACACAGAGCTTGAAGCTCACTTACCCACTGGGCCAATCTTATGGCAACAACGAACACGGTCTTGAGGGTGAAAAACTGCAAGGGACAGCTGTTAAGTGGCTTAAAGAGAGTGCACAACAAATAGGTGCGGACCAAGTCAAAGTCACACTGTGTCATGAATTGTGTCAGTTACTAGAATAATAGAACAGTCTGTGCGTACTGATAACTATTATAGTCCCCTCTATCTTTTTAATATACTCTTGAGGGAAGCAATTCACTGCACCTCGCCCATCGGTATCTAAATTCAAGCTAGAAAGGCCAATCTTCCTTGACAGATACACAGAACCCCATGTAAATGCTGTCTGACACCTCTAATCAGTACCAGGCATCCACACCTTCAGTGTTGGACCAAGTTCTATTAGAAAAAATGTGCGAGAAACGAATGACACCTCACGGAAACACCACCAACAGGGTAACTGGTATGTAATTTCCAGACAAGCCCCTGTCTCATCATCGGTTGTTATCCGATTCTCATTTAAAGAAGGAGAAAAGTGTCCAAAACAAACAACAAAAACGTGCAACAAACAGTGGAAGCAGAAAACATCTGCCAGTGACAAACACAAACATAAATTAGTGCATACAACACAGCATCCAATTCCCTTCAATAACTTTATTCATAGAGATATGAATGTCTGTTAGGATAAAAAGAATGGTAGCTATTCATGCATACCATTACCTATTGCCAATGCCAACATGTTTCACTGCCACAACAGTTTAGGCAGATTCATCAGGGCTGCACTATATGATGCCACTCCACTCTTGGACACTTATTCTGTGTTAACTGCCAAGGAAACAGGCACATGTGGAAAGTTAAAAGCATGTAAACACACCCAAGGATCGCGTATATATTTAAAGTCATATGTGAACATTATTTACCCCGGAGCAGCCTGATTGCTCATACCGGCCGCCTGGGGAGGAAAAGGGATGCAGAGGTACTCCAAACGTGAGTCTCCGCCTTCACTTAGCTTGTAGCATTCTGGCGGTATAAAAACAAGGTAGTGCCAAATGTCAGGAATATTCTAATGTTGTTTCACCTCCCAATAACAACCACGATCTGCTGTGAATTCGCATTGTTGTCTGCCATGGAATTTTTCTACATTTCACATTATCAAGGGGCCACGCAACCACACATTCAGACTGTTGAAAGGGGCCGCCCATCCGTACTTATCACGCTGCAATGCCGGTTTAGCGTGAACATTTCGTTAACAGTATAGGATGTTAACCCATGTTATTATCATACTCATGACCAAGAAAAAGATGCCATTGCTTGAAACCTTTCATTTGCGGGATAAACGATAATCGCCCACATTCATTATCGGTGTAAACACACCACACCTCTTACAGAGGAACGTTGTCGCTCCATGTACCCCGATTGTACGCTGTATTTAAAAACAAGGCTGTCACCCCTTAGGCTAAAATCTCAATCATTCTGACCCCAAACGCTACTTCTCACCGTGGAATCTAGTATCGAGCGCCTCGTCTCGTTCTCACTGTTTTTGCTACAGGGTCCCGGGGAAATACAGTACAGCCTTAATGAGAAATGTAGTAAAATTCCATGGCAGACAACAATGCTAATTCACAGCAGATCGTGGTTGTCATTGGGAGGTGTAACGACAGTAGAATATTCCTGACATTTGGCACTACCTTGTTTTTATACCGCCAGAATGCTACAAGCTAAGTGAAGGCGGAGACTCACGTTTGGAGTACCTCTGCATCCCTTATCATCCCCAGGCGGCCGGTATGAGCAATCAGGCTGCTCCGGGGTAAATAATGTTCACATATGACTTTAAATATATACGGCTATCCTTGGGTGTGTTTACATTCTTTTAACTTTCCACATGTGCCTGTTTCCTTGGCAGTTAACACAGAAATAGTGTCCAAGAGTGGAGTGGCAGCATAGAGTGCAGCCCTGATGAATCTGCCTAAACTGTTGTGGCAGTGAAACATGTCGGCATTGGCAATAGGTAATGGTATGCATGAATAGCTACCAGCCTTTTTATCCTAACAGCAGACATTCATATCTCTATGAATAAAGTTATTGAAGGGAATTGGATGCTGTGTTTTATGCACTAATTTATGTTTGTGTTTGTCACTGGCAGATGTTTTCTGCTTCCACTGTTTGTTGCACATTTTTGTTGTTTGTTTTGGACACTTTTCTCCTTCTTTAAATGAGAATCGGATGACAACCGATGATGAGACAGGGGCTTGCCTGGAAATTACATACCAGTTACCCCATTGGTGGTGTTTCCGTGAGGTGTCATTTGTTTCTCGCACATTTTTTCTAAGTAGAACTTGGTCCAACACTGAAGGTGTGGATGCCTGGTACTGATTAGAGGTGTCAGACAGCATTTACATGGGGTTCTGTGTATCTGTCAAGGAAGATTGGCCTTTCTAGCTTGAATTTAGAAAAAGATGGGCGAGGTGCCGTGAATTGTTTCCCTCAAGAGTATATTAAAAAGATAGAGGGCACTATAATAGTTATCAGTACGCACAGACTGTTCTATTATTCTAGTAACTGACACAATTCACGTCCTGTGGACAGGGTCTTTTTGTTGTTGGTTTATGTTTGAGTGGAGGGCGACCCAGTCCAATTTTTCCCTCTGAGCTCCCATTTAGAGTTGACACTGTGTCATCAGACAGGGAACTGTAGGTAACTGATAATGTCAACACTTACAAAGAAAAACACATCACAACAGATGAGTTGAATAATGAGGGCTGGTAAGCCAACTGTAAAAAGCAAAAAAGGTACCCTATAACTGTGCTCAGAGCAAACCCTTCCCAGGAAAGGGACAGAAATGTCATATCTTTGCCATGTTCCGAACCAAGCCACAAATTTGTCTCAACAGGTGTTTATAGTTTTTGTTGAGGGATGCTTGGCTGCCAAAATGACATCAACCAACTCCAGAGGAAGGTCAAAGGTGTTAAGCTGTCACCGCATAATCTCCAAGCATGAAGGTGGCCATTGCAAAAGTGTGGGTGCAGATCCCTGCTCTTCTGCTATGACAGCAGATCCTCCCAATGGGGAGCCTGACCCGGAAGGCAGATGCTCATTCCCAGGAGCTCTGGATACCATACTCCCTGTGCCATATCGGGGACTACTAGGAAGACTTGGTCCCAGCTGGTCCTGGTCTTCTTCAGAACTCGGGGCAGAAGAGGTATTAGCGGGAAGGCATACAGCAGTTCCCACCCTCTGCGGAATGAGTCCCCTAATAAGAGCCGCCTTGGAAACGCCAACTCACAGAACTGCTGACATTGTGAATGCTTGATGGTGGCGAACAGACTACGCTAAGGTTCTCCCCTTTCCTGGAAAAGGGTGCAACTGCTATTTGTGATCCACTACGAGTCAACAGCTTAGTTCATCCACCCAGGCATTCAAGGATCCTGCCAGGTTGTTTGCCACCAGGAAAATTCCTTGATGCTCCAGCCATTTCCAGAGGCACAGGACTTCCTGGCACAAGGCCCGTAACTCCCACTCCACCTTGTTTGTTTCAACACCACAAGGTGGTGGTGTGGTCAGTAAGCACCTGCAGGCAGAGTCATGACTCAACCTCAGGGATCCATGAATGAGGATTTATCACAGATATTTACATATTACAGTCCTTACAGGGTTAAAAACCTACTGTCTTGGGAAGTGACCTTCCTCATGCACACTGTAAATTTTAAGGTAAAGAAGATCTCAAAGACAAGAGGAAGCCCCAGACCTGCGTCTGGTGGTGTAGAAGGAAAGAAGATTACATTAACTTGCGGAGTGGTGCCAAAATGGCCTCTGCATGTTATTTCCAGAACAGAATCAGTACGAAGCCACACAGCACCACCTACCACCACAGAGCTACACAGCACCACCTACCGCCTCGCAGAGGTACTGCTGAAAAACAATCCCAGATCCAGTTTATTTACCTTCAGCAATGGTCTTTATGAAGGATACCATTCTCTTGCTGCACAGTCCTATTAAAAGAAAAGACATCCAGACACTAACTAGTAACCCTGAAATTTAGGCACAGTTACCACAGAGACTACTTCCTAAATCTCAAAAGAACTGTGCAGGCTACAAAAGCATGCCCCCGTGACCCTTAAGGTGAGCTTAGGCCACTTTCCTGAACAAAAGACTAGAATCAGGTCCATTGCTGTTCGAAGCTATTTGAACAGACATGAAACAGATATGTTATTGGAAATTTGTAGAGCGCACTTTCACCAACTGGTCTCTTGGCGCTTATTTTTCCACTGGAGTCGCTTCCATTGGAGTCGCTGCAGCACTTATTGCGTCGCCCTTAGAGGCCCTGTGCCCTGACATACACACACTGCCTTGGCAAGCTGCGTGTCTTGGTACAGAACAAAACCAAGAGTCGACATGGCACACATCCCTGTGTGCGCCATGCCCACAAAACACTGCCCTGGCATCAGTCACCCATCTAGCTGGGTGCCCTATGCCAGTGGTGAGGGTACAGGTGCATGAGCCCTGTACCCCTACAGTACCTAGGTCCATTCCTGGGCACTGTAAGTGCAGTGCTGCCATTAAGAGTATATGGTGCTGAGAGGTTGTCATTACGAACTCCACAGCACCGTAATGTCTACACTGAAGACTGAAGTTTGGTATCAAACTTCTAAGCACATTAAACCCAAACTGATGTATTTGTGGGTTTTTTTTATAAACATTTTTTATTTATATTTTATCATCAATACATGTATACAACAATCAACTACAGTCTTCTCTGTATACATCGATAGATTACAGACTTTTGGCAACGTCTACTCCACAAGGTTCAGTAATATTGTGCCAACTTCATTCACCCCATAAATTACCCACCCTCGCCTCCCCCCTCTCTCCCCATTATCCTTGGTGGTTCCAAACTTAGCATATAGTTCCTCCCCTTTTACGGGCTACTTTCAGGGGTCAATGATGCACATGGTAGTTCACAAACATTCCCCCGGGATTCATTCCACTTCCCCCATATTCGCGTCCACTTTTTAGGGCAACCCCGGTGGGTGTAGACTACTTTTTCAGCTACCATCGCTACATCCATATCATTCTCCCATTGTGAGTGTGCGGGTATCACCCCCGATCCCCAGCTTCTTGCTATATTTCGTTTTGCTATAGCCATCCACAGCGTGGCCCATGCTTTCTGCCCCGAGTTTAGGTCTGTTGGTTGCCATATATTTAAAATGCAGCATCTCAGGTCTGCCGGGACCTCCACCCCGCTCACTTCTGAAATCTGGTCCAAAACTTGTTCCCAATATGATTGTATCTTTGGACAATCACATAGCATATGGAAGTATGTGCCGATTTGTCTGCAATCCCGTAGGCAAAGTGAATCGAGTGCGTGTCCCAGTTTGTGTATCATGGTGCGGGGGTAGTATACACGATGCAGGACTTTGAGCTGTATTAATTTCAAACGAGCCGGGATTGCCGCCTCCTTGGCCGATGCCAACGCATCCATCCAGTCAGAGTATTCTATGTCCCCCAGTTCCACCTCCCATTTGCTACGTAGGACTACCGTAGGATCTGGGAGATTTACTAATTTACGGTACGTTTGTGATATGGCTATTTTGTCAAGGTGGTCCGTGAGGAGTCTATCTTCGAGGGGAGAAGCGTCTGCCAATTTAGTGCCCGGGGGGGATAGCGCTTTAGAGTGCATGTCTAATTTGGATGCATCGGTATAATTCTGAGTCTGCCAATTAGTACTTCTCGTGGAGTGCTGCGAATTGTATGATTTCTCCTCTTACCCACAGGTGGCCAATACTTGTGATACCCATTAGGTCCCATTGTTTGAACCCCTTAGTGTTTGCCAAGATGCCCAGTCGACGTGTCTCCCAGAGTGGGCTGGCCAACGTAAGCACCCCTTCCCATCCCAGCGCTTTCTGGGCAGTGTGCCAGACTTTGATCGTGTGGGCCGTAGGGCCTGTCAGTGTGTGACGTCTCTTATTTGTGTAAAGGGCTCTCATCAGATGATCTACCGGCAATACGTCCCTGTCTAGTCGGTAAGCTGGGTCATCGTGTGGTGCGTGAAGCCATTGATTGATAAATCGCTAGCTGTGCAGACCAATGATACAATTTGACGCTTGGCAGAGCTATGCCGCCGCCATACCAACTTTGTATCAATTTGGAATGTGCTATGCGAGCAGGTTTCCTGTCCCATAATAGAGTAGCGACTTCTGCTTTAACCCGTTAGCTGCGGCGGCTATTCCGCCGCAGCGCTAAGGGGGAGGCAGGGTCGCGCGGCGCTCCCGTACTCATGACGGAACCGCTCCGTCACGGCCCTCGGGTGAGCTGTGCATGTGATGGAACGGTTCCGTCACGGCCCCACCCGCTCTTTAGAACGCTCAGCGCAGGCACGGAATTCGCGCGGCGCGGCGAGGGGGGCCGTAACAGAAGCTTTCCGTCACCAGCACAGCCCACCCGAGGCTCGTGACGGAACGGTTCAGTCACGAGCACGCAACGGGTTAATGGCTTTAAAATATGAGAGTGGGACCGGGAAAGGGGTATTTTGGAGTGCGTAGAGGAACCTAGGGAGTGCCAACATTTTAAATAGTGCTGCCCTTCCTAGCAGAGTCAGCGGGAGGGACCGCCAGTGGGAAACGTCGGATTTCAGTCTTTGTAGGGGTTTCATCAGGTTTTCTTCCATAAAGGTATTATCTTGTGGGGTGACATATTCCTAAATATTTAAATCCTCTGGTCATGATTTGCACAGGGCAATCTGGGGGAAGCGTCGGCACCGGGCCATGTAGCAAGTAGAGCAGTGACTTTGACCAATTTATCGTGTAGCCAGATTTCTCCCTGTACGCTGTGAGGATCTCTAAAAGGGCCCTCAGGGACTCCGACGGGGATGTCAAATATATCAACACGTCGTCGGCGTAAAGGGAGATTCGGTCTTCCCAGCCAGTCTCCCATGTTAGCCCCCAGAGCAATGGTGTCGTGCGTATCCAGGTTGCCAGATGTACTAATATTAAGGCAAAGAGGAGCGGTGAGAGCGGGCAGCCTTGCCGCGTCCCTCTACCCAGTGCAATCTCCCTTGACATGTGTAGGAGAGTGGGGTCTGCAATCCCATGGCCACCCCAGATTTTTTTTTTTTGCTTCACTGGTTTACGACTTTCCCTGGCTGTGGGCCTGCTAATCAGACCCACAGCCTAGCTGTTCTCTCTCTAAATTGACAAGCATGTACCTTAGGTGCATTTACCAATTGGTACTGGGCCACCTTATCAGTCCCTGTACAGCATACCTTAGGTATCCAGGGCATTGGTGTATCCAGGGCATTGGTGTACCCAGGGCCTACCAGGGGCTGCAGCATGTATTATGCCACCCCTGGCTGGCCACCCAAATCTGACAACTGACTGCATGACAGCTGGGGCAAGGTGGTGTAATCACCCTTTGCTTTAGATATAGTATTCCTATATCTAACCCTAAAATGGACACATATATTCCTATCAGTCACTCCTATGGCAGGCCTTATCAATCCTGAAGGCAGAGTGCTTGGAATTATGTGAGATGGTGCTCTGGCATGAGCTGAGCCCGTTTGCAGCTTGCGGAACCAAGTCCTAATAGCTGTTCCATGATAACGCTATACCATATACTCTTAAGTGCATTATGAACCTCGCGGTCAAATGCTCACTTTGGCATAGCATTATCAAAACATGTCGAGTAAGGTGTCATACGAATTGGAATACTAACCCCTCGCCAATTCTGGCGACGGGGTTAGCATTCCACCCTTCTAGAGGGACACGACATGTATGTAACTGTGAACCCCGGTTAAAGTTAACTCAAGCCTCAGCATCACAAAATGGATGCTGCCACCACAGACACAAGTCTGACCTCCTGCTGCTGGGAGTCCTTCCAGCGAGGGAGGCCTGGACAAAGGGTTTCCTGTCAGGGGCGGTGCCAGCACCATCCCAGACAGGAATTTGTGTATCCCAGGTAGGCAGGGCTGAGAGGAAGGTGACTGCAAGTGGCACCCCGGTGCTCACTGTGCATATGCCGGCTCAAACCAGTTCCAGGGGCACACTAGCCCCTGAGCTGGGGGGAGACCGGACAAAGGAGAGGGGTGTAACCACCCCCCTCCTGGTCCCACCCATGGGCAGGACCTAGTCGCGTGACAGCCCCTCTTCTTAGAATAAAGGTAGGAGCGGGCACCCTTCCCAAATTGGATAATCTTGAAACTTGAACTACTTTCCACGAAAGGAACTCTTGTCATTCTCTGAAGACTCTCCCTTGTGGCTAAGGAGTAGCCACCCTGCACCAGCAGGCACCATCTAAGCGCTTGCGGTTTGCTGCACGTCCATCCTCCGGATCAAGACTGCCCAGCTCGACGAGACCCGGATTCCCTGCCATCTCTGACCTCTACCTGCATCATCAGCCCAGCTGAGATTCGTGGGTGCGACGAGACCCGAGGGACCGGCTATCTTCAAGACCTGCACAACGCTTAACCAGCACGACCGCCGAGGGATCCTCGAGTGGGTGCACTGGGGTTTGAGAAGCCCCAACCCTGAGCAGCTCCAGCACCGAAGTCCAGCCCCCCCAGCATCCACGAGATCTGCGTGGGGCCCTTCTGCTTCCTTGCTGCTTACCACGTTGTCCGGTCACTTGCCCGTCGGCTAGTGACCCTCCTGACGACGTACCACGACGTTTTTACCGCTGGTCTAGGTCCTCTAGACTGGCCCTTGCTCCTTGTTCAACAAGAAGTGCCCTGGACCCTCCTGGTCCACTCCAGACGCCAATTTGACTCAACCGCGTGGGCTTGCCTTTGCCAAGGTTTGTTGCTCCAATCCTGGATCCAGCATCGCCGACAGCAGACACCATCGTGGGACAGCTCGCACTTCCAGCCTGGACGCCGACAACGCCTCCTGGCCCGTGTGGCTGCAGAGTCCAGCGTCACCCACTCACCTGATCGCAGTGACTTCATCCGGTGCCATCCTGGTGCCCACACAATCACTGGCTAGTGATTGAGAACTGAGTCCCCTCTGCTTTCAGGTAGTCTTCTTCACTGATCCAGCCTTGGATCACACCGAACATCTTCACTGGTCGCCTGCCAGCAACATCTTCTTTCAGGCTCCATAGACTACAACGAGGATTCCCGACGTCATTTGAACCCTGGGCTAGGTAACTCGAGCATTTCGGTGCTCCAGCACAGGTTCACTCTCCTAGTGTCCAGATCCTTTTTCGTTTTTAGTCTTCCTAGTCGGATTCGTCCGGAAACAGTAACTTTAAAAATACTAGCCTCCATAGACTTTGTCCCGCATCCCGCGTGAGAGTTCCCACTCTGCACCCGGGTTCCCTAGGCCACCTGCTCCTAACCTGAGGGTTCAGTAAGGTAGTCCTAGAGGTCCTGAAGCCTCTGGATCGTGTTACTTACCTGCTAGTATTTCGCATTCCACTTTTAAAGTATATGGTTTTTCGTGCCCCTCGGGCATTTGTGTTAATTGTGCAACTTGCAGTATTTTCGTAAGAGTTTTGTATTGTGCTTAGCTCCCTGACTCATAAAGAGTTCAGGGTAGACTTGTTATTAATAAATATCCTTTATTTTTATAACAACTTGTGTGGTGTCCTTTCACTTGGTGTTCAAGGGGTATATGTGATGGTAAAACAGCTGGCTTAACACGCCCTCTAGAGTTTAGCCTAAAGACTGCTCTTGTCCACGCTACTAGGATAGCTGGTCTATAAGGTTGACTTACAACCAATCATCAATAAGGGTTGTTTGGAATGATACAGAGTGATCACTAGAATAAGTGAGCACTATATATCAGGCCAACTTCTCACAATATGTGACTATTAGCGACTACATGTGCCAAGGGAGCTGTATACAGCAGCCAAATCCATCCACAGAATTTTGGGCCAAAACCCATCTTCCGTAGTACTGCAAATAAGAATGGCCATTACACAAGGTTGAATGCCATCGTCGTGTGCAAGGAGAGGATGGCCGTATCGTCTTGGAGCGACAGGGTGTGGGCCAGAACCCCGTTGAGGAGCCGCAGATTAAGGGAAGTGTTGCGACCGGGCATGAAGCCCGATTGGTCCGGGTGGACCAGCGTCGTAAGGTGGGGCTGTAGACGTAGCGCCAGTGTTTTGGCCAATATCTTTGCCTCAGCATTTATTAGGGATATCGGTCGGTAGGAAGAGGGCTGTTCCGGGGGCTTACCCGGTTTGTGTATTGTCACAATAGTAGCCAACCTCTGATCCCTGGGCAGTGTCCCCTGTGTTAAGAAGTCATTGTACATGGTTATCAGATGGGGGGTTATCTTGTTTGCTACCTTTTTATACAGCTCCACCGGCAAACCATTGGGCCCCATTGCTTTGCCCGTGTGTAGTGCCCCCAGTGCCTTCCCTACCTCCTCTGCCGATAAGTCGGCTTCAAGCGTTTCCATATCTTCTATTGGCAGTGTAGGTAGTGGTATGTTGCCTAAGAGCTGCATGCACTCCTCTTCTGTTGCTTCTATTCGTGGTGTGTAAACTTTCTCATAGTGAGTTGCTAGCTCCTCTACAATCAGCTGAGGATCAGTTGCAAGTGTACCGTCCTCTAGTGTCTGTTGGGCTACTCACCTACTCGCCCTCTCCTTTTCGAGGCATGCAAGCATTTTTTCCGTTTTGTCGCCTAGTTCGTATATTTTGTGCATTGTGACTGAGTGTCTCGCCTTGGCCATATCCTCGGCATAGGCCCTAAACTCCTGTGCTGCTAGTGTCAGGGTCTGTGCTGTGGTTTCGTTGGGGTCTATAGCGTGAGCCCTATCCGCCTGCAGTGCTGCCGCTTCTAGAGATTCAATAATTCGCCTTTGTTCCCGCTTGTGCTGGGTGATAGTCGAGATGGCTTGCCCCCGGATAACCGATTTGTATGCCTCCCAAGCGTGCATTCTCAGCAAAGTAGAGGTCTGTGGCTGTCACCAGGGCCTTTGCAATGTTACGGTTCTGGAGAAAGCCGGGATATAGGGGGTAGATGCGCTGTCTTTTTGAAGGTGAGTAGTGTAGGTAAGCTGTATCGGGGAGTGGTCTGAAATCCCCCTAGCTAAGTGTTCAATCGCTGTGATTTTCTCAGGGGGTATCGCTAATGTCAGTATGTAGTCTATGCAGGAGAGACTATTATGCGCCCCCGAGTAGACCGTGAATTGCTGTTCCGTGAGGTGTTTGAGTCTCCACATGTCGGTTAGTCCCACGGCCCCAAGATAGTCCCTAAGGGTCTGGCTGGATCTATTGTCCTCTCTGGGTGGGCTCCCGTCGATGGTAGTGTCACATAATGCGTAAAGATCTCCCCCTATGATCAGTTCGCCTTCGGGTAAGTCTAGTAAGAGTTTACCAAGATCATGCAGTGCCGCTTGGTGAAGTGTCGGGGGGATATATACTGAGACCATGTTTTAGATGCGTCCCTCCCATAGACAAGTGAGTGCGGCGAACCTCCCATTATCGTCCGTCCACGTTTTTGTGACCACTAGTGGGGAGCTCTTGTGAATCAGGACGCCCACCCCCCTGGATCCCGAGGAAAACTCCGCATGTGCGGCCATTTTGAACCCCCATCGGTTTGGTGCCTTACATGCCAGCCCTGTCAAGTGCGTTTCCTGAAGCAACACCACTGTGGGGGCCTTCCGCTTTAGATATTGCAGGACTAGACCTCTTTTAATTTTGTGACCCAACCCGTTTACATTCCATGATATAACTGTCAAGTGGGGGGTAACCATACGTGGTGCCCGGGAATCATTTCCCGCCACTTTGTTGCTCAGCATAGCGTTCGTGAAGTGGATTGTACTTTACGCTGTATGTGGTTGTTACCTGTGGTGTAAGGGCTATCCGTCTGTACGGCCGCCCGCTTGGATCAGTAAACCTTTCCCCTGTTTGTGCACCCGGTGCTCGTGTCCAACTTTACATCTGAGGAGAGACTGTGTAACTTTAACCTGCAAACAAAATCGCACAAACTTTGCGTTTCTTAAAACTCTTGCCCCCACCCTGCCTCCCTGCCCGGCGGATCCAAAACCGTCCACCTCCCCAACTGAGCAGAGTGCTTACATTCCCCCTGTAACCTGCATAACTCGTGAGGGTGAGACCTCGTCGACCCTAAGAAGTCCCCCATCAGGAATTAGTCCCATTATTGCATGTTAGGTCCGATAACTCCTACCTCTTGCAGTCTTCATTAACTGTCCGTTTGTAGCCGCCTTACTCTGCGGCTGATTCCAACTGCAGCATTCCACCCGCCCACCCCTGTTAAAGCCTGCCCACTGGTCGCGGTCCTTGTACATATCAATGTGGCTAAGACTACTAGTTCAGCTGTAGTTCATACTTTATGCAGATAACTTCCATGTTGTCTGGCCTTCAGTGTCCATCCACCGTGCAATGTCTTCCTTCATCTGGCTCACTGCGGGCCATGCCTCGATTTTTGGGTCCTCTTGCCGGCTGCCAACCCTCTAGCCAGTCCCTCGCCTCTTCTGGGGACTCGAAGAACCAGGTCTTCCCTTCGAATTCTACTCTGAGCCGTGCTGGAAAGATCATCAAGTACTTGATTTCCCTGGTTCTAAATTCTTTCTTCACTTCCGTGAAGCTCCTCCGTTGTTGCGCCACTGCCGCTGTGTAGTCAGGGTAGAAGGTGACTTCCGAATTCTCGATCTTGATCGGTGGGGCAACTGGTGCTGCCTGTAAAATGGCATCGCAGTCACGAAAGTTAAAAATGCTAAGATGGGGCGCGGTGGATTCCCTGGGCGCGGTTTACCTCCCGGCACACGGTGGGCCCGTTCCACCGAAAAGTAATTAGAGAGACCTCGTGGTTTAAGTTGGTTCTGCATTAGGTCCTCTACGAAGAGGTCAATGGCCGGGCCCCCGGCCGTCTCTGGTACGCCAACAAGGCGTACATTATTGCGACGGGATCTACCTTCTTGTTCGTCCAGCTTAGTCTTCAGCATGGTGTTATCTTGCTCGAGCTTGCGAACTCTGATTTGCAGGTCCGCCGAGAGTCCTGGTGCTGTTTTCTCCACTTCTCCCAGGCGGTCCGATACTTTGGCGAGGTCAGCTCGCATGAAGGAAATGTCTGTGGAGATTGTGCCCATGGAGGATTGCATCGTCTGCAGTGTCGCCATTACATCTGTGAGGGTGATTTCCCCGGTGTCCCCAGTGCATTGTGGCATTTGGGCGGATGACTGTGGCGTGCTCCTTTTCGCCGACTCCACGCTGTCTTTATTGTAGGCAT
The DNA here is from genome assembly GCF_964261635.1 of Lissotriton helveticus. Taxonomy (NCBI): domain Eukaryota; kingdom Metazoa; phylum Chordata; class Amphibia; order Caudata; family Salamandridae; genus Lissotriton; species Lissotriton helveticus. The sequence continues at coordinate 834,640,088 of NC_136068.1, forward strand.
ATTTCTCCAGTCTGGGAGCCTGTTGCGCCCACACCCCCCTGCCGCTCATTGTTACTTGCCTTAGGGCACTTTTTATCAGGCAATCTGGGGTCGATGATCAGCAGTCGAACACTTGGTGTTTGCGTTGCCCTCTCCTCAATAACACCATCCTGAGACCGGATCCGGGCAGTCTCCTCTTGCACCCCCCTTTTCAGATCCTCGGCTGCCTCCTCTCCACTTTTATGGGGGCCCCCTCGTGCCTCGTGCGTCTATGATCACTGCGCTCCAACTGTTAGCCTGGGGAATGTGTCAGAGATTACTGGGGGCTTACGCCGCTGAGTTCCTCAGGTGTATAACAGGCGTCGAGTTGCTATTAGGGGTGTTGGGTCCCACTGCCGACCAGTCCCCTTTATTTCTTGGGCCAGTGCGTCTCCGTTCCGCTCTGGGGGTTGCTGGTCGCACCGGGCCCACGACAGGACCTCCGCGCGTCTTCTCCGCTGTTTTCGGGCCCCGGGGGTACTTCCGGACGCCCGCTCCGCTCACTCCTCAATGTCGGCCTGCTCTCTGTCGGTCTGGCGCTAGCGTGTGCTCTCCCCCTGGGTTGTGTTCTCCGGGTGTCCCGGTGCCTGTCGCAGGCACCGCTGTCTCCGCCGGAAGACGATGCCTCCGCAGCCGCACTTACCCTCGGACCTAATTTAGTACCCGGCTCCGGCGGTTTTGTTAGGCCGCGATGTTCACTGCGGCAGATCTCCGTGAGGGTAGGGTTCTCCGCAATGCGAGCCGGCTCCTCTGGTAGCGGAGGTTTTCCGGTCTTCAACTTGCTGCCAAGGCACCAGTTTTGGGCAGGATAAATACTCGGATTTCGTTGGGAGGCTCGTCGGGTCACAGAGCTCTCCTAAGCTGCGGCCATCTTGGCTGGTCGCTAGCCACGCCCCCGTCTTTGTTGGGTTTAATGTAAAATACACGACAGAGGGCATCTTAGAGATGCCCCCTGAAACTCAAACAACTCCCAGTGACGTGACTGAGTGGCTGCCGAGGCTGCCACCACCAGACATGCTTCTGGACCTCTGGGTGGAGAGCTTACCGCTCTCGGGGGCCTGAAACAATGCACATCCTGGGACGAGGTGCCAAGCTTCCTCTCCCAGGATGGGCAGGGTTCACGAAGGAGAAGCTTCAAAAGGCATACCGCCTTTGTGATCTTCTCCAGACCACTTGCTGTACTCAGCAACTGGTCCCCAGTAGTTCTACCCCCACATTTTGGGCGGGAGACCCGGCGGGAAAAACAAAGTGAGGAAGAGAGGTGTGCCCACCTCTGCCAACTCCACCCCTAGGGTGGGGGAAGCGAGGTGAAGCACAACCTCGAGTCCCCGCCATCTTGAGGATGGGGGGACCCAGCCAACCAGGGACAGCCTCCTGCCCCCCTCCCACTGGAGAGTGGCAGAATAAGGGGTGTAACCACCACAGGGAAGGGACCCATTGGTCACTGCCCTTACCTAACTGTAAACACCCCTAAATTTAGTATTTAGGGGCACCCTGAACCTTCCTTCCTCAGATCCCGATTTGCAACAAGAAAGAAGAACAAGAAAGAAAAAGACCTGCTGTGCAGCTGCTAAGAAGAGGACAACACCAACTGACTTGGCCCCAGCCCTACCGGCCTGTTGACCCTCGAACCTCCTCCTGCTAAACTCCTGTGGTCAGCAACCTCAAAAACCCCAGAGGACCAGACGGCTTTGCTCAACAAAAGACTGGGACTCCCACGAGCCGTCTACAGTTCCTGGTGCCAGCCAGGATCCGCAAATCCAGCACACTCTGCACCCGCCGAGCCCGGCCCATGCCCGAGTGAACAAAGACCAGGAGGATGTCCCCCCCCCGGCAACTGTGACCAAGAATCCAGCACCCAAGGACCCTCATTGACGCTCCTGACGACGCCTGCAGCCTCACAACCAGGGACCCCTCCAACCACGACCAGTAAGATTTCCCGACACGACACCAAAAGACACCCCTGCACCCGGCGCCACATGGCACCCTGTGCCCAACTCCTGGGTGGCTAACTAACCTACAGCTTCCCAACTTACTTCTCGAAGTGGTGGTCGTACCTGAAGAATCACCGTCCCCGAGCTTGCAGCCTTTGTTAGTCATGCAGCTTTCCCATTGAAATCCATTGGGCGCCCAACGGCCCAAAAGCACCCAGGACCCAGCCGCCCCAGTGTCACTGAAGTGCACCATCTGTTCTGTTCGACTTCCCCACTTGCCCTGAGCAAGTGACTAGGAGCTCCGCTCCCACAGCCGTGTGGCCTGCCTGCTAATAGCCACCAACCAAAAGCCCCCTACTCTCTCTGCACCCGGCTGCCTCTGTGCAGCTGAGAGTGTAACTACAGTACCAACCTGAAATTGGGAGACCCCCGAGTCTAATCCCAGAACCTTAACTCTGCTAGTCGAGTACTTACCTGAAAGCCGAAAACTTACATTTTCTCCATAGGGTAACATTGACTGGTTTTCACTTGGAAATTCTACTGTCAAGTTTTGAAACTTTGAAAAATTCACTAAAAATCATCCAATCAACGAAAACGAAATTACTCACCTGTTACCAGGAGAGATCCCAGTGCTGGATCTTTGTACCCAGCACGGACCAGAAAAAGTCATTAAAACAAATTTTCCGATAACCTGATTTTCCTCCTCCATAGGATAACATTGCCTGGTTTTTACCAGAAATTCTTTTAAGTGTCGATTTTTGCAACATACAAATATTCTTTAAAAATCACCTGTAAAACAAAAACGATTTCCTCCAACTCTTTACAGGAAATGTGCCAGGGCTGAATCCAGGATCCAGCCCAGAGTAAGAAAAACGTTCATAAAGTAAATGAAATTGCAGTTTGCTTAAAATTCCCATTGAGCTCAATGTTATTACTGTGTTAAGTTTATGTTGCACATTGCAACACTGTATCTATTGCATCCAAAAGTCTATTGCTCATTGAAAGTATTTTTTTATACCAACCTGTGGTTCTAAAATAAAATAACAAGTATATTTTTTTTATACAAAACAATTGGCCTGGAGTTCAGTTCTTGAGTGTGTGAGACCATTTGCTGACTGAGTGTGTACATCAAATGCTTTTCACTGTCCTCTGATACTGCCTTACTGCTCAACCAAGCTACCACTTTAGAGAGTAAGGTTATATCTAACTTTAACCTCTGCCAAACCTCTGTAGACTGTTGAACCCTGTACACACTGTACCTTACTTGGGTGCAGTGTATACTGAGCCACTTTCTTACAAGTGCCGTCTTTGAAATCCCAACGCGCAGAACTGATTACATTGCACGTTCTCTTCGGTGGCGAATAGATCTAACCAAGGCTCTCCCCACTGCTGAAAGAGACCTTGCGCCTCGTACGAGTTCAGACGCCATTTGTGATCCACCATGCACCGGCAGTTGAGTTAGTCTGCCCTGGCGTTCAGAGAACCTGCCAGGTGTTGAACACCAAGGTAATGCCCTGGTGTTCCAGCCAAGTCCAGAGGCGCAGAGCCTCCTGACATAGGGTCCTGACCCAACCCTGCCCTATTTGTTGCAGTACCACATGGCAGTGGTGTTGTCTGTGAACACCTGCACCACTCTTCCATGGACATAGGGAAGGAGTGCCTTCAGTGCAAGCCGGAACGCCCGAAGCTCCAAAAGATTGATGTGGAGCCCGGACTCCGCCAGAGACCAGAGGTCTCTGATCTCCGCCTCTCCCATGTGCCCGCCCATCCCAGGAGGGACGCGTCCGTCACAACTGTATGCTCCAGATGGGGAAGGGAGAGGGATCTGCAATTGACCCAATCGTGATTCGTGAGCCACCACTGCAATTGTCGTGCAGTGCCCTCCGAGATCTGGACGTAATCGGACAGGTTGCCCTGATGCTCTGCCCATTGGAACTTCAGGTCCCACTGCAGAGTCCGTATATATGCCACCTGGCATGATCCACTAGCAGGATGCAGGAGGCAATCATGCCTGGAGCCGGAGGGTCATCCTGACCGAAACCCCGGATAGAGGATGAAAGATTGGAATTATAGCCTGAATATCGCTGCTCGGGAGGATAACCCCGAAACTGCACAGAGTACAGAACCGCTCCGATTAAAAGTAGCTTCTGAGAGGGAATCCGGTGCGACTTCGGCAAATTGATGGAGAACCCCAGCAAATGCAGGAGGTCAGAAGTAGTCTGGAGGTGGGAGACGACTGCTTGGGGCGAGCCTACCTTCAACAATCAGTCGTCGAGATGGAGGAAGACCGGAACCCCTGATCTGCGCAGATGAGCTGCAACCACCGCGATCCCTTTCGTGAACACACGAGGGGCGCTGGTAAGGCCGAAGGGGAGCACGAGGCCAACCGTGAACCGCAGGTAACGCCGGTGGGCTGGCAGGACGAGGATCTGGAAATATGAGTCCTGCAAGTCCAACACTGCCATCCAGTCTCCAGGGTCGAGGGTAAACAAGACCTGAGCTAGCGTCCAAGATAGGACACAGGCCCTTGTATTCTTGGGGACCAGAAAGTAGTGGGAATAACAACCACAACCTACTTCTAGCCCAGTCCCACTTGGCCAAGAGGGCCGTGACTTCCTGCGGTGGTATTGAGGTGGCATGGCTGGAGGGGTAGCCCGAAGGGGAGGTAGTAGCCCCTTCGGACTATTTGCAGCACCCACCTGTCCGAGGTGATGTTGCGCCAGAGGGGGAGATGATGGAGAATCCTGCATCCCGCTGGCATATGATGGGACAGAAAGTTCGGACCAGGAAGGCTTGGAAACGGATGCTGCGGGGGTGCATGTGGACTGACCCGCCCGTTGGCCCCCAAAACCGTCTCGAAAGTTCCCACGTCCGCGTTGATGTTGTTGCGCAGGTCTGTGGCTCTGAAACTAACGTGTTGGGGCACTCCTTCCGTGGCCACGAAATAAATGAAAAGCAGACGGCGGAGGAGGGCGAGTGGCCGACAGGCCCAAGGACTTTGCTGAAGCCAGTGAGTGCTTAAAGCACTCCAACGCACTATCTGCTTTCTTGCCGAAAAGTGTCCGTGCCTCCTCCGGACAGTTAAGCAGCACCTGCGCAACCGTGTCCCACACAGAGTGGGAGTAACGGTCCAAGAGGCATGGGGTGTTCACCGACCGCAGCCCTAAGCTGGCAGATGAAAACAGCTTCTTGCCAAGCTGCTCCAGCTTCTTGGATTCCCTATCTGGAGGTGCGGAAGGGAAAGCACTCTGGGAAGCAGAGGCTTGGACAACCAAGCTCTCAGGAGTGGGGTGTTGGGAGAGAGAGAGAGAGAGAGAGAGAGGGGGGGGGGTCGCACGGAGTCGGGCGATGGCGTAGGGCCATGAACCTGTCCACAGGAGTCCCTGTGTTGGGCCTGGACCAGGTGCCCAAAAGAATGTCAGAAAGTGCCTCATTGAAAGGCAGCAATGGCTCTGAAGAGGTAGCCGCCAGCTTAAGCACTCCCGTCAGAAGGTTAGTCCTGACAGCCACTGTAGGGAGTTCGACGTGGCGGGCCAAGGCCGCCCTACGCAACACCACTGCGTAACTGGCTGCCTCCTCCGTAGCCACAGTAGGAGGAGACAGCATGCCAAGGTCAGGTGAGGTGTCAAGAGCACTGGCATCCCCCAAATCCTCTGCCCAGTCCAGTTCATAGTCACACTGTTGTGTGAGAGGGTCCTCAGATCCCTCCCAGTCCTCCCCTTCCTCCGAGGTCAGCGAAACAGGCTGAAAATAAGGAGGACGGACATAGGGGTAAAAAGGCCCCATCAGCGTCGGAATCGGCATCGAGCGACGCTGATCATGCGCCGTGTCTGGGTCGGAGCTCAAACTGGGGCAGATGTCGCCAGTTGCACCAAACGACGGCGGAGGTGGTGCCGGAGTAGGGCCGACACCGGTGGAGGTGTTATGAGGTCAACCGGTGTCACCCAGGATCCGAGCCCAGATCCAGGGGCGTCCTGCGGCGCCGAAGCCACCAGCGATGGAAGGGCAGAACCCACATTCGGGCCCGCGGGGCCCGTATGCGCACCGGCTGGGCCAGATGACCCAAAGGGTCAGGCCATGGCAGCAAGAAACTCTAGTACCTGACGAGCAGGCGTCGCCGACGGACCCGGAAACGGCGGGTAGGCCGGCGGCGATGTCGCAGGCTCCGCCGGAGCCGCATGGTGGGCACCACCCGAACCCTCAGCCGCGTCGTGCGACGGGTGAGGAGAAGTCAAAGAGCGACGACGCTTCTTCGACTTCTTCTTGGAATGGTTCTACTTACCTAACCCCTAGGGCGAAGACTTAGATCCATAGGAACGATGGTGACGGCTCAGCGACCGGTCCATCGACCTCCCACAGGACCGGGACCTTGAGCGTCGCGGAGCCGAATGCCAGTCTACCAGAAACTTTCAGGACCACTCCCGCAATGCTTCGGTGCCATGGCCCGGCAGTCGGGCACGACTTGGAGTCGTGGTCACGCCCCAGGCAGTAGAGAGACACGTGGTGTGGGTCCGTCACCGATATGATGCGGTGACAGTCCCCATAGTTCTTCAAGCTGGGCATCCCTACGACACCATGACCCGATCGACCCAAAATAATTGACAGAAGGCCTCGAAAAACTCAAATCAAAAAGTGACTGGGGGTAGTTTTTCTTTCCAGATCTGCGCTTGCTGGCGCGGAAAATAAAGAACTGGCGTCAGCACGCGAGGGCAGCATCTAATTAGCAGCCGCAACGTCACCCCGGTGATCACGACGCCTATGACAGACGCGTAGCTGCACGACGCCACCTTCGGAGGCACATGGGTACTGCTGACGAAAACGTTCCGGATCCAGTCTGATGCTTGGGGTAATTCTAAGGTAAGGAATCTATCACTAAGTGTTTCTTTCGGATTCTACTCTCAAGGACGTGGGCAGAGTGTTCCAAAATGTGGGTCCTTGTATTGAGAAAAGCGACCCTCCCGTTCGCTTACGTCGGAAAACCCGGAACCACCAATAGATTCATGTGCATGGATCTTAAAGTGTGCTGTGGAACGTACCTGTGAATTTTTGTGGATATGTAAGTAAATCTCATAATCAAAGAGACTGAATTATTGAAAATCAAAAAGAAAAATTAGTACTCACTCTCAAATCAGATTAAAGGAAAAGAAGGCCCTTATTGTAGTGAAAACTGCAAATACACTGCAGACAGGAGGTGTCCACGCATAGAGGTTTAACGCCAAATTCAGTGAATTGCATGTACACTTTAAGAGCCCTTAAAAGAATGCTGAAAAGAATAGCAAATATAAAAAAGAGCTATATAACATAATGATGACTGCAAATTTGGCCACAGCCTTGGCGATTAACAGTATGGAGCAGTGAAAGATATTATAGATGGAAACAAAAAAGTTCAATCTCTTCTACCTCTAAATGTCATTTCTTCACCACCAACTCCAAATGGAGAAACTTTTTTTTATAAATTAATATAAACACATGCTCAAATGACTCAGAGTAGCTAATAGAGCACTATGGTCAAGATATACTTCTGTATTTCGCTAGGACAGTAGTTAGGAAGTTAGTCATTTACTAGAACGCTACTAAAAGTGACAGAGTTAGACACAGGCAGTCCGTCTTTCTAAAAATGGAATTATGTATACTGAGAAGTCAAGACTAGAAAAAAAGCACATTTCTCTTACCTTTTCCATATCAAGCTCCTTCAAAAGGATACTTGCATTTTTATTTGCTTCAGCTGCCTGCTGGTCTTTTGCCTTCACAATAGTCTCCATGCACTGGTGACACCTTTTCAACACATCCTATAAGTAAGCACAGACAACATGCTTTTAAAGTGGGATTGAAACAAGTAGCCATGTTGCCAAAAACACCAAATTAATTCACCTCGAAATACTACTTCAAAATTGCTTGCTGCACAAATACATCTTGAGAGATACATTTTAAAAGAGGCACGAGATGGAAGATAATCACTTTCCTCCGTTTACATACATACATATGTTGTGGAAAGATACACTTATAGCCCTGAAAAGAGTCTTAGATTATATCCTTTCATCATACCCTGGCCAGAAAAGTACCACCAAGAATCCCTTTTCAGTTGTTGCAATACTGCTCATCATTTTTGCTTTCCATAACAGCCATCACGAAGTTAATGGCTGTTATGGAAACACAATGGCAAAGAACGCCCGTTTCCATCTACGCTACCTGCGGAAACTAAAACCTTTCCTAAATAAAGCTGAAACTAAAACCATTCCTAAATAAAACAGATCTTAAAACAGCAGTCCAGGCACTGGTCATCTCCAGGATAGAATACGGGTGTACTACTCTGGCCGGGCTTCCCAAAGTCACAACAGCTCCTTTGAAAGCTTTCTCAATGCAGCCACAAGACTGTTAACGGGATCCCAAAAAATCGACCACATCTCTCCTCACTTGAAAGTGCTCAACTGGCTACCCTTCGAAGCAAGAATTCACTTCAAAGTAGCATGCATCATCCATAACGCATTGCACCATAAACCGCCAGTTTACCTTGCACAGAAAATCACGCTTTCAGGAGGAAACAGATGCACCGGGAGCAAAGACAATCTACCTCTGAAACCAGCTCGTTTTTGTAAGAAAATAACTTATGACCGAGCGTTCTCTGGAGCAGCACCACGAATTTGGAACGCACTCCCCCCTAGCATTAGAAGAATTCCATCCATCGCAGCATTCAAAAAAGAAGCAAAATTATTCTATATGAGAACATTTCTTCAATAAGACCTTGCAGCGGTACCTATGGATCAAATCCTTCCATGTTTGCTTCCAGTCATCCGCCAGCAACTCGCATGTGGTGGTGTGAATTAATGCGATCGTTACTAATTCAATTGCTGATTCAATTGCTGATTCATTATTTTGTTTATACACTTCCCTGAAGTGTACTGTTGTAAAGAAATTGTAAATTGCAATCTATGCTTCTAAATGGTGCTAATGTTGATATAAGGCTGTAAAGCACTCTGATACCCCTCGCAGGGTCATGTTCGCGCTATAGAAAACACTAAATAAATAAATAAAAATAAATAAAATAAAATGCATATTTCTTCTCAGTACAAAATGTTTTCTTGAGAATAAGTTGCTTACCAGTATTTGTAGCACTTAAGCATTGGCATTCTTCAGATATTGGAGTATCCACTATTAAACAGGGTACTTCTTGGTAAATTAACATAATATATAACATTGTCCTTCATTCATCAAGCCCTAAGTTGTGGTTATTTCCCATATTGGGACTTATTTTCTTCCACAGTCCAATGTACTGCCCCTCCATCAATTTCTCACAACCTATAATAGCTTATACTCCAAGTGTGTGCAAACAGTCCACGGTTTCACACTTAAGAAATGAGGAAAAGGACAAACAATTGTGGAGAAGTGCACTTTTTTTTATAAATATCATTTTTGTACATAGCATCAGTACAAACTTTAGTGCTCACTGTCATTACCATAATCATTAAACAATGAAAAAAGAAAAAATATTGACCATACAGAAGTCAATGTATCAAAAAGCAGTGGGGTAAGAAGGATCCAATTGAATTTTTAATATACAGTTCCGGAGGCCCGCCCCGCTCCCCAAATGATAACGTCCGCCCACATCAGCACAGACATGAGACCAAAACACAACCTTTACATCTTACAGAGGGGTATTCGTTAAACTTGCAATTGTGATCAATAGGGAATATGCTACTTACCAGTATGCATCTGTTCTTGGCATGTAGGGCTGCTGACATTCATATCTGTGCATAGATCGCCGCCTAGTGTTGGGTCCGGATGATTGCACATTGTTGTCCTGGAAGAGTCTTCGAAGTATCACGAGATAGGTGGCTCCTCCCTCGGACTACAGTGCGCATGGGCATCCTCTCCATCCTCAGATTGTTTTTCGCCATTGTGGCAGAGATGGAGTATAGTACAGTAAGAGGAGTCCATGCAAAGAGTGAATGCTACAGCTGCGACAGGCAAAGGGGAGGCGGGTGGGCGATATGAATGTCAGGAGCCCTACATGCCAAGAACAGATGCATACTGGTAAGTAGCATATTCCGTTCGAGGCATGTGGGCTGCTGAATTCATATCTGTGCATAGAATGTATAGCAGTATCTCCCCTAGCGGTGGCTGCCTGTGTCAGCTGCAGCAGTCTGAAAAAGAGTTTTGAGAACAGCCTGTCCTACAGCAGCTTGCTGTTTGGAATGTACATCTACACAATAGTGTTTGGTAAATGTATGTATGGTTGACCATGTGGCTGCTCTACAAATTTCGTGTAAAGGAATATTTCCTAGGAAAGCCATGGATGCCCCTAGTTTGCGTGTAGAATGCGCCCTAGGGGGAACAGTTAAGGTGCGTTTTGCCTTTAAATAACATATCTGAATGCACTTAACGATCCATCTGGCTATACCTGATTTTGAAATAGGGTTGCCTTTGTGTTGCGGTGAGAAAGCAACAAACAACTGTTTTGTTTTTCGAAATGCCTTAGTTCTACCTATATAGTATAGCAGAGCTCTCTTGACATCTAGAGTATGCAAGGCCCTTTCAGCTACTGTCTGTGGATTTTGAAAGAACACTGGCAGTTCTATTGTTTGATTTATTTGAAAATGGGATACCACTTTTGGCATGAATTTAGGGTTTGTTCAGAGAACTACTCTATTTGCATGTACTTGAATGAATGGCTCTTGAATAGTTAGGGCTTGCAGCTCAAGTGAAGTAATGGCAATAAGGAAAGCCACCTTCCAAGTAAGAAATTGTAGTTCCCATGAGTGTAGTGGTTCAAAAGGTGGTCCCATAAGTCTGGTTAAAACGATGTTTAGATTCCAGACTGGTGAAGGTGGGTGTTTTGGGGGAATTTCTTCGTTTCAGTCCCTCCATAAATGCTTTAATTGCTGGCACTCTAAACAGTGAAAGGTGTTGCCTGTTTTGGAGATATGCTGCTAACGCAGCTAAATGTATCCTGATGGATGAGTAGGCTAAAGTGCAATGTTGTAGGTGCAAGAGATAGCAAATGATGTTCTGTGTAGAAGCATCTAATGGGTTTATATCAGTGTTACTGCAGTAAATGACGAAACGTTTCCACTTAGCTGCATAACATGCCCTGGTAGTGGGTCTTCTTGCCTCTTTGATAATATTCATGCAGTCTGGAGGCAAGTTCAGGTATCCAAACTCTAGGAGTTCAGGAGCCAGATCGCTAGGTTCCACTGTTGCGGGTCTGGGTGTTGGATTTCGCCATGGCTCGGAGTTAGAAGACTGGGTGTGAGTCGCAGTCTTTGATGAGGCACCACTAACAGTTCTAGGAACGTTGTGTACCATGGTTGCCTCGCCCATGTGGGAGCAACTAGGATTAGCGTCAGCGAATGTTGGCGCATTTTGCGTGCCACTAGCGGTATTAATAGAGCTGGGGGAAAAGAGTACGCAAATTTGTCTGAAGAGTTCATCCATATTGCATTGCCCTGCGACTGCGGATGTGGGAACCTGGCGGCAAAGTACTGGAATTTTGCGTTTTCGCTTGTGGCAAACAGATCTATCTCGGGTTGTCCCCACTGCCGGAAGAATGGTTGGAGCACATTGGGGTGAATCTCCCATTCGTGCATCTGTTGACTGTGCCAGCTGAGCAGGTCAGCTATTTGATTGTCCTTGCCTGAGAGGTGTTCTCCCATGAGAAACATGTTCCTCTGAATGGCCCATTTCCACACACTCTGAGCCAGGTGCGACAGCTGTGGGGAGTGTGTACCTCCCTGTTTTTAATATAATACATAGCTGTCATGTTGTCCGTCCGGATCAACAGTCTTGTTGCATAAGTGTTTTTTGAATGCTTTTAGGGCTAGAAAGACCGCCATCAACTCTAGTAGGTTGATGTGCATCTTTTTCTGTTGTATAGTCCAAAGTCCCTGGACTGTGTAATGCAGGACATGGGTGTAGGAGAGTGGGGTCTGCAATCCTATGGTCACCCCAGATGTTTGCTTTTTGCTTCACTGGTTTACGACTTTCCCTGGCTGTGGGCCTGCTAATCAGACCCACAGCCTAGCTGTTCTCTCTCTAAATTGACATCCATGTACTTTAGGTGCATTTACCAATAGATATTGGGACCCCTTATCAGCCACTGTACAGTGTACCTTAGGTACCCAGGGCATAGGTGTACCCAAGGCCTACCAGGGGCTGAAGCATGTATTATGCCACCCCTGGCTGGCCACCTAAACAGACACAACTGGCAGGTAAGACAGCTGGGGCAAGGTGGTGTAATCACTTTTTGCTGTAGATATAGTATACCTATATCTAACCCCAAAATGGACACATATATTCCTATCAGTCACTCCTATGGCAGGCCTTATCAATCCTGAAGGCAGAGTGCTTGGAATTATGTGAGATGGTGCTCTAGCATGCGCTGAGCCTGTCTGCAGCTTGCGGAACCAAGTTCTTATAGCTGTTCCATGATAACGTTATACCATATACTCTTAAGTGCATTATAATGAGGAAAATGAAATTTTACATGACCAATATGTCCCCTGCGTGTACCCTATGTTTAATGTATGTGCATGTCATCCATGCATTTTCCCTTAAGTGGCCTGAATCACAAGGCCTCTGCATTTACGTCCTGCATTAGGATGCCAGTCATCAAGTCTCCCATGTAAGAAATATTAAGTTAGCATTTAAGGCCCATATATTTGCATTGTGCACTTTTAAATAAATCACGATGAACCCTTTTTGTGGTTCAGCCTGAGCCCGTTTCTAGATTAGGGTTTTCATGGCTCAGACACTCTGAGAGCTACAGTTACGTATCCCTGACCTCGCATACTTCTGGCTCAGCCGAAAGAGGCCCAAGACAGTGTTTTGCAAAATAGTTATCTGCTTGTTGTACAGAATTACATTCCTGCCCAGTGAAAAAGGTAAACAGAACCCGTCTTCAGAGATAGGGCCTAGCCTTTCTGTCCCCGTTTAAGTAAATTACAGAGCTTGCATCCGTAGAAAGCCCACGGCCCCCATGCAATGAACGAAGAAATATATGCCCTCTCTGGCTCTTAGTGATGAGCGACCTTTGCTTCAGATAAAACATCCCCGGACTCAAGATATCAGATAATATAAGACGTGCTGGTCGCCCTGACACTAAAGGCCTCTCTACTAGACTTAAAGTCAGCTTCCCCCCAGTCACACGTCAGTTGCACGTCATGATCAAATTGCACGCACAAGTAGGGCAAAGTTCCAGCCTGCCATGCAACCCCCCTCCATGTATCAACCCACCTATGACTCCTCCTCTAATGCACGCCCATATTCACGCCCACATGCTCTTATCTCTCTTTCTCTTGCTCTGCCTGGAACGTTTCACCCTATGTACAAGATTGCACATATAAATATGTAATCAGAAAATAATGTTTTAGAAGACCCTTCCTGAACCTTAGAGGTGATGGAACAGATTCTCCCTTAACTCGAGTTATTGGAATAAAGCCCTTTCACTCGGATACCACGGACTCTGCCTCTTATTTACTGCATGATGCATTGTTTATGTATAGAAATTATGACAGGGTAATATTTTATTTACCACATTAATCTGGCGCCCGAATAGTGGACTAATCCCTTTCCCCACACGCCGGAGACGTAGGTCCAGCCTTTGCCCCCTTCTACAGCCGTGACGGACTTCGAAGTGTACACGCAGCGGGACTTCCTGCTTACTCCCTCAGGCCCACGGAGGAGACGGACTGCGACCAGGCGTCCACACGAGGCGGTGAGGATCGCGGATCATCCCAACCAGAGCCCAACCCGTGAGAGAGCAAGGTCCGAGGTTCCGAAGGCCCACCTGTTCCGTGGCGCATGCGTGGAAGTAGAAGTAGACGTGGTATCAAGTATCAAGTTTCCGAGGCCTTCAAGTTCTGCTTCCCGGTGAGTACCACTATGGGGAACGCATAAAGTTCAAGACGGGTTCATTTATTTGAACACGGTAAAGACGGGTCCACGGTAAAACGTGGGCACGGTAAAGACGGGTCCACGGTAAAACGTGGGCACGGTAAAGACGGGTCCACGGTAAAACGTGGGCACGGTAAAGACGGGTCCACGGTAAAACGTGGGCACGGTAAAGACGGGTCCACGGTAAAACGTGGGCACGGTAAAGACGGGTCCACGGTAAAACGTGGGCACGGTAAAGACGTGTCTCATTTTTGGGACCGGTATGGTTGTACTGTATTCCAGTGCATAAAGTTAACTGTTTTCAAGTACATGTTTTATTCCATGTATCAGGTTAGACTGTATCTGTTTTAGTGTTTTAATGTTGTAGTGTGAATGATTGTTGATTGTTTCAGTCTATTCTATGTGTATTGTATTTCCATTGTGTTGGTTTCAACATGCCACTGTTTTCGAAATTACGTCAAATAGGGACCAGGAAAGGTATATTAGAAGAGTCAGTTAACATCCCGCCTAGAGACACACCTGGTCATTTTATGTATAATAAGCACGGGCTATGACGCCTTATGAGAGTAGAGGAAGCGCTATGGAAATAGAAATTAAGACCCTCTCAGAAAGATGCCATTGAGTTATGGCGCAAAGAGTCACATAGGAGAACAGAGAAAGAATTTAATAAAGCAGAGAGAACTAAACAAGCAGCGGAAAAAAAGCGAAAGAGAAAGAACTGCGAGAGGAGGGGGAACGGGTCAAAATTAGAACAGGTTGATAGAGAAAGAAATGCTGTCGTTACTGGCATTTATCCCGTCCTCTCAGAAGAACTAGCTAGAGTGACCACCTCAGAAACACCCAGTAGGTCGCGAACGCCACCACCTGTACCCTTTAGAGTATGTAGAAAGAAGCCGACAGCATCAGAGGCTGTGGAGTTCCTTGTAAATAGCTCCTTGTAAATATGGTTTATGAAGAGCATGTCATTATTATAACTTGTTGAGTTTCTTGTGAATATGGCTTGTGAATAGCGCCATGTAGTTATGGTTTGTGCAGAGCATGTTATCATTACGTTAGGCAGGAGAGAGCTGGATCTCTTTCAAGTGCTTGGAGAAAACGTTTTGAAGATGTGCGTACGTGTTATGTGATAACGTGGAGAGATGAGTTCATGACTTTCCCATGTACTGCAGTCATTGGGGAAAGATTGTGCTTCAGCTGCCAAAGAGTTAATATCTTGTATTGAGAAGGCAGTATTTGTTTTAACATGCTGTTTAACATGCATGGTTATGTGAGCTGACACTAAAAGTCAGTGAGTGTTCAGATGAATGATGGTTTGATTTAACTTTTTCATTGGTTGCTGGGTCTGCCTATGTGCTTTGTCAGTTTGCTGACTGAATGGTAACGTCTTGCATGGAGAGTAAAGAAGTGTTCATTTAACATTCTATTTCAAATGCGTCCGTGTATTTGTGTGGGTTTGCCTTGGAACACTTGATTTAATGTGTTTGACTCAGAGGTCGGTAAGTTTTAAATAAACCAGTCGGATTGAGATAAGGGTTTGCACGGAGGGTGCTTTAATGTTTTCACAGTTGAGAAGGAAATATAAAACAGACCCATCGTAGAATGTGCTTTTAATTAGTGTAATGCAACCGTGTGTTTTTTAAATTAAAGTTTGTTCTACAAAATATACATTAATATTTTTCCCAATGCAAGCTGCCCTTTAGAATAGCGTGTGACAGTTAATCCACTCAATTGGAAAACATGGCTTTTTGAAAAATGATGAATCTGGCCCTTTTAATAGGTAGAGTAGAAGAGCTTGCACACTTAATTATGAAACTCTTGGTTCTGCAATATAAAATTATGGTGTTTCACATGTTATTTTCAAAAAGTAAAATGTGATGTGTTTCCATGTCATGTTGTTCTGTTTCTTTTTTTCCTTTGCAGCTAGTAACAATATTTTATGATATAATTATTTTAAAATGCTAGCATGTGTCTAGGTTACGAAATAAAATATGTCCTTATTAATTACTGATTTTAGGATGTTTTTTATCACGTTTTGAATTTGCTTCAGTTAAGTTAGAGAATGTTGGTTTGCTCTCTGGCCTGGGTACAGATGTGTTTTGAATTACAGAGAATGTGTTTTTCGACCTTGAGGTGGCCTGACTCCCAGGGAAAGATATTTTGTAAAGGGAGGGCTTTTCCCTCTTGGAGCGCCGAGCAGTGCCTGTCTTGTTATTATTGGCCATACTCCAATTCTTTTCCGCGGACAGTTGTTGGCAGTCCTCCAACTGACTCAGGCTTCCTTCGCATGCAGATAAAGAATGCTTGCAAATTGACCAAGCTCTCTCTTCAGTAACTTGGCAGCTGTTCTTAGCTCTCAGAGTTTTGAAAGGGTGGAGGAACAGCCCTGTGGGTGACATCACGATAAAGGGGAAGGCAGTGTAGAGAAAAAAAACTTGATGAGCCACGGAGAAATTGTTTATATAAGGGGGGGGGGTCAAGTTGCTCTTCCTTACAGCCAGCACTTAAAGCTTCATTGGCTTCAGATAAGGCATGCTTGCAAATGAATAGTTTTTCCCTCGTAGTGTAAACAGAATAATTGGCAGGAGTTTCGCTCTTGCAATGAGTCCTGGCATATATAGTCAAGCATTGAAAAGACAGCTGGACAGTATTAGCATGCCTCCAAACACAGCTCTACTCCAGTACATAGACGACCTCCTAATCACAGCACGATCAGAACCAGACTGCGAAAATGCATCACTGACAGTTTTACACTTTCTGGCTGACAAGGGGCACAGGGTGTCCCCTTCAAAGTTACAATTCTGTGAACAGCAAGTGGTGTACACTAGCTGTCCAAGGATGGTAGACAGCTAACACCAGACCGTATACAGCTCATTTCTAACCTTTCACAGCCTAAGACACAAAAGGAAGTACGGGCCTTCATTGGCCTCACTTCATACTGTAGGCAATGGATTCCCCAGTATGCCTATCTAGCCAAACCACTCATACAATTGACAACACAGGAGGCAGCGTCTTCAACTGTCCTCCCTTGGACACAAGAACATACCTTGGCATTTGAGGAATTAAAAAGAGCATTATGTCAAGCGCCAGTTCTAGCGACTCCTAGTTACAGTAAACCTTTTATGCTTTTCGTAACTGAACGGGATGGAACAGCGTTATCTGTTCTCACACAAGATCAAGCAGGAAAACACAAGCCTTGTGCTTATTTTTCTAGTACACTAGACCCAGTGGCCCAGGCTCTGCCTGCGTGCCTGACATCGGTTGCAGCAACAGCCCTAGCCATAAGACAAAGTGACTCGATAGTGCTGGGACACCCTCTGACAGTACAGGTACCACATGCAGTGGAAGTTCTCTTAAACAGGACACAGACACAACATTTGACTATAGCGAGACTGACAGGATATGAACTGACATTGTTTCAGCCACACATAGAGATCAGACGATGTAATATTCTAAACCCTGCTACACTTTTGCCCTCAAGTACAGTAAATGCACCACCACATGACTGTGTGGAAATAATGAATATAGTGACAAAACCAAGACAAGACCTGACAGATATTGCACTTCCAGACCCTGACCTAACACTCTATGTAGACGGATCATGCATGAGAACGAGTGCAGGAGAGTTAGTAGCAGCATATTCCGTGACCACTGCTACTGAAGTCATAGAGACACAAAGAATAGACCCACTGTCAGCACAAGCAGCAGAGCTCATCGCTCTGACACAAGCCTGCATAAGAGCTAAGCACTTAAGAGTGAACATTTATACAGATTCACAATATGCTTTTGGCGCAGTTCATGATTTCGGAGTACTGTGGAGGGAGAGAGGTTTCTTGACCTCTCATGGGGCCAAAATTCAGCACGGCCCACTTATTCAAGCCCTGTTGGAAGCAATACATTTACCTACAGCCATAGCTATCCTGAAATGCAAAGCTCACATCAAAGTTACAGACACCATTTCCCAGGGTAATGACCTGGCAGACCGAACTGCTAAACTTACAGCCCAGACACCAACAGACACGACAAGGACAGAAGTACCATTACTGACAAAAAGTATGACAGTCAGAGATCCTTCTCAAGATGTACTCGACATACAGACACATGCCACTACAGATGAAATAAAGAAATGGACTGAACAAGGAGGGGTCCAGACTGACCAAGGTTGGATGACTAAGGGAAAAGGCACATGGTTTCTTCCAGATTCCATGGTACAAGTAATCATAAACACAACACATAGTCCAGCATACTTGGGAGAAAAGGCAATGATAGACAGTTTACAGAATATCTGGTTTAACAAGCACCTGCGTGCAGCAGCGAAACAGAAAGTACGAACATGTATGAGCTGTTGCCAGTTCAATCCAGGTAAAGGCATCCCGGTGGAACAAGGCGGATTTTATCCTCCTGACTACCCTTTTGAGGTCCTCCAGATGGATTACATTCAAATGGACAGATGTAGAGGTTATAAGTACGTCTTGGTAGTTGTGTGTGCACTAACTAGATGGACAGAAGCATACCCAGTTCCAGATTATACTGCTGTGACAACCGCCAGGCAATTGGTGCGTGAGTTCTTCCCCAGATATGGATTGCCCCGTGTCATCTACTCAGACAATGGCCAGCCATTTTCCTCTGAATTAATGAAAAAAGTGTCTCTTCTGTTAGGATATAATTGGAAGTTCCATTGTGTACGACACCCTGAAGCAGCAGGCCTTGTAGAAAGACATAATCGGTGCAGAAAAAGGCGTGGATTGGATGGTAGCCTTGCCGGTTGCCCTCTTTTACATGCGTATGGTAGCTCATTCCAGAACAGGCCTATCCCCGTATGAAGTAGTTTTCGGGAGACCGCCAAATATGTGGGGTACGCCTATGCCTAAGAAAATAACTAATGTTGACAGTAACATGCTGACAGATTACCTGGCTTCCTTGATGTCTGCACTACTCTCTTGTCGTTCACAGGTTGCTGCCACCTTCCCTGACAACACCCAGGTCAAGGAACACGCCATAGTCCCGGGAGATTTCGTGTTTGTCCGGAATTTTGATCGATCAAGCCCCCTTGAGCCACGTTGGAAGACGCCGAAGTTGGTGTTACTGACCACGAGGACTGCTATAAAGATCGAAGGAAGAAAAGGATGGATTCACGCCCATCACTGTAAACGATACCTTGGACAATCTGGAACTTTGATAAAGACATTAAAGACTTTGCGCCGCATGCGCCGCCTTTGCTAGAAAAGACTCCACAGCAAGAGTATAGGTCTAAGTTAAGATCTAGTAAGTCAGACGAGGTTTAATTGTTTAAGTCCACTCGGTGGTGAATCGGTTAGCCTAGATTTCTGACATGTATAAGATCACATATGACCATGATAAGAAGAGCATAATGAAAGAAAAATATTGCAAGCTATTACATAGTAGATGTATAGTTTCTTTGATTATTCTATTTTTTCTGTGCATCGTTATAATCTGTGTTAGTTTAATACTACATGTTTTCTTTCCTCCTTTTGCCTCACATATGCACTCTTCCCTTAACAACACCGTAGAGCATACATTCAGTGAACTGCCACCTTATCAAAAGACGAAGGGAGTTCTGCCCTTCTTCCCTTTACCGTTCTCCCACAATGGTTCGTGCGGAGCATGGTTTGCCTTAATGACCTCACTAGACAAAAAGTCCATAGTATACCAAGATGAATGGATATATGGAAACCTGAATAAAGTAATGAATGAAGCATGTTTTCCAGACAAAGACGGATTTCCCCAAAGGAAGGGAACTGATCTAGAAAATGAAGAGTACGAGCAAGGAAATGCATCTGTTAGTTTTATAATGCTGAACGCTCAGCCCATCCAAAATATAGGTCCACCATTTATTTCAGTCCTACCGGTAAAAGGTGATTTATGTGTTAGAAAGAAAGGTTCAGTACATATGGGACACAGCAAGTGTAAAGCGGTAGTAGAGTTTAACGATAAAAGACAGTCTTCTTTCAAAACATCACGCCATACCTATTTCATTTGCGGTCAGACAGCCTATGTACATCTGCCCCCAGACTGGGGTGGGACATGTTATATAGCGTTCCTGCTGCCACCAGTCTTTCTGGCCCCATCCCATTACCATCGAGATTCACGACTAGAGCATGTTAGACAAAAGAGAGAGACTGATGCCTCAGAGATCGATCAGACTGAAACAGCTTGGGAGCAATATACAGATTTCAACAAAGGATTCTTTTTCTTCATAGGTCCCGTCCAAAACAGTAAACTGATACGCAGGTTAACAAGGACTCTGGAAGCAGTAGTGAATGTGACTGCCTCTGCTCTGGCGAATTTGACCCAGGAGCAGTCTGCCATGAGACTTGTTGTTCTTCAGAACCGCCTTGTTCTTGACGTCATCCTGGCGGATAGGGGCGGGGCTTGTAGAGTGATCGGCTCTAGTTGCTGCATTTTCATCCCTAATAACGCGCCATCTGTGTACGCAGCAATAACAAGACTCCACAAGATTGCTCATGATATACATCAAGACCCAGGCACATGGACTTGGTCCAGTTGGCTCTGGGGTGTAATATCGGCTTGGGGATGGAAAGTGTTGTCGTTCCTAGGAATGATAATGCTTATGATATTCGGCTGTTGTCTCTGTCTGCAGTGTGGCCCGGCCATTTGCGGCCTGTGTGCGACTGCCTGTGTACCACATCCACGAGTACAAAGGATCAAAGATGAACAAATGATGCTGTATGATCAACTATACGGTCTCATGAATATAGATGTGTCCTGAAGGGTAAAAGTAGGGGACAAGGAGGGAATGAGGAAAATGAAATTTTACATGACCAATATGTCCCCTGCGTGTACCCTATGTTTAATGTATGTGCATGTCATCCATGCATTTTCCCTTAAGTGGCCTGAATCACAAGGCCTCTGCATTTACGTCTTGCATTAGGATGCCAGTCATCAAGTCTCCCATGTAAGAAATATTAAGTTAGCATTCAAGGCCAATATATTTGCATTGTGCACTTTTAAATAAATCACGATGAACCCTTTTTGTGGTTCAGCCTGAGCCAGTTTCTAGATTAGGGTTTTCATGGCTCAGACACTCTGAGAGCTACAGTTACGTATCCCTGACCTCGCATACTTCTGGCTCAGCCGAAAGAGGCCCAAGACAGTGTTTTGCAAAATAGTTATCTGCTTGTTGTACAGAATTACATTCCTGCCCAGTGAAAAAGGTAAACAGAACCCGTCTTCAGAGATAGGGCCTAGCCTTTCTGTCCTCGTTTAAGTAAATTACAGAGCTTGCATCCGTAGAAAGCCCACGGCCCCCATGCAATGAACGAAGAAATATATGCCCTCTCTGGCTCTTAGTGATGAGCGACCTTTGCTTCAGATAAAACATCCCCGGACTCAAGATATCAGATAATACAAGACGTGCTGGTCGCCCTGACACTAAAGGCCTCTCTACTAGACTTAAAGTCAGCTTCCCCCCAGTCACACGTCAGTTGCACGTCATGATCAAATTGCACGCACAAGTAGGGCAAAGTTCCAGCCTGCCATGCAACCCCCCTCCATGTATCCACCCACCTATGACTCCTCCTCTAATGCACGCCCATATTCACGCCCACATGCTCTTATCTCTCTTTCTCTTGCTCTGCCTGGAACGTTTCACCCTATGTACAAGATTGCACGTATAAATATGTAATCAGAAAATAATGTTTTAGAAGACCCTTCCTGAACCTTAGAGGTGATGGAACAGATTCTCCCTTAACTCGAGTTATTGGAATAAAGCCCTTTCACTCGGATACCACGGACTCTGCCTCTTATTTACTGCATGATGCATTGTTTATGTATAGAAATTATGACAGGGTAATATTTTATTTACCACATAATCCTCGCGGTTATTGCTAACTTTGGTATAGCATTATCAAAACATGTCGAGTAAGGTGTCATACGAATTGGAATACTACCCCCTTGCCAGTTCTGGCGACTGGGGTAGCATTCCACCCTTTTAGAGGGACACGACATGTATGTAACTGTGAACCCCGGTTAAAGTTAGCCCGAGCCTCAGCATCACAAAATGGATGCTGCCACCACAGACACAAGTCTGACCTCCTGCTGCTGGAGTCCTTCCAGCGAGGAAGGCCTGGACAAAGGGTTTCCTGCCTTGGGAGGTGCTAGCACCACCCCAGACAGAATTTTGTGTATTGAGGTAGGGAGGCCTGAAAGGAATGAGACATGCCTGGGGCACACAAGGTGTCCTGTGCATACACCGGTTCAAACCAGTTGCTGTGGCACTCCAGCCCCAGCTCTGGTGTGAAACCGGACAAAGGATAGGGGGTGTAACCCCCCCCCCCTTCCTGGTCCCACCCATGGGAGGGACCTAGTCACCAGTACAGCCCCCTTTAGCAGGATAAAGGTAGGAGCTGGTCCCATTCCAAATTAGATTATCCTGAACAACTTTACAAGAAGAAACTCTGGACTTCGACATTCTGCTCCACAGAAGACTGAAGAATCTCCCTTGTGGGCAAGGAGTGTCCACCCTGCAACTGCAGGCACCATTAAGCCTCCTAGCGGTCCACTTTGTTGTCCTTCCTGCCGGATCCAGACTTCAGAGCCCGACGAGACCTGGACTCCCAGACCTCTACGACCTCTACTCACATCTGCAGCACAGCTGAGACCCGTGGGTGCGACGAGACACGTGGGACCGGCCATCTTGAAGAGACTGCACTTAGCTTCCAGCACGACTTCTGAGGCCTCCTCGAGAAAGTGCTTTGGGGATTGAGAAGTCCCAGCCCCGAGCAGCTCCTGCACCAAAGACCAGTCCTCCAGCATCCACGAGATCTGCGTGGGGCCCTTTTGCTTGATTGCTGCTCGACGCGTTGTCTGGTCACTTGCCGGCTGGCTAGTGACCTCCTAGACGACGATCCAAGAAATCTACACTCCTGGTCTGGTTGCTCCAGGCTGGCCCTAGCTCCCTGCCAAAAGAGAAGCACCCTGGACCCTCCTGGTCCACTCCAGACGCCGTTTCCACTCACTGCGTGGGTTGCCTTTGCCAAGGCCTGTTGACTCCAATCCCGGATCCGACACTTCCGACAGCGAGAGCTTGCGTGGGACAGCTCGTGCCTCCATCCTGGTCGTCGAAGACACCTCCTGGTCCACGTGGCTGCAGAGACGAGCGTCCACTCTTTACCTGATCGTGATGACAGCATCTGGTTCCCTCCTGGTTCCACACCGGTCACTGGCTAGTGACTTTGAACACTGTTCCCTCTGCTTTCAGGTCCTCTTCTTCCTCGATCCACCCGTGGATCGCACCGGACATCTTCCTCCTGGTCGCCTGCAGCATCTTTCTTCAAGGCTCCATAGACTTCAACGCGGAAACCCGACACACTTTGACACCTATGCACCCGCAGCCCGTGGGTGAGGTAACAAGAGCATTTTGGTGCTCAAGGGTAGATTAACTCTCCTAGTGTCCAGATTTCCAGTCGTTTTAGTCCTAGATAGTAAAGACTGTCCGTACTCACCTTTTTCGTAACCTGTACTGTCCATTGACTTTGTTCCGCATCCCGCGTGTGAGTTCCCACTCTGCACACGCGCCCTGTGGGCCTCCTGGTACTTACCTAAGATTAGGATAGTGTAGTCCCAGCGATCCTACAGCCTCTGGACAGCTCCATTCCTTCTATCGTTCTACTTATACCATTTACTTAGTATATGGTTTGCCGTGCCCCTAGGGCACCATTGTAATTTTGTGCAACTTATCGTATTTTTCCTAAGAGAATTTCATGTGCTTAGCCCTCTGACCTCATATAGAGTTCAGAGGTGTTTGTTATTAATAAATATACTGTTTATTTTTATAACAACCTGTGTGGTGTCCTTTCATCTGGTATTCAAGGGGTTATATGTGGTAAAACAGCTGGCTTCACATGCCAAAAGAGTTTAGCCTAAGACTGCTTTGTCCATGCTACCATTAGGATAGCTGGTCTATAAGGTTGACTTACAACCAATCACCATAAGGGTTGTTTGGACTGATACAAGGTGATCACTAGAACTAGTGAGCATCATATATCCGGCCAACTTCTCACAATGGGCTCCCAGCCTAGCAGGGATGCGTCCGCTGTTATCACTATTTGTGAACAGTCATCCTTTGCAAACGTTTTCTGGATTCCACCAATGCAGAGAGTTGTATGCCCGACTGGTCACCAACACTAGGTCCTTTAATTGTCCCTGAGCCTGGTTCCACTGCCTTGCTAGGCACTCCTGTAGCGGACGCATGTGTAGTCTGGCATGTGGAGAAGTGTGGCTCACTGGTTAGAAGCGGCAGACCCTGAAGCAGAGGTCGGCCCGGGACCAGGGTTCAATTCCCGACGCGGCAGGGTCTTGGGTCAATGTCCGCGGACTCGATAATTCTCGCCTAGGTGCCTACGCTAACCATGGGTCCCACTCTGCAACTCTGGGCAATAGCTTGCTTAATCTCCACAACGGCCCTATCAGCACCGGGGATGCCTGGCTTCACCTTGGGGGTGCCCAGGAGGGACCATCTCACAGGGAAAGCCAGGACGGTTCCCCAGCGGTATACAGCGCCAGGACGCCCCGAGATGGGGTAACAGTGCGCTTTACAAGTATACATAAATTTACATGAGGGACTATGAATATGCACAAGGCCATCATGCCTATTAGTTGCATAAACACACGTGCTGGCAATGATTGTTGTGGTTTGAACCTTTGGATTAACGTTTGCATTTCGTTGATCCGTGCTGTGTTTGGATATGCCTTTGCTGCTAGTGTATCTATTGTCGCTCCCAGGTACTGTTGTACGTGGGAGGGTTGTAGGTGTGACTTTGGGTAGTTCAGCGAGAAACCTAGACTGTGCAGTAGATGAATGGTCTTTGACATGTGGCTGGCACATTGCTGGGCCGATGGCGCTTGTATTAGCCAATCGTCCAGATATGGGTACACATGAATGTGTTGTCTCCTGAGATGCGTCGCCACTGTCGCTAGGCATTTTGTGAACACCCGTGGAGCTGTTGTTACACCAAATGGTAGGACTTTGAACTGGTAGTGTTGTCCTTGAATTGTAAACCTGAGATACTTTCTGTGAGCAGGGTGTATTGGTATATGAAAGTATGCGTCTTTGAGGTCTAGAGTTGCTAGGAAGTCTCCCTGGCGCAGCAGTGTTAAGACTTGTTGCAGAGTGAGCATGTGAAAATGCTCTGACAAAATGTAGTGGTTGAGGGGCCTGAAGTCCAATATTGGTCTGAGAGACCCGTCCTTTTTGGGAATGAGGAAATATAGTGCGTATACTCCTGTTCCTTAATGTTTTAATGGGACTGGTTCTATGGCCCCCTTTTGCAGCATACTGATGACCTCTTGCTGCAACAATGTTATATGTTCCTTTGACATTGGACGGTGTACGGGTGGTATGTTGGGTGGTGTCGATGTGAGTTCTAGGCAATAGCCATGTTGGATAATTTGCCTGACCCACTTGTCTGTAGTGATGTTTAGCCAGACTGGTAGGAACTGTTGTACTCTTCCCCTGACCGGTGTTGTATGGTTTGGGGGTAGTGCCATGAAGTCACTGTTTGGTATTAGTGGAGGATCTATTGGTATTGCCTCCACGACCTCTGCCTTTGTTATTATTTCCTCGGTATCCACCACGATTTGTGTTTTTATTGTATGTGGATTGTGTATTAGTTTTGTATGTGGAGGATTGCTGCGATGTGTTACCTCGCGCTCCTCCTCTATAGTTGGAGCGACTAAAGGAGCCTCTGTGTTGTTGGGACTGAAGAGCTCCCATTGACTTTGCAGTCTGTGTCCTTTTTCATTTTGTCCAGAATTGAGTCAACTGCTGGACCAAACAAAAAATCTGGGTTTATTGTCTGGTTAAGAATTGTGGCCTGGACTTCATTTTTAAATCCAGATATGCGAAGCCATGCGTGTCTCCTAAGCACTACGCTTGTGTTGATAGATCTGGCAGCTGTATCTGCCGCGTCTAGAGCACACTTAATGGAGGCATTGGTGATGAGCTTTCCCTCCTGTATAAGTTCATCTGCCTGCTTCTTGAAAGGCTCAGGTAAGTGTTGGAGAAGTCCTTCTAGACTGTCATAGTGCGCCCTGTCATATCTAGCCAGCAAGGCTTGAGTATTGGCTATTCTCCCTGAGTTTGCTGCTTGAGCAGCTACTCTCTTGCCTGATGCTTCTAAAATCTTGGACTCCTTATCAGGAGGAGGAGCCTCTCCAGTAGTTTGTGAATTAGCACGCTTTTTTGCGTTGGATACCACCAATGAGTCTAAAGGCAGTTGTCCCCTGATGTAAGTAGGGTCTACTGGTGCAGCCCTATACCTTTTTTCAATTCTAGGGTTGATGACACGTGCCCTAGCAGTGTCTTTGAATATGTCATTTGCGTGCTTGAGGACCCCTTTTAACATTGGAAGTGTTTTGACACTCTTTTCTGATGTTGCAAGCGTATCAAACAGAAAATCTTCCTCTATAGCATCTGAATGCATATCTACATTATGGTAGAGTGTTGCTCTGTTTATTAATGAGTCGAAAGCCACTGTGTCCTCTGTAGGTGATGGCCTAACTGGGTATACATTTGTGTCTGTAATGGGTTGAGCCCCATCAGTGTCTGGGTCATTCCCCCATCTCCCCATGGCTGTGAGTTGGGGTCTACATATGGGTTTTGTGGATATCCAAAACCCACATCTGCGTCCTGATCTACATCTGGGTTGTAGTCAGAGCGTGCAGGTGAGTATGGCGCATATGGAGTAGTAGGCATAGCTGGAGAGATAGGTTGGAAAAGAATAGGAGAGGTTGCACAGTCTCTTTTCTTTTTGAGTGGTATTTTAGAAAAGTCTTCAGCAGGCACTGGTCTTTTCTTCCTTGTATAAACAGTCACTTTCCCAGTATTTGGGTCAATATATAGTTTTGATTGATCTTCTGTAGAGGGGTCTGGATGGATGATCTCCTCTTCCACAGTCTTTTGCCTTGGCGCTGTAGTTTTAGGTTTGACCTTTTTCAGTTCGATGCCTTTATTCGGGTCGACCGTTTTTGGTGCCTGGATGTGCTTTTGAGGCTTTATTGTCTGTGCGACAGGTTGTCTCGGTGCGACGTCTTTTACAGGTTGCACCACTTTTTTCGGACCGATTACTTTTGTCGGTTCGATGACCTTCGTTGGGTGTCCTGGCTTGTTCTGCTGTAGAGGTGTCCTCGGAGCCTGCGGTTTTGGCTCGATGTCCTTCTTTGGATGGATGGGCTTCGGGTCGACCGCTATCGGTTGGTCTACTTTCGGTTTCGCTTTCAGTTCGACGACCGCTTTGGGCGTAGCCCTTTTGCCTTCTTCGACAACCTTTTGTCCCTTTCCGGCTGTCGCACTGGATTTGTTCGATTCGACTGCCCTTGGTTTCGAAGGTTTATATGGAACGCTGGCCTTCGGCTCGGCGCCCTTTGTGTTTATTTTAGGAGAGTGGGGTCTGCAATCCCATGGCCACCCCAGATTTTTGCTTTTTGCTTCACTGGTTTACGACTTTCCCTGGCTGTGGGCCTGCTAATCAGACCCACAGCCTAGCTGTTCTCTCTCTAAATTACAACCATGTACCTTAGGTGCATTTTACCAATTGGTACTGGGCCACCTTATCAGTCCCTGTACAGCATACCTTAGGTATTATATAAATAACTTATCCTAGGCAACTAATAGGTCCTGTATGGATAACAGGTACTGTAGAACATCAATACTTGTAGCCTAACAAAAATAACCCTAACGTAGTGCACATTAAATACATATATTAACAATAGACATCAAAATGATATTCATGATTCATTTATTAAAAATACAAAGATTATTCAGTCACAGTACTAACAATTAAAAAGATTGTGTTAAAAAATATTTCCAAGTGACAATATTCCAAGTAACAGTCATGTCAATTTATACACATAATTATAAAAAGATTTTTAACAATACAACAAATCAAACAAGTGGTGTTAATAATCTGTCAGCATACCTTAGGTATCCAGGGCATAGGTGTACCCAGGGCCTACCAGGGGCTGAAGCATGTATTATGCCACCCCTGGCTGGCCACCCAAACAGACACAACTGGCTGCACGACAGCTGGGGCAAGGTGGTGTAAACACCCTTTGCTTTAGATATAGTATTCCTATATCTAACCCTAAAATGGACACATATATTCCTATCAGTCACTCCTATAGCAGGCCTTATCAATCCTGAAGGCAGAGTGCTTGGAAATATGTGAGATGGTGCTCTGGCATGAGCTGAGCCCGTTTGCAGCTTGCGGAACCAAGTCCAAATAGCTGTTCCATGATAACGCTATACCATATACTCTTAAGTGCATTATAATCCTCGCGGTTAAATGCTAACTTTGGTATAGCATTATCAAAACATGTCGAGTACGGTGTCATACGAATTGGAATACTAACCCCTCGCCAATTCTGGCGACGGGGTTAGCATTCCACCCTTCTAGAGGGACACAACATGTATGTAACTGTGAACCCCGGTTAAAGTCAGACACAGCCTCAGCTCCACAAAATGGATGCTGCCACCGAGACACAAGTCTGCCCTCCTGCTGCTGGGAGTCCTTCCAGCAACGGAGGCCTGGACAAAGGGTTTCCTGTAAGGGGCGGTGCTAGCACCATCCCAGACAGGATTTTGTGTATCCCAGGTAGGCAGGGCTGAAAGGAAGGTGACTGCAAGTGGCACCCCGGTGCTCACTGTGCATATGCCGGCTCAAACCAGTTCCTGGGGCACCCCAGCCCCTGAGCTGGGGAGAGACCGGACAAAGGAGAGGGGTGTAACCACCCCCCTCCTGGTCCCACCCATAGGGCAGGACCTAGTCGCGTGCCAGCCCCTTTTCTTAGGATAAAGGTAGGAGCAGGCCCCCTTCCCAAATTAGATAATCTTGAATCTTGAACTACTTTCCACGAAAGGAACTCTTGACTTTCTCTGAAGACTCTCCCTTGTGGCTAAGGAGTAGCCACCCTGCACCAGCAGGCACCATCGAAGCTCTTGCGGTTTGCTGCACGTCCATCCTCCGGATCAAGACTGCCCAGCTCGACGAGACCCGGATTCCCTGCCATCTCTGACCTCTACCTGCATCATCCAGCCCAGCTGAGATTCGTGGGTGTGACGAGACCCGTGGGACCGGCCATCTTCAAGACCTGCACGACGCTTCACCAGCACGACCCCCGAGAGACCCTCGAGTAAGTGCACTGGGGTTTGAGAAGCCCTAACCCTAAGCAGCTCCAGCACCGAAGTCCAGTCCCCCAGCATCCACGAGATCTGCGTGGGGCCCTTCTGCTTCTTTGCTGCTTGCCACGTTGTCCAGTCACTTGCCCGTTGGCTAGTGACCCTCTTGACGACGTACCACGACGTTTTCACCGCTGGTCTAGGTCCCCTAGACTGGCCCTTGCTTCTTGTCCAACAAGAAGTGCCCTGGACCCTCCTGGTCCACTCCAGACGCCATCTTGACTCCACCGTGTGGGCTTGACTTTGCCAAGGTTTGTTGCTCAAATCCTGAGTCCAGCATCGCCGACAGCCTCGTGGGACAGCTCGCACCTCCAGCCTGGACGCCGACAACGCCTCCTGGCCCGTGTGACTGCAGAGTCCAGCGTCGCCCACTCACCTGGTCGAGGTGACTTCATCCGGTGCCATCCTGGTGCCCACATAATCACTGGCTAGTGATTAAGAACTAAGTCGCCTCTGCTTTCAGGTCGTCTCCTTCACTGATCCAGCCTTGGATCACACCGAACATCTTCACTGGTCGCCTGCCAGCAACTTCTTCTTTCAGGCTCCATAGACTTCAATGAGGATTCCCGACGTCATTTGAACCCTATGCAGCCGCGGCCCCTGGGCTAGGTAACTCGAGCATTTCGGTGCTCCAGCACAGGTTCACTCTCCTAGTGTCCAGATCCTTTTTCGTTTTCAGTCTACCTAGTCGGATTCGTCCGGAAACAGTAACTTTAGAAACGCTAGCATCCATAGACTTCTTCCCGCATCCCGCGTGAGAGTGCACACTCTGCACCCGATCTCCCTAGGCCTCCTGCTCCTAACCTTAGGGTTCAGTAGTGTAGTCCTAGCGATCCTGAAGCCTCTGGATCTTGTTACTTACCTGCTAGTATTTCGCATTCCACTTTTTGTGTCTATGGTTTTTCGTGCCCCTCGGGCATTTGTGTAAATTGTGCAACTTGAAGTATTTTCATAAGAGTTTTGTATTGTGCTTAGCTCCCTGACTCATAAAGAGTTCAGGGTAGAACTGTTATTAATAAATATCCTATATTTTTATAACAACTTGTGTGGTGTCCTTTCACTTGGTGTTCAAGGGGTATATGTGATGGTAAAACAGCTGGCTTAACACTCCCTCCAGAGTTTAGCCTAAAGACTGCTCGTGTCCATGCTACTAGGATAGCTGGTCTATAAGGTTGACTTACAACCAATCATCAATAAGGGTTGTTTGGTATGATACAAAGTGATCACTAGAATAGTGAACACTATATATCAGGCCAACTTCTCACATTTATCCACATGTATCACCTTCGGTTCGACGACGTTCGGTCCGAAGACTGTCGTGTCGATGACTTTTTGTTTTGATTGAATAGACTTTGGATTACGTGTCTCAGAAGGCTCTTTTTGTATATTCTTAGCCGGGCGAAATTGCGGGGCTATAGAACCAGTATTTAGATCTTGGCTAAGGCCTGTTGGCGATGCCTCGACCTGAGTCTCTGATATTGGTGTAGTGTGGGGCGGTGTACTCACGGTTCGCCCCCCATTGTCATCGGAGTCGTGTTCGACAGCTACGATGTCTTGGTCGTATTCCTCGACGATTTGTTCTTCCTCGTCGATATAATATTCAGAGTCGTGCTCGGAGTATTGATCTTCCTCTTGATCCGAGTCTTCGGCGTCAACTAGTTCTTCCTCATCGTCGAAGATATTCTCGGGCTACGGTGCCGACCTCTGCATTTCTTGCCTTGCCGCCCGCCGAATCCGGATCGTCTTTTTGGACCGGAATTGGGCACAAGCTAGGCAATTATCTTCATTATGATCTGGTGATAAACATTTTTTGCACACAGGATGCTTATCTGTATGCGGGAACTTAGAGTTGCACTGCGGGCAATATTTGAATGGACTTCGTTCCATCGACCGTCGGTCCACGTGGCGTCGAGAAGGCCTAACGGCCCGATTCGACGACCGGAGTGCAAGTAAATTATGAAGGAAGCTTTTCGGTACCGATCGCAAACAATACCGACTAATCCGAAGGCCTTTTGGCCTTTTTGAAAAGTTTAATTATATTCCGAACTTGGAGTGCTGGAAAGTGCATCCGAACCCAATGGCGGAAAAAAAATAATCTGAGGATGGAGAGGATGCCCATGCGCACTGTAGTCCGAGGGAGGAGCCACCTATCTAGTGATACTTCGAAGACTCTTCCAGGACAACAATGTGCAATCATCCGGACCCAACACTAGGCGGCGATCTATGAATTCAGCAGCCCACATGCCTCGAACACAAGTTACCCCACCGCCGGGCCTATGCCTTGTTCTAGTTGAGTGCTAGTAGCTCAGTGTTCAGCCTCCACATAAGTTCTAAAGGGCCCCATATATCTTTGGGACGGGAGGAGCGAGGTAGTGCACTGGAGTAGACTTCACGGTTAGTGTTACAGAATGCTAGACTAATCAGCTAACTGTGTAGTGTGTGAACTGTCTTGCGACCCCAATGAAGGGCGATTTCACTTTTGGCCAGTAGCAAACTAAGGGAGTCAAACCTTCGGACTGTTTTAGGGAAGTTTACCACATAACCCAACAATGCCTCTTTGAGTGTGGGGATGAGGGTCATTGAGGTTATGTCACCAAGCGTTTTGTGAACCGCCTCCCAGTACGACTGCAGTTTTGGACAAGTCCACTTGAGATGGGCAAAATCAGCATGTGTGGCATCACATTTATGACAGTTATGAGGTCTGGACGGATCTAGCCTGTGAGATCTGGCGGGGGTGATGTACATTCTACGCAGGATTTTAAAATGGAGTCGTTTATGTTGACTGTTTAAAGAGACTGTGCAACATGTGGTGCATTGGTCGTCTGAGATGAGGTGGCCTAAGTCATCTTCCCAGTCTTTGCGAATCTTGTCTTCACTGACCAGCATAATGTCGGAACGTGCCTTGTACAGCTTAGATACGAGGTGTACCCCTCCCTTATTCTCAATGATCATAGAGAGTGGAGCGAAAGAGTCCGGCTCGATGGGAAAACAAGGCAAAGAGGCGCGTAGAGCTGAACATATACGTCCAAAAACAAAGAGATCCACAAAAGTAGCGCTGTGGAAGCGCTCTTCATGTATGGGGGTCGAAGCATCTGGGCAAGTACCCGGCCTGGCCACTCATCCTCGCCATAGCAACAAGCAGTTTGGTATTTACCTAGATTTTGTGATCTGCGGTCTCCCTGTATTCATTGGGGAGGGTGAGTCAACGCTTGACCTCCTCTGGATTAGGAGTATTTCGTGTTTCGCTGCCCATTTCTGCCCGGTCGCGTTCCAAATGGGGGAAGTGTCGTTCTTAGTGCTTTAAGCCCCCCTGCATGTTTGGCGATGTAGACACCCCTAATGTATGTTTAAAA
The DNA here is from genome assembly GCF_964261635.1 of Lissotriton helveticus. NCBI lineage: Eukaryota > Metazoa > Chordata > Amphibia > Caudata > Salamandridae > Lissotriton > Lissotriton helveticus. The sequence goes on from NC_136068.1 coordinate 834,672,496, forward strand.
CCCTCCCACAGGACTGCCCGAGTATCAACCGAGCAGGTATTGGTGGCGAAATATTCTTCAATGGCTTCGTTTACCTCCGAGTGGAAGAGGTCATCGTTGAGGGCGCGGCTGGGGAAACGCCACTGTCGTTCGTACCCATCTGGACGGGGAACTCGAAGGACAAGCTTAACGGGGGAGTGGTCAGAATACGTTCTCGGGAGCATTGTGATCGAATGGTACCAGCTGGAGATGCCAGGGAAAACTACCCAATAATCAATCCTAGTCCAAGTGTTGTGTTGGCCAGCATAATGTGTATACTCCGTGGTGGAAGGGTTGTGCTACCGCCATATGCCTAGAAGCGAGAATTGCTAACAATGATCTAGTAGAGCATGGCGAGCGCGAGGTTTGGTGCCAGGAGATTTAGAGGTGCCAATCAAGGGGGGGTTAAGGAGCAAATTAAAATTCCCAACCCCCCCAGTAATAGGACAGAATCCAACTTCATAAGTTGGGCATGCAGGGAATGAAAGAATTCCGGGGAATCTGTGTTCAGGGCAGCGCTATGACCCATTAGTGACCCTGTGACAATGGTGTATCTACCCTCGCTATCCCCAATGATTGAGTGAAGGCTGAAGCGCACCCTTTTATGAATAAGATGGCTGTGCCTCTAGCGTAACTGCTGAAGTCGGAGAAGTCTCTATGTGCACCGCAGCTTGAAGCTCGACATTGTGACGCAGCATATAGTGAACAACATGCCTTCTCTTACGATTGTCATTTAGACCTTTGACATTCCAGGATATGAAGGACAAGCCAGAGGGACCGTCAACATTACCTACCTGGGCAATCTAATGGTCGAGGCATATAGAACAAAAACAATCAAATGCTGATAGATGCTAAATCAGACAGCGAGCATAACAGTAAGTAAACAAAAATGTCTGCGCGTTGAAATTTGTCGCCCCCCACCCAACCTCACCATAAAGAAAGCTAAGCATAAACCACAACAGACAACAAGACTTGAAATACCTAGTAACTTTGATTTGGAATGACAAATCGCTTTATCGATATACCGGTATCACTAGAAACAAACCCAAGGTGTACACCACGTCAGTCGACCAGCTATTAGCAATATTCCGTACTGATGAGTAATATTATCCCAGTGCAGCCATATTGACAGATAAAGAGTTAGCAATACATTAAACTCAGCCAGTTCCAGCACTCGAAAAAAAGATCCATACGTGCATTGGAGCCGCTGAATGGCAGGGTTGGAGTAATCAAGGCCCCATCAGCGACTGTCTGGTTGTTGTTCTGTTTGTGTGTGTGTGGCAAAAAAATTCCTGTGCCTCAGTTGGGGTATCGAAAAAGCGGGCCTGGCCATTAACATCAACTCGCAATCTGGCAGGGTAAAGCATGCCATACTTCAAACCTAAGTTCCTGAGGGAGGCCTGGACACCGTTGTACTTACGGCGGGCTTCCTGTACCATGATGGAGAAGTTTGGGTAGAGAGATAGTGTGAAACCCTGCCATTTGGTGTCTCCACGTTTACTAGCGAGGTGCAGTGTGGTGTCACGATCTCAAAAGCTCATGATGTGTGCGATGATGGGCTTTGGGGGCAGCCCGAATTAAGCCTAGGGTCCAGAGTGCGGTGAGCACGTGCTACTACAAATCCAGGGGTAAAGGACTCCCTCCTAAACATATCGGTAAGCAGGGTCTCAATGAAGACGTCAAAACGGCATGTGGCTGTAGTCTCCGGCACTCCCAGGATGCAGATGTTATTTCGCCTGCTGCGTGCCTCAAGATCTTCATTCTTAATTGCCACATCTTTGAGGATGTGTTCAACACGCTCCAGTCTTTTAAGATATTGTGCAGTGCCAGCCTCAATGTCAGAGATATGCGCCTCCGCAACGTCCAGGTGCCTATCATGTGCTTGGATTTTGGCCCCCAGGTTCTCGAGTCACTTGTCCAGGGTGTCGACTCGCCCATTCAGTGATCTGAAACCCGATCTCATCTCCTGGATCAGTGATAAGGATTGAGTCTAGGGTCGCCATCTTGGACCGTGTCCTGGCCTCCCTCCGCCATGTCAGGCTGCCCTCTATAACCTTCGACGTATTTTTAAAAGGAGGGTCTTTTACCTCGGGTCTTTGTGGCCCATGCCACTTCACAGAGACTGGAGGCAGCGAGGTGTTCACTCGCCAGGTCGAAAATTGGAGAGAAAACCAGCTACTTCAGCTATTGGTTGGAGGGGGAGAAAGGAGTCGGGGTATAGGGCACACCAAGAGCAGGCGTGTCGTTCCTCAGAAGAGTCTGAAGAAAGAAGTGAGGGTTGCCCTGGAGTGCGAGCCCTCCGACGAGTATGCTTAGTTGTAGGGTTATGCCCGGAGGTGAACTGAGCCACTGTGCAATGGTGAGGCCTGTGCACTGTGCGGCCGGGAACCGAAAACAGGTAACATGTGAGGCAGGCAGTTACATGTAGGTCGAGGCTCAGGGTTCAGGTGTATCCATTCGCAGCTTGGGATCACGCTGTGATGTGGCCAGTCTCAGGCCCTGTGATGCGGGCAGCAGCATGAGCGTTGAGTCCACAGGTCACAGATTGAGCAGGCCAGAGTGGCGGGGTGTAGCGCAGGGTAGCAGGTAGCAATGGATTTATTTATTTATTTAGAGTATTATATAGCGCTGGCAAGACCAGAGGGTATCAGAGCGCTTTACAATATGTAACTGAGAAGCAATCAAACATAAAAAGTGACCATAGTAGAGCATAGTGATTTGTGATTAGTAGAGTTCAAACACAGAGTGGTATATCAGACGTAATAATCCGTGATGTGCACAGTTCAAACAAAGAGTAACCAAAAGACTCCAGGATTCACGACAACTCCAGATCGGTGAGGGGGAGCACCGGAGCGAGACGAGAGGTGAGCGAGGTATCGGTCCCCTAAACAGAGTGAATGTATACTGCAGTGCGCAGGATTCGATGTGGAGCGTCAGCTATTCAATCGGAAGAGATCGGTTGAGGAAAAGGTCTTTGAGCTGGCTTTTGAATTTTGAGAAGGAGGAGTTAGTCTTGATATGAACTGGGATGGTGTCCAAATTTTGGGCGCATTTCCAGAAAAGGAGCGTGATGAGGCTTTATGTTTGTGAGTTTTTGGTGGGATGAGAAGTAGAGTGTTGGTACTCCTTAGATTCCTTGACTGACCAGCTTTGTTTAGCTTGGCGGCCAGGTATGGGGGTTTGCCGGTATGTAGGGCTTTGCGAGTGAGACAGGCTGTTCTGAAGCTGGTGCGCATTTCGGTTGGTATCCATTTTAGCTCTATGAGGGCAGGAGTGATGTTTTCATATATTTGTAATCCAGTGACCATCCTTGCTGCTGCCTGGAAATGAGTTTCAATATAAGCTTATGCAAAAGTAAATATACATTACACTGAAGAGATTAACAAAGCTTTGATGTCACTTCTGGGACACATTTGTGAAGTAATTTTGTCCTCGCAACTTGGTTAGCCGGTGAGAACAACCAATGTCACTAATGACACTGCAGAGGGAATGATCAGCCAGAGAATAATCTTTTATATGTTAAACTGGATTACGAAAGCATGGACTTAATTTTTCTTAAGTCAGTACTGATTTTCCAGGGAGGCGCTGTACAGGTGGAAGCCTCTTGAACAGCTCTATTAGGAAATTGTGAACAATGGACTGTGGAAGAAGCATAGCTTTCACACAATTTACGATTCAATGCTTTTAATTACGTTTTTAAAAGATAACACATTGATTCCACTTAAAATGTTTTTAACCCTCACTCCGTTTAGCCCCCTCACCCACCACCCAGGATATTCTGTGCATCCTGAGATTCCTCTTTATTCCTGTGTGGGGTGTGAACACCTGGAGCCATCAGTCATGAGCCCTGTGGGACAAGCAAGTCATTCTCTCTTGCTCAGCAGGGGAAGGACGCTCCCACATGCTCACTGTCTGGCTACAGAGCAGTGCAAGGATCAGAGTGAGCTCCCAGAGTAATTGACCTACGAACAAGTGGTGCAGCAAATACTATTGCTATTTTTTTTCTAGACTAATAACACACGTTCCTTAGTTGTACACCTGTACAGTAAATAAAGAAGTCTAATATGTTCAGAACTTCTTTCTTAAATTGTAGGAACCTGTGCATCAGCCTCACTCTGAACATCTTTCCCACCAATACAATTGGTGGATATGCCTTTTGTATCTCTGCCAGAGCATCTGCCGGTAGATCTATGGGTATGACCTGGAAGAGCAACAGGACCAATGTGAGGGTTGTCCTCTTAACTGCAGCTTTTACATCGCAGGAGAAAAGCTGCAAGGTATGAAATCAGGAGAGTTTGTTTTTGAATTAACAGACCAGTGGTTGATAGTTTGCCTGAAATAGATCCCCTGCCTCAAGTATGATATTGGTTCCCAGACAGATAATGGGCAGTTTGTGGCACTGGAATGTTGTGTAGCCATTTCAATGTCTGTCTTTAAGTCCAGAGAAAGCTCAGCGCCTCAGATTAACTTAAAAGCATGATACTCTCTGAACGAGGTCAAGGAGCTACATAATTGACGACTTTGGGTCCAACAAGGAGACAGCATATTGTCTGCAAACACTGGAAATTTAAATAAATTTGGTCCTCTTCAAAGTCAAAGTGAATGTGAGCTCCTTGTGCCCATGGCTCCATAAACAAGGCGGAGGGGGGGAGACAGTGGGCACTCCTGCCTCGGCCTGGGAACAGTGGACTTGAGCCCAGTTTTTGCCATAAGGCAGAAATTTCATCCACACCATGTGCAAGGGGCCAAATCCACAGGCATTCACTGTCTCCCTTAGAAAGCACCATTTAATCTTGTCAATTGCCTTTTTACCACAGAGGGAGAGGCGAGCCACCTCACCCTTGTGCTATAGTGCACAATCTATCACAATAACCATTTCAGTATTTTGCCTAACCTCCCTAACCTTTAATGAGTTCTGATTGTCCTGAAAGGACAAACTGGGGTAGTACTTAATTAAGTCTGGTTGTCAGAATGTTAGTTAAGATCATGACATAAATGATGAGAAGGGAAAATGGATTGTGTTACCTGCAAACTACTCTGTCCTTCCCAGATATAGGAACAAGTATTCCTGCCTTTGCTGTAATCGGCATGTCTCGTTTGGAGCTTGCAAATGAGTTCAATAGCAATCTAAGAAAGCCTATTATATCTTTGTAGAACTGGGGTAAATTGCATCTGGGAAAGTGTATTTAGATGGTTAACACTTTTTAGAGTTGCAATGATTTCCTCTTTGTGGATGGGTTTATCTAGCTCATACCTGCTGCAGCCTCAATCTATTCACCCCTGTGTTCCGGATATAAGGCTCGATGGACTCTAAATCTGCTGGGTGGGCAGTATCTAGTTGTTGATAATAAGCCCTATACCAATCAGGCTCTCTCACCCTGTAGAACACTCCTGAGGGAACATTACACCAGCAGATTTTTACAGCACAAGTGCAAAAGATAAACCTGTAAAAATCCGAAAAGTGAGCTTTTCAGGGGAAGAGGGTGTGTCACGTGTGAATCTATGATAGATTCCAATACTGGAGAACTACAGTTAGAGGTAACTTATTTTCTTACTCCAGTATTGGAACTTTCATAGATTCACATGCTTGAATCAAAGTAGCAGCAGTTAACTGCATATTTTTTCTCTCTCAACGCAGTGTGTCAAATCCATATTGGAAACATTTAGACACAGAGATATACTTTCAGCCATCATTCTTAAAATTTCCAGTGATTGCATTCAGAAAACTTTTGTACAACCTAAAGAACAAGTTACTTACCTTCGGTAACGATGTATATATAAGAAACATTAGTTAGTGATAGATTACTAACCTTAGAATTACCCCCAGGTGTCAGACTGGATCCGGAAAGTTTTCGTCAGCAGTACCCCTGCGTGTGGGTAGGCGCTGTTGTGCGGCTCCGCGTACGTCGTTGGCGTCGTAGTCACCGAGATGATGTCCCTGGAGCTACTTAAACGCGCCCACGTGCGCTGACGTCAGTTCTGTACACGACTTTACGCACCAGGAATGCAGAGCCATTAAAGATACTGACCACTGGTGCATTGAAACTAGGGCCCTGAAAAGGATGAGCTTAACCCTAGAAATCAGTTCGCAGAACGTGGAGGATGGGTGGGGAGGTAAGGAATCTATCACTAACTAATGTTTCTTACAGATATATTGTTACCAAAGGTAAGTAACTTGTTAATCTGAAAGAAACAAGTTAGTGATAGATTCCTTACCTTAGAATAGATACCCCAGCAATACCAACCCCTGTGGGGTCAGTGAACCAATATCACACCAGAAAATCACAGAGAACAGAACGGCCAAAGAAGCCGACTCTCCGGACTGGACAGTCAAGGCAATAATGCTTAGTAAAAGTGGGCAGCGAGGCCCACGTGGCTGCCTGACAGATGTCTTGCAGGGGGACACCACGGCCCAATGCATTAGTAGCTGTTGTCGCCCTAGTAGAATGGGCGCAGAACCCCACTGCAGGTTCCTTTTTAGCCACAGAATAACAGGCATTGAGACACAAGACGACCCAGCAGGAGATAGTCCTCTTGTGTACCGCCCGGACTTTCTTGACACTTAAGTAGGCCACAAAGAGCTGGTCATCCACCCAGAACTGTTGTGTGCGATTCAGGTAAAATAAGAGTGCACGATTTGGGTCCAGACGAAGGAGCCTCTCTTCCTCTCTGGAAGGGTGCGGAAAGAAGGCGGGTAAGGTTATAGTTTGCCCAATGTGGAAGGGAGTAACAACCTTTTGCAAGAAGGAAGGACGAGTGTAAAGCACACCTTATCCGGATGAACCAACAGAAAAGGAGGCTTACAGGAAAGAGTCTGGAGCTCACTCACATGCCTAGCAGAGGTGATGGCAACCAGGAAAGCAGTCTTTTCAAAGTCAATAAACTAAGAGGACAGTTGTGAAGCGGTTCAAAAGGAGTGCACATCAAATAAGTAAGAACCAGATTCAAGTCCCACTGCGGCATCACAAACGGAATAGGAGGGAAAAGGTGGGTAGTGCCTTTGAGAAATCGATTGACAACAGGGGACTTGAAAAGAGAGGGCTGATCAGGGAGCCTGAGAAAGGCCGAAATTGCAGAAAGGTAGCCCTTAATAGTGCCCAGAGCAGAGCCCTGCTTGGCCAGAGAAAGAAGGAACAAAAGGACTTCTGAAAGAGGGACAGAAAGGGGATCCACAGCCTTTGCTGTGCACCATGCGACAAATTTGTTCCACCTGCAGGCATATACCGATTTGGTGGAGGGACGGCAGACTTCAGGAGGCAAGTCAAAAGGAATCAGCGGTCGCCGCTCAATCTCCACGCATGTAGGTGGAGGCTGGGCAGGTTCCGGTGGAAGACCGTTACCTGCTGCTGCGACAGAAGCTCTTCAGCACTCTGGGTCGAAGTGGTATAGGCGGAAAGGTGTACAATAAACGCAGCTCCACTCGTGACAAAAAGCGTTGCCGAGAGAGTGCCGCCTTGGAAACTCCAACGCGTAGAAGTGCTAACATTGCACGTTCTCGTCGGTGGCGAATAGATCTAACTAAGGTTCTGCCCACTGTTGAAAGAGACCTTGCGCCACCTCTGAGTGAAGACGCCATTCGTGATCCATCATGCACCTGCGGCTGAGTTTGTCCACCCTGGCGTTCAAAGAACCTACCAAGTGTTGAACCGTCAAGGAAATGCCTTGACGTTCCAGTCATGTCCAGAGAGGCAGAGCCTCCTGACAGAGTTCACAACCCCACCCCGCCTTGCTTGTTGCAATACTACAAGGCGGTTGTGTTGTTGGAACACCTGCACTACTCTCCCCTTGACAGAGGGAAGGAATGCTTTTAGTGCAAGTAGGATCGCCCCATGCTCCAGAAGGTTGATATGAAGCCTGACCACCACCGGAGAAGAGAGGCCTGTGATCTCCACCTCTCCCATGTGGCTGACCCACCCCAGGAGTGACACATCAGTCACCACTGTGTGCTCCGCTTGGGGAGAGTGATCTACCGCTGACCCAATGCGGATTCGTGAGCCACCACTGCAACTGTTGCGCAGTGCCCTCCGATATCTGGATGTACTTGGACAGGTCCCCTTGATGCTGCGCCCACTGGAACTTCAGGTCCCACTGCAGAGCCCGCATATGCCATCTGGCATGATTGGTGAGCAGGATGCAGGAGGCCATGAGGCCCAGCAGCCTCAAGGTCATCCTGACAAACCCAGGACTAGGGTTGAAAGATCGGAATCAAAGCCCGAATGTCCCGGACTCGCTGTTCGGGAGGATAAACCTGGAACTGCGCTGTGTCCAGACCGCTCCGATAAAGAAGAGCTTCTGAGAGGGAATCCGGTGCGAGTTTGGCACGTTGATAGAGAACCCCAGGAAATGCAGGAGGTCGGCCGTAGTCTGGAAGTGGAAGACGACTGCCTGGGACGAGCCTACCTTCAACAACCAGTCGTCGAGATAGGGGAAGAGTGAAACCCCTGATCTGTGCAGATGAGCTGAGACCACCGACATCACTTTCATGAACACCTGAGGTAAGGCTGAAGGGGAGCACGGTGAACTGAAAGTGCTCGTGACCTACCGTGAACCGTCGGTAACGCCGGTGGGCCGGCAGGACGGGGATATGAAAATAAGCGCCCTGCCCTTCCAACACCACCAACCAGTCTTGCGGGTCTAGGGCAGACAAGACCTGAGCAAGTGTGAGCATCTTGAACTTCTCCTTCCGGAGGAAGCGATGGACGTTCTGAACGTCTAAGATGGGCCGCAGGCCCTTGTCCTTCTTTGGAACTTAGAAGTAGTGGGAGTAACAACCACGACCTACTTCTGGCATCGGAACGCGCTCGATGGCCCCCTTGGCCAAGAGGGCCGTAACTTCCTGCTGGAGAAGTGTCAAGTGATCCTCCGACATGCGGTGGAACTGTGGCGGCATGGCTGGAGGGGTAGTCTCGAAGGGGAGGGAGTAACCCCTTCGGACAATCTGCAAAACCCACCTGTCCGAGAAAATGGGGCACCCGTGGCGTTTGGTGGGCCTGAAACACCGGACTAGGAAGGTTTGGAGGCAGTGGTGGCAGGGGAGGTGGTGGACTGACCCGCCCGCTGGCCCCGTGACCCGCGGCTGCGCTGAGACTGTTGCTGTGCAGGCCTGTGGCTCTGAAACGAAAAGCGGAAGTGGAAGGAGTGCACGTGGTCGAAAGGCCGAAGGACTTGGCCTTAGCCTGTGAGTCCTTTAAATGCTTCATCGCACTGTCTGCCTTGTCTCCAAAAAGGCAAGTACCATCAAAGGGCATGTCCATCAGAGTGTTCTGGGGAAGTACACTCTGATGAACATGCCCTTTGATGGCACTCGCCTTTTTGGCGAAAAAGCAGACAGTGCGTTGAAGCGTTTAAAGGACTCACGGGTTACGGCCAAGTCCTTTGGCCTTTCGGCCACGCGCACTCCGGAAAAGCCAGTTGTCCTCAGTCAGGCGTGGCGCCACTGTCGTGGAAATCGCCCTGCCCAGCGAGTCGGCGGTGTCTAGGCCACAACGAATTGTTAACTAGGCTGCGTCTCTCCCCTCAGCAATAGCTTGAGAGCGCACTGTCCAGGCCTCCTCCGGACACTGAGGCAGCACCTGCGCAACCGTGTCCCACACAGAATGGGAATAGTGGCCCAAGAGGCCTGCAGTGTTCACAGACCGCAGCCCTGATCGGGCGGAAGTAAAAATGTTCTTCCCAAACTGTTCCAGTTTCTTGGATTCCCTATACGGAGGTACGGAAGGGAATGCACTTGGGGACGCAGAGGCTTGGACGACCAAGCTCTAAGGGATTAGGTGTTGGGAGAGGAAAATGGGGTGCCCAGGGCCAGGCGATGGCGTTGGGCCACATCTTATCCACAGAGGGCCCCTGTGTTGGGCCTGGACCAGGTGCCCAAAAGAACGTCCGAAAGTGCATCATTAAAGGGCAGCAGCGGCTCCGTAGAAGAAGACGCTTGCCGGGGCACTTCTGTCAGGAGGTTAGTCCTGATGGCCACTGTAGATAGCTCGAGGTGGAGAGCCTCGGCTGCTCTACGCAACACCACAGAATATGTACCACCTTCCTCCGTAGCCACGGTAGAAGGAGACCATGTGCAAGGTTTTGGAGTAAAATCCAAGTCACCTGCATCCTCCAAATCCTCTTCCCAGTCCGGGTCTAACCCGCACTGGGCTGCGAGAGGGTCCTCAGACCCCTCCCAGTTCTCCCTAACCTGCAGGGCAGGCAGAAAAGAGGGGGGCGGATGGAGAAAGAATAGAAATTCCCGAACGGCATCGGAATTGGCGTCGATCGACACCGGTCCAGCACGGTCTCCACGTCGGGGTGGAAGCCGGAGACGGCGTCAATGTTGGTGGAGGTCGTACGAGGCCCACAGACATCGGCTGGGATCCATGCACGATTCCATGGGGGTCTCTCGGAGTCTAGACTGGAGTCGTCAACGACATCGGGCCGGAGCCAATGATGCAAAAGAGTGAGGACCCGCGGCCTCCAGCAACTTTCGGGACCGCTCCCGTAAAGTTTTTGGAGCCATGGCCCGGCATTCGGGGCACGACTCGGAGTCGTGGTCACGCCCCAGGCAGTAGAGACACTCCTGGTGCCGGTCAGTCATTGACATCGTGCGGGAACAAGCCGCGCTACACTTAAAAACGGGCACCCCTATACACCAGGAGTCGAAGACTCAAAAAACAGAGACAAAAGTCCCAAAAATAACTCAGTCAAAAAGTGACTATGGGTACCGCTCTCACCGGATCTGCGCTTGCTGGTGCGAAAAAGAACTGACATCAGCACGTGTGGGCGCATCTAAGTAGCTCCAGCGACGTCATCTCGGCGACTAAGACGCCAATGACTTACGTGGAGCCGCACAACGATGACTACTGACGCACAGGGGTACGGCTGATGAAAACTTTCCGGATGCAGTCTGACGCATGGGGGTAATTCTAAGGTAAGGAATCTATCACTAATGTGTTTCTTTCAGATTATAAGTAAGGGATCATGAGAGGAATGGAGATAAAAAATACATATGCATAGTCTTACAGTAGAAAGGAAGGAGGGGTGAAGGAGTGAGCTCCTCAGCACTGCCTAGCCCCCTGCTGCATCACTGTGAGCTGTGGCATCCAAGCAATAATGCTTGGTAAAGGTGTGGCTACTCTTCCATGTCGCAGCCCTGAGGTGGTCTTGGATAGGTTCACCGGCATAAAGAGCAGTAGACTTATAGATCGCTCTCGTAGGGGGGCACGCACCTGCAGGGGTTTTCCTGCCAACCGATTGCAGCATTGGATTGCACTCGAGATCCAACGTGTAGTCCCCCTTTTGAATAGAGGATAGCCTTTCCAGGGGGCATTGAAGGCCACAAGGAGCTGGGTTGATTTGCAAAAAGCTTTGGTTCTTTCCAGATAAATTTTAGGACAACACTGAATATCTAGCGAATGAAGGGCTCTTTCCGCTAAGGTTGTTATTTGTGGAAGGAAGATTTTGAGGATAAGAGGCTCGTTCAAATGAAAGTCTGATGGAACTTTGGAGATACACTTAGGGTTGGTACGAAGGACTACTCTGTCATCCCTAAATTGTAGAAAAGGTTCATGGATAGTCAGAGTCTCGATTTCACTGACCCTACTAGCCGAAATCAATGCTAGATGTAGGGCAACCTTCCATGACAGGTACTTAAGGTCCGCTTCATGTATTGGTTTGAAAGGATGTTTCTTGAGTTGAAACAGTTTTACGTTAAGATGCCAGAGAGGTGGCGAAGGATTAACAGGTGGAAAGACCAAGAACAGGCCTCTCATGAATTGTTTGATGATCATTGCGGACCATAATGATGGTCCTGAAGATGTCCTCCCAAATGGCGATATTGGAGCTAGAGTGACTTTAATCGAGGCGTGTGCTAATCAGATTTCAATAACAGGATGTAAGGAAGGAGGTCACTGGCTGAGGACAATAAAAGAAGCACACTGGATTCCGGACACTAAACAAACCTCTTCTATTTCATTCTATAGGTTTTATTAGTGCTTTGTGCCCGGGCATTGGAAAGAATATCCTTACACTCAGTTATTTAGATGCTCAAATTCAGAGTGTTCAGGAATCATGCCTCTAATCAAAGCGATTTGGGATCTGGATGCAGCACTTGCCTCTGGGACATTGTCAGAAGAGAAGGAATGGGACACACGAGAATAGGTTGCCTCTCCAAAAGTAGGAGATGTTCTGTGAACCAATGTTGACGTGGCCATGACGGGGCTATAAGGATCATCCCACAGGATTCTGCCCTGATCTTAATGAGCAGTCTTGGCAGGAGGGGAATCGACAAAAGCGTAGGCAAAGATGCCTGACCATGCCGTAAAAAACACATTTCCCAAGGATCCTAGATGGTGAGGTCAACTTGAGAATTACTGGCATTTCTGGTTCTGCAATGTCACAACCCGATCCACATTTCGGCCTGCCCCTTTGGAGAAATATGCTATCAAGCGTCTCCTGATGGAGTTCCCACTCGTGGCAAGACAATTTGAGCCTGCTTAGTGAGTCTGCTGTTGTATTTCATCGCCCGGATGATGTCCCGCCTTTAGAGAGATTCCGTTCTGGATCGCCCACTTCCAGATGCACTGAGCGTCCTGAGAGAGGAGGTGAGATCTGGTCACGCCCTGCTTGTTGACAATGCATTGCAGTTGTGTTGTTCGTTCCGACTAACACCGCAGAGTTCCTTATCTTGGGCAAGAATGCTTGCAATGCCTATCGCACTTCCCTGGGCTCCAGTAAGCTGATGGGAAAATGCAGGTGTTGCCAACAGCCACTGACCTGGAGGTCTTGCAGAAAAGCTCCCCATCCCTCCAGGGAGGCATCAGGAGTGATTAGGAGTGGAGCTGGCGTGGCGAGAAAAGAGAGACCGATTGAAATATTTTGTCGCCGGGTCCACTATTAGATGGTGTGGACCATACCTGGAATGATGGTAACCACTCCTTCGAAAGAACCTACTTCCTGACGCCATTGCAAGTCCAGCTCTTCGTGTAATGGATGCATTCGTAATCGGCAGTAAGGAATAAGTGGGATGCAAGATGACATTGTTCCCAGGAGAGATTTGTAGCGGCAAACTGAAAGTGACTTTCTTGTGAATGACTGAGCCAGAGAATATTAACTGCGCTTGTCTTTCGAAAGAAGGAAATGCCTTATTCAGTATGGTGTCCAGTATTGCTCCAAAAATGTGATGTTTCTGGAAGGGTGGAAGGCTGATTTAGGGGAAGGCCCAGCTTGGCGAACAGTCTGGTGCATTCCTCCGTGGAAGATTGAGCTGCTGACACAATATTGTCGTTTCCTTAGAAACGCTGCCAATGAAGCCAAACATTTGGTGAATATTCTTGGAGCTCATTTCAGGCCAAAAGGTAGCACCTTGAAATAATAGCTTCCAGCAATGGCAAATCAAGGGTACGGTCTGTGGGAGGGATGGACGGGGACGTAAAAATATGCATCTTGTAAGTCTAGCATTGTCATGTAATCCCCATGGTTTAGAAGTAACCGAATGTCCTGTAACGTGATCATACGGAAGGACTGTTTTTAGGGCTCGGGCCTACGTCACCATGAAGTGGGGGCGGAGCTTCCGAGCTCTTATGTGTTCGGAAAAAAAAAGAATTCTGAAAGGGGTTCTGGCTGGCACATTCTTTAGTGCGCGCCGCCGTTTTTATGGCATCTGCCTAGTGATTCGTCTTCGCTGTGCTGTCTATTTAGTAGCCTTGACGTGATAGGCTATATTTACTTTTCGTCCGTCATTTCTTTCAGTTGCATGGCATATTGTCTGTGGTTACGCGCACGGCAGACTTATTAATCTTAATTAGGAGCTGTCAGGGTGGCCGTGTAATGCATTCCAGATGGTGTGCGCGCGTTCACCATCGAGCAGTGTGTTTGTCGGGCGCGCTGTGGAACGGGCACAAGCGTGAAGGATCTCTGGTGCCATGGTTCATGGATGTGTGTAAGGGGAAATTGCCAAGAGTGACTTTTTTTGTGAAGCCATGGTGGTGTTCCGTTTAATGAATTGCTTGTCTTCATGCTGTTGCAGCTGCCATTCTGTAACATCTACTTAAATCACAGCTGGAAACACAGCTAACAAATCAATCACCAGGAAGGCGCTATTTACCTAACTCACAATGCAGCGAAAATAAAAGGGACACGTACTCACATCGATAACGCGGCAGGCATTTTCTGTCATTATTAATCACTTTCTTCACTGTTAGCACCTCACGTGTGCTCTTTAAAAAGTGTTATCCCTCTTTTGTTTCAATGGCGAACCTTGATGGATCGCATCCTTGATGTCACCAGGGAGGAAGGAAGGAGGAATTATTGAAAAGGATGTCAATGCGCACATCGGATGGGAACCATCCCTGCTCAATACTGTCACCAATTGAAAGTTCGCTAAAGCGCTTTGCAAACTATTCCTGAATTTAGCAGGAGCCGTGGAAGTTATTTTAATCCACTTTTTAAAGGGACCAGCGCTGAGAAATGGGTGTCTCTTTGGGCGAGAGAGCGCTTCCAAAGCTTCCCGGACTTTGTTGCAACTCATGGGTAGGAAAATTATCCTTCAGCACACGTTTAAATATAAAGATGAGCCAGGATGTGAACAATGCAAGTGATGGGGCCAAATGTTGCAAAACCTAGTCTAACAGCACAACAAACTAACGAGAACAGGAAGCCTGAATCATTGCCAAATAGTAAGGTGAGAAAGCTGGCACTAAATTAGGAGACATGCTATCACTTGACACTGCACTCGAGACTTAAGAGCACATTTTGGTCATTTAAATGAAATGTGTTCTTTTTAATTACGTATTATTTAACCATGCATTAGTGAGTGCAGAGTAGTGAATGCAGAGTAGTGAGTCCAGAGTAGTGAGTCCAGAGTAGTGAATGCAGAGTAGTGAGTGTTCAGAGTAGTGAGTGTTCAGAGTAGTGAGTGCAGAGGGAGTGTTCAGAGTAGTGAGTGCAGAGTGAGTGTTCAGAGTAGTGAGTGCAGAGTAGTGAGTGTTCAGAGTAGTGAGTGCAGAGTAGTGAGTGCAGAGTAGTGAGTGCAGAGTAGTGAGTGCAGAGTAGTGAGTGCAGAGTAGTGAGTGCAGAGTAGTGAGTGCAGAGTAGTGAGTGCAGAGTAGTGAGTGCAGAGTAGTGAGTGCAGAGTAGTGAGTGCAGAGTAGTGAGTGCAGAGTAGTGAGTAGTGAGTGCAGAGTAGTGAGTAGTGAGTGCAGAGTAGTGAGTGCAGAGTAGTGAGTGCAGAGTAGTGAGTGCAGAGTAGTGAGTGCAGAGTAGTGAGTGCAGAGTAGTGAGTGCAGAGTAGTGAGTGCAGAGAGTAGTGAGTGCAGAGTAGTGAGTGCAGAGTAGTGAGTGCAGAGTAGTGAGTGCAGAGTAGTGAGTGCAGAGTAGTGAGTAGTGAGTGCAGAGTAGTGAGTAGTGAGTGCAGAGTAGTGAGTGCAGAGTGGTGAGTGCAGAGTGGTGAGTGCAGAGTGGTGAGTGCAGAGTAGTGAGTAGTGAGTGCAGAGTAGTGAGTAGAGTAGTGAGTAGAGTAGTGAGTAGAGTAGTGAGTAGAGTAGTGAGTAGAGTAGTGAGTAGAGTAGTGAGTAGAGTAGTGAGTAGTGAGTGCAGAGTAGTGAGTGCAGAGTGGTGAGTGCAGAGTGGTGAGTGCAGAGTAGTGAGTAGTGAGTGCAGAGTAGTGAGTAGTGAGTGCAGAGTAGTGAGTGCAGAGTAGTGAGTGCAGAGTAGTGAGTGCAGAGTAGTGAGTGCAGAGTAGTGAGTGCAGAGTAGTGAGTGCAGAGTAGTGAGTGCAGAGTAGTGAGTGCAGAGTAGTGAGTAGAGTAGTGAGTAGAGTAGTGAGTAGAGTAGTGAGTAGAGTAGTGAGTAGAGTAGTGAGTAGAGTAGTGAGTAGTGAGTGCAGAGTAGCGAGTGCAGAGTGGTGAGTGCAGAGTGGTGAGTGCAGAGTAGTGAGTAGTGAGTGCAGAGTAGTGAGTAGTGAGTGCAGAGTAGTGAGTGCAGAGTAGTGAGTGCAGAGTAGTGAGTGCAGAGTAGTGAGTGCAGAGTAGTGAGTGCAGAGTAGTGAGTGCAGAGTAGTGAGTGCAGAGTAGTGAGTGCAGAGTGGTGAGTGCAGAGTGGTGAGTGCAGAGTGGTGAGTGCAGAGTGGTGAGTGCAGAGTGGTGAGTGCAGAGTGGTGAGTGCAGAGTGGTGAGTGCAGAGTGGTGAGTGCAGAGTGGTGAGTGGTGAGTGCAGAGTGGTGAGTGCAGAGTGGTGAGTGCAGAGTGGTGAGTGCAGAGTGGTGAGTGCAGAGTGGTGAGTGCAGAGTGGTGAGTGCAGAGTGGTGAGTGCAGAGTGGTGAGTGGTGAGTGCAGAGTAGTGAGTAGTGAGTGCAGAGTAGTGAGTAGTGAGTGTAGAGTAGTGAGTAGTGAGTGCAGAGTAGTGAGTGCAGAGTAGTGAGTAGTGAGTGCAGAGTAGTGAGTAGTGAGTGCAGAGTAGTGAGTAGTGAGTGTAGAGTAGTGAGTAGTGAGTGCAGAGTAGTGAGTGCAGAGTAGTGAGTGCAGAGTAGTGAGTGCAGAGTAGTGAGTGCAGAGTAGTGAGTGCAGAGTAGTGAGTGCAGAGTAGTGAGTAGTAAGTGCAGAGTGGTAAGTGCAGAGTGGTGAGTGCAGAGTAGTGAGTGCAGAGTAGTGAGTAGTGAGTGCAGAGTGGTGAGTGCAGAGTGGTGAGTGCAGAGTGGTGAGTGCAGAGTAGTGAGTAGTGAGTAGTGAGTGCAGAGTAGTGAGTGCAGAGTAGTGAGTAGTGAGTGCAGAGTAGTGAGTGCAGAGTAGTGAGTGCAGAGTAGTGAGTAGTACGTGCAGAGTGGTAAGTGCAGAGTGGTGAGTGCAGAGTGGTGAGTGCAGAGTGGTGAGTGCAGAGTGGTGAGTGCAGAGTGGTGAGTAGTGAGTGCAGAGTGGTGAGTAGTGAGTGCAGAGTAGTGAGTGCAGAGTAGTGAGTGCAGAGTAGTGAGTGCAGAGTAGTGAGTAGTGAGTGCAGAGTAGTGAGTGCAGAGTAGTGAGTGCAGAGTAGTGAGTAGAGTAGTGAGTAGAGTAGTGAGTAGAGTAGTGAGTAGAGTAGTGAGTAGAGTAGTGAGTAGAGTAGTGAGTAGAGTAGTGAGTAGAGTAGTGAGTAGAGTAGTGAGTAGAGTAGTGAGTGCAGAGTAGTGAGTAGTGAGTAGAGTAGTGAGTAGTGAGTAGTGAGTAGTGAGTAGAGTAGTGAGTAGTGAGTAGTGAGTAGTGAGTAGAGTAGTGAGTGCAGAGTAGTGAGTAGAGTAGTGAGTAGAGTAGTGAGTGCAGAGTAGTGCGTGCAGTGTTCAGAGTAGTGAGTGCAGAGTAGTGAGTGCAGAGTAGTGAGTAGTGAGTGCAGAGTAGTGAGTAGTGAGTGCAGAGTAGTGAGTAGTGAGTGCAGAGTAGTGAGTGCAGAGTAGTGAGTGCAGAGTAGTGAGTGCAGAGTAGTGAGTAGTGAGTAGAGTAGTGAGTAGAGTAGTGAGTAGAGTAGTGAGTGCAGAGTAGTGCGTGCAGAGTGTTCAGAGTAGTGAGTGCAGAGTAGTGAGTAGTGAGTGCAGAGTAGTGAGTGCAGAGTAGTGAGTAGTGAGTGCAGAGTAGTGAGTGCAGAGTAGTGAGTAGTGAGTGCAGAGTAGTGAGTAGTGAGTGCAGAGTAGTGAGTGCAGAGTAGTGAGTAGTGAGTGCAGAGTAGTGAGTGCAGAGTAGTGAGTAGTGAGTGCAGAGTAGTGAGTAGTGAGTGCAGAGTAGTGAGTGCAGAGTAGTGAGTGCAGAGTAGTGAGTGCAGAGTAGTGAGTGCAGAGTGGTGAGTGCAGAGTGGTGAGTGCAGAGTGGTGAGTGCAGAGTGGTGAGTGCAGAGTGGTGAGTGCAGAGTGGTGAGTGCAGAGTGGTGAGTGCAGAGTGGTGAGTGCAGAGTAGTGAGTAGTGAGTGCAGAGTAGTGAGTGCAGAGTAGTGAGTGCAGAGTAGTGAGTAGTGAGTGCAGAGTAGTGAGTAGTGAGTGCAGAGTAGTGAGTAGTGAGTGCAGAGTAGTGAGTGCAGAGTAGTGAGTAGTGAGTGCAGAGTAGTGAGTAGTGAGTGCAGAGTAGTGAGTAGTGAGTGCAGAGTAGTGAGTGCAGAGTGGTGAGTGCAGAGTGGTGAGTGCAGAGTGGTGAGTGCAGAGTGGTGAGTGCAGAGTAGTGAGTAGTGAGTGCAGAGTAGTGAGTGCAGAGTAGTGAGTGCAGAGTAGTGAGTGCAGAGTAGTGAGTGCAGAGTAGTGAGTGCAGAATAGTGAGTGCAGAGTAGTGAGTGCAGAGTAGTGAGTAGAGTAGTGAGTAGAGTAGTGAGTGTAGAGTAGTGAGTGTAGAGTAGTGAGTGTAGAGTAGTGAGTGTAGAGTAGTGAGTGTAGAGTAGTGAGTGTAGAGTAGTGAGTAGAGTAGTGAGTAGAGTAGTGAGTAGAGTAGTGAGTAGTGAGTGCAGAGTAGTGAGTAGTGAGTGCAGAGTAGTGAGTAGTGAGTGCAGAGTAGTGAGTGCAGAGTAGTG
This sequence comes from Lissotriton helveticus, assembly GCF_964261635.1. Taxonomy (NCBI): domain Eukaryota; kingdom Metazoa; phylum Chordata; class Amphibia; order Caudata; family Salamandridae; genus Lissotriton; species Lissotriton helveticus. The sequence continues at coordinate 834,691,009 of NC_136068.1, forward strand.
AGTAGTGAGTGCAGAGTGGTGAGTGCAGAGTGGTGAGTGCAGAGTGGTGAGTGCAGAGTGGTGAGTGCAGAGTGGTGAGTGCAGAGTAGTGAGTGCAGAGTAGTGAGTAGTGAGTGCAGAGTAGTGAGTGCAGAGTAGTGAGTAGTGAGTGCAGAGTAGTGAGTAGTGAGTGCAGAGTAGTGAGTGCAGAGTAGTGAGTGCAGAGTAGTGAGTAGTGAGTGCAGAGTAGTGAGTGCAGAGTAGTGAGTAGTGAGTGCAGAGTAGTGAGTAGTGAGTGCAGAGTAGTGAGTAGTGAGTGCAGAGTAGTGAGTAGTGAGTGCAGAGTAGTGAGTAGTGAGTGCAGAGTAGTGAGTGCAGAGTAGTGAGTAGTGAGTGCAGAGTGGTGAGTGCAGAGTGGTGAGTGCAGAGTGGTGAGTGCAGAGTGGTGAGTGCAGAGTGGTGAGTGCAGAGTGGTGAGTGCAGAGTGGTGAGTGCAGAGTGGTGAGTGCAGTGTAGTGAGTGCAGTGTAGTGAGTGCAGTGTAGTGAGTGTAGTGAGTGCAGTGTAGTGAGTAGTGAGTGCAGAGTAGTGAGTGCAGAGTAGTGAGTGCAGAGTGGTGAGTGCAGAGTAGTGAGTGCAGAGTAGTGAGTGCAGAGTAGTGAGTGCAGAGTAGTGAGTGCAGAGTAGTGAGTGCAGAGTAGTGAGTAGTGAGTGCAGAGTAGTGAGTAGTGAGTGCAGAGTAGTGAGTAGTGAGTGTAGAGTAGTGAGTAGTGAGTGCAGAGTAGTGAGTGCAGAGTAGTGAGTAGTGAGTGTAGAGTAGTGAGTAGTGAGTGCAGAGTAGTGAGTGCAGAGTAGTGAGTGCAGAGTAGTGAGTGCAGAGTAGTGAGTGCAGAGTAGTGAGTGCAGAGTAGAGTAGTGAGTAGTGAGGTGAGTAGAGTAGTGAGTAAAGTAGTGAGTGCAGAGTAGTGAGTGCAGAGTAGTGAGTAGTGAGTGCAGAGTAGTGAGTGCAGAGTAGTGAGTGCAGAGTAGTGAGTGCAGAGTAGTGAGTGCAGAGTAGTGAGTGCAGAGTAGTGAGTGCAGAGTAGTGAGTAGTGAGTGCAGAGTAGTGAGTAGTGAGTGCAGAGTAGTGAGTAGTGAGTGCAGAGTAGTGAGTAGTGAGTGCAGAGTAGTGAGTGCAGAGTAGTGAGTGCAGAGTAGTGAGTGCAGAGTAGTGAGTGCAGAGTAGTGAGTAGTGAGTGCAGAGTAGTGAGTAGTGAGTGCAGAGTAGTGAGTGCAGAGTAGTGAGTGCAGAGTAGTGAGTGCAGAGTAGTGAGTGCAGAGTAGTGAGTGCAGAGTAGTGAGTAGTAAGTGCAGAGTGGTGAGTGCAGAGTGGTGAGTGCAGAGTAGTGAGTAGTGAGTGCAGAGTAGTGAGTAGTGAGTGCAGAGTAGTGAGTAGTGAGTGCAGAGTAGTGAGTAGTGAGTGCAGAGTAGTGAGTAGTGAGTACAGAGTAGTGAGTAGTGAGTAGTGAGTGCAGAGTAGTGAGTAGTGAGTGCAGAGTAGTGAGTAGTGAGTGCAGAGTAGTGAGTGCAGAGTAGTGAGTAGTGAGTGCAGAGTAGTGAGTAGTGAGTGCAGAGTAGTGAGTTCAGAGTAGTGAGTAGTGAGTGTAGAGTAGTGAGTAGTGAGTAGAGTAGTGAGTAGAGTAGTGAGTAGAGTAGTGAGTAGTGAGTAGAGTAGTGAGTGCAGAGTAGTGAGTGCAGAGTAGTGAGTGCAGAGTAGTGAGTGCAGAGTAGTGAGTAGAGTAGTGAGTAGTGAGTGCAGAGTAGTGAGTAGAGTAGTGAGTAGTGAGTAGAGTAGTGAGTAGTGAATAGAGTAGTGAGTGCAGAGTAGTGCGTGCAGAGTGTTCAGAGTAGTGAGTGCAGAGTAGTGAGTGCAGAGTAGTGAGTGCAGAGTAGTGAGTAGTGAGTGCAGAGTAGTGAGTAGTGAGTGCAGAGTAGTGAGTGCAGAGTAGTGAGTGCAGAGTGGTGAGTGCAGAGTGGCGAGTGCAGAGTAGTGAGTAGTAAGTGCAGAGTGGTGAGTGCAGAGTGGTGAGTGCAGAGTAGTGAGTGCAGAGTAGTGAGTAGTGAGTGCAGAGTAGTGAGTAGTGAGTGCAGAGTAGTGAGTGCAGAGTAGTGAGTAGTGAGTGCAGAGTAGTGAGTAGTAAGTGCAGAGTAGTGAGTAGTAAGTGCAGAGTAGTGAGTAGTGAGTACAGAGTAGTGAGTGCAGAGTAGTGAGTAGTGAGTGCAGAGTAGTGAGTGCAGAGTAGTGAGTAGTGAGTGCAGAGTAGTGAGTAGTGAGTGCAGAGTAGTGAGTGCAGAGTAGTGAGTAGTGAGTGCAGAGTAGTGAGTGCAGAGTAGTGAGTAGTGAGTGCAGAGTAGTGAGTGCAGAGTAATGAGTAGAGAGTAGAGTAGTGAGTAGTGAGGTGAGTAGAGTAGTGAGTAAAGTAGTGAGTGCAGAGTAGTGAGTGCAGAGTAGTGAGTAGTGAGTGCAGAGTAGTGAGTGCAGAGTAGTGAGTGCAGAGTAGTGAGTAGTGAGTAGAGTAGTGAGTAGAGTAGTGAGTAGTGAGTGCAGAGTAGTGAGTAGTGAGTAGAGTAGTGAGTGCAGAGTAGTGAGTGCAGAGTAGTGAGTAGTGAGTAGAGTAGTGAGTAGTGAGTAGTGAGTGCAGAGTAGTGAGTAGTGAGTAGAGTAGTGAGTGCAGAGTAGTGCGTGCAGTGTTCAGAGTAGTGAGTGCAGAGTAGTGAGTAGTGAGTGCAGAGTAGTGAGTAGTGAGTGCAGAGTAGTGAGTGCAGAGTAGTGAGTAGTGAGTGCAGAGTGGTGAGTGCAGAGTGGCGAGTGCAGAGTAGTGAGTAGTGAGTGCAGAGTAGTGAGTGCAGAGTAGTGAGTGCAGAGTAGTGAGTAGTGAGTGCAGATTAGTGAGTGCAGAGTAGTGAGTGCAGAGTAGTGAGTAGTGAGTGCAGATTAGTGAGTAGTGAGTGCAGAGTAGCGAGTAATGAGTAGTGAGTAAAGTAGTGAGTAGTGAGTAGAGTAGTGAGTAAAGTAGTGAGTGCAGAGTAGTGAGTGCAGAGTAGTGAGTGCAGAGTAGTGAGTGCAGAGTAGTGAGTGCAGAGTAGTGAGTGCAGAGTAGTGAGTGCAGAGTAGTGAGTGCAGAGTAGTGAGTGCAGAGTAGTGAGTGTAGAGTAGTGAGTGTAGAGTAGTGAGTAGAGTAGTGAGTAGAGTAGTGAGTAGTGAGTGCAGAGTAGTGAGTAGTGAGTAGTGAGTAGTGAGTGCAGAGTGGTGAGTGCAGAGTGGTGAGTGCAGAGTGGTGAGTGCAGAGTGGTGAGTGCAGAGTAGTGAGTGGTGAGTAGTGAGTGCAGAGTAGTGAGTGCAGAGTAGTGAGTGCAGAGTAGTGAGTGCAGAGTAGTGAGTGCAGAGTAGTGAGTGCAGAGTAGTGAGTGCAGAGTAGTGAGTGCAGAGTAGTGAGTGCAGAGTAGTGAGTGCAGAGTAGTGAGTGCAGAGTAGTGAGTAATGAGTAGTGAGTAATGAGTAGTGAGTAAAGTAGTGAGTAAAGTAGTGAGTAAAGTAGTGAGTAAAGTAGTGAGTAGTGAGTAGAGTAGTGAGTAGAGTAGTGAGTAGAGTAGTGAGTAGAGTAGTGAGTAGAGTAGTGAGTAGAGTAGTGAGTAGAGTAGTAGAGTAGAGTAGTAGAGTAGAGTAGTAGAGTAGTGAGTAGAGTAGTGAGTAGAGTAGTGAGTAGAGTAGTGAGTAGAGTAGTGAGTAGAGTAGTGAGTAGAGTAGTGAGTAGAGTAGTGAGTGCAGAGTAGTGAGTGCAGAGTAGTGAGTGCAGAGTAGTGAGTAGTGAGTAGAGTAGTGAGTAGAGTAGTGAGTAGAGTAGTGAGTGCAGAGTAGTGAGTAGTGAGTAGAGTAGTGAGTAGAGTAGTGAGTGCAGAGTAGTGAGTAGTGAGTAGAGTAGTGAGTAGTGAGTGCAGAGTAGTGAGTGCAGAGTAGTGAGTAGTGAGTGCAGAGTAGTGAGTAGTGAGTAGTGTAGTGAGTAGTGAGTAGTGTAGTGAGTAGTGAGTAGTGTAGTGAGTAGTGAGTAGAGTAGTGAGTAGAGTAGTGAGTAGAGTAGTGAGTAGAGTAGTGAGTAGAGTAGTGAGTAGAGTAGTGAGTAGAGTAGTGAGTAGAGTAGTGAGTAGAGTAGTGAGTAGTGAGTAGAGTAGTGAGTAGAGTAGTGAGTAGTGTAGTGAGCAGAGTAGTGAGTAGAGTAGTGAGTAGAGTAGTGAGTGCAGAGTAGTAAGTAGTGAGTAGAGTAGTGAGTAGTGAGTGCAGAGTAGTGAGAAGAGTAGTGAGTGCAGAGGAGTGAGTAGTGAGTGCAGAGTAGTGAGTGCAGAGTAGTGAGTAGAGTAGTGAGTAGAGTAGTGAGTAGAGTAGTGAGTAGAGTAGTGAGTAGAGTAGTGAGTAGAGTAGTGAGTAGAGTAGTGAGTAGAGTAGTGAGTGCAGAGTAGTGAGTGCAGAGTAGTGAGTGCAGAGTAGTGAGTGCAGAGTAGTGAGTGCAGAGTAGTGAGTAGTGAGTGCAGAGTGTGAGTGCAGAGTAGTGAGTAGTGAGTGCAGAGTAGTGAGTAGTGAGTGCAGAGTAGTGAATGCAGAGTAGTGAGTGCAGAGTAGTGAGTAGTGAGTGAAGAGTAGTGAGTAGTGAGTGCAGAGTAGTGAGTAGTGAGTGCAGAGTAGTGAGTAGTGAGTGCAGAGTAGTGAGTAGTGAGTGCAGAGTAGTGAGTAGTGAGTGCAGAGTAGTGAGTAGTGAGTGCAGAGTAGTGAGTGCAGAGTAGTGAGTAGTGAGTGCAGAGTGGTGAGTAGTGAGTGCAGAGTGGTGAGTGCAGAGTAGTGAGTAGTGAGTGCAGAGTGGTGAGTAGTGAGTGCAGAGTAGTGAGTAGAGTAGTGAGTAGAGTAGTGAGTAGAGTAGTGAGTAGAGTAGTGAGTAGAGTAGTGAGTAGAGTAGTGAGTAGAGTAGTGAGCGCAGAGTAGTGAGCGCAGAGTAGTGAGCGCAGAGTGGTGAGTGGTGAGTGGTGAGTAGTGAGTAGAGTAGTGAGTAGAGTAGTGAGTAGAGTAGTGAGTAGAGTAGTGAGTAGAGTAGTGAGTAGAGTAGTGAGTAGAGTAGTGAGTAGAGTAGTGAGTGCAGAGTAGTGAGTAGTGAGTGCAGAGTAGTGAGTGCAGAGTGGTGAGTGGCGAGTAGTGAGTAGAGTAGTGAGTAGTGAGTAGAGTAGTGAGTAGTGAGTAGAGTAGTGAGTAGTGAGTGCAGAGTAGTGAGTAGTGAGTGCAGAGTAGTGAGTAGAGTAGTGAGTAGTGAGTAGAATAGTGAGTAGTGAGTAGAGTAGTGAGTAGAGTAGTGAGTAGAATAGGGAGTAGTGAGTAGAGTAGTGAGTAGAATAGGGAGTAGTGAGTAGAGTAGTGAGTAGAGTAGTGAGTAGACTAGTGAGTAGAGTAGTGAGTAGAGTAGTGAGTAGAGTAGTGAGTAGAGTAGTGAGTAGTGAGTAGAGTAGTGAGTGCAGAGTAGTGAGTAGTGAGTAGAGTAGTGAGTAGAGTAGTGAGTAGAGTAGTGAGTAGAGTAGTGAGTAGAGTAGTGAGTGCAGAGTAGTGAGTGCAGAGTAGTGAGTGCAGAGTAGTGAGTAGAGAGTAGAGTAGTGAGTAGTGAGGTGAGTAGAGTAGTGAGTAAAGTAGTGAGTGCAGAGTAGTGAGTAGTGAGTGCAGAGTAGTGAGTAGTGAGTGCAGAGTAGTGAGTGCAGAGTAGTGAGTAGTGAGTGCAGAGTAGTGAGTGCAGAGTAGTGAGTAGTGAGTGCAGAGTAGTGAGTAATGAGTAGTGAGTAGAGAGTAGTGAGTAGTGAGTAGTGTAGTGAGTAGAGTAGTGAGTAGAGTAGTGAGTAGAGTAGTGAGTAGAGTAGTGAGTAGAGTAGTGAGTAGAGTAGTGAGTAGAGTAGTGAGTAGAGTAGTGAGTAGAGTAGTGAGTAGAGTAGTGAGTGCAGAGTAGTGAGAAGAGTAGTGAGTGCAGAGGAGTGAGTAGTGAGTGCAGAGGAGTGAGTAGTGAGTAGAGTAGTGAGTGCAGAGTAGTGTAGTGAGTAGTGAGTGCAGAGTAGTGAGTAGTGAGTACAGAGTAGTGAGTAGTGAGTGCAGAGTAGTGAGTGCAGAGTAGTGAGTGCAGAGTAGTGAGTGCAGAGTAGTGAGTGCAGAGTAGTGAGTGCAGAGTAGTGAGTAGTGAGTGCAGAGTAGTGAGTGCAGAGTAGTGAGTGCAGAGTAGTGAGTGCAGAGTAGTGAGTGCAGAGTAGTGAGTGCAGAGTAGTGAGTGCAGAGTAGTGAGTGCAGAGTAGGGAGTAGTGAGTGCAGAGTAGTGAGTGCAGAGTAGGGAGTAGTGAGTGCAGAGTAGTGAGTGCAGAGTAGTGAGTAGTGAGTGCAGAGTAGTGAGTGCAGAGTAGTGAGTAGTGAGTGCAGAGTAGTGAGTGCAGAGTAGTGAGTAGTGAGTGCAGAGTAGTGAGTAATGAGTAGTGAGTAGAGAGTAGTGAGTAGTGAGTAGAGTAGTGAGTAGAGTAGTGAGTAGAGTAGTGAGTAGAGTAGTGAGTAGAGTAGTGAGTAGAGTAGTGAGTAGAGTAGTGAGTAGAGTAGTGAGTAGAGTAGTGAGTAGTGAGTGCAGAGTAGTGAGTAGTGAGTGCAGAGTAGTGAGTAGTGAGTGCAGAGTAGTGAGTGCAGAGTAGTGAGTGCAGAGTAGTGAGTGCAGAGTAGTGAGTGCAGAGTGGTGAGTGCAGAGTGGTGAGTGCAGAGTGGTGAGTGCAGAGTAGTGAGTAGAGTAGTGAGTAGTGAGTTGTGGTAAATAAATAATTAATTACCGGTTCTATTTTTGACTATAATCAATAAACAGGTAGCTCAATAAATAAGAGTCAGGATTCGAGGTATCTTGAGTCACAGGCTTTAATTAAGCATAAAAGGACAGGAACAGGACAGCCTGCATGGGAATAGGATGGCAGGACCCGGCAGCTGCCGGGGCAGGATCTGGGAATGGCTAGCAAACTTTTAATAACAGTGCACAATATTTATAGTTAAACAAATACATTGTATTCAATACAGTAGTCGTAGCAGTAGGCGGAGTTTGTAGCAGTCGCGAAAGATAAGGCATAAAGTGGGTGTAACAAGAGGTGTGTACAGGGCGTATACATAGACATGTGATGCAAACGTAACAGAATATGTCATAAATGGGGCGGAAACATGGAGGGGGCTACCTGAGCAGCTGGGACCTTTAACCTAGTGGTGCGCGCAAACTGACAATGACGTGTTACCAGGGAGAACTGGGGCTATGACTTCTGCGCTAGAAGAGGAGACGAAAGTCTGGAGTGTCAGAGCGACATGTACCTAAAGCCTATCTGGTATCTAGTGTTTAGAGAACATGTTGATAGAATCCAAAAGTTATCAGGGTAAAGGCTAACAGACACTAAGACTGGGGCATACATAATTCTACATATAGTGCGTGTGTGAGGAATATTAAATGAATATTAATACAGTATTTCTCTTACATGGAGACATAAAGGCTAGACCATGACGGAAACTATTGATGCGATTCAGTAGCTTAGGAATGCAGAGAAGGAGGGCTGGACTGATAACTAGAAACATAACATACTCTTGGCAGACTGGGAGGCAGAGCCAGGCCGAGCCGGGCACTGCGAGGCATGAAAGTAAGCTAAGGGTCAGGGATACAGGTGGGGGCTGTATCGCTCCTCGGAGAGGGTTCAGGAGACAGGAGCTGAATCTGAGTCCGGGCCCTTTTGAGGCCTAGAAACGGGGATAATGCAATGAATTAACGTGCACACTGTAAAATGTGGCAACGTAGGATTACATAGGCCTGATATTTGTAGTATTCACGAGGACTGGAAACTGGCATACTAGAGATGGACACAACTGTAATTGCGTCTTTAATCGATCAGAAGGGAATACATGCATATCGATCATGCACATATAACATAACATGGGGAACACGTAGGCACATATAACATGGCAAAATTTACTTTTCCACAGAGTAGAGTAGTGAGTGCAGAGTAGTGAGTAGAGTAGTGAGTAGAGTAGTGAGTGCAGAGTAGTGCGTGCAGAGTGTTCAGAGTAGTGAGTGCAGAGTAGTGAGTGCAGAGTAGTGAGTAGTGAGTGCAGAGTAGTGAGTAGTGAGTGCAGAGTAGTGAGTGCAGAGTAGTGAGTAGTGAGTGCAGAGTGGTGAGTGCAGAGTGGCGAGTGCAGAGTAGTGAGTAGTGAGTGCAGAGTAGTGAGTGCAGAGTAGTGAGTAGTGAGTGCAGAGTAGTGAGTGCAGATTAGTGAGTAGTGAGTGCAGAGTAGTAAGTAGTGAGTAGAGTAGTGAGTAGTGAGTGCAGAGTAGTGAGAAGAGTAGTGAGTGCAGAGGAGTGAGTAGTGAGTGCAGAGGAGTGAGTAGAGTAGTGAGTGCAGAGTAGTGAGTAGTGAGTGCAGAGTAGTGAGTGCAGAGTAGTGAGTAGTGAGTGCAGAGTAGTGAGTAGTGAGTGCAGAGTAGTGAGTGCAGAGTAATGAGTGCAGAGTAGTGAGTAGTGAGTGCAGAGTAGTGAGTTCAGAGGAGTAGTGAGTGCAGAGTAGTGAGTAGTGAGTGCAGAGTAGTGAGTGCAGAGTAGTGAGTGCAGAGTAGTGAGTGCAGAGTAGTGAGTAGTGTAGTGAGTAGTGTAGTGAGTAGAGTAGTGAGTAGAGTAGTGAGTAGAGTAGTGAGTAGAGTAGTGAGTAGAGTAGTGAGTAGAGTAGTGAGTAGAGTAGTGAGTAGAGTAGTGAGTAGTGAGTAGAGTAGTGAGTAGAGTAGTGAGTAGAGTAGTGAGTAGAGTAGTGAGTAGAGTAGTGAGTAGAGTAGTGAGTAGAGAGTAGAGTAGTGAGTAGTGAGTAGAGTAGTGAGTAGAGTAGTGAGTGCAGAGTAGTAAGTAGTGAGTAGAGTAGTGAGTAGTGAGTGCAGAGTAGTGAGAAGAGTAGTGAGTGCAGAGGAGTGAGTAGTGAGTGCAGAGGAGTGAGTAGTGAGTAGAGTAGTGAGTGCAGAGTAGTGAGTAGTGAGTAGTGAGTGCAGAGTAGTGAGTGCAGAGTAGTGAGTGCAGAGTAGTGAGTGCAGAGTAGTGAGTAGTGAGTGCAGAGTAGTGAGTAGTGAGTGCAGAGTAGTGAGTAGTGAGTGCAGAGTAGTGAGTAGTGAGTGCAGAGTAGTGAGTAGTGAGTGCAGAGTAGTGAGTGAAGAGTAGTGAGTGAAGAGTAGTGAGTAGAGTAGTGAGTAGAGTAGCGAGTAGAGTAGCGAGTAGAGTAGCGAGTAGAGTAGTGAGTAGAGTAGCGAGTAGAGTAGCGAGTAGAGTAGCGAGTAGAGTAGTGAGTAGAGTAGTGAGTAGAGTAGTGAGTAGAGTAGTGAGTAGAGTAGTGAGTAGAGTAGTGAGTAGAGTAGAGAGTAGAGTAGTGAGTAGAGTAGTGAGTAGAGTAGTGAGTAGAGTAGTGAGTAGAGTAGTGAGTAGAGTAGTGAGTAGAGTAGTGAGTAGTGTAGTGAGTAGTGAGGTGAGTAGTGAGTGCAGAGTAGTGAGTAGAGTAGTGAGTAGAGTAGTGAGTAGAGTAGTGAGTAGAGTAGTGAGTAGAGTAGTGAGTAGAGTAGTGAGTAGAGTAGTGAGTAGAGTAGTGAGTAGAGTAGTGAGGTGAGTAGAGTGGTGAGTAAAGTAGTGAGTGCAGAGTAGTGAGTGCAGAGTAGTGAGTGCAGAGTAGTGAGTAGTGAGTGCAGAGTAGTGAGTAGTGAGTAGTGAGTAGTGAGTAGAGTAGTGAGTAGAGTAGTGAGTAGTGAGTAGAGTAGTGAGTAGAGTAGTGAGTAGAGTAGTGAGTAGAGTAGTGAGTAGAGTAGTGAGTAGAGTAGTGAGTAGAGTAGTGAGTAGAGTAGTGAGTAGAGTAGTGAGTAGTGAGTAGTGAGTAGAGTAGTGAGTAGTGAGTATAGTGAGTAGTGAGTAGAGTAGTGAGTGCAGAGTAGTAAGTAGTGAGTAGAGTAGTGAGTAGTGAGTGCAGAGTAGTGAGAAGAGTAGTGAGTGCAGAGGAGTGAGTAGTGAGTACAGAGGAGTGAGTAGTGAGTAGAGTAGTGAGTGCAGAGTAGTGAGTAGTGAGTAGTGAGTGCAGAGTAGTGAGTAGTGAGTGCAGAGTAGTGAGTAGTGAGTGCAGAGTAGTGAGTAGTGAGTGCAGAGTAGTGAGTAGTGAGTGCTGAGTAGTGAGTGCAGAGTAGTGAGTAGTGAGTGCAGAGTAGTGAGTTCAGAGTAGTGAGTAGTGAGTGCAGAGTAGTGAGTGAAGAGTAGTGAGTAGAGTAGTGAGTAGAGTAGTGAGTAGAGTAGTGAGTAGAGTAGTGAGTAGAGTAGCGAGTAGAGTAGCGAGTAGAGTAGCGAGTAGAGTAGCGAGTAGAGTAGCGAGTAGAGTAGCGAGTAGAGTAGCGAGTAGAGTAGCGAGTAGAGTAGCGAGTAGAGTAGCGAGTAGTGAGTAGAGTAGTGAGTAGAGTAGTGAGTTGAGTAGAGAGTAGAGTAGTGAGTAGTGAGTAGTGAGTAGAGTAGAGTAGTGAGGTGAGTAGAGTAGTGAGTAGAGTAGTGAGTAGAGTAGTGAGTAGTGAGTAGAGTAGAGTAGTGAGGTGAGTAGAGTGGTGAGTAAAGTAGTGAGTGCAGAGTAGTGAGTAGAGAAGTGAGTAGTGAGTAGAGTAGTGAGTAGAGAGTAGTGAGTAGAGAGTAGTGAGTAGAGTAGTGAGTAGTGAGTAGAGTAGTGAGTAGAGTAGTGAGTAGAGTAGTGAGTAGTGAGTAGAGTAGTGAGTAGAGTAGTGAGTGCAGAGTAGTGAGTAGTGAGTAGAGTAGTGAGTAGAGTAGTGAGGTGAGTAGTGAGTACAGAGTAGTGAGTAGTGAGTGCAGAGTAGTGAGTAGTGAGTAGAGTGGTGAGTAGTGAGTAGAGTAGTGAGTAGTGAGTAGAGTAGTGAGTAGAGTAGCGAGTAGAGTAGCGAGTAGAGTAGCGAGTAGAGTAGCGAGTAGAGTAGCGAGTAGAGTAGTGAGTAGAGTAGTGAGTAGAGTAGTGAGTTGAGTAGAGAGTAGAGTAGTGAGTAGTGAGTAGAGTAGAGTAGTGAGGTGAGTAGAGTAGTGAGTAGAGTAGTGAGTAGAGTAGTGAGTAGTGAGTAGAGTAGAGTAGTGAGGTGAGTAGAGTGGTGAGTAAAGTAGTGAGTGCAGAGTAGTGAGTAGAGAAGTGAGTAGTGAGTAGAGTAGTGAGTAGAGAGTAGTGAGTAGAGAGTAGTGAGTAGAGTAGTGAGTAGAGAGTAGAGTAGTGAGTAGAGTAGTGAGTAGAGTAGTGAGTAGAGTAGTGAGTAGAGTAGTGAGTAGTGAGTAGAGTAGTGAGTAGAGTAGTGAGTGCAGAGTAGTGAGTAGTGAGTAGAGTAGTGAGTAGAGTAGTGAGGTGAGTAGTGAGTACAGAGTAGTGAGTAGTGAGTGCAGAGTAGTGAGTAGTGAGTAGAGTGGTGAGTAGTGAGTAGAGTAGTGAGTAGTGAGTAGAGTAGTGAGTAGAGTAGTGAGTAGAGTAGTGAGTAGAGTAGCGAGTAGAGTAGCGAGTAGTGAGTAGAGTGGTGAGTAGAGTAGTGAGTAGTGAGTGCAGAGTAGTGAGTAGTGAGTAGAGTGGTGAGTAGTGAGTAGAGTGGTGAGTAGAGTAGTGAGTACAGTAGCGAGTACAGTAGCGAGTACAGTAGCGAGTACAGTAGCGAGTAGAGTAGCGAGTAGAGTAGCGAGTAGAGTAGCAGAGTAGTGAGTAGAGTAGTGAGTAGAGTAGTGAGTAGAGTAGTGAGTAGAGTAGTGAGTAGTGAGTAGAGTAGTGAGTAGAGTAGTGAGTAGTGAGTAGAGTAGTGAGTAGAGTAGTGAGTAGAGTAGTGAGTAGAGTAGTGAGTAGAGTAGTGAGTAGAGTAGTGAGTAGAGTAGAGAGTAGAGTAGTGAGTAGTGAGTAGAGAGTAGAGTAGAGTAGTGAGGTGAGTAGAGTAGTGAGTAGAGTAGTGAGTAGAGTAGTGAGTAGAGTAGTGAGTAGAGTAGTGAGTAGAGTAGTGAGTAGAGTAGTGAGTAGAGTAGTGAGTAGAGTAGTGAGTAGTGAGTAGAGTAGTGAGTAGAGTAGTGAGTAGAGTAGTGAGTAGAGTAGTGAGTAGAGTAGTGAGTAGAGTAGTGAGTAGAGTAGTGAGTAGAGTAGTGAGTAAAGTAGTGAGTAGAGTAGTGAGTAGAGTAGTGAGTAGAGTAGTGAGTAGAGTAGAGAGTAGAGTAGTGAGTAGTGAGTAGAGTAGAGTAGTGAGGTGAGTAGAGTAGTGAGTAGAGTAGTGAGTAGAGTAGTGAGTAGAGTAGTGCGTAGAGTAGTGAGTAGTGAGTGAGTAGTGAGTAGTGAGTAGTGAGTAGAGTAGTGAGTAGAGTAGTGAGTAGAGTAGTGAGTAGAGTAGTGAGTAGAGTAGTGAGTAGTGAGTAGAGTAGTGAGTAGAGTAGTGAGTAGTGAGTAGAGTAGTGAGTAGTGAGTAGAGTAGAGTAGTGAGGTGAGTAGAGTGGTGAGTAAAGTAGTGAGTGCAGAGTAGTGAGTAGAGAAGTGAGTAGTGAGTAGAGTAGTGAGTAGAGAGTAGTGAGTAGAGAGTAGTGAGTAGAGTAGTGAGTAGTGAGTAGAGTAGTGAGTAGAGTAGTGAGTAGAGTAGTGAGTAGTGAGTAGAGTAGTGAGTAGAGTAGTGAGTGCAGAGTAGTGAGTAGTGAGTAGAGTAGTGAGTAGAGTAGTGAGGTGAGTAGTGAGTACAGAGTAGTGAGTAGTGAGTGCAGAGTAGTGAGTAGTGAGTAGAGTGGTGAGTAGTGAGTAGAGTAGTGAGTAGTGAGTAGTGAGTAGAGTAGTGAGTAGAGTAGTGAGTAGAGTAGCGAGTAGAGTGGTGAGTAGTGAGTAGAGTGGTGAGTAGAGTAGTGAGTAGTGAGTGCAGAGTAGTGAGTAGTGAGTAGAGTGGTGAGTAGTGAGTAGAGTGGTGAGTAGAGTAGTGAGTACAGTAGCGAGTACAGTAGCGAGTAGAGTAGCGAGTAGAGTAGCGAGTAGAGTAGCGAGTAGAGTAGCGAGTAGTGAGTAGAGTAGTGAGTAGAGTAGTGAGTAGAGTAGTGAGTAGAGTAGTGAGTAGTGAGTAGAGTAGTGAGTAGAGTAGTGAGTAGAGTAGTGAGTAGAGTAGTGAGTAGAGTAGTGAGTAGAGTAGTGAGTAGAGTAGTGAGTAGAGTAGAGAGTAGAGTAGTGAGTAGTGAGTAGAGAGTAGAGTAGAGTAGTGAGGTGAGTAGAGTAGTGAGTAGAGTAGTGAGTAGAGTAGTGAGTAGAGTAGTGAGTAGAGTAGTGAGTAGAGTAGTGAGTAGAGTAGTGAGTAGAGTAGTGAGTAGAGTAGTGAGTAGAGTAGTGAGTAGAGTAGTGAGTAGAGTAGTGAGTAGAGTAGTGAGTAGAGTAGAGTAGTGAGTAAAGTAGTGAGTAGAGTAGTGAGTAGAGTAGTGAGTAGAGTAGTGAGTAGTGAGTAGAGTAGAGAGTAGAGTAGAGAGTAGAGTAGTGAGTAGAGTAGTGAGTAGAGTAGTGAGTAGAGTAGTGAGTAGAGTAGTGAGTAGAGTAGTGAGTAGTGAGTAGAGTAGTGAGTAGAGTAGTGAGTAGAGTAGTGAGTAGAGTAGTGAGTAGAGTAGTGAATAGAGTAGTGAGTAGAGTAGTGAGTAGAGTAGTGAGTAGAGTAGTGAGTAGAGTAGAGTAGTGAGTAAAGTAGTGAGTGCTGAGTAGTGAGTAGAGTAGTGATTAGAGTAGTGAGTAGAGTAGTGAGTAGAGTAGTGAGTAGAGTAGTGAGTAGTGAGTGCAGAGTAGTGAGTAGTGAGTGCAGAGTAGTGAGTAGTGAGTGCAGAGTAGTGAGTAGTGAGTGCAGAGTAGTGAGTAGAGAGTAGAGTAGTGAGTAGTGAGGTGAGTAGAGTAGTGAGTAAAGTAGTGAGTGCAGAGTAGTGAGTGCAGAGTAGTGAGTAGTGAGTGCAGAGTAGTGAGTAGTGAGTAGTGAGTAGTGAGTAGAGTAGTGAGTAGAGTAGTGAGTAGAGTAGTGAGTAGTGAGTAGAGTAGTGAGTAGAGTAGTGAGTAGAGTAGTGAGTAGAGTAGTGAGTAGAGTAGTGAGTAGTGAGTGGTGAGTAGAGTAGAGTAGTGAGTAAAGTAGTGAGTGCAGAGTAGTGAGTAGAGAAGTGAGTAGTGAGTAGAGTAGTGAGTAGAGTAGTGAGTAGAGTAGTGAGTAGAGTAGTGAGTAGAGTAGTGAGTAGAGTAGTGAGTAGAGTAGTGAGTAGAGTAGTGAGTAGAGTAGTGAGTAGAGTAGAGTAGTGAGTAGGACATCACAAGCAGCAGCGGTGCAAGCTTCTCACACTCACAAGAACGACATCACAGGCAGCAGCTGTGCAAGCTTCTCACACTCACAAGGAGACCACAGGCAGCAGAGGTGCAAGCTTCTCACACTCACAAGAAGGACATCACAGGCAGTAACGGTGCAATATTCTCACACTCACAAGGAGATCACTGGCAGTACACACCACATGAACACACTCCATAACACATAGCAACAATACATTGGCATTTACAATGCCATTAGCTCAAACTCAAATAAATCCGAGCCCGATTGCATTTCTAATGCTTGTTTTAGGAAGGTAATAAAAGCCCTTAAATCCAGGATCGGACGCCATTGTATGAAATTTTTCTGTACCAAAAAGAAGCCGGAATAGAAGAATCCCTTTCTGGTCTGGGGCCCTGGGACTGGTTCTATTGCTCCCTTTCGGAGCATTGCAAGAATTTCCAAACGCAGGAGATGTAGGTGTTTTACTTCTTGCCGACCTGATGGAGTGGAAGGGGGAATATGAAGAAACTCCAGGGTATGGCTGAATTGTAGAAGGTTGAGGACCCACTGTGTTATTTTTTGCAACTGATGAAATTGTGGCGTAATTTGCGCCCATCCCCAGGAAATCTGTGGATGATTCAGAAAAGAGATAGCCGGATGCTGAAACTTCTCTTTGGTGACGTGAGAAATCCTTTCCCTGCCTCCCTACTCTCCCTCTGGGGGTAGATCTAGAATATGTTCCAGATTGTGGTTGACGCTGGGCATACTGCGGTTGAAATGGCTGGCAAGAGGTTGTGTAGAGGGATACCGATAATGCTGGTATCCACCTCCTAGGATGGAACACCTCTTCCTGTCGACTTAATGCAAAAGTTACTTATTTATTTAAGGAGTTTTATATAGCGCTAGCCTGACCCGAGGGTATCGGAGCGCTTCACAACAGTTTTTTAAGCAGGATTCATACAATAAAGCAGTATCCTACATATAGGTTCGGAAGTCTAAGAGTGCTGAGCAGCACTGAGGTAGTACGCGAGTCCTGAGATAACCTCAGAGTGCATGTTGTCTTGGAGTTGAACCACTTGGGGGGGGGGGGGGGTGAAGCAGTTAGGGGTCAAATAGCAGGGAGGAGGTAATTCTTTGAGCAACAATGTCTGGGAGAGATGACGAGCAGGGATTTGCATTTAGATGGCGGTTATCCATTCGGGAGGGAGCGGTTGGGGAAAAGGACTTTTAGGTGTTTTTTTAATTTTGTGAAGGACGAGAGAGTCCTGATCCCGACTGGGATGGCGTTCCAGATTTTGGGCGCGTTTCCGACTGGGATGGTGTTCCAGATTTTGGGCGCGTTTCCGGCGAAGGACTGTGTGGCAGTTTTTTGTTTGCGTGCGTTCATAGGGATGAGTAGTAGGGTGCTGGAGCTCTTGAGGTTCCTTGTCTGACCAGCCCTTTTGAGTTTAGCAGCCAAATACTCAGGTTTTCCTGTGTGCAGGGCTTTGTGTGTGAGGCAGGCAGTTTTGAAACTAGCACGCAGTTCGATTGGGAGTCATTTTAGTTCTCCGAGTGCTGGTGAGAAGTGGTTGTATTTGCTGATTCTAGTGACCATTCTAGCTGCTGCGTTGAAAGTAGTTTGGAGGGGAGCTGGGTGAGATTTAGTTGTACCAGTGAGGGTGGCATTCCCATAGTGATGTCTGGATAGCACCAGTGATTGGGTGGCTTGTTTGAGGTCTTTGGTTGGGATGAATGGTTTTATTTTTTTTAAGTAGCTTCAGGTTGACAAAGGCACTCTTTGCGGAGTTCTTGATGTGGTTGGCCATGTCGAGTTTTGAGTCTAGGGTGATTCCTAATGATTTAACGGAGTGGGTCAGAGTGTGATTGCCGTTAAGAGCATCCAAAGCTTTTTTTTATCCTTTGTGAGCAGCTGTGTAAGAAGGAGGAGAACCAGTGGAGGGCCACCTCATCAGGTCCCACCCTTTCTTGTAAAGCCTTGATGAGAAGTTGGTGATCAACCGTGTCAAAAGCTGCCCATAGTTCTAGGAGAATGAGGAGGCAACATTGGTTGGTATCGAGGGATTTGTGGATGTCGTCTGTGATGTTAAGGATCGCGGTCTCGGGGCTATAGCCTTTTCTGAAACCTGCTTGGTGGGGGGTCAAGAAGGTTGATGCTATTCATGTGCTGAGTCAGTTGTTGGAGGACGCTTTTTTCAAGGATTTTTGATAGGAGGGGGAGATTGGAGTCGGGTCTTAAGTTATTCAGATTCCTTGGAGTGAAGGCCTGTTTTTTTCAGTAGTGGCGTGACTTGGCCAACTTTATGGCATTCAGGTATGATGCCGGTTCTCAGGGAGCTGTTTATGATCTTGCACCAGAACGGGGCTATGGAGAGTTTCAGTTTTTTGGTCAGTTCGGTGGGTAACGGGTCAAGGACGTGAGAGGCTGGTTTGGAGGTGGAGATCAGTTTGAGGATCTCTGTTTCCAGGATGGGTTTGAAGGGCTTCCAGGTTTTTGTGGGGTGCTTGGGCGTGCTATCTACTGTCACTGGAGGCAGGCTTTTGCAGACTGGGTTGACGATGTCCAGTGAGAGCTGAATCTTGGTGATTTTTTCTTCGAAGAAGTTGGCAAAGTTTTCACACAAGTCCTTGGAGGCCTGTAGGGGGGATTATGGGGTTTGGCGGTTTGTTGCCTGATGATTTTGAACAGTTCGTTGGGCCTGTTTTTTGCGTTGTCCAGGGCAACGCAGAAGGTGGATTTTTCGCTGATTATGTGTTTTTTGTAGTTCCTTCGGGCTGCTTTGAGTTGTTCGAGTAGGCTTGAAGAGGGGTTGCTCCTCCATAATCTTTCTGTAGCTCTTAGATGTCTTCTTTCGTTGTTAATGTCTGTGTTGTACCAAGATCTGGATGGGATGTTCCTGTTGAACAAGTTACTTACCTTCGGTAACGATATATCTGTAAGAAACAGTAGTTAGTATTAGATTCCTTACCTTAGAATATCCCCAGGCGTCAGTCTGGATCCGGAAACTTTTGCATAGCAGTACCCCTGCGCGTCGGTAGGCGTCGTCTGCAGGCGTCCCCTGCGGCTCCGCGTCCGTCGTTGGCTTCGTGCGCCGTGATGACGTCGCTGGAGTATATAGACGCCGCCTCCGCGCGCTGACGTCAGTTCTTTGCACACAGCTTTTCCGCGCCAGAACACGCAGAGCCATGTAAGAACCAACACTGGTGCCATGCGAAACTAGGGCCCTGAAGGGGATGACCTTAACCCTATGTATCAGTTCGCAGAACGGGGAGGATGGGTGGGGCGGTAAGGAATCTAATACTAACTACTGTTTCTTACAGATATATCGTTACCGAAGGTAAGTAACTTGTTCATCTGAAAGAAACAGGTTAGTATTAGATTCCTTACCTTAGAATAGATACCCCAGCAATACCAACCCCGGTGGTGGGTCTGCGAACCAATACAGCTTACACCAGAAAGTCCTGGAGGACAGAACGGCCAAAGAAGCCATCCCTCCGGACTTGACTGTCCAGGCAGTAGTGCCTTGCAAACGTGTGCAGCGAGGCCCACGTAGCAGCCTGACAAATGTCCTGCAAGGGGACTCCCCGGCCCAGGGCAGTAGTAGCCGCCGTGGCCCGAGTGGAATGGGCCCTCAGCCCAACAGGAGGCTCCTTCCGAGCCAAAGAGTAGCACGCTTTGATGCACAGGACGACCCGAGAGATGGTCCGCTTATGCACCGCCCGTCCCTTCTTCGCACCCACGTAGCCAACAAACAGTTGGTCATCCACCCGGAACTGGCGAGTGCGATCCATATAAAATGAAAGCGCACGTTTTGGGTCCAGACGATGGAGCCGCTCTTCATCCTTTGAAGGATGCGGAGGCGGGAAAAAGGAGGGTAAGGTGATGGACTGCCCGATGTGAAAAGCAGAGACTACTTTGGGCAGGAAAGAAGGTCTAGTTCTCAGAACCACCTTGTCTGGATGAATGGACATGAAAGGAGGTTTGACAGAAAGAGCCTGGAGCTCACTCACTCTCCTGGCAGAGGTGATGGCAACCAGGAAGGCCGTCTTTAAAGTCAGGAGACGGAGAGGACAGGAATGAAGTGGCTCAAAGGGAGCACACATCAAGAAGGTCAGAACCAGGTTCAAGTCCCACTGAGGCATCACAAACGGAACAGGTGGATACATGTGCGTGATGCCTTTTAAGAATCTCGTTACAATAGGGGACTTGAACAAAGAAGGTTGATCAGGCAGCCTTAGAAAGGCCGAAAGGGCAGAAAGGTAGCCCTTGATAGTGCCCAGAGCAGAGCCCTGCTGGGCAAGAGAGAAGAAAGAGGAGAACCTCGGAGAGAGGGGCAGAAAGAGGGTCCACAGCCTTTGCTGTGCACCATGCCACAAATCTGTTCCACCGGCAGGCGTATACCGACTTTGTGGAGGGACGCCTGGCTGCCAGAATCACATCACAAACTTCAGGAGGCAAGTCAAATGGCCTCAACTGTCGCCGCTCAATCTCCACGCATGGAGGTGGAGACTGGACAGGTTCGGGTGGAGGACCGTCCCCTGCTGCTGCGACAGAAGGTCCTCCCGAAGGGGCAGGCGGATCGAGGGACCGACTGACATGCTGAGTAGCTCGGGATACCAGTACCTTCGAGCCCAGTCCGGAGCCACAAGGATAACTTGGGCCCGGTCGCGCCTGATCTTCTTCAGCACTCTGGGCAGAAGTGGTAGAGGCGGAAAGGCGTACAATAGACCGCAACTCCACGCGCGCCGAAAGGCGTCGCCGTGCGAGTGCCGTCTTGGAAACTCCAACGCGCAGAACTGATGACATTGCGCGTTCTCTTCTGTGGCAAATAGATCTAACCAAGGCTCTCCCCATTGCAGAAAGAGGCCTTTCGCCACGTCAGAGTTCAGACGCCATTCGTGATCCACCGAGCACCGACGGCTGAGTTCGTCCGCCCTGGCGTTCAGAGAACCTGCCAGGTGTTGAACCGTCAGAGTCACGCTCTGACGTTCCAGCCATTGCCAGAGACGCAGAGCCTCCTGGCAAAGGGTCCACGACCCCACTCCGCCCTGCTTGTTGCAGTACCACATGGCGGTGGTGTTGTCCGTGAACACCTGCACTACACTCCCGTTGACAAAGGGGAGGAATGCCTTTAGTGCTAGACGGATCGCCCGCAGCTCCAACAGGTTTATATGGAGCCGGGACTCCGCCGGAGACCAGATGCCTCTGATCTCCGCCTCTCCCAAGTGGCCTCCCCAGCCCTGGAGGGACGCGTCCGTCACAACCACGTGCTCCGGTTGGGGAAGGGAGAGGGATCTGCCTCTGACCCAATCGCGGTCCGTAAGCCACCACTGCAGTTGTCTCGCAGTGCCCTCCGAGATCAAGACATGGTCGGACAAGTTGCCCTGATGCTGGGCCCACTGAAACTTCAGGTCCCACTGCAGAGCCCGCATCCGCCACCGGGAGTGATGCACCAGAAGGATGCAGGAAGCCATCAGCCCCAGCAGCCGCAGCGTCAACCTGACCGAAACCCGGGATAACGGCTGAAAGATGGGAATCAAAGCCTGCATATCCCGGACTCGCCGTTCCGGAGGATAAACCCGAAACTGCGCCGAGTCTAGAACCGCTCCGATGAAAAGGAGCTTTTGAGAGGGACACAGGTGTGATTTCGGCACATTGATGGAAAACCCCAGCTCGTGCAGGAGGTCTGCCGTCATCTGAAGGTGGTGGACAACTGTCTGGGGCGAGCCCGCCTTCAACAACCAGTCGTCCAGGTAAGGGAAGGCTGAAACCCCCAACCGGCGCAGATGGGCTGCGACCACCGCCATCACCTTTGTGAACACCCGTGGGGCGCTGGTAAGGCCGAATGGGAGCACGATAAACTGAAAGTGCTCGTGGCCTACCGTGAACCGCAGGTAACGCCGGTGGGCCGGCAGGACGGGGATGTGAAAATACGCGTCCTGCAAGTCCAACGCTACCATCCAGTCTAGCGGGTCTAGAGCAGCCAAGACCTGAGCCAAAGTCAACATCTTGAACTTCTCCTTCCGGAGGAAGCCATTGACGTTCCGTAGATCCAAGATAGGACGTAGGCCCCCTTTGTCCTTCTTGGGTACCAGAAAGTAGTGGGAATAGCAACCACGCCCTACTTCTGGCCCAGGAACGTGCTCGACGGCCCTCTTGGCCAAGAGGGCCGTAACTTCCTCCTGCAGAAGTGTCAAGTGGTCCCCCGACACACGGTGGTTCTGCGGTGGCATGGCTGGAGGAGTGGTCTCGAAGGGGAGGGAGTAGCCCCTTCGGACGAGCTGCAGCACCCACCTGTCCGATGTGATTGCGCGGGAGTGGTGATGGCGAACCCTGCCACCCACTGGCGTCACATGGGCCTGAAAGCACGGACTAGGAGGATTCGGAGGCCGATGCTGCGGGGGGAGGTGTGGTCTGACCTCGCCGTTGTCCCCGACCGCCTCCACGGCGGATTCCACGGCCGCCACCGCGTTGAGAAATGTGTTGCGGCGCGTGGCTGGCAGCACGTGCGGGACCGCCCCTTCCTTGGCCACGAAAGGAGCGAAACGAACCCGTTTGCTGGCGCTGGGTCGAGAGACCGAAGGACTTGGCCGTGACCCTGGAGTCCTTGAAGCGCTCCAGCGCGTGGTCCGCTTTGTCGCCAAACAGGCGACTGCCATCGAACGGCATGTCCATCAAGGCATTCTGGACATCTGCCGAAAAGTTGGCGGACCTCAGCCAGGCGTGGCGACGAATCGCCACCGTCGTGGACATCGCTCTGCCCAGCGAGTCGGTCGTATCAAGACCACACCTGATGGGAGTATTTCGCTGCGTCTCGGCCTTCAATCATAGCCTTGCCGAGCTTTGCCCGTACCTCCTGCGGGCATTCTGGCAGCAGGTCCGCGACCGTATCCCACAGAGAGTGGAGTAGCGGCCCAAGAGGCATGCGGTGTTGCAAGACCGCAGTCCCAAACTCAGGGACGAGAAGACCTTTTTTCCATACTGGTCGTACCTCTTGGATTCCCGGTCGGGCGGGGCCGACGAGAATGCGGTCTGGGAAGTCGAGGCCTGGATCACCAGACTCTCAGGGGTGGGATGGGTGGACAGGAACTTGGGGTCATCCTTACACGGACGCAAAAGTTTCCGGATCCAGACTGACGCCTGGGGATATTCTAAGGTAAGGAATCTAATACTAACCTGTTTCTTTCAGATTTTGTTTTTAGTTTCAAGGGGGCTACTTGATCAAGAATGGATGTCATGTTTGTGTTGTAGTGGGAGATGAGTTCTGTTGTGGATAGATCATTCGAGGAGGTCAGTCATGTTAATCTGAATGAAGTTTCTGGTCCATTTTGGAGGGTCTTTGGTGGGGGGGTTTAAGTGTGAATGGCTGAGTGAGGTGGAAAAGGATTAAATGGTGGTCGGACCAGTCCACAGGCAGGGTGCTGTCTATCGTGACAGTGTCGTGCTGGGCGATAATGACATGAAATGAAATGGAAATGAAATGAAAAACAATTTTATTAAGCGCTAACAGCTGCCCTGAGGCGTCCAGGCTCTAAGACTACAACCAATACCTTCAGAGAAAAGAGCAAGGGAAGATCCAACTAATTAAAAAGAAAAGTCTTGAGCTGTTTGCGGAAGCTCAGCAAGTTAGAGTCAGCTCTAAGATGAAGGGGTAGAGCGTTCCATAGTTTAGGGGCTTTATAAGCAAAGGATCGACCTCCGGCCCTCGCTCTTTGAATCCTAGGAACTTGAGCTAAAAAAGCATGTGAGGAGCAGAGGGCTTTAGTGGGTTGGTATGGTGATACCAGAGAGTGGCTGATTTCTGGGCCGGATTTCCAGTAAGCTTGGTGGGCGATGCACATAGATTTAAACTTGACTCTCTCTCTAATGGGGAGCCAGTGCAACGCTCTTCAGCCAGATTTTATTGAGGTTCTATGGGGAGTTCCAAGCAATGTGCGAGCTGCACAATTTTGAGTACGCTGCAATTTTTGTAAAGTGTACTCCGGCGCCCCCAGGTACAGAGCATTGTTGAAGTCAAGGCGAGATTGAATTAAGCTCTGTATAACTATCTGCCTGGCCTCAAAGGGAAGAAGCGGAAGAATTCTTTTAATAATCCTCAAGAGGCCAAAGCAGGTCGCCGAGACTTTAGTTGCCTGCATGTCGAAGGTCAATGATTTGTCCATCCACACCCCCAGGCTTTTGATGTTGTCTCTGGGGGTGGGGGCTGTGCCCATGCTCAAAGGCCATAACAGCTCTAAGGTAGAAGGGGCTGAGGGGCCTAGGAGCATAAGCTCTGTTTTATCGTCATTGAGCTTCAAACAGGACTTCGTCATCCAGCTCTTGACCTGTTCCAGGCATGTTGTTAAATTGGACTGTGGTAGTGGGCTGCTCTTTTGCACGAGGGAGACCACTAGCTGGGTATCGTCCGCATAGGTAATGATGTTAATACCATGCGGACGCACAATCCCAGCCAGCGGTCTCATGTATGCATTAAAGAGCGTAGGGCTCAATGAAGAGCCCTGCGGCACCCCACATCCCAGTGGCTTGCTAGAAGAGACCGATGTACCTTCAAAGACCTGGAAAGTTCGATCACTTAAGAAGGACCTGAGCCAAGCCAGGGCTTCTCCCGAAATTCCCAGGTCAAGGAGACGGTTTAAGAGAATTTTATGATTTACCGTATTAAAGGCGGCGCTCAGGTCAAGGTGGATCACTGCCACTGACCCTCCCTGATCCAGAATCCGCCTTGTCTCTTCTGTCACAGCCAACAAGGCAGTCTCCGTCCCATGTTTGGGGCGGAAGCCTGTCTGGGAGACGTCGAGCAGATGGTTAAGCTCGAGGAACTGAGTTACAATGATGTTAATGTGTTTCTCTAAGAGCTTGGTTACCCAGGGAAGAAGTGATATCGGACAATAGTTGTTAAAGTTCGTCGGATCCAGAGCGGGTTTCTTCAACAAAGCTCGAACCATGGCATGCTTCAGGTCTGTGGCACTATCCCACTTACTATGGAAGAGTTCAACAACTCCATAAGTGTGGTAAGAATGACTTTATTGGCTAGGATCAGCGTGCCAGGGGGAGCAGGGTCACATGGAGAACCCGATTTTATTTGGTTTATTAAGGGCTCAAGAGTGTCAAGGTGCAGCAGAGGAAAGTGGACCAGGTAAGTCCGATTTTTGAGTGGACAACTCTACGTCTGGATCTGAAAAGGAGAGGTAGATTGTGTTTACTTTCAAAAAGAAAGAATTAGCCAGTTCGTCACATCGAGAGGATGAATTGTCATTACCTGTCGAGGGAGACGGCAGCCTAGTCAGTGTTTTCACTATCTGATAGATCTCTTTAGGCTTAGACTTAGCCGACCTAATCTTTTCAGTATAGTAAGCAGACTGTGTGATTTTTATTTCGATTTTATAGGTCCTAATGGCTTCCCTATAGATCGCTTTGTCCGTGGAATCGTAAGACATACGCCACTTTCTTTCCAATCTTTTACAAAGACGTTTTTTCCCCCTGAGCTCTTCTGAGTACCAGTGAGCTGTTTTTTGCTGCCTTTTTGTGCCAGAGGTACGGAAAGGAAGTGCGGAGTCCAAGGAGCTTGTGATCCAGTTGTTAAACAACCTGTTATTAGTGCAAGGGTCACAAGAGAGTAAGGGACTAGTGGCACTGAGAATACTGGTCCATTTATCTGTACTGAGCTTAGACCAGTTTCGAGTTTTTCATGGGAGGGGGGTGAAGGATGGGGATTTAGAAGTGGTCCAGGTTAAAGGGATCAAAAAGTGATCAGTCCAGGGAAGGTGGCTGATACTGCCCACTTTCAGATGTTCGCTGTTACTGAATACTGGGTCTAAAAGATGACCTTTAATGTGCGTTGAACCTAAGACAAGTTGCTCTAGTTGGATAGCAGCTAAGCTGGCTATCATTCCTGTGGCGATGGTGTCTAAGATATTATCGAAATGGATATTAAAATCTCCAAGTAGTGTGAAATTTGAGGGAGATGTGACCAATTCTGCCACGACAGAAGGAAAAGCTATTTGAAATTGTTTTATAGGTCCAGGGGGACGGTAGATAAGAATGCCAGAGAAGCTGTTTTTGGGTGAAAATTCAATAACGAAGGGCCGACTTTCACAGTCAGCAATAGACTCCGTCAGGCAGCGATATATATATAGATGTCCTTATAAATGATCGCAAGCCCTCCGCCTTTGCCCTGCGGATGATCTAAACGGGCTATCTGATAGCCAGGAATAAGGGCTTGCACTAGATCATACTGGGAGTCTTGGGTCAACCAAGTCTCAGTTAAAAAGACTGCATCCGGGGTGTGCTCATCCAACAACAGGGATATCTCTAGGCTGTGTTTTGGAAGAGACCTGCAATTAAGAAGAAACATATGATAATCCTTTAAAACCGGCTGGGTCGATGGGTTAGTTATCTCAGACTTCCAGTGAGGGCAGAGATTGGGGGTCTCCAAAGGGTGAAAGTGGTGATAGCAGCATGCTAGTGTAGAGGGTCGCAGTTGGTGCAGGGAGTCCTTATTATATATCAACCTCTGTCGCTGAAAATGGACAGGGGGGGTGGCCCCTGGTCCCGGTCGGGCGCAGATGGGCTTGCCTTTGGCGTGCCCGCTGCGCCCGCCCGGCGGACATAGAGACATGTGATATTTATATGGTGCAGAGGAGGGCGGGAGGCGTCCTGCAGCTAGACTGCAAACCCCTTAGCCCTCTCAAGATGGCGGCTATGAGCGGCTGTAAGCCCCTGTCCCTGTCCCTCAGCGCCAGCACCTACTCGGCTGCGCCGGGGATCGGGGTTTGAGGTTTGGTGAGCTCCACGATCTTTTATTAAAATTCCCCACAAGTAAGTAAAGCTGCTTGCAGAGAGACACGGCGCAAATAATAAAAATGCAGTTTCACAGTTTTTTAAAACAAAGTAAAGAAAAGCAGGTAGAGCCCCCGGCTTCCGCCTCAGGGGTGAAACAAGCACGATAGTCAGCGCGCTGCAGATTGCGGCGATTTAAATATCGCAGGAGGGCGGGAGGCGTCCTGCAGCTAGACTGCAAACCCCTTAGCCCTCTCAAGATGGCGGCTATGAGCGGCTGTAAGCCCCTGTCCCTCAGCGCCAGCACCTACTCGGCTGCGCAGGGGATCGGGGTTGGAGGTTTGGCGAGCTCCACGATCTTTTATTAAAATTCCCCACAAGTAAAGCTGCTTGCAGAGAGACACAGCGCAAATAATAAAAATGCAGTTTCACAGTTTTTTAAAATGAAGTAAAGAAAAGCAGTTAGAGCCCCCGGCTTCCGCCTCAGGGGTGAAACAAGCACGATAGTAGATAGTAGACATCTAGGATTGCTCCTTTGTTGTGGGTTTCCTCTACGAAGTGTTGGGTAAGGTTGTTGTGAAGCAGCTCCTTTAGGTTCTGGATTATCGGGTTGTTTTCTTCATTCAAGTGTATATTGAGGTAGTCTAGAATAAGGTTGTTCGTGTCTCGGATAGAGCGGTGGACAACCAGGTCGGACAGGTGTTCAGTGAATGTGGTGTTGTTGCCATGGGGGTGGTAAATAAGGTGGCAGATAAGTGTTTTGTGGTGCTAGTGTTGATGTTGGCGGTTAGGCACTCAAAGGTGTTGTAGTTGAAGGAGTCTATTTCCGTCACGGAAGGAAAATGCTACTTACCAGTTATGCATCTCTTCTTGGCATGTAGAGCTGCAGAGTTGCACACTATGCATAGATTGCCACCTAGTGTTGGGTCCGGATGTTTGCAGTTTGTTTTTGTTCTAGAAAGTCTTTGGAAGTCACAGGATCGGTGACTCCTCGTTTGGATCATACTGCGCATGGGCATCGGCTCCATCCCCAGATTGTTTTTCGCCATTAGGGAAGTGATGGAATTTTACAAGAAAAGTAATGATGTCCATGTAATTTGTATCTAATTCAGATATTACTGGAACAGGTAAAGGTAGCCGGGGAGGCGGGTGGGCGTGTGTAACTCTGCAGCTCTACATGCAAAGAACAGATGCATACTGGTAAGTAGCATTTTCCGTTCGAGGCATATGAGCTGCAGATTACACACTGTGCATTGATGGCCACCTAGTGTTGGGCCCGGAATAAGACAGCTTTGCCGGATACTTGCTTTTGGAATGCTTTAAGGGCTAAAAATACAGCTAGTAACTCTAGATGGTTGATGTGGAGTGACTTTTGTTGTGGTGTGCACCTGCCTTGCATGGTGTGATGCAGTAGGTGAGCTCCCCAGCCGGATAGCGATGCGTCCGCTGTTATGACTATTTGAGGAACTGGCTCTAGAAACGGGCAGCCTTTTGTAAGGTTTTTGGTGCTCCACCATTGCAGAGAGTGATGAGTCCGACTGTCTACCAACGCTAGGTCTTTTAATTGTCCGTGGGCCTGGTTCCATTGTTGTGCTACGCACTCTTGAAGTGGACGCATTTGTAGTCTTGCGTGAGGTACTATGAATATGCAAGATGCCATCATTCCTATGAGCTGCATGAACACTCGAGCTGGAAGAGAGTGTTGCTATTTGAATTTTGTTAGGAGAGTTTGTACACTTGTTATCCTGGCTGGAGAGGGATAGGCTAGTGCTAATTCGGTGTTTATTGTAGCACCAAGATATTGTTGTACATGGGACGGTTGCAGATGTGACGGTGTGATTTACTGTGAATCCCAAGTCGTGGAGTAGTGGAATTGTGGCGTGAGTGTGTTGTACACTCTGCTGTATGAGCTGGCTTTTATGAGCCAGTCATCTAGATATGGAAAGACATGAATATGCTGTCGTCTTAAGTGTGCTGCTACTACCACTAGGCATTTGGTAAACACCCTTGGTGACTCTGAATGGGAGTAATTTGAATTGGTAGTGCTGACCGTCTAGTACAAATGTGAAATATTTTCTGTGCGCTGTGTGGATAGGAATGAGGAAGTAGGCGTCCTTGAGATCTATAGTGACAAGGAAGTCGTTTTGTAAAAGGAATGGAAGGACCTGCTGGAGTGTGGCTATATGAAAGTGGTCTGATTGTATGTGCAGGTTTAGGGGTCTGAGGTCTAGAATAGGCCTTAGAGAGCCGTCCTTCTTTGGAATTAAGAAATACAGGGAGTATACTCCTTTGTTTTGCTGATGCAGTGGAACTATTTCTATTGCATTTTTCTGCAGGAGGGATATAACTTCTTGTCTGAGTAGTATCAAATGTTCTTGTGACATTGGACGCTGTTTGGGTGGTATGTTTGGGGGGTAGATGTTAGTTCGAGAAAGTAACCTGACTGAATTATTTGTAGCAACCACCTGTCTGATGTGATGTCTTTTCAGGCTGGCAGGTATTGTTGTAGCCTTCCCCAGACAGGAGTGGAATGCGGAAGGGGAGGGAAGTCATTGGGCAGGGGTGGAGGCAGAGCGGGAGTTGTTGTTTTTACCTCTGCCCTTATTGTTGTTACCTCTGTAACCACCTCTTTGGTAGCCCCTACTATAGGTGGATTGTGTGGGGCCTTTGTAAGAAGTAGAGGGTGTGTCTGAAGAGTATCCCCTGGTGGCGCCCCTGTAAGTTGAGAGGCAAAATGAGCGTCTGGGAGCCTGCGACTGTCCCATAGATTTG
Organism: Lissotriton helveticus; assembly: GCF_964261635.1. NCBI lineage: Eukaryota > Metazoa > Chordata > Amphibia > Caudata > Salamandridae > Lissotriton > Lissotriton helveticus. Next base: position 834,718,914 of record NC_136068.1, read on the forward strand.
GCTGTAACGGTATCCTTTTTCATCTATATTAGGTCCAAATAAGTGTTGCTCATCAAAGGGCTGGTTAAGTATGGCACTTTGGACTTCAGGTTTGAACCCTGAAATGCGTAGCCATGCCTGTCTACGTAACAGAACACTGGTATTAATTGCTCTGGAGGCAGTGTCTGCTGTATCTAATGCACAACGAATAGAGGTGTTTGTGATGTTTTTCCCTTCTTGAATAAGCTCATTTGCCCTGTTTTTATACTTATCAGGGAGGTGCTGCATTAGAGATTCTAATTCATTGTAACGTGCCCGGTCGCATCTTGCCAATAATGCCTGTGTATTGGCAATACGCCACATGTTCGCTGCCTGAGAGGCAGTTCTTTTACCGGATGCGTCAAGGAGCTTAGACTCTTTATCCGGTGGGGGAGCTTCACCTGATGTTTGTGAATTTGCTCTTTTGCGTGCATTAGAGACCACAGGAGAGTATAATGGTGATGGGGCTTTAATATATGCTGGATCTGAAGGGTCAGCTTTATATTTTTTCTCTATTCGTGGGTTGATGACCCAAGTTCTAACTGGGTCTTTGAAGACTTCTGGAGCATGCTGAATAACTCCCTTAAGCATGGGTAAAATTGACGAGGACCTTTGTGCATTATCAAAGGTATCCATTAGGAAGTCTTCTTCTACAGGGTCAGTATGTAGGTCAACCCCATGATATAGTGCACCCCTGTGTACTAGGTGATTAAATCCCATAGTGCCTTCTGATGGGGAAGGCCTAGAGGGATATATGTCGTCTTGAGGGACGTTAGGGACGTCTGGGGTATTTTAATCTTTCCAAGGGTCAGGTGAACCCGGAGGAATAGACTGATCGGGTGGCTCACTATCTGCACAACCCCCTGTGTCATCAGAGCTATCATCCCTCTTGTCATCATCTGGTATGGGAGAAGGTGCAGGGAAGTGCTGTGGTAGGGGAGGAGGCAGTGATGATATATGTGGAGGAGGAGGAGGAGGAGAAGGAATCCTTAGAGGAGAGGTAGCAATGTCCTTCTTTGGATGAGGAGCTGGTGTAGGTGTGTCCAGTGGTCGTTTTTTTGAGCTAAGAGTTAGTCGACCAGTGGTTGGATCCTTAACCAGAGTCTTTTGTGCTAGGTCTGGATGAAATAAGTCCTCTGTGGGAGGCAGATCCTTTGGTGCGGATGGCACAAGCGGAACAGTCTTTGGCCTCATGCTCCGGTGAGAGGCAAAGGTTACACACCTCATGTAGGTCTGTGTGGGGAAACTTCAACCAACATAGAGGACACTTTTTAAATGGTGTCCTTTCCATGAGCTGGAAGTTGAGGCCTAGGTAGGCCCGAAGGCCTTCGGCGACGACCGGAATCAAAGACTTCGGAGTTGAAGAGTAGCGTCGACTGGAAACGCGTCCGAAACAATAACGTCAAAGCTGTTGAGGATTGCGCGCCGAAGGAAATCGGTTCCAACACGAAGCGCTGGAAACACATCCGAGCCCGGTGGCGGAAAAAAAACAATCTGGGGATGGAGCGGATGCCCATGCGCAGTATGATCCAAAGGAAGAGTCACCTATCCTGTGACTTCCAAAGACTTTCTAGAACAAAAACAAACTGCAAACATCCGGGCCCAACACTAGGTGGCCATGTATGCACAGTGTGTAATCTGCAGCTCATATGCCTCGAACATATTGTTTTTGTGGATGATTGCTATGCCTCCACCTTTTGATCTTTTCTATCTTTGTTGGTGATTACAAAGCCAGAGGGGACAAGAGTATCCATGAGTTGAAATGAGGAGTCATTGAGCCATGTCTCGGTGATTAATGCTATGTCTATGTCGTGGGTGAGGATGGATTCCGCTAGCTCTGTGGCATGCTTGGTGGGTCATCTGCAGTTCATGAGCATGCAGTTTGTGGGGGACGTCTGCTGTGGGTTTTTCCATTCGGGGGACCATGGGAATGATCGTACATGTGGTCGGGGGTCTGGGGGATTTCGGAGGGGCCTGTTCTCTTTCCAGTCCGGTGATCACCTGTATTTTGGATTGGAGGGAGACAGTAATAGGATTGTCATACGAGGAAGCAAGAGCTGCCGCTTCACTCGCAGATGTTTCATCTCTAGTTCTTTTTGGCCTCTGTGTCTGATTACGGAGGGGGGGGGGGGTAGAGGTCCCTTTTGGGTGGGGAGCCTTGGAAAGCCTCTGTTGAGAGAGAGAGGGGAAGGATGGGAAATGGTGTGGCTTTAGGGGTGCGGCGAGGTTGGTAAGGATTTCACTAAGACCCTGGATTATAGTTTTTATCTGGCTTTCAAGCAGGGTGAGCCGCTTCCCAGTCTCTATGTCTGTGTGGGTGTTCTTGGGTGGAAAAATTAAACCGGGGTGGGGTGAGGGGGGTGGGGGGGCAGGAGTGGGGGGGGGACGCTAAGTTGCCCTTTTGTGAGTGAGCTGTCCGTGCGGGATCTAGGTGGGTTTGGGGGTGTGGGGAGGTGGGGGCCATGTTGCAGCGTCGGTGCTAAATTGCATGAGGGACTGGGGAGGTGGTTGGGAGTCACGTACTGTGTGTTGAGGTCGTTCGAGATGTGTTGGGAGGGATGGAGGGCGGAGGTCAAGTGAGGGTGATTGCCGGAGGGAGGTGGAGGGGTCTTGTTCTCTCTAGTGTTGTGGTGGGGGTGTTATCTTGCGACGGGGGCAGGTGTTATTACTAGAGATCACCGGAACAACGGGTGAACTCTGTTGGCGTGTCGGGTTCTTCAGGGAGAGGAGGATGGGCGGGCAGGGGAGGAGTGCGTGGGAGGGGGGAAGTCCGGAGGGATGGGAGGAGAGCGTCAAATGTTTCTAGATTGTCATTGTTGGCTTGTATTAGGACTTACCTTCGGTAACTATTTATCTGTAAGAAACATTAGTAGTTGATAGATTTCTTACCTTAATATTACACCGGGCGTCAAGACTGGATCCGGAAAGTTTTCGTCAGCAGTACCCCTGCACATCGGTAGGTGTCGTTGTGCGGCTCCGTGTGCTTCATTGGCGCTGTTATGACGTCGCTGGAGCAACTTAGACGTGCCCACGCGCGCTGACGTCAGTTCTGTACACGACTTTCTGTTCCAGGAACACAGAGCTCTGCTAGAAACTGACCACTGGTGCCATGAAACTAGGGCCCTTAAAGGGATGACCTTAACCCTAGAAATCAGTTTGCAGAAGGGGGAGGATGGGTTGGAGCAGTAAGGAATCTATCACTACTAATGTGTCTTACCGATATATCGTTTCCGAAGGTAACTTGTGCATCTGAAAGAAACACGTAGTGATAGATTCCTTACCTTAGAATAGATACCCCAGCAATACCAACCCCAGTGGTGGGTCTGCGAACCAAGATCACACCAGAAAGTCCTGGAGAACAGAGCGGCCAAAAAAGCTGTCTCTCTGGACTTGGCTGTCCAGGCAGTAAGGCTTGGTAAACGTGTGCAGCGAGGCCCACGTAGCTGCTCGACAGATGTCTTGCCAGAGAACTCCTCGTCCCAAAGCAGTAGTGGCTGCTGTCGCCGTGCCTTAATGCACAGAACAACCCACCGAGAGATGGTCCGCTTGTGCACGGCCCAACCTTTTTTGGCACCCACGCAGCCAACAAAGAGCTGGTCATCCACCCGGAACTGTTGTGTGCGGTTAGCGCATGTTTTGGGTACAGACGGTCGAGCATCTCTTCCTCTTTTGAGAGATGCAGAGGCGGAAAGAAGGTAGGCAAAGTGATGGTCTGCCCGATGTGAAAGGCAGTGACATCCTTTGGCAGAAAAGTTGGACGAGTCCTTAGAACAACTTTGTCCAGATGGAGAGAGAGAGAGAGAGAGAAAAGGAGGTTTAGAAGAAAGAGCCTGGAGCTCACTCACTCTTCTGGCAGAGATGATGGCAACCAGGAAAGCAGGCTTTAAAGTGAGAAGACGAAGAGGACAGTTGTGAAGTGGCTCAAAGGGAGCACATATCAGATATGTCAGAGCCAGGTTCAAGTCCCACTGAGGCATTATGAAAGGAACAGGAGGCAAAAGTTGAGTAATGCCTTTTAAGAATCTATTTACAACCGGGGACCGGAAAAAGAAAGGCTGATCTGGAAGCCATAAAAAGGCTGAAATGTCTGAGAGGTAGCCCTTGATAGTGCCCAGAGCAGAGCCCTGCTGGGCCAAAGAAAGGAGAAATAGATGACCTCAGAAAGAGGATCCACAGCCTTTGCTGTGCACCATGCCACAAAATTATTCCACCTGCAGGCGTATACCGTCTTAGTGGAGGGACGCATGACTGCCAAGATTACATCACTAAGTTTGGGAGGCAGGTCAAAGGATGTCTCCACGCAAGGAGGTGGCGGCTGGACAGATTCAGGTGGAGGACCGTCCCCTGCTGCTGCGACAAAAGATCCTTGAAGCCGGGCATCCCGACGACACCAAGAGACGATCGACTCGAAGAATGTAGACAAAAGGCTTCGAAAAAAATCTGACAAAAAATGACCGGGGGTACTTGTTCTTCCCGGATCTGCGCTTGCTGGTGCTGAAAAAGAAAGAACTGACGTCAGCGCACGTGGGCGCGTATAAGTAGCTCCAGAAACATCATCCCGGCGCCAACGACGCACGCGGAGCCGCACAACGACGCCTACTGTCGCACTGCTGACGAAAACTTTCTGGATCCAGTCTGAAGCCTGGGGTAATTCTAAGGTAAGGAATCTATCACTACGTGTTTCTTTCAGATTGTCATCGCCATTGTCGATGATACAGTTGTCACCGTCACCACTGGTTTCATTGATGAGGATGTCATCAGCGGGATCAACTAAGGCGAGGAAACTGAAGGTTTCACAGACGCCGGTGTCGCCGGCAATGGTGTAGACAGTAGTGCAGCACTGGTCTTCTGTTTAGACGCTGAAGACTGGCAGGCCTCCATACTCGTCGGCGACAATGAGTGTTTCTTTGTCGATGATGCATTTTTCTAAGACGTCCTTTCTTCAGGATGTACAGAGTAAGGCTTTTTAAAAGAGTGTCTGCCTTGAGGGGGTTGGAGAAGAAGGCTCAGCGCTTGACTTTTTTTTATCTTATTGTCCCCAGGTGAATGTCATTTACTTTCCAGATTTGTGAGGAGATATAGAGGGACTGTGCCCATGAGAGGTCTTTTTGAGGGCTTTCTTTGGACGCTCGCTGGTAGAATGAGTGTGAGGTGATCTCCCCCTCTTATGAAACCTCCTAGATGATGAAGACACATCACTGTTCCTACTCGAAAGCAGTTCCTTCCTGTCTTTTAGTTTTTGAAGCCATTTTAGAAGGCGCCCCTCACAATGCCTCAAAGTCTTGTTTGAAAAGATATGACATACCCTACACTCCTTTGCCTTATGGTTGGGATACAGGCAATAGATGCAGTCACTGTAGGGGTTGTCTGTATGAAGCCTTTTCTTAGAGCAGGTGGCACGGGCTCTGAAAAGACTCTCTTTATCGGACACAACTATGTCAGAAAAAAGGTAAATCAGTACTGAAGAAGATGGCATTGCAGTAGAAGATATTGATTGAAGGAAAAAAAATCTGGTTTTAAACCACTTAAGTAGTTTAAGAAGCTGAGTAGAGCGCAGTGGAGACTCCCTAGTAAAACGTGTGGTGGAAAATCTGAGGGTCTAAGTTTCTCTCAGAAGTGTTCTAGAGGGTGAGATGTCCTGATAGGTTCAGGCTTAATTTTGGTCTCTTTAACAAAACAATCGAGTTAAGTTACAAAACTGAAATGGGCCTAGGCCGGTTTCTGGTTTGTGTTAGCTTTGCACTGCTATTTTGATACACTGGGGATTCCTATCTCGACGATGGGGAATGATTCAAGCATGTGAATCTATGAAAGTTCCAATTCTGGAGTAATAATCTGTTCCAACTGGATTGCAGTGACTTACATGCATCAGATAGACCCACGTCGCTAAACCATTGCATTCTGATGTGAGAGCACCAATGCTCACCCCCCGCTAAAAACCTCTGTCTTGACCTGTCCTGCATGCAGTCCATGACCAAGCCCATTCCTCCCTCCACCAAAAATCACTACTGGTTTAGAGGAGTCAAAGGAACCTTCCAGCTACTTAAAACAAAAACACATTGCTTTTCTTACCCATACACAAAACTTGCACTCTCCCAAGGATAGAAACAGGATTCCCTAACTCAACTCACCATTGCATTCAGTTATTCTTTATTCCTAGGAAAGTACAATTAGAAGCCATGATCATCCAAGCAAAGTACACACAATCATAGCTTGTACAATAAAAAGACACCTCACCCACGGAAGATTGCAATATTCTATCCCTGTCAGAATGTTCCTATCCGCAGACGGCAAAATCAGTTCCAAGGCCTCTGATGCCTTCTGAACAACTGTTGTAAAAGAGGGGGTTTCCTCTGGAGCATGGCAAGGTGGTTTGGAAATCCACCCTGCAAGAGAGATATGCAGATAACTAGAATTTTGTAAATCCAAGAGAATGCTGGTAGCAGAAAATGATCAGATTCAGAGCCATCATCCTACGCTTGGCTACAGTCTCAATCCTTCGTAGGCAAGGGAGCTTAATCTGAACCAAAATCTCCTCCAAGGGAGTGAAACTTTGGGTGCTAGAGAGACGCTCCCATAATGGGTCCCTTTAAAATTCTCCCTGACCTGCTCTTCTGAACATAGATTATGTTTTCCACTTGTGACACCGCCAGCTGTGCCAGTCGGCTCAATGAACAGAGTCACTGATCACATTGAGAATGGTTCAGAAGAAAGGATCAAATGAATAGGGGAACTGCATTCTGGCCATCTAGTTTGCCTTACACACAGAATTAGAGCCAGTGGAAGCACAAGTTTGTGAGGAGTTTGTATCAGAGCCACCAATTTTGCAAGAAGTGAATAGTAGAACAGAGGGCTGCAGAGCCATCCTGAAAAAGTCCAGCAGGGCTAGCAAGAAGGGCAAGACCTGTGAGGGGTGAGTCGAAGGACTTGGAAATTTCAGTTTCCATTTTTTAAACTTATGGGTTTCACTTGCCGTTTAGGAAGAGAGTGGTGTTGAGGCTAGGTGCAGAGATCCGAAAGGAACAGAGAATTGGGACCGCCTCCTTGTGGAAGAAGGGAGACAACTACTTCTTTTAATAGGAAGATCTTTTTGAAGAACATTCCCTGGAATTCTGAAACCCGGTCTGAAGGAGAGGTTGAGATAGGTTTTACCTGAATCCAGCGGAGGACGTTTGAATTATCAGACTCTCAAGTGCTGTGTGGTGAAATAAGGGGTGGGGGAAAAAGTTTGGTTGGAACATTCTATCAACCAGGTAATTATTTCATCTTAATTAGGTTAATCACACCACTTGCACATGACAAAGAGGAGACCTCTATGTAGGAGAACAAAGGAACCTGCAGGCAGGTATGATAATTCAGAGAGGAAGCCTGGGGAGGGCCAAGCATATGTAGTTTACTCCTAACACCTCTTCTTATATATGAAATCTATCATTCCTAACGGGATCAGTGAACCTTCACCTTTCAGGCAAGCAAAGTGGTTCTGCAAGGACCTCTTATCAATGGTAGACCACAAAGGATAGGAATGCCCTGGGTGATTGTGCCTAAGCAAAAGAGATTATGCAGAGCAAACTGCTGTAAACAGCTAATTGAATGACACTAACAGCTTGAAGCCACTAGTGTGGCCTAGTATATCCCATCTTAAGGAAAGAGTAAAGGGAGGCAAAAGAACCGCTACAAATGGATCCTTATTAGCTTTGTTGGGCACTATAGCTGAAAAGTGCAAGAGCAGCACGTGCCAAACCACGTCCCCAAGTAAAACAAGCATTAGAAATGCAATCGGGCTCGGATTTATTTGAGTTTGAGCTAATGGCATTATAAATGCCAATGTATTGTTGCTATGTGTTGTGGAGTGTGTTCATGTGGTGTGTACTGCCAGTGATCTCCTTGTGAGTGTGAGAATATTGCACCTTTACTGCCTGTGATGTCCTTCTTGTGAGTGTGAGAAGCTTGCACCTCTGCTGGCTGTGGTCTCCTTGTGAGTGTAAGAAGCTTGCACTGCTGCTGCCTGTGATGTCGTTCTTGTGAGTGTAAGAAGCTTGCACTGCTGCTGCCTGTGATGTCATTCTTGTGAGTGTGAGAAGCTTGCACCTCTGCTGGCATGTCTCCTTGTGAGTGTAAGAACTTTGCACTGGTGCTGCCTGTGATGTCCTTCTTGTGAGTGTAAGAAGCTTGCACCGCTGCTGCCTGTGATGTCGTTCTTGTGAGTAGGAGAAGATTGCACCTCAGCTGCCTGTGGTCTCCTTGTGAGTGTAAGAAGCTTGCACAGCTGCTGCCTGTGATGTCCTACTCACTACTCTACTCACTACTCTACTCACTACTCTACTCTACTCACTAGTCTGCACTCACTAGTCTGCACTCACTAGTCTGCACTCACTAGTCTGCACTCACTAGTCTGCACTCACTAGTCTGCACTCACTAGTCTGCACTCACTAGTCTGCACTCACTAGTCTGCACTCACTACTCTGCACTCACTAGTCTGCACTCACTAGTCTGCACTCACTAGTCTGCACTCACTACTCTACTCACTACTCACTACTCTACTCACTACTCTGCACTTACTACTCACTACTCTACTCACTACTCTGCACTTACTACTCACTACTCTACTCACTACTCTGCACTTACTACTCACTACTCTACTCACTACTCTGCACTTACTACTCACTACTCTGCACTTACTACTCACTACTCTGCACTTACTACTCACTACTCTACTCACTACTCTACTCACTACTCTGCACTTACTACTCACTACTCTACTCACTACTCTACTCACTACTCTACTCACTACTCTGCACTTACTACTCACTACTCTACTCACTACTCTGCACTTACTACTCACTACTCTACTCACTACTCTACTCACTACTCTACTCACTACTCTACTCACTACTCTACTCACTACTCTACTCACTACTCTACTCACTACTCTACTCACTACTCTGCACTCACTACTCTGCACTCACTACTCTGCACTCACTACTCTGCACTCACTACTCTGCACTCACTACTCTGCACTCACTACTCTGCACTCACTACTCTGCACTCACTACTCTGCACTCACTACTCTGCACTCACTACTCTGCACTCACTACTCTGCACTCACTACTCTGCACTCACTACTCTGCACTCACTACTCTACTCACTACTCTACTCACTACTCTACTCACTACTCTACTCACTACTCTACTCACTACTCTACTCACTTCTGCACTCACTACTCTGCACTCACTACTCTGCACTCACTACTCTGCACTCACTACTCTGCACTCACTACTCTGCACTCACTACTCTGCACTCACTACTCTGCACTCACTACTCTGCACTCACTACTCTGCACTCACTACTCTGCACTCACTACTCTGCACTCACTACTCTGCACTCACTACTCTGCACTCACTACTCTGCACTCACTACTCTGCACTCACTACTCTGCACTCACTACTCTGCACTCACTACTCTGCACTCACTACTCTGCACTCACTACTCTGCACTCACTACTCTGCACTCACTACTCTGCACTCACTACTCTGCACTCACTACTCTGCACTCACTACTCTGCACTCACTACTCTGCACTCACTACTCTGCACTCACTACTCTGCACTCTCTACTCTCTACTCACTACTCTCTACTCACTACTCTCTACTCACTACTCTCTACTCACTACTCTCTACTCTCTACTCTCTACTCACTACTCTCTACTCACTACTCTCTACTCACTACTCTCTACTCACTACTCTGCACTCACTACTCTGCACTCACTACTCACTACTCTGCACTCACTACTCTGCACTCACTACTCTGCACTCACTACTCTGCACTCACTACTCTGCACTCACTACTCTGCACTCACTACTCTGCACTCACTACTCTGCACTCACTACTCTGCACTCACTACTCTGCACTCACTACTCTGCACTCACTACTCTGCACTCACTACTCTGCACTCACTACTCTGCACTCACTACTCTGCACTCACTACTCTGCACTCACTACTCTGCACTCACTACTCTGCACTCACTACTCTGCACTCACTACTCTGCACTCACTACTCTGCACTCACTACTCTGCACTCACTACTCTGCACTCACTACTCTGCACTCACTACTCTACTCACTACTCTCCACTCACTAATCTACTCACTACTCTACTTTTTACTCACTACTCTACTCACTACTCTACTCACTACTCATTACTCTACTCACTACTCATTGCTCTACTCACTACTCACTACTCTACTCACTTCTCTAATCACTACTCTGCACTCACTACTCTGCACTCACTACTCTGCACTCACTACTCTACTCACTACTCTCCACTCACTACTCTACTTTTTACTCACTACTCTACTCACTACTCTACTCACTACTCTACTCACTACTCACTTCTCTAATCACTACTCTGCACTCACTACTTTACTCACCTGGTTCTAGTGTGAAATGCGCAGGGACAGTGACCCACATGTGCAGAAGATGGGGCGGGGTCCGCAGGGAGTGAGTTTAGGCCAGAAGAAAGGGCTTGGTTGAGGTGTTAAGAGTGTAAATGTTTGCAAGCCTCATCTGAGCCTATAAACCCTCCAGCCTCCTAGTTCCAGCAGCACCCATGGGTGCAGGTGAATGTCAGCTTCACTCTGTGGTGCCCATGGAAGGGTGATTTGTGGGCCTGGGGTGATTACACTTCACAGGCAGTCTAGGAATCTCTTTGAAGTCTTATGTTCGTGGTATGCTTGCTGGTGGGAGGGCGCACTTAACCATTTCTTTCTGGACAGACATAACTCAGATAAGGAGGACGCAGCCCCCTCCGCCTCCTCGCGCTGCCCATTCACCTCACACGAGAATACAGTAAATAGCGAAGAGGAGAAAAAAACTGCAAACATCTAGCCCTTGCTGGCACATGTCCGCTACTCCAGGCGAGAGGAAAAAAAAGAAGGCTGAACAGTAATGTGCGCGCATCATCGGCAGAGCGGAGGTGATTGTCAGCCCAGAAGGGAATGCGGATTATGTCAGAAAAGGCTCTCTTTATTAAGGGCAGCCCCACGAGGAAGCGCCGTATTTATTAGGAGGGAGGAGGCGAGCGCGGCCGTCCCGAGCAAAACTTTTACCACTTTTATTCACTTCTTACAAACTACTGCGGCAGCCGAAGTTTTTCTGTCTTTTGCTCCGATATTCCCTTTTGAGGAGTATACATTTACATTTTATTTCAAAGATTTGAAAAACAGAAACTTCCCAAAAATGAAAGTGAAGCAGCCACCAGGTATTTACAGACGGGGTAATATCAATCATAACACATTGGTGTATACGGCTCCAAACTCTTCCTCTGAAGTAATTGCCGGCGCTCCTCTCACGGCTACTTTCTGTTCTTAGAGAAAGGGTCCAAGTGTCCGCTAATGATGGCCGCAGCTCTTACAACTACTTTTCGTGTGTCCGTGGGCTGGAATGAGGTTTCTCGCGCACACAGCTCACGTGCCGCAGGACTGAGCAATAAAAAATGATGTAATATTTCACACTGTGTGATTCCGGCTTGGAGCCCGCTCGAGTGCCAGAGTCTCAGGAACACTTTTTCACATTCCCGAGTGCGCTTCGAGCGGGGGAAGCCGAAGAAATGGTGAAAAAAACAAAAGGCGCTTTATTCGAAATACACATAAACATCTTTATGAGGCGTGAACCTTGCAGTGCATTGTTGCGTACCTGTAAAAAATGTATTGTATTAAAAATATATATGTACGTTTAACTTTATTGCAACACATTCTTTTTAGCGCTCTGTAACGACGCTCAACATCCGTGATTCTGGACAAATCACTTAATCTCACCGTGCCTAACAAAACAAGGAAGCTGCGCGCTGAGCGCTGCAGAATTGTGAACGCGCCCGGCCATCTGGATTCACTAACGGAGGCACCCTGACAGCTCCTAATTACAATTTATGTACTTCTTTGCGCGAGCACGAACGAAATATGCCCAAAATGGCGGAACAAAACTACATTTACCCTATCACTTCAAGCCTATTAAAACGAAAACACAAGGAAGACGAATCACTGACCAGATGACAGAAAACGCTAAGGAATGTGTGGAATTCCTCTCACCAAGGCCCTAGGAGATACTTCTTCTTTTTTTTCTCCTTTAACATTAGTTCTCGAAACTCCTCCCAGTTTCACTGGGGAGGAGTCCGAGCCCTAAAAAAGGTAATCTAAGATTAAACGCATGTTCTCCAAGAAAATCTGTGGTTTCCAGTTTATATACATTTAACGGACACAAAGATTTGCTGGAGAAAATGGTCTTCCAGTGTTTACAAAATACAATCACATATCAAAATTGTATTAATGTGGGAACATCTGTAATGAGGTGATGTACTTTGGAGTTTTCACTTGTTTTGTATAAGGGTCCTGGGGGCTTACTAACCATGACAAAACAGTTTTGCTGTCATGAGGAGATGGACAGCATGGGGAATATCAATGGTTCCATGTTCGATAGCTCTTTTTTTGTAGGCAAAGTGGAAAAGTAGGACAAAAGTGCGAGATGTGCTTACAGTCAGCCATGCATATCTGTTCATGTGTCCCAGCTGTCCCTCTCGAACAAGTAGGTCTTGACCTAAATGTTACACACATCGTTAAGCAGACATTTAACCGCAATGCATCCTTGGGGGCGTAAAGCATAGCAGTCTCATTCCTCCCCATGAAACAACATGGAGACCTGCCAGCAACCCAAGCATTGTGTCTGATGTAGAGCACAACAAGCATTGAAAAAGTCAGTTTTTTATGTTTTATGAACGATAACTCAGTTGGATAATGTTTGTGTTGCAGAAATGCTTTGGAATCATAGGCACCGAGAACCCCCACTTAAGCAGCTACATCAGGGTTTGGGTTGTTTATGGGCCTCTTTTGTCGGCAACTCTGTAGACGAAAGCTCATGATTAACAATGTAATGAAGAATGAAAGATGGGATTATAGAAACGGAAAAGAATGATGGAAGGCTGGAAGGAAAGGTGAAAGTAAGGAAGTGAAAAAGGGAGGAAGAGTAATACAAAGAATGGATACATGAGTGGGTGGATGAATGAGTAGGTGGGTGGGTGAGTGAAAAGATAGGTAAATAGATATGTGGATGAACAGATAAAAGGATGGAAGGGACCTGGACATCAGAGTTGATGGATGAACAAAAGTATGAATTGGTGGATAAAAAATGTTGATGGCTGCCAAGTCAAAGGACGAATGTATGGTTGATTGATACATTCACAGATGATGGATGTGTGAACAAATGGATGGAATGGGTGATGGTTGGACCGTGAAATATTGAATGATGGATGAAGAAATTAAGGGGTCACCGAAAGTAAAGATGAAACGGTGGATATCAGCAAGATAATGGAAGGATGAAAGCGTGAATGGATAGATGTTTGAATGGAAGGGACAAGGGAGCTCTTTGAGGGAGGGCCTGACTCACTTGTTCAGTGCCATCAGAGCTTTGGTTTTGGAGGAGTTTTATATAGCGCGAAACTAGACCCAAAGACCTCAGAGCGTTTGACATGAGCACCAGTTGCGTTACAGACGAAAGTAGGTACAAAGTAAGGGGGTATTTTCATATTCTGACTACTCATTTAGAATGCAAAAACAGTTGATGGACGGAATGCAGAACAATGTCATACATTCACCCCAGTACAGAGATCTGGGCCTAAATTCATCGTTTTTTTGTTCACCATGCCATTCCAGTTTGAACCCAGCCATACGCAAATCAGTCTTGACCCTGTGCTCCATGGGAACAGTCCAGCCCGAACTGCCATGCCAGGTCCTCCCTGGACTGGAAACAAGCAAGCTAGGACCGGTTTCGGGGTTTCACCCCTCTTCAGCCAGGATAGCTTGATTCTAGTGGCCTGGAGAGCACAGGACCCACGTATGGGCATACCTGTTCCTCTCGGGGTGACAAATGCAAAAAACATTTGATGGACAGAATGCAGAACAATGTCAATACATTCACCCCAGTACAGAGATCTGGGCCTAAATCCATCGTTTTTTTGCTCACCATTTGCCATTCGTTTAGCATGTCAGCTTAAGGCAGAAAACACCATATAAAAATCGAGATAAAAGGTACTAGCTGTGCATGGTCTAGAATTTCTTTTTTATTTCGGTTGAAGTCCACAGACCGCCCTGAAAGGTTTACTTAGAGTATAGCAGAATGGAAAGTAAACGTCATTTTTAGCTGGCTCCCCGAAAAATTCTGGAAAACGGATGTGATTTACTACAGTCTTCTGCATGGCTTGAACAGCCAAGCTGCCCAGTAGATGCTGCGGGTTATTGCCTTCGAATAAGACCTTTCCCTCAACGTTCCTTAAACACAACTTTGGAAATGCGTTTTTATCTCTTGTGATGCTAATTAGGTGGAATGTGAACGCCTGCAGTGACGAGGCTCATGGCAGTTGTGATTATTTACTAGCATGCAAGTACAATGAGGCTCCCCAAGCTGTCTTTACGTGGATAGCCTGGAATTGCATTTTTTGTTGTTTGTGGTGTATCTGGTTATCGATGTAGTTATTTATTTATTTGCACACTCTTTTTGTTATCTTTCTACTCCCCCCCCTCCCCCAACCCTTTTCCACTTAACATTTTCATTCTGTTGGCACTGATTCAACCCTCGTGTCAAAACTCCTTGTATGTATTTGCAGATTCAGTCCTCCTTTTACTGCACATCTGCCAGATGCTTTATAAGACTCAATTGTTTGACTGAAACAACTCTCACTAATATGCATTTTACGCTTAGTGTCCGAGGTTGTTCAAAACGGAGAGAGGAAGGGCTACAAAGAGAAGGAAACGTGAGGCTACATAATTTGGAAGATTTTAGATATCTACAGAAGGGCTCTGCGCACATGCATACCTCATTTAGGAAGAGTATCAGTTGCAGAATCTCATCTAAGCGCTCATCAAGTTCACAGAGCTAAAACACTTTCACAAAGTTAAATACAAAATACGCCGAACTACTGAAAGTTAGCAAGCATGATGCGCTAATGGCTTATTAAATATGGTGACATGGGAGTGAGGTATCTAAGAGGCAGAATTTGTTTATCTGTAGTAAAATATAGAGAACTAATGGCACATGATACTTTAAATAACTGTTTATTTAAGTGTCATTTCAAACTACAGCATCATATTTTAGCGTCTTTGGTATAGGTGGAATACTTTAGAATGGCAGATATATGTTCAGTAGCTACTGTTTTTAGAATAAGTTATCTATGATTCGGATCAACGTAGTCCCCATTTAGTGTATTTATGTGTAGGGTGAGACAGACATTTAATGTTGGGCAGGTACCACCTTGTTGCAGGGCTGATCTCTTCTATAGGGAAACACAAACTACTGGCCAGTCTGTCAGATCCGTGCCCTAGAGGTACTAAATATGCCCTCTTCTAACCTCCCTGGATTGGGTGTGGGGCCAACACTATAAAGTGGATCCCAGGATTCTTTCGAGGTTTGTGGATCTCGTTGTGTAGAGTCAAATCTAACCTTCATATTCAAAATGCTTTGGGGACTTCCAAATTTGCAATGATCCCTTCTTACTATGTTAGAGTTTGGTACATTTTTCATCCGTAGCTACAAATGGTGCTGACATGATACTTCAGAGAGGGCAAGGAAGGGGATCAAAATAGAGATGTCACAATATCTATCCCAACTTCTAGGTTTTAAGTCTGACACATGATGAGTTGCAAGCTTATTAGTTGGCTTTTCATTGCTCAGGAACATGTACTTTGCTGAGGGAGGAAAAGATTGGTCACACAAAGTTAATTAATTCAATTAAGTACACTGATTAGGTGGTTGCCTAGCAGGAACAGTGCTCTGGTTCCTTCAAATGTTGAAGCACTACAATAGCAGGCACTTGAAAAATGAAAAAAACCCTAGACGGGTCACATAAGGTACACATGCAGCCTTATTAAATGTGCAAAACAAACTGCAGTGGAACAGCTATAAAGGCTCAGTTTCTAGACATCACTAAGTGGAAGGATACCCACTGTTTGAGAATGGCAAATAACCAGGACGTAACAGTATCATAATTACACAGACCATACACAACTAAACCTAGGCGCCTTAACTAGGGTCAGAAGTAAAAGCCAGAATCATATATGACAACTTCTTGACAATCAAGAGCACTTCAGAGCTGTGCTAAGCATTAATGTAGCATACAAATGCTGATAATATACCACAAAGCCTCATAGGCCTTTGCTCAATTTAATCACCGTGCAGGGACAATTTGCCTTCACAGCAGAATAGATTTGTCATATCAGTAAGTATGAGCATTTCTCAGAGACAGTGATTTAGCATATAGGAAGTACACACTCCTCTGAAAGCCTTTACAGGTCTGGCAATGCTGTTAGCTAGAATGCACAGCATACCCACAAAGCTAGACTGACAGAGAATGCAGAAGACAAATACATTTGGGAAATCTCAATATTAATTTTTGCCCATTAGTGTACCACAGCAAAACATCTTATTCACCAGTAAAAAAGTGAAACCTTAGGTGCATTTAATGGCAAATATAGATAGATTTGTTATAAGTGTTAAAGAGTGGTGTACCAAGGGAAATCTCTGGCTGTGATAAAGCATACTGGAAGGGAGGAACGTGAAAACAACTAGGGTTCTTAATTAAGAAAAGAACCATTACCATTAAGGATGTATAGATGCATAATACTCACATAAACGAAGGATTGTACAACAACGTTTTACATTTTAATCATAGACCTACCTTGTCAGTGATGGTTGCTATATATCGCATGCATTCAATGTCAGAAGGAAACTGATTAACTTCCTTCACTAAGTACTGGACTACTTTTATATGGCCCTGTGGAAAAAAATATCCTGTAGTTAGAAGAACGCACAATGTTGCAGGTTAACATCTATGGGTCAAAGTAAGAGCAAGATGGCAAGAGGGATATTTCTCTCGGTTTCCAATGACAATATTTAATATGAAAACAATACACTTAATTTTATAGTTACCACTGATCTTGATACATCGGCTCTTTTCTTTAACATTCAGGAATTCTGAGTCAGGAGTGGAAATGCGTTTATAGCAGCTAATTACAAGCACTGCACAACAAGCCTGTATGTATCATATGTGGCATGCATCCCCACCCTTTTATGTAAGTTTTCCAAGTACCTTCTCGACTTTCTTTTCAGTTGATAGGTATGGAAAGAAGCCTATGAACAGTAACACAGTGAACATCAATACTACCTTATCTTAGTGTGTCTCTGCTAATTACCATTTTCATTTTTAAGAGTAGATCTAAAACAAGAGAGAAGGGAGGGTCTCAGCTGAACTTAGAACTAGGCAAAAAAGGCTGAAAAGAAATGATTGGCAAATTAGATATTGCTGTTGCAGGATATGGTCTGGAGAATGCATGTGAAGTCATCATTATAGCTGCCCAGCAGAAATAGGACCCATGGCATGACTACTGATCATGCCACCAGCACCAAATTTGCTCTTGTGCTGTATGCACAGCCAAATAACACGTAGAAGAAATTTCACAGAAAAACAGTTAATGGTTTCCTATGGAAGAAAATGCAGGTAACTGGTAAGTACAGTTAGGATTACTTTTGCGGGTCAGTACAGGACTAAAAGGTACGGTACTGCCTTCTCTCCTGATCACAGGTGAGTAATTCGGTATTCTGCTGATTTTAGATAAATATTTTAAAGTTTCAAAACTCCACACTGTCACCAGTCAATGTTAGCCTAGGGAAGGAAAGTGAGTTATCGGCTTTAAGGGAAGTACTCGACTGGTGGAGTTACGGTTCTGGGGATAGACTCAGGGGTTTCCCAAGGTCGGAAAGGTACAGTAGTTACACCCTCAGCGGCACATGGGCAGCCGGGTGCAGAGAGAGTAGGCCCAATACAATCCAATGGAGGGTAGGGGGCCTTCGGTTGGTGGCTGCAAGCAAGCAGGCCACGCGGCTGTGGGAGCAGAGCTCCTGGTCACTTACTCAGGGCAAGTGGGGAAATAGAGTAGGGTAGAAGTTGCACTTCCAGCGGCACTCGGGCAGCTGGGTGCACGGTGCTTTTGAGCCGTCGGGCGCTCAATGTTAACCAATGGGAAAGTAAAAAGGTGAATAAAGGCTGCAGGCTCGGGGACGGAGATTCTTCAGGTGCGACCACCACTTCGAGAGGTAAGTTGGGATCTTGGAGAAGAGGTAGGTAACCCAAAGGAGGGCACAGGGGGCAGGAGGGCACAGGAGGGCACAGGGGGCAGGAGGGCACAGGGGGCAGGAGGGCACAGGGGGCAGGAGGGCACAGGGGGCAGGAGGGCACAGGGGGCAGGAGGGCACAGGGGGCAGGAGGGCACAGGGGGCAGGAGGGCACAGGGGGCCGCAGGGCACCGGGTGCAGGGGTGCCTTATGGTGTCTGGAAATCTTACCCTCGGTTGGTCGCGGTTGGAGGTATCCCTGGTTCTGAGGCTGCAGGCGTCGTCTGGGTCGTGGAGGAGGGGCACTGAACTTTGGGTCCCAGTCGGCGGGGGAACGTCCTCGTGGTCTTGGATCACTGAGGCACAGGCCGGTCTGGAAATCTTACCCTCGGTTGGTCGCGGTTGGAGGGGTCCCTGGTTCTGAGGCTGCAGGCGTCGTCTGGGTCGTGGAGGACGGGCACTGGACTTTGGGTCCCAGTCGGCGGGGGGACGTCCTCGTGGTCTTGGATCACTGAGGCACAGGCCGAGCTTGGCGGGTGCAGAGTGGGCTGGAATTTGCGGTTCCTGGCCGGCACCAGGGGTATTGCTGTTGGAGTAGAACGACTGCTCGTGGGAGTCCCAGTCTTTTGAAAGGTTCAAGGCAGGCAGGTCTTCTGTCAACATTGCTGTCCGCTGGAGACGTCAGAGTTTCGCAGGAGCAGGTTCAAGGATCATCCGGCCTGTAGAGTTCTGTGGCCAAGTCAGTGGGCGTCGTCCTTTTCATAGCAGCTGCACGGCAGTTCTTCGGGTTTCTTGGTCTTCTTGTTGTTGCAAATCGGGATCTGAGTAAGGAAGGTTCGGGATGCCCCTAAATACTAAATTTAGGGGCGTTACAGGTAGGGCAAGGGCAGGGACCAATGGGTCCTTGCCCTGGGGTGAGTACACCCCCTAGTCTGCTCCTCTCCTGTGGGAGGGGGGCAGGGGCCTAGCTGTCGTTGGGCAGGGCTCCCCCATCTTCAAGATGGCCGGAGCCCGGAGTTGTACTTCACCTTGCCTCTCCCACCTGAGGGGTGGGGTTAGTATAGGCTGGCACACCCCCCCTTCCTCACTTAGGGTTTCCTGCCGTTCTTCCCGCCAGAGTGGGGGTCAGAACCGGTGGGGTCCTGTTGCTGGGTACAGCAAATGGTCTGGAGAAGCTCACAAGGACGGTATGCCTTTGAAGCTTCCCCTGCCCATCCTGGGGGAGGAGGCCTGGCACCTCGTCCCAGGAAGTGCAATGTTTCAGGCCCGAGAGCGGCAGGCTCTCGACCCAGGGGTCCAGAAACATGTCTGGTGGTGGCAGCCTCGGTAGCCACACAGTCAGGACACTGGGAGTTGGTTAGGTTTCAGGGGGCATCTCTAAGATGCCCTCTGTCATGCATGTTACATTAAATCCCACACTGGCATCAGTGCGGGTTTAATGTGCTGAGAAGTTTGATATCAAACTTCTATGTCTTCAGTGAAGCCATCATGGTGCTGTGGAGATCGTAATGACGACCTCCCAGCACCATATACTCTTAATGGCAGCACTGCACTTACAGTGCCTAGGAGTGGCCCTGGGTACTGTAGGGGCACAGGGCTCATGTGCCTGTGCCCACACCACTGGCATAGGGCACCCAGCTAGAGGGGTGACTGATGGATGCCAGGGCAGTGCGTTTGTGGGCATGGCACACAGGGATGTGTTTCATGTCGAATCTCGGGTTAGTTCTGTACTGAGGCACCCAGCCTGCAAAGGCAGTGTGTGGGTGTCAGGGTACAGGGCCCCTAAGGGTGGCACAATAAGTGCTGCAGCCCTTAGGGGTCTTTTCTGATCACCATGCCTAGGGTACCATTTACTAGGGGCTGACAGGTGGCCAGAGATGCCAATTGGGTTTTAGTCTCAACACAGCTTTAGGGAAGGAACAATGGCCCTGGGCACCTGGTTGGCAGGAGCCCAGGGCACACTCAGTCAAAGCACATCAGCAATTCAGCAAAAAGTGGGGGCATGCCCATGCAAGAAAGATGGCACTTTCTCACAACGGTTTAAAAGCATTATGTATAAACCTGGTCCATATGAGGTTCAGGGCTCAGGAGGCAATTGCTATCTGATAAGAAATAATGTTATGTTTATGGTTAAGGAATCCAGTTAAGTTAGTTTGTGGGAGACACACCTGTCCTGTCCCGATGGGCTCCATAGGCTCTGTAGAAAGATGACCAGCAAACACCCAGTTGAAACCAGATCACAAAATAAAGATGTATCGCCATCCACTCAGCAGGTGAGATGGGTGATGGTCTCTGCTACTGTCCAGTGATAGCATCCAAGTCATTTCTTCTTGAACTGAGTCATGGTGAACAATTTCCTGGCAGGTGTAAGGACTTTCAAGTTCTCTAAGCACAGACCTAAGTGTGCAAAGGTTTGTTCAACATGAAACATGCTCTGAAGCCAAGCTTTGACATAGTGTGGATCAACACTCTCTTCCCTCCAAGTAGAAAAAGTCCTTACTCTGTGGAGGGCAAATGTGTGAATCTCAAAGCAGAAGAACCCGTCAGCCAAACAAACTTGGCAGGGCTCCGGCTGATGCTATTTAAATAAGGGAATACCCCAGGTTCTTTCTAATTATCTGGAGAACCCCTGGAATCAAAGATACTGGAGAAAAGGCATCCAAGACTGTCACTAACAAATCTAATGTACAAGTTACTTACCCTCATTAACGATGTATCTGGTAGAGACGATTCTAGCCGCAGATTCCTTCACGTAGAATATCCCCAAGCGTGAGACTGGATCCGGAAACTTTTTTGCCACAGCATCCCTGCGCGCCAGGGGCGGGACGACATCATGCGACTCCGCCCAGGCGTCGCCCGCGCACGTGCCGTCAGCGAGGTCACATGAGACCTGCCCCAGCGCGCCTACGTCAGTTTTCTTCGGATAACTTTTCCGCACCACAACGCGGAACCACCAGATAAACGGTGGACGCATGGGAACAGTGTGCGAAAAGCAGAAAATCTGGAAAGAAACGGTGACTAACAACACCACCCCCAGTAGCGTCACACCGCAGAACCCAAGGCAGGGAAAGAAGAAGAAGAAGAAGCGAGCAGAGCACTGCGCAACCACCTTGCCAGCACATAGACAGTCTCCCACCTCTGTGCCCCGGAGGAAAGGAACATGTGTAAGTACATGGTACACATAGGAACTCACCACCCCCAACCTGAGCAAGGAAGGGCACCAGTCCCAACACAGACAGGGACAACAAACCTCCAAGCCACCCCAATATAAAGGGCAACCACCCACAAGGGACAATGACAAGACATGGCTAGATGACCGTTAACCAGAGGATAGCAATGAAAGGAAGAGAGGGAGAGGAGGAGCGACAAGGATAGAAGCAATCCCCCCCAAACCTGGAGTCGCCAGAGCATCGGGGCACTGAAACACCGGGACCCACATCCTCCAAAGGAGGAATGAACCACCACCAGACGGAGCCACACGTCAAGAACAAAGAAGGCACTCACACGAGACACAGCAGCCCCCCCCCCCCCCCCCCGGGAGGCGAGCACCGAAGGCTAACCTAAGGGTCCTCGCAGAATAGGGGAGGAAGGGCGGGCCATGAAGGAATCTGCGGCTAGAATCGTCTCTACCAGGTATATCGTTACCAAAGGTAAGTAACTCCTACATCTGATAGAGACTACTAGGCGCAGATTCCTTCACGTAGAATAGATACCATAGCAATAACCCCTGGGAAGGAGGGACTGCAAAAGGACCCCACCAGGCAATACAGAACAGAGGGCCCCACAGGGAACCAGATATGTGGACCAGGTAGAACCTCGTCCCTGCCAGGCAAGGGGAACCCCCAAGCAGACCCCCACCAACCCCAAAGGTTGTAGGAGGGAGAAGAAGGCTGAAAAGGAACCAAGGGCAAGGTCGGAGAGGCCGAAGCACCCCACTGCACCACAAGGCAACACAGCTTCCGCCCAATGCCAAGACAGGAAGGGAGAAAGAGGAAGAAGCAGCCTAGAAGACCCAAGGAAGCGAGGGAAAGGAAGACAACCCCACTCCAGGTGAACAACCTGCCAGCCAGAACAGCGCTGGCAGTCAAAAGCCGCTAGAAGTAAGAACAGCTGCCGGAGGCCCCAGGAACACCGAGTAGGCGGCGCCTGACAAGGGAGAACATAGGATCATCCCAGACCTCAGGGCAGGAACAGGAAGAGGAGATGCCCGGGCACACCACTACGAGTGGCCGCGCACATGACCTCAAGGAGCAAATCAAACTACACAAACACCATGGAGAACAGGCACCCGAAGGCGACCAGAACCCTCCAGCAGCGCACAAGCCATATGACCGCTACCACTATCCCTCCTAGGGTACGATAAGTCCCAAAATATGGGTACCCTCTTTGGAAGAACTTCCGCAGCAGAGGAAAAAACGAAAGAGCCATGGGGAAAAAAACACCCCCGCAACGGGCTCGACAAGCAGCCCAAGCAAGCAGAAGGCATAATCTCAGGGCCAAGTCTGTGCAACAATTCCAACACACTATCAACAAAAGGGCCGTCCAGCAGCCAACAACGCCAAAGTCCCCAGGAAGGACGCAAATGGCCAGAAAACACACACACCGCCAGAACCACTGGCCTAAAAAGGCCCAGAATCAACCCAACTCAGGAATCATGGAGGAGGAGTGTAAGGCGGAGAAGGAGGAGGAGGACGGAGCCCCACCAAGTGCCTCTGGATGACTGAGTCGGCCGGGGCATGGAACATCAGGCTACCACCAAATGGAAGGTCGATGAGTCTCTCCCAAATATTCACAGGGAATACTCCATTCCGAAGCCAAGCATGGCGACAGAGCGACCGAGAAAGCCATGGCCCCGCCCAGCACCTCCGATATGTCCAGAGCGGAACGGAGAATAAACGCCACAAGCTCCAGGCCATCCAATGCATGATGGCGTCAGTCCACCTGGCCACCCTCCTGGGACACTACGGGTCCCAGGGACTCAGCCGAGTCCCACAAACAGGAGGAGGCTCGAGCCAGCACACACAAGGAATTCAGGGCCCGCAGGGCAGCGCTGGTCGAGGCGAACATGTTGCGCCCCCAAGAGTAAAGCTAGCGGGCCTCTCGGGATGGCAGAGTCAACAGCGGCTGCAGGGAGGAAAATGCATTATGCAAAAGAGGACTGGAGGCAGAGTGGTGGAGCGAAAGGAACACTGGGTCAAGAGGAAGATAGTGAGGCACCGCGTCCCCTGAGGTAGGACGCCTCCAAGCCCCCGTCAAGGAAGAAAGGAGGAAACTTCAAAGAGAAGTAAGATTTCCCTCCCACCAGAGCCCTGGTGGAGAACCTCCAATAGATGGTCCGCTGGAAAGTGAGCCACCGGGACAACCATACGCAAGATGCCCACTGCCATGCACAGCATGAGCGAAGGCCGCAACCACCTCCGTAGGGCCCCATGGTGGGGAAAGCAGCTCCTCCATGGGCGACGGCTGAAAACTAAGGCAGCCAAGCGGGATGGGCAAGGGCCAGACTTAGATGTCAGAAGGAGCTGAAGAATGAGGGACCTGCCGCTCTTCCGACGAACACCTCGTCGGTGAAAAAGACTACACAGCGAACAGTCTCCAGGGAGGACGACACCAAAATACAGCCTGCCTCCGGAGAAGGGGCGTCCGAACACGAATCCGCGGTACGACCCCTGCGAGGAGCCATAGAGTCCGCAGCCTGAGGCAGGTCGTCGGTACCATCCGGCGTCGCCGGACAAGGTTTCTCCAAGTTACCCCTCACCGGAGACCGGAGCGGAGCTGGAATCGAACCGGCCCTGGGGCAGCGCCGACCTGACCCCCGTCGAGGTAGCCACCTGCACGGGGGAATGAGACGGGCCTGGGGAATGGCACGAAGGCCTCTGCCAGCTGCAGCCCGGAAAGAAGCGGAGATCGCTCGGCAACACACGTAGCGGTGCCATGGAAGATCCGACTTGCCCTGCGTCGAGGCAGCCGCCGGTGGGGAGGGACGAGAGGGGCCCGGAG